>NC_135233.1:267873799-268498799 GCF_051348905.1 Ranitomeya variabilis | reverse complement strand
GTACTGGACCATCCTTTTAATTATTAGCCTCAATTTTTCGAAGTAATATCTGCTCTGGTCTCCAGCAAAATGATCAATTATTCAACAAGGCAAATTGGTCCAAGATCCAAGCAGATACTTCCTATATACTCAGATCTGCCTTAGTGTGTACACGTGTGCTTGGGGTACATGTGCAATATTTTTAAAGTGTAATGGCAGTTATACATGGCACTTGGACAAGACAAGAGGCAGGTAAGCTATGCCAGATATTCAAAGAATCATGCTTCTTGGTCAGTTATATTGCATTATTTATTGGTCATATCACTCTGCTTCATTTTTGTTTTAACTTCTGCTTTCTCTCAAGTCTCCCATCCTCTTACACATTCTGTGCACTCTCTCCACATCAGTCCCTCCTTTCTCCCCTTTCCCATCTATAACTCTGAAGCTCTACTGACATTTCGTACTCCAAACCATCCACTACCACCATACAGAACAAAAACAATTCATACAAGTCATTTCAGCACCTGCTCTTATTCTTTTTTTCTCCTTCTATTAGTCTCTGGAGACATCTCCCCCAACCCACAGTCTCCCTCTGCTAGTATTCATAACTCTCTCCCAGTTGCATATAGAAACCCTTCTAATCTTATTAATATTCAGTGCATCCCTTTTCCAATCTCTTTTAATTGTGCTCTCTGGAACCCACTTTCAGCATGTAACAAACTACTTTATATTCACAATTTCTTCCTTCCTAATTTCCTTAACCTTCAGGCTCTTAAAGAAACCTGGATCCAGCAGTCAGACACCACCGCCGCTGCTGCTCTCTCGTTTGGTGGGCTGAAACTTTCACAGACCTGAGAACAGGCAAGGTGGAAGTGTTGGTCTGCTCCTTTCATTGCAATGTGCTTTCCAAGTTATCTCCTCCAGTACCCTCACTTATGCTTCCTTCCTTTGAAATCCACACTGTTAGATTCTTCAAAGCCTTCTCCCTGAAAGTGGCAGTTGGTTATCACCTTCCAGACTCCTATAAGTTCATGGATCACTTTGGTACCTAGCTCCCTCACTTTCTATACTGTCTGTGATATTCCCACTCTCATCATGGAGGACTTTAACATTCCAGATGACCCTCCCTCTCCATCTGCCCTTATCTCCTTTCTCTAACCTCCTTATTGGGTCTCTCACAGTTTACTAACTCTACTACACACTAAGACTGAAATACTCTGGACTTGGTCTTCTCATGGCTCTGCATCTTAAAAACTTTTCCAGAATTCAACCTTTTTTCACCTTTGAAACTGCTAAAACTCTTACTGTCGCGCTTATTCATTCTCATCTGGACTACTGCAACTCTCTATTGATTGGTCTCTCACTAACCAAACTTTCTCCTCTCCAATTCACCCTAAATGTGGCAGCCAGCCTTGTGCCAGTTATTACACTGGTTGCTCATTCGCTACAGAATACAATATAAACTCACCCACAAAGCTCTCCACAGTTCTGCATCACCCTATATCTCCGCCTTCATCTCTGTCTATCAGTCTACATGCTCCCTCCGTTCTGCAACTAACCTGAGACTAACATCCTTCATTATCCGAACCTCGCACCTGTCTCTAAAACTTCTCTCATGCTGCAACAGTTTTCTGCAATGCACTACCCCAGACGATCTGACTGATCCCTAGCCCCCATGTGTTTGAGAGTGCTTTAAAAACACATCTCTTTAAACAAGCCTATCACCTTAACTCACTAACCTAACTCTTCCCTGTTCCCTGTTTCTAAATATTGTTCAGAAGCTGCTCCCTCCTATTCATCTGTCTCCACACCCTCCATGCACATGATAACTGCACTTAATCAACAACGGCTGATGACTGGATCATGCAGCTTTATATGATAAGATTAACCCCTATTTTTTATAATTGCTGGACCTGAGAAAACAAGCACTTTTCACCTATTGTGTCCCCACATATTTCCTTGTAGATTGTAAGCAGGACCCTTACTCCTCCTGTAACTGTTTAACTGTCCTATATTGCATTGAATTTATTGTCTATATATGTCACCGCTTAATTGTAAAGTGCAGCGGAATATGTTGACAATATATAAATAAAATAATTATCATTAATTTTGCATTCCAGAATCAGTGGACATGATTTTGGCTTATGGGAAGTGAATGGCTGAGGGTGTGTGTTAGGGGGATTGAAGGTTTGCCTATATGGGAGAATCTTTTTTAAGTTAACAACTTGAATGTACTGATTGAACATTCAGTAGGTTCAGTCACAGATCTGAGCTTTGAAACTGGCTCTGTAACTTATTGACCTGGAATTTTCTAATCCAGATTGCTTCTGACTATTCACATCTTGTCATCTGCTATTGGGTTTCCCCAGCTATTGCTGATCTTACAGTATGTAACGTGAGGGTGACCTAGATTGCTTGTTTCTTTTGAATATGTGCTGACATATCTGATTATCACCAACCGACAACAACCAAATCAGATGTCTGTTTCATTACCTTTGGTCCAAACCAAAACCAAACTTATGGGAATAGGGGTCCTAAAAGTAAACTGTGTGATCCAATTTAATTCTCTAAAGCTCTCTGGGACAGACAATTACAAACAATTTTAAACCCTTAGCTCTTTGGACGGTTTTTGATTTTGCGCTTTTATTTTTATTTTTTCCAAGAGTCATAACTTTTTTTTTTTTAATTCTCACTTGACATAACTGTATAAGGCTTGTTTTTTGCTGGACAAGTTGTAGTTTTTTGAATAGCGGCACTCAGTTTAAAAGGGTATTCCCTTCTCCAAGATCCCATTCCAATATGTAATAAGTGTAGTAATAATAATATTAACAAATACCTCGAACTAGAAATTTAGTATAGTTCTTCTGATTTGCTATGTCCCTTTCCCTGTGTACAGGACATTGCAGTAGCTTAGGTATCCATTATTACAACTAGTGATCAGCGAATATACTCTTAACTCGAGATTTCTCAAGCATGATCGGGGGTCCTCCAAGTATTTTTTAGTGCTTGGAGATTTAGTTTTTCTTGTCGCAGCTGAATGATTTACATCTGTTAGCCAGCATAAATACATGTGGGGGTTGCCTGGTTGCTAGGGAATCCCCCCATGTACTTATGCTGGCTAACAGATGTAAATCATTACTCATTACCAGTTCTCCGCAGCTTGAACCTCCCAGAACTGGAAGTTACCTCAGAAAATGTAAGAGTCCTGAGCTGGGAGTTATGTCAGGAAGTCTTGTGTGAGCCCTGAGCTGGGAGGCTCCTCTCAGCCGCTTCTATGGCAGCTTGTTGTGAAGAGAATAATCAGTTAACTTTCATATACACACTGGCCAGTAGAGTCGTCGGTATACAATGCAATGTATTACATCTCCTCACTCACAGTGCCCAAACTAATCCTGACACACTGGAACAAATCTACTGCCACACAACAACTGTCTCATTCAGCAGCAGTAGAACGGGTACCGGGATACCACACTACATTTCTAATTGGAGGTATTTGCTATTATTTATTTATTTATTATTATTACACCTACTACGTATTGAGATAAGTTCTTGGAGATGGAAATACCTCTCTAACAAATAAAAGGAGGAAGGTCGGGATACCTCTGGAATCTGCTAGACGGAGTGGCTTGTGCCAAGTCTGTCCAAAGCAGACTTTTTGAGCCTGTGGCCTTGTACAATTATAACAGTAAGATGTACTAATAACCCCTATATACAGTAGGTGATCATAATATGTCCTGAGTGACAACATTATATTTTATTTTAATATTGGCCCTTGAAAGTATTACCTAACTCTATGTTGTACATTGATGCTCTTGCAAATGTAGCCTCTTGTAGTCCAATATTACACTTAAAATATTTTTGTTAGTAATCACAATCCCATTACTGTATGAGAGTGGGAATAGTCTCCCTCTCACTAATACAAATGCATCATGAATGATACAGTTTACATTGAACTGTGTGCATCATACACAACTATAATCTATAGAAATCTATTTGCAGACATATGACATCCTGTCCTGTATGATATCATGTCCCGTCTGCATACATAAGAAGGTTACAGAGGTGTCTCACTTTTAACTGCTCAGAAATACTCTTTCAATGTATGTAATTATCTCATATTTGATTTTTTTATTCTTTGGTTAATGATGTCATCTTATCGGTCAGACAGCATCCCCCATCATATAACAATTCAGGAGCTCATGTTCATAGAACTCTGCCTGATACTGTTCTGTTATTCCAACTGGAAGATCAGGAATAAACCTACAAGTGGGAGTTACCGGCTGGGGGCGTGTCTCTACACTCTGTAAGATTGCACTTACTGAGTGCATTGGGGGACACTCATTTGGCAGCAGATTAATGTAGTCAGGCACGGGTTTTCACTTTAACAGTCCATGTGGTTTATTATGGAGTCATCAGCCACAGAAATATGAACAACAAGCAAACAGTCTTTACATCAATCTTCACATCATAGTATACGGCTTTGAAATGCAGTTACTAAACACGCCGAATCTCTGTGTCCAGTTATCGTGGGTGACCGCACGCCATAAAGTCCATTAATGTCCATGGAGCACAACAGGCACCAACATATGACATTACGGTTGCAGTATCTAATCATGCTGGACCTTACTCCGTTCAGTTACCATGGGTGATGGTTCCTCATACGCTGGGTTACCTTCCAGGAGCTCCTGCTCCATACGCTGACTCCTGTCAGTACTCTCTCAGGGAAGTTGCCAAACTGGGATCACCGTCCCGGGCAATGCCTTGCTCACCAGGGCACCTGACAGTCCAGATCCTCAGACGGGCTGTAGCTTCCCCAAACGCAGTGCCATCACGGACTCTGCACACGCGTCCTCTCCGTGCGCTATTCAGGACGTCCATCCCCATCTGGGACCGTCCAACACACAGGCCCCCAGATCCAAGGCCTCCCCCATGTGCTCTTCAGGGATCTAGTCCTACTGCCAGGACCTCCCAACACAGGGGCCCTCCAGGACTTGGCACACAGACCACTCAGGTCCATCCATCTTTTTTCATGTGACCACAGGGTCACATTATATACTTGTAACCACTCCCTTAGGTAGGAAGTGGCTAGTTCAACCATTATGACACAGCACATGCAGCGCCCCCTAGCAGTAACAGGGGTCACTGCATCACAACTCTCACACTAGCCAATCATTGCCGAGACTAGTGGGAGTTACCAGCTGGGGGCTTGTCTCTACACTCACACTATCCAATCATTGCCAATTTTATATGTACACTCCCCTTTGACAATGGAAATAGTAACAGCCACTTGTCCGTTAAATATTTCTAGGAGTAATATCATAGGTATAGCACAATGCAGAGATCATCCCGAAGTCGCTAGGTCTTTCTGAATACAAATTTCTATAAAACAGAGGTCGGGAGAGAATGCTGCTAGTTCACAGGTGTACTTTGTAAAGGGGATTGTGGCAATATAATGAAAAGTATTTTATGCATGCCTCCAAATAATGTATAGTGAGCTCAAATTCACTGACAGAAGGGATCTTGCACCAATACACATACGGAAAATACACATTAATACTGTGTTTCTTCTGAAAATAAGACAGGGTCTTATATTGCACTGCACATACACAAGTATTCACATGCACTGCATATAGACATGTTTGTATATACAGGTCCTTCTCAAAAAATTAGCATATAGTGTTAAATTTCATTATTTACCATAATGTAATGATTACAATTAAACTTTCATATATTATAGATTCATTATCCACCAACTGAAATTTGTCAGGTCTTTTATTGTTTTAATACTGATGATTTTGGCCTACAACTCCTGATAACCCAAAAAACCTGTCTCAATAAATTAGCATATTTCACCCGTCCAATCAAATAAAAGTGTTTTTTAATAACAAACAAAAAAACCATCAAATAATAATGTTCAGTTATGCACTCAATACTTGGTCGGGAATCCTTTGGCAGAAATGACTGCTTCAATGCGGCGTGGCATGGAGGCAATCAGCCTGTGACACTGCTGAGATGTTATGGAGGCCCAGGATGCTTCAATAGCGGCCTTAAGCTCATTCAGAGTGTTGGGTCTTGCGTCTCTCAACTTTCTCTTCACAATATCCCACAGATTCTCTATGGGGTTCAGGTCAGGAGAGTTGGCTGGCCAATTGAGCACAGTAATACCATGGTCAGTAAACCATTTACCAGTGGTTTTGGCACTGTGAGCAGGTGCCAGGTCGTGCTGAAAAATGAAATCTTCATCTCCATAAAGCATTTCAGCCGATGGAAGCATGAAGTGCTCCAAAATCTCCTGATAGCTAGCTGCATTGACCCTGCCCTTGATGAAACACAGTGGACCAACACCAGCAGCTGACATGGCACCCCACACCATCACTGACTGTGGGTACTTGACACTGGACTTCAGGCATTTTGGCATTTCCTTCTCCCCATTCTTCCTCCAGACTCTGGCACCTTGATTTCCGAATGACATGCAAAATTTGCTTTCATCAGAAAAAAGTACTTGGGACCACTTGGCAACAGTCCAGTGCTGCTTCTCTGTAGCCCAGGTCAGGCGCTTCTGCCGCTGTTTATGGTTCAAAAGTGGCTTTACCTGGGGAATGCGGCACCTGTAGCCCATTTCCTGCACACGCCTTTCCACACCAGACTCAGTCCACTGCTTTCTCCGGTTCCCCAAGGTCTGGAATCGGTCCTTCTCCACAATCTTCCTCAGGGTCCGGTCACCTCTTCTCGTTGTACAGCATTTTCTGCCACATTGTTTCCTTCCAACAGACTTACCATTGAGGTGCCTTGATACAGCACTCTGGGAACAGCCTATTTGTTGAGAAATTTCTTTCTGGGTCTTACCCTCTTGCTTGAGGGTGTCAATGATGGCCTTCTTGACATCTGTCAGGTCGCTAGTCTTACCCATGATGGGGGTTTTGAGTAATGAACCAGGCAGGGAGTTTTTAAAAGCCTCAGGTATCTTTTGCATGTGTTTAGAGTTAATTAGTTGATTCAGAAGATTAGGGTAATAGGTCATTTAGAGAACCTTTTCTTGATATGCTAATTTATTGAGACAGGTTTTTTGGGTTATCAGGAGTTGTAGGCCAAAATCATCAGTATTAAAACAATAAAAGACCTGACAAATTTCAGTTGGTGGATAATGAATCTATAATATATGAAAGTTTAATTGTAATCATTACATTATGGTAAATAATGAAATTTAACACTATATGCTAATTTTTTGAGAAGGACCTGTATTCACATGCACTGCACATACACGTGTGTGTATATACTGTATATTCTCATGCACTGCACATACACATGTGTATACAGTTGTGCTCAAAAGGTTACATGCCCCAGCAGAATTTTTGCTTTCTTGGCCCTTTTTCAGAGAATATGACTAACGTCAAAACTTTTTTTTCCACTCATGGTTAGTGGTTGTGTGAAGTGTTGTGATTTTGCTTTTTGCTCCCTCTAGTGGTCATTAGTGAATACGCTGGAGCGTCTGTCTTTTTCTTTATCCTCACCTGGGCCGTTAGTTCTGGGGCGTTGCTATATAAGCGCCTTGGACCTTCAGTTCAATGCCTGGCATCGTTGAAATCAGAGCTAATCTGTTGTGCTCTTGTCCTTTGATCCTGGTTCCTGTATTTCAAGCTAAGTCTTCTTCCTTGCTTTTTGCTTTTGTTTTGTTTTGTATTTTTGTCCAGCTTGTTCCAATCTGTATCCTGACCTTAGAGGGCTGGTGTTCTCCCCCCGGACCGTTAGACGGTTCGGGGGTTCTTGAATCTCCAGCGTGGATTTTTATAGGGTTTTTGTTGACCAGATAAGTTATCTTGCTTTATTCTGCTATTAGTAAGCTGGCCTCTCTTTGCTGAACCTGGTTCATTTCTGTGTTTGTCATTTCCTCTTACCTCACCGTTATTATTTGTGGGGGGCTTGTATCTTGCTTTGGGGTCCCTTTCTCTGGAGGCAAGAGAGGTCTTTGTTTTCTTCTCCTAGGGGTATTTAGATTCTCCGGCTGGCGCGAGTCATCTAGCGATCACCGTAGGCATGATCCCCGGCTACTTCTAGTGTTGGCGTTAGGAGTAGCTATTTGGTCAACCCAGTTACCACAGCCCTATGAGCAGGATTTTTGTATTTCGCAGACTTACACGTTCCTCTGAGACCCTGTCCACTGGGGTCATAACAGTGAAGCCATTTATGGTCAAACTACTGTGTTTTCTCTTTTTAAATCATAATGACAACCTAAAACATCCAAATGACCCTGATCAAAAGTTTGCATACCCTGGTGATTTTGGCCTGATAACATGCACAGAAGTTG
The DNA here is from genome assembly GCF_051348905.1 of Ranitomeya variabilis. Classification (NCBI taxonomy): domain Eukaryota; kingdom Metazoa; phylum Chordata; class Amphibia; order Anura; family Dendrobatidae; genus Ranitomeya; species Ranitomeya variabilis. The sequence goes on along the minus strand of NC_135233.1, from coordinate 268,490,515 downwards.
ACACAAATGGGTTTGAATGGCTACTAAAGGTAACATCCTCACCTGTGACCTGTTTGCTTGTAATCAGTGTGTGTACATAAAAGCTGAGTGAGTTTCTGGGATCCAGACAGACTCTTGCATCTTTCATCCAGCCACTGACGTTTCTGGATTGTGAGTCATGGTGAAAGCAAAAGAATTGTCAACGTATCTACGGGAAAAGGTAGTTGAACTGTATAAAACAGGAAAGGGATACAAGAAGATATCCAAGAAATTGATAATGCCAGTTAGCAGCATTCAAACTGTGGTTAACAAATGGAAAATCAGGGGCTTTGTAAAAACAAAACCAAGGTCAGGTAGATCAGCAAAAATTTTGTCCACAACTGCCAGGAAAATTTTTTGGGATGCCAAGAAAAACCCACAAACATCAGCTGAAAAAAGGACTCTCTGAAAACTAGCGATGTGGCTGTTTCATGATGCCAATAAGAAGGCACTTGAAGAAAAATGGGCTGCATGGTCGAGTCGCCAGAAGAAAGCCTATACTGCGCAAATGCCACAAAGTATCTCACCTGCAATACGCAAAACAGCACAGAGACAAGCCTCTAAACTTCTGGAACAAGGCAATTTGGAGTGATGAGACCAAAATTGACCCTTTTAGCCACAACCATAAATATTACATTTGGAGAAAGGTCAGCAAGGCCTGTGATGAAAGAAACCTCATTCCTACTGTAAAGCACAGAGGTGGATCACTGATATTTGATGTGTGAGATACAATGGCACAGGAAACTTGTTCAAAGTTGAAGGAAAGATTAATGCAGCACGTTATAGGCAAATACTGGAAGCAAATTTGCACTCCTCAGCCCGGAAGCTGCGCATGGGATGTACTTGGACGTTCCAACACGGCATCGACCCAAAACACAAGGCCAAGTTGACCTGTCATTGGCTACAGCAGAACAAAGTGAAGGTTCTGGAATGGCCATCTCAGTCTCCTGACCTCAATATCATTGAGCCACTCTGGGGAGATCTCAAGCTTGCAATTCATGCTATACAGTGCAGGAATTTACAGGAACTGGAGGCTTTTTGCCAAGAAAAGTGGGCAGCTTTACTATCTGAGAAAATAAAGAACCTCATCCACAACTACCACAAAAGATTTGAAGCTGTCATTGATGTTAGAGGGGGCAATGCATGGTATTAAGAAATGGGGTATGTGAACTTTTGATGCAATAATGGGTTATCAAAAGATTGTATCCACCCTAAATTGTCATTCATAAAAACGGCAGCTTGGTGTGCAAAAAATAAGCCCTCATCCAGCCCCAGATCACGAAAAATGCGGGTCTCAGAAAATTGCACAATTTTATAAAATGTTTACAAACTTTGGATTTTTTTTCACCACTTAAATAAAAAAGAATCTATACATATTTGGTATCTAAGAACTCGCAATTACCTGGAGAATCATAATGGCAGGTCAGTTTTAGCATTTACTGAACATGGTAAAAAAAAACAATTGTGGAATTGCAGTTTTTTTGCAATTTCACTGCACACAGATTTTTTTTTTTACCCATTTTTCAGTACACGATATGGTAAAATCAATGGTGCCATTCAAAAGTGCAATTCGTCTCGCAAAAAACAAGCCCTCACATGGACATATTGACAGAAATACAAATACAACAAATTTATGGCTCTGGGAACAAGAGGAGCAAAACATACAAAAATACCCCTGGTCTTTAAGGGGTTAAGATTATCAAAATGGCTTTTAAGATATAGTATTGACCTCCTTCTCTGCCTCCAAAATTTCAGACTTCAGACTTTTTCAGCAATACAGCTGAAATCCCAAAGGCTGTGCAATCTATTTAGCTTTATGTTTATTTAGTAGCCTGCTGATGTTTTAGACCACAAATTCCTCACTTCAGAACACCTTTACCTCCACAGTTATCCCAAAGGTAGGTGCGCACCTTTTAATGAGGTCAGTTGAGGCACATACCTTCAGCAGCTGGTTTTAGGGACATCACCTTGTAAACAGTTATTTCTACGTGCTTATGGTTTATATCTTTGCTGATATGTATATAATGATTCCAGAATCAATATTTGCCTCTTGCAGTTTATACAGTTCTTATAGTATATAACGCAGCTATACAAATGTTTATGGTAGTCAATAAAAGTGACACCAACTGATTTGTCACCTTAAGGAGCAGTGCCTGGATTCTAGCACAACTATTTTTTCTGTGGCAAAAGTTATTGGAAGAAATGTAATGAAGCGTATGTAAGGATCAAGTGATAAAGGGACAGCCACAGATCACAAATTCTGACTTATTATAGTTGAATTCAAGGATGTAAAACCATAATAATTTAGTGACCACTATCCAGAAATGTCTATTTTGTCATCTCTGTGTTCGTAGCAGATAACAACAATTTTACTCATCTGTCAACTCAGTATTTTCACTTAGAAACAATACTGTGCAAAACAAGTTTTGCTTAACCCCTTTACCCCCAAGGGTGGTTTGCACGTTAATGACCAGGCCAATTTTTACAATTCTGACCACTGTCCCTTTATGAGGTTATAACTCTGGAACGCTTCAACGGATCCCAGTGATTCTGACATGGTTTTCTCGTGACATATTGTACTTCATGATAGTTGTAAAATTTCTTTGATATTACCTGCGTTTATTTGTGGAAAAAAATGGAAATTTGGCGAAAATTTTGAAAATTTCTCAATTTTCCAATTTTTAATTTTTATGCCCTTAAATCACAGAGATATGTCACGCAAAATACTTAATAAGTAACATTTCCCACATGTCTACTTCACATCAGCACAATTTCGGAACCAAAATTTTTTTTTTGTTAGGGAGTTATAAGGGTTAAAAGTTGACCAGAAATTTCTCATTTTTACAACACCATTTTTTTTAGGGACCACATCTCATTTGAAGTCATTTTGAGGGGTCTATATGATAGAAAATACCCAAGTGTGACACCATTCTAAAAACTGCACCCCTTCATAGTGCTCAAAACCACATTCAAGAAGTTTATTAACCCTTCAGGTGTTTCACAGGAATTTTTGGAATGTTTAAATAAAAATGAACATTTAACTTTTTTTCACACAAAATTTATTTCAGCTCCAATTTGTTTTATTTTACTAAGGGTAACAGGAGAAAATGGACCCAAAAATTGTTGTACAATTTGTCCTGAGTACGCTGATACCCCATATGTGGGGGTAAACCACTGTTTGGGCGCATGGCAGAGCTCGGAAGGAAAGGAGCGCCATTTGACTTTTCAATGCAAAATTGACTGGAATTGAGATGGGATGCCATGTTGCGTTTGGAGAGCCCCTGATGTTCCTAAACATTGAAACCCCCCAAAGTGACACCATTTTGGAAAGTAGACCCCTAAGGAACTTATCTAGATGTGTGGTGAGCACTTTGACCCAACAAGTGCTTCACAGAAGTTTATAATGCAGAGCTGTAAAAATAAAAAATCATATTTTTTCACAAAAATGATCTTTTCGCCCCCAATTTTTTATTTTCCCAAGGGTAAGAGAAGAAACTGGACCCCAAAAGTTGTTGTGCATTTGTCCTGAGTACGCTGATACCCCATATGTGGGGGTAAACTACTGTTTGGGCGCATGGCAGAGCTCGAAAGGGAAGGAGCGCCGTTTGACTTTTCAATGCAAAATTGAATGGAATTGAGATGGGACACCATGTCACGTTTGGAGAGCCCCTGATGTGCCTAAACATTAAAACCCACCACAAGTGACACCATTTTGGAAAGTAGACCCCCTAAGGAACTTATCTAGATGTGTTTTGAGAGCTTTGAACCCCCGGAGTGTTTTACTACAGTTTATAACGCAGAGCCGTGAAATTATTATTTTTTTTTCACAAAAATTATTTTTTAGCCCCCAGTTTTGTGTTTTCACAAGGGTAACAGGATAAATTGGACCCCAATATTTGTTGTCCAATTTGTCCTGAGTACGCTGATACCCCATATGTGGGGGGGAACCACTGTTTGGGCGCATGGCAGAGCTCGGAAGGGAAGGAGCGCCATTTGGAATGCAGACTTAGATGGATTGGTCTGCAGGCATCACGTTGCATTTGCAGAGCCCCTGATGTACCCAAACAGTAGAAACCCCCCACAAGTGACCCCATATTGGAAACTAGACCTCCCAAGGAACTTATCTAGATGTGTTGTGAGAACTTTGAACCCCCAAGTGTTTCACTACAGTTTATAACGCAGAGTCGTGAAAATATAAAGAAAAATATTTCACAAAAATGATTTTTTAGCCCCCCAAATTTTCCCAAGGATAACAAGAGAACTTGGACCCCAAAAGTTGTTGTCCAATTTGTCCCGCGTACGCTGATACCCCATATGTTGGGGTAAACCCCTGTTTGGGTGCACGGGAGAGCTCGGAACGGAAGGAGCACTGTTTTACTTTTTCAACGCAGAATTGGCTGGAATTGAGATCGGACGCCATGTCGCGTTTGGAGAGCCCCTGATGTGCCTGAACAGTGGAAACTCCCCAATTCTACCTGAAACCCTAATTCAAACACACCCCTAACCCTAATCCCAACGGTAACCCTAACCACACCCCTAACCCTGACACACCCCTAACTCTAATCCCAACCCTACACTGTGTTCCAAATTATTATGCAAATTGGATTTAAGTGTGTTAAAGATTTAATTGTTTTGTTTTTCAAATAAACTCGTGGATGGTATTGTGTCTCAGGGCTCAATAGATCACTGAAATCAATCTTAAACACATGGGATAATTAGTTTTCCAGGTGATTCTAATTAAAGGAAAGCTACTTAAAAATGATGTTCCACATTATTAAGCAGGTCACAGTTTTCAAGTAACATGGTAAAGAAAAAGGATCTCTCTGCTGCTGAAAAGCATCAAATAGTGCAATGCCTTGGTGAAGGGATGAAAACATTAGACATTTCCCGAAAACTTAAGCGTGATCATCGTACTGTTAAGAGATTTGTGGCTGTATCTGAGCACAGATGTGTTTTTGCTGATAAAGGCATAATGAGGAAGATTTCTGCCAGGCAAGTTCATCGGATTAAGAGAGCAGCTGCTAAAAAGCCATTACAAAGCAGCAAACAGATATTTGAAGCTGCTGGTGCCTCTGGAGTCCTTCAAACCTCAAGGTGTAGGCTCCTTCAAAGGCTTGCTGTGGTGCATAAACCTACTATTTGGCCACCCTTAAACAGTGTTCACAAGCAGAAATGGTTGCATTGGGCATACATACATGAAGACTAATTTCCAAACATTCTTGTTTACTGATAAGTGTTGAGCAACGCTGGATGGTCCAAATGGATGGAGTAGTGGATAGTTGGTGTATGGCCACCATGTCCCAACAAGGCTGCAACAACAGCAAGGAGGTGGAGGAGTCAAATTTTGGGCCGGAATCATGGAGAAACAGCTGGTAGGGCCCTTTAAGGTTCCTGAAGGTGTGAAAATGACCTCTGCAAAGTATATAGAGTTTCTGACTGACAACTTTCCTCCATGGTATAAAAAGCAGAAATGTGCCTTCAGGAGCAAAATCATCTTTATACATGACAATGCACCATCTCATGCTGCAAAGAATACCTCTGAGTCATTGGCTGCTATGTACATTAAAGGAGATAAACTCTTGGTGTGGCCACCATCTTCCCCTGACCTCAACCCTATAGAGAACCTTTGGAGTATCATCAAGCAAAAGATCTATGAGGGTGGGAGGCAGTTCACATCAAAACAGCAGCTCTGGGAGGCTATTCTGACTTCATGCAAAGAAATACAAGCAGAAACTCAATGGATGCAGGAATTGTGAAGGTGATATCAAAGAAGGGTTCCTATGGTAACATGTAACTTGGCCTGTTAAGATGTTTTGGAGTTAAATAGCTTTTTGTTCAGTGAATGTGACCTCCTAATGCTGCAAATTCAACAAATGAGCATTTTCAGTTCTTTAAAACATATCAAATGTTTAGAAATTCTACTGTGCCTAATAGTTTGGAACAGTGCATTTTAAGTTTTTATTAGTGTTGAGCGATACCGTCCGATACTTGAAAGTATTGGTATCGGAAAGTATCGGCCGATACCGGCAAAGTATCGGATCCAATCCGATACCGATACCCGATACCAATACAAGTCAATGGGACTCAAGTATTGGACGGTATCCCTCATGGTTCCCAGGGTCTGAAGGAGAGGAAACTCTCCTTCAGGCCCTGGGATCCATATTAATGTGTAAAAGAAAGAATTAAAATAAAAAATATTGCTATACTCACCTCTCCGACGCAGCCTGGAGCTTACCGAGGGAACCGGCAGCGTTGTTTGCTTAAAATTCGCGCGTTTCCTTCCTTACGTGAAGTCCCGGCTTGTGATTGGTCGCGTGCCGCCCATGTGGCCGCGACGCGACCAATCACAGCAAGCCGTGACGTAATTCAGGTCCTTCAGGATTTTAAAATTACGTTCCGGCTTTGTGATTGGTCGCATCGCGGTCACATGGGCGACGCGACCAATCACAAGCCGTGACGTCACGGGAGGCTGGACACGCGCGCGGCTTGTGATTGGTCGCGTCGCCCATGTGACCGCGATGCGACCAATCACAAAGCCGGAACGTAATTTTAAAATCCTGAAGGACCTAAAATTACGTCACGGCTTGCTGTGATTGGTCGCGTCGCGGCCACATGGGCGACGCGACCAATCACAAGCCGTGATGTCACGGGAGGCAGGACAAGCGCGCATTTTAAAATGCGCGCGTGTCCAGCCTCCCGTGACGTCACGGCTTGTGATTGGTCGCGTCGCCCATGTGACCGCGACGCGACCAATCACAAAGCCGGAACGTAATTTTAAAATCCTGAAGGACCTGAAATTACGTCACGGCTTGCTGTGATTGGTCGCGTCGCGGCCACATGGGCGGCACGCGACCAATCACAAGCCGGGACTTCACGTAAGGAAGGAAACGCGCGAATTTTAAGCAAACAACGCTGCCGGTTCCCTCGGTGAGGTCCAGGCTGCGTCGGAGAGGTGAGTATAGCAATATTTTTTATTTTAATTCTTTATTTTACACATTAATGTTGTTTCGATACCGATACCCGATACCACAAAAATATCGGATCTCGGTATCGGAATTCCGATACAGCAAATATCGGCCGATACCCGATACTTGCGGTATCGGAATGCTCAACACTAGTTTTTATTCATTTTGGAGATTATACTGTTATCTTTGGGAGGTTTATTCAATAAAATTCGATGTATACTCTAACGGATGATTACTTTTATTAGACTGACTGTCATTTGCACCAACCATTTAGGAAAATCAGAGAAAAATGTCATTTGCATAATAATTTGGAACATAGTGTAATCCCAACCGTAAATGTAATCCAAACCCTAACTTTAGCCCCAACCCTAACCCTAACTTTAGCCCCAACCCTAACCCTAACTTTAGCTCCAACCCTAGCCCCAACCCTAACCCTAACCCTAGCCCTAACCCTAACCCTAATGGGAAAATGGAAATAAATACATTTTTTTAATTTTATTATTTTTCCCTAACTAAGGGGGTGATGAAGGGGGGTTTGATTTACTTTTAGAGTGTTTTTTATAGCGGATTTTTATGAATGGCAGCTGTCACACACTAAAAGACGCTTTTTATAGCAAAAAAGTTTTTGCGTCTCCACATTTTGAGACCTATAATTTTTCCATATTTTGGTCCACAGAGTCATGTGTGGTCTTGTTTTTTTGCGGGACGAGTTGACGTTTTTATTGGTAACATTTTCGGCCACGTGACAGTTTTTGATCGCTTTTATTCCGATTTTTGTGAGGCAGAATGACCAAAAACCAGCTATTCATGAATTTCTTTTGGGGGAGGCGTTTATACCGTTCCACGTTTGGTAAAATTGATAAAGCAGTTTTATTCTTCGGGTCAGTACGATTACAGCGATATCTCATTTATATCTTTTTTTATGTTTTGGCGCTTTTATACGATAGAAGCTATTTTATAGAAAAAATAATTATTTTGGCATCGTTTTATTCTGCGGACTATAACTTTTTTATTTTTTTGCTTATGATGCTGTATTGCGGCTCGTTTTTTGCGGGACAAGATAACGTTTTCAGCGGTACCATGGTTATTTATATCCGTCTTTTTGATCGCGTGTTATTCCACTTTTTGTTCGGCGGTATGATAATAAGGCGTTGTTTTCTGCCTCTTTTTTTTTTTTTTCTTATGATGTTCACTGAAGGGGTTAACTAGTGGGACAGTTTTATAGGTTGGGTCATTACGGACGCGGCGATACTAAATATGTGTATTTTTATTGTTTTTTTTTAATTTAGATAAAGAAATGTATTTATGGGAATAATATTTTTTTTTTTCTTTATTTAGGAATTTTTTTTTTTTTTTTTACACATGTGGAATTTTTTTTTTTTTTTAACTTTTTTACTTTGTCCCAGGGGGGACATCACAGATCGCTGATCTGACAGTTTGCACAGCACTCTGTCAGATCAGCGATCTGACTTACAGCGCTGCAGGCTTACCAGCGCCTGCTCTGGACCCAGAAGTAGTCCCTGCAGGACCCGGATGCAGCCCAGCGGCCATTTTGGATCCGGGGACTGCAGGGATAGGAGGTAAGAGACGTCGGAGCAACGCGATCACATCGCGTTGCTCCGAGGGTCTCAGGGAAGCACGCAGGGAGCCCCCTCCCTGCGCGATGCTTCCCTATACCGCCGGAACAGTGCAATCATGTTTGATCGCAGTGTGCTGGGGGTTAATGTGCCGGGGGTGGTCCGTGACCGCTCCTGGTACATAGTGCCGGATGTAAGCTGACACCGGGCTGCGATCGGCCGCACTCCCCCCATGAGCGCGGCCGATCGCGCTGGACGTACTATCCCGTCGGTGGTCATACGGGCCCACCCCACCTCGACGGGATAGTACGTCCGATGTCAAAAAGGGGTTAATGGGAACCTGTCACCTGTATAGCCAATGTGAAGTAAGGCCACCACCTTAAAAAATAACTTTTATTATATTCACCTGCAGGGTGGTCCGGTCTGAGGGGTGTTAATGCTCTTGGTCCAGCACCTCCCATCTTTTTACGATCGCCATCCTCCTTCTTGCTTTTTGTGGATGAAGTGTCCCTGCATCGTCCACACAGTCTCCTTGGCATCGCTCTCCTGCGCAGGCATACTTTTTCTGCCCTGTTGAAGGCAGAGCAAAGTAGTGCAGTGCATATGCTCCAGGACTCTTTGACCTTTACCGGCGCCTGCATACTGCAGTTCTTTGTTCTGCCCTCAACAGGGCAGAATATTATGCCTGTCAATGAGACTATGTGGATGACACAGGGACTCGTCATCCACACGAAATGAGAAAGAAGACCTCGACCATAAGAAGATGGCACCCCACAGACGGTACCGCCTGCAGGTGAGTATAATAAAAGCTCTTTTTCCTCTCTTACAGCTCGGGTTGGGGTCTTATGTAGAGGCACAGTAGTGCATTTCCACCTGACAGTGGAAGAACAGATCAGGCGAGGAGGAGGAAGTCATCAACCTGGCTGGAGCACCAGCCAAAATGTGGAAAATCTTGCTCAGCACACCATAACATCCTGCACCACCATCTGATATGGTTCATATTGGCAGCAGGCAGTGTTACAACAACATGGTGGAAGAATACTTGTCCAAATGTCTCCAGGTTCTAAGTGATGGATCTGCCACATTTAACTTCTGGGTCTCCAAACTGCGAGAGCCTGAGCTTGCTCTTTATGCCTTAGAGGTGCTGGCCTGCCCTGCAGTAAGTGTACTGTCAAAATATGTGTTTAGCAAGGGGGTATAATCACTCACAGGCACATTTACTTTTTTGCTGGGTCCCACCATTTATAATAACCAGCAAAGGCAAGGCAGGCATACCCATACTGTAGGTCTGGAAGATCTATGGATATTGGCCCCTTCTCAGCATAATAAGACCAGCTCACAACTGTCTGCTTTCCCCTGGCTGATTATTGAAGAGGGAGAACCCCAAGTAATTTTTTTTTCATTTATTTACAAACAAGTAACGTAAAATGCTCATGTAAGGCACTGCTCCTCCCCTCTACTTGGTCCTCTGACTCCTGGATCAAGATTATTATTTTATATTTTTTATTCTATGGTATTTGAAGTAATTTTCCCTATCCACATTTGTTTTTAGTGCAATTGCCCTGCTCTTAAACCCATTTTACAGCACCAAAGTTTGGGTCACCATTGACTTATGTGGAGTTCGAGTCCAGGGTCAAGTTCTGGTATCCAAACCGAACTTTGAACTAAAGTTCGGCCAAATGTGACAAACCCAAATTTCCACTGGTCCGCTCATTTTTATTGTCTACCAGGAGCAAAACATGTGTCTTCAGTGTGTCATTAGTGTGCGACACATATGCCAATTAGATAACAGAATAATTAACCTCTCCTCTAGACAACTGAGTACAATAGAGATGACACTACTTAGTAAGGGACTCTATTTTGTTCCTACATTGTACCTTAATATATCTGAATATGTTAAGGACTTTCACCTTTTTTGCGAGAAAATTAAAATGGCGTAAATTCATATCTTGGTACCGTGTTAGCCAGTGGATAGAAAAATATTTGGAATTGAGTCCTCAGGGGTTGATACCTTTTAATGGTTAACTGAAAAGATGGTAACAAACTACAAGCTTTTGAGACTACTCCGGTCCCTTCAACGGGCATAGACTAATAGAAATTCTGAAGAATCATATATTTATCCACAACACATCACAGAAAAATGCCATATGGTATCAACCACTGAGGACTCTCAATTCTAAATATTTGTGAAGATCTGGGCATCCCTGTGGACTTACTCCCGGATGTCCGATTGTTAAACTATATTGGCAATTCGGGACTAAGCTCCACTGGCCTGGGTCCATTTTCGAATCTAAATAATCAATATCCTTAAGGGGTATTCATTGTACTGCTTTCAAACTAATTTGTCTGCTTTTATATTTTTCATACTTATACACTGAGCTGCTAACAATGTGTGATCTGTAGTAACTTAAGGTACCGTCACACTAAGCGACGCTGCAGCGATAGCGACAGCAATGCCGATCGCTGCAGCGTCGCTGTGTGGTCGCTGGAGAGCTGTCACACAGACCGCTCTCCAGCGACCAGCGATGCCGAGGTCCCCGGGTAACCAGGGTAAACATCGGGTTGCTAAGCGCAGGGCCGCGCTTAGTAACCCGATGTTTACCCTGGTTACCAGCGTAAAAGTTAAAAAAACAAACAGTACATACTCACCTGCGCGTCCCCCAGCCTCTGCATCCTGACGCTGACTGAGCTCCGGCCCTAACAGCACAGCGGTGACGTCACCGCTGTGCTTTCACTTTCAGTTTAGGGCCGGCGCTTTAGTGTCAGGAAGCAGAGGCTGGGGGACGCGCAGGTGAGTATGTGCTGTTTGTTTTTTTAACTTTTACGCTGGTAACCAGGGTAAACATCGGGTTACTAAGCGCGGCCCTGCGCTTAGTAACCCGATGTTTACCCTGGTTACCAGTGTAAAATATCGCTGGTATCGTCGCTTTTGCTGTCAAACACGGCGATACACGGCGACCTAGCGACCAAATAATGTGCAGACCTTCTAGCAGCGACCAGCAATTTCACAGCGGGATCCAGATCGCTGCTGCGTGTCAAATACAGCGATATCGCCATCCAGGTCGCTGCAACGTCACGGATTGCTGGCGATATCGCCTAGTGTGACGGTACCTTTACGTTCATGCATAATCTAGTCCTCAGCCCCTGTGGCAGAGATTGTGTATTTATATTACTTGTGACATTTCCTGATAATGTATGGCGGTGTCTATTATTAGCAGTGCAGTTCCAGATTGATTGATGGCTGCAAGCTCTGGCTTGGTGGCTGTATCTTAGTACAGAGAGATACAATTCTTTTTTTTCTCAAGTGGAGGTTTGTCTCTTCGAGCTGTTAACAACATTATTTTTCCTTCTGTATTCTGATACTGTACAGGCACAATCAGTAATTAATGTAAGGTCACATTATTATGTGTATATGATCTCCCAAAGGCTTTGTTGTTGTTGTTCTGCCCTTTATGGATATTGAGGAGGTTTTCATTTACCAAAATGTAGTGAAAGATTATAAAAAATACTCTGAATGGTTTTGATTTTTTCCTATGGCAGATAGCTCAATTTGATGCTTCTAAGATAGAAACTTTGTCTATGGAAGAGCCCAATACACGTAGCTTATATGACTCTTAAGTCTGAAGTCCAATGGAACATGAAGGTGTCACGATAATGTATAAAATGGAGTAGGATTTTTAATTTTCCCTGTTATCATGCACGCTGTGGGCTCTGACCCCCCTTCTCTCTTTGCTTCTGATGTGTGTGGGTGTGAAGCTATTCCTCTCTGCTCTACCCCTCCTCCAAGCCAGGAATGTTAATTAGCCCCAAGCTGGCTTTGTCCACAAGAAACATGTGCTTTCCTTTGTAGTTTTGGGAGATAGTATAAAGGGAATAATTCGGGCCCCATCAATGATAAAAAAAAGATGGATGCATATTCGGAATGTGATTTAATAGCGCTTCACAATGGGGCCTCTTGCTGGAGTCTAACTCCAACAGAACCTGAGAAATGGATTTCTCCCAAACAAAGCGGAATAGCCAGATCACTTTTGGATTCAATAGAAAGCTACTTTTAATACAAGATGAATGAGGGGTGTGTTGGGACTCTGCCGGATTCTCGAGCGAAGATATGAGAATTATAAGAATTGCTGTTGAAATCTGTATGTCTGAGGAGAGGGGAGGGTCCAGGGAAACCAGCCATTTTAAGTGATGTCACCAGCCGGCGACTATAAAGCCTGGCACTCAACCCCACCTTCAGTCTTGCCTGAGGAGCTGTTGCTGCCAGACCTTCTCATGAATTGGGATATTTGGCTCCGCCTACCAGCATGGTTTCGTGAAATGATCTTTTTCTTATCTTTCTTCATTAATCCATGTTATTTTATAATTGCTTTGTACATACTTTAAATTGTCTCATATTGTAACATCTTTATATACCTTTTATAAACACTGCCTGTTCTTTTATGGAGTAAAATATTTAAATTACTAGTGTTGTTCTCTTGCTCTAAAACATACCCTAAGCCTCTGAAGTGAATTGCGCTACTGATTTGGGTTGTTTAATCGAGGCTGGTGGCAGAATACCTGGTACTGTACCTTTGGGAGTCGTAGCAACGGTCGGCATTGATAAGTATTATTCCTGCCTGAGTGGGAGTAGTTATATTGCCCTCGCTGCAGCGTACCCAATAGCCAGTACATAGCAGGCAGCCTTTCTGGTGACTAATTACCCCAGGTGCAGTACCTAATCTGACCTGAGGGCAAGGGGGGCGCCAGAGAGCTGCAAGTTCTCAAGTGGAGCTGTAATGCGGGATATACATAAATCCCTGCAGTTTGTGTTAAATTGTAGAGCAGTGGGATACCTAAAATAAGCCCCTGCGGTAAATTGAAAGGTCAATAGCCTTGTGTATGTTTTCATCACATTATAGCAGTGGAGGGATAACTAAGATAAGCCCTCCTGCACATGTGATAGCCATGTACTGGCCAAAGGTCACCCCGATCCATGACATATTGGCGGCAGCACGGTGGGATCCGTGACATATCGTGGACAGTCACGGTGTGAATCATGACAGAAGGGTTTGTACAGGATTGAAAAGAAAAATCCTCTGTATTTCATCCCTATAAGATTGTGGGCATATGGAGGTGCATTGGAAGCCCTTGTAAACCTCAATGGAATCCTTACTCTTATAACATGTGCATGAACCATAAGGTTGATATCTCACTGTGGAGACTGAAGGTCAGTGGGTGCCCAGGTCCACTAGCCGGAACCACATGGATCAGGGATCGTCCCGCTTAACGCCCGCTCTCCTGTTAATGTGGGCATAACGTTACTCAGACAACACATGGTGAGGGTAAAACAGTGTGGCAATGCTTTATTGAACCACAGAACAGGCAGATAACACATAGAACAGTCCCAGCAAAATTCCCCAAGATGGTGCACATTAGAGTCTCACCCTGACCCGCCGGGATAATGGCAGATGTTACTTCAGGGCTCCCAAGGTCAGCTACTCCACTTGTGGTACACACACAGAGAGGAGGTAACGACAAGCGTAGGAAGATGACAGTCCCTTGAGTCCATACAAGGTACAAGGCCAGTTGACAAGAGTCACAACCTGGCTCATCTGACGTTTCTGTCTGGTGCAATCCCCATTAGGAAATGTGCTCCACAATTGTTAATGCCATCCAGTGCACATCTTGCCACATGTATGCAGTCCTTGATCAGCCGGTCGAGGGTGCATACTGCTGTGCGAGATGTGAGCATGTTGTGCATTTGGAAAACCAGATACTGGATCTAAATGTGCAGCTGGCAACACTGAGATCCATAGACAATATGGAGAGGAGTCTTCTGCTCACAGAGCAGACGCTCAATGGGATAGATGAGGAGGGGGATGGTAGGATGGAGCTGCAGGACAGTGAAGTAGGTAGCTGGGTGACATTCAGAAAGCGGGGTAGAGGGAAGAGTGCCAGGGAGGCTAGTCCTGATCTTTCACACCCCAATAAGTTTGCTAAGTTGGCAGATGAGGGGGGTGCCAGTACAGGGGTAGCACTGCTGCAGCCAGGCATGTCCTCTGAAAGCCGGAGGAGTGACTGCTCCAGTAAGGAGGGAAATAGGAGAGCAGGGCAGGCTAGACAGGTGCTGGTAGTGGGGGACTCAATTATTAGGGGAACAGATAGGGCAATCTGTCACAAAGACAGGGATCGCCGAATGGTGTGCTGCCAACCTGGCGCTCGAGTCCGACACATCGCTGATTGGGTGGACAGATTACTGGGAGGGGCTGGTGAGGACCCAGCGGTCATGGTGCACATTGGCACAAATGACAAAGTTAGAGGTAGGTGGAAGGTCCTTAAAGATGATTTCAGGGAATTAGGCTGCAAGCTGAAAGCAAGGACCTCCAACGTGGTATTTTCTGAAATACTGCCTGTACCACGTGCCACGCCAGAGAGGCAACGGGAGATTAGGGAGGTTAATAAGTGGCTCAAGAATTGGTGTAGGAAGGAGGGGTTTGGGTTCCTGCAGAACTCGGCTGACTTCTCAGTTGGCTACAGGCTCTACGCTAGGGATGGGCTGCACCTCAATGGGGAAGGTGCAGCTGTGCTGGGGGAGAAAATGGTTAGAAGGTTGGAGGAGTGTTTAAACTAGGGAATGGGGGGGAGGGTATTCATTTTATAGGTGGGGAAGATAGTGCAGATAGAGACCTGGGCACAAATAAGGAAGTTGGGGGTGGCGGAGGCATGGGGGGTGAGGTTAGAACAGTTAGTAATTTAAGAAAGAATAGAGGTACAGAGAGGAACATCAAGTGCATGTATACTAATGCCAGAAGCCTCGCCAACGAAATGGACGAATTAGAACTAATGTTGTTGGAACATAATTATGACATGGTGGGGATATCTGAAACATGGCTGGATGAGAGCCATGACTGGGCTGTTAACTTGCAGGGCTATAGCCTTTTCAGAAATGACCGTACAGATAAGCAAGGGGGTGGGGTGTGTCTGTTTGTAAAATCGACCTTAAAACCCATCCTGCGTGATAATATAGGTGAATCTAATGAAAATGTAGAGTCCCTGTGGGTGGAGATAAGGGGAGGGGGAAAAAATAATAAATTACTGATAGGGGTTTGTTATAAATCTCCAAAAATAATGGAAGCAATGGAGAATATCCTTGTAAGGCTACGTTCACATTTGCGTTGTGCGCCGCAGCGTCGTCGCCGCAACGCACAACGCAAACAAAAACGCAGCAAACCGCATGCACAACGCTGCGTTTTTCGCCGCATGCGTTCAACGCATGCGTCGCAAAACGCTGCGTTTTTTGTAAACGCAGTTGCGTTTTCAATAAAAAACGCAGCGTTTTGCGCCGCATGCGTTTTTTTGTGCAGTGAGTCATTCTTCATCCCACCCACCAAAAAAAGTGTCTACACAATAGATAAGGACCACCAATGGCTAGAAGAGGGTTGGTGTTTATGTAATTGTGTATATATACCATGGCAGACATGAATTCCTCCCATTTTGCTGGTATTCATGATGGAGCGTCCCATGGACAGTATCGTCATGGATATGGAGATGGATTTAGCCTTGGCTCATGCCTATGCTGTTGCCTGTGCTCATCAAAGAGAAAGAGAAAAACGGAGATGGAGTCGTCGCAGATTTTGGATCCACCCTATTTTGGAAGTTCGGGAGAGCCGTGGAGCATACCATAGTTTGTTTGGCGAACTGAATGAGAACCTGGAGAAATACTTCGAGTACACCAGGATGTCTCAGGAGAGCTTCCGGTATCTTCTTCGTCGGGTGGAAGGATCCATTACCAGGCAGGATACTCAGCTTCGGAGAGCTATTTCCGCAGAGGAGCGGCTTCTGGTGACTCTACGGTACGTAGCTGTTCGAATGACTGAGATATGTTCTTCCCTTTGTTTTTTTTTCTTAATTTTTTTTGGGGGTGGTATGGTCAATGTACTTTTATAAATTGCAATGTACTTTAATGTAATTTCTTTATCTTCTTGGCAGTTTCCTGGCTACCGGAGAGACCTTGAGATCCCTTCAATTTCAGTTCCGGATTGGAGTCTCCACTCTCTCCGGGATTATTGCTGAGACCTGCCGCGCTCTGTGGGATAATCTCCGTGCAGAATTTTTACCCGTCCCTACAAGCGATATCTGGTTGGCCAACGCCGAGAAATTTGAGGAAGAGTGTTCGTTTCCAAACTGCATTGGCGCGGTGGACGGAAAGCATATTCGGATTACCAAGCCAGGGAAAAGTGGATCCATGTTCTTCAACTACAAAAAATACTTTTCTACTGTGCTTATGGCAATTGCCGGTGCGGACTGCCGTTTTCTTGCAGTCGACATTGGTGCGTTTGGCCGTTCAAATGACTCGCGCACATTCAAAGACTCGGATATGGGCCAAAAATTATATACTAACAATTTTAATTTCCCCCAGCCACGACCTCTTCCCCACACCGAAGGCCCTGCGATGCCATTTGTTGTGGTTGGGGATGAGGCATTCCAAATGTCTGCCAACCTATTGAAACCCTACTCAAGTCGGGGCCTGGACCATACGAAAAGGGTGTTCAATTACAGACTATCCAGGGCCAGAAGGACTGTGGAGTGCGCCTTTGGCATCCTTGTCTCAAAATGGCGGATATTAGGATCCGCCATTAATCTGAAAACTGAGACAGTGGATGAGGTGGTGAAGGCGTGTGTGGTTCTCCACAATTTTATTCTGGCCAAAGAGAGACTGAACGTTGATCTCGATGAAACCATAGCCAACCCATTGCCCGATTTCCATGATCATCCTCTGAGGACAAGTGTGGAAATTGCGCAGATGAGGGATCGTTTTGCGGCCTATTTTGTGTCAGATGTTGGCCGTCTGTCATGGCAAGATAATATGGTGTAGTAAACTGTTGGACTGTATTCTGGTGTGACTATGCTAAAAATAGTTCACCAATGTAATGTGCCTTATCTAAAAAACTTGGAACCCTTTGTTTTTAAAATGTTGTGTTTTAATAAAAAAATTTTCTTATGTTTTCTACCCTGCTTCAAAGACAAAATTTCTACCATACCATATAACATATTTATTTGTTTGTCAGATCGCCGTGTATCGTTGTGTTTGACAGCAAAAACAACGATACCAGCGATGTTTTACACTGGTAACCAGGGTAAATATCGGCTTAAGCGCAGGGCGGCGCTTAGTAACCTGATATTTACCCTGGTTACCAGTGTGAAAGTTTACAAAAAAAACAGTACATATACTCATCTTCGCGTCCCCCGGCGTATGCTTCCTGCACTGACTGAGCGCCGGCCGGAAAGTGAATGCACAGCACAGCGGTGATGTGACCGCTCTGCTGTTAGGGCCGTCACTCAGTCAGGGCAGGGAAGCGGACGCCGGGGGACGCAATTCTGAGTGTATGTACTGTTGTTTTATTTACATTTAACACTGGTAACCAGGGTAATCATCGGAAGCGCGGCGGCCTGCGCTTAACAAACTGATGTTTACCCTGGTTACCCGGGGACCTCGGCATCGTTGGTCGCTGGAGAGCTGTCACACAGACAGCTCTCCAGCGACCAAATAGCGATGCTGCAGTGATCTGCATCATTATATGTTTCGCTGCAGCATTGTTAAGTGTGAAGGTACCTTTACGGTATGTGTCCACGTTCAGGATTGCATGATTATTTTGTCACGATTTTTCTTCAGTATTTGTAATACAAAACCAGGAGTGGAACAATTAGAGGCAAAGTAGAATAGAAACATATGCACCACTGCTGTATTTATCACCCACTCCTGGTTTTGGGTTACAAAACACTGATGAAAAATCGTGACCAAATCCTCATGCAATCCTGAGCGTGGACACATACCCTAGTGATTGAAAACACCTCATACACTTTATTGTTTGTAAACACCTCATACAGCAATGAGAGACACACCAAAAAAGGCAAAATAAAAATGGTAAAAATAGTGTCTGACATTGCATATGAGTTGTTTGAAACACATAATATGTGTAGACGGCGCACGGTGTGACTTGCTGAGAAGTATACATGAAAGTAAGAACAAATATTGTTGTATTTAAACCAAAGTTTTTTATTTGGGGGAAACAGAAAAAAAAAAAGGGGAAATAAACTTAGGGGGTATCAACATGTGCCACAAAGGGGGAATGGTAGGTATCTTTTTCGGAATGGGGACCGGAAAATGAGGATGATGACGACGACGAGGAGGAGGAGGATGTTGACCTATTATAGTCCAGGAGGCTGGATGGCAGGTCTAATGGGGAGCAAACCGCCACCTCTGCAGGGGAGGGAGGAGGCAACACGAGCCTTTGTGAGGTTCTTGTTTGGCTCTGGCTGCTCCTACTGCGGCTAGAGCCCCTATGTCTACTTGTTGTTTGTACTGGAGCAGCCAGAGCCTCAGTGCGTGTCCTCTTGCTTCTTTTTTTTTTTCTTTTCTTTCCCCGATCTCCCCTAGAATGATGGCTGCGGGAGGATGAGGGCCTGGCAGGAGCAGGAGTCGGCGGCACACTGCTATGGTGCCTGTGGTGGCGTCGCTCGGCACTTGGACCAGGGTGGGGTGGCTGGAGTGACTCTGCAGCAGGAGTCGGAGTCATGCTAGCCAGCGACGGCACTACGGGCAGTGTCGCTGACTGCACGACCCGAGCCTGCTGCAGAGCCCTCACGTAAGAATTGTTGCAGTCCTGCATCACCGAAATCTGGAGTTCCGGCGTAAGGTTTTCCACCATGCCTTTTGCCATTGTGCTAAAGAAATGTTTTGCCGGATTTGTGAGCTCGGCTTCCAGGATTTCAAGGCGCCGTCCCATACTGGACATTTCATCTCTCAACGCCTTGAAACCGTTCTGGAACACCGTGCCCAAGTGCAAAAATTCAGGCATGACTGACCTGTCCGAGGCCCGCTGGCGCTGTCGGGAATACCCGAACGAAGGTGCGCCAGAGGCCTCGGGCAGGGGAAAACCTGACGTACCGGCAGCCGGTTCTCCAGATGATGGTGGTGCAGGCCTGCTGTCGCTGTGGGATGGCTGTGACGGCTCAGATGGCGATCCATGAAGTTCCGCTTCACAGGGGGGAGCTCGCTGGAGGGTGCTGCTGTGTGTCCTGTGAAAAGATAATGAAAAAATTATTCTTCAATTAATAACCTATCACATACGCCAACTCCTGTCAAAAAAATTACATGACACATCAAAACATTACAATCCCCTGTCTCTCAGTCTGTGTGGCCTATAATAAATTGCTGATTGTTATCGCCAGCTGACCATTAGGGCTCACGATAACAATCATGGACATACCGACGGCAGAAAATGACTGTACATTCCCTCTGCCAAAGGCAATGCATACCCCTGTCATATTTTTAAAAAATTATTGTGTGAAAAACTAATTTCAAGATGCTGGCTATGTTGCAAAAATAATATAAAATTTAAGGTCTATAAAAGAATTAAAAAAAAATAAAAACCAGACTTTGCTGATCTGATCGCAGGAATGTCCATGACGTTAGGATCATGTGATCGAGACGTCATCATTATTCCTGCGATCAGAACTACACTGACTCAGAACGGAACCTGTCAGGAACTACAAGGACTCTTGCTTAACCTAAAAAAATTACCGTGGATGGCCAATATGCTACGCTGACTACATTGATGGCCAATACACTATGTGCCTGGGAAATGTACTATGTGGATACGTGGCTAGAACGTGTACTATGTGGCTGCGATATAGTGGCCTGTAAATATACTATGTGTGTGGATGCACAATGTACGTGGCTGGCCAATGAACTATGTGGCTGTGCAATATGTTATGTGTCTGGGCAATGTACAATGTGCAATATGGTATGTGGACAAAATACTTACTGTCGGCGGCCAAGGATTGGTCTTAAGAACTGTAGTGCCCTGTTGTACTTGTAGGGCACCGACTTGGCCGCAGCAGCACCACTCCTCGATTGCTCCTCCTCTGCACGGAGCCCCTTATTGAAACGGTCCTTTATGGATCGCCATCTGGTCCTCAACTTTTTCACTGTGAATGCAAACAAAAAAAAAGGTTACATATGTCGCATTTTAAAAGGATAAAACAACCGTGTGTGATGCAAAGTTTAGGCGTTGATAGCATCACACACGGTTGTGTTTATCCTGGCAAGATGGGTCATAGCAGCGTCTCAGCAATACTCACTAAAGGTGCCTTTGTCCTTCGCTGAGGCACTGTCAAAGCCATCCCACAGCGACTTTGCCACCTCTGCCCACAAACGCCTCGACACCACCTGGTCCATGTGCCGGGGGTCACGGCTGTCCCACAACGGGCCACGCTCCTGGATGCTGGAGATCAGGAGCTCCACATCAATACTCTCCCTGTGGTCCCGTTGTGAAACCTAGAAAAAATAGAAAACAAAAAGGTTACAAATAGGCAAATATAAACAACCATCATCAGCACGTGGCATGATTTGTACCTTTGCCCTATCCTTTGCCATTTGATGTATGTATATGTTTTTGTGCAGGGAGTTCAACTGTATGTTACCTTCCCCCAAATACTTGCTGCCCTGAAAAGCTATATGTAATTAAGCTTAGTAAACAGCCCTAGTGAAACCAGGTTGCTCCTAATGTTCCTCCCAGCAGGATGCTACTCCAAAAAAAAAGATAAAAAAACAAAAACAAATACTCACTTGCCGGCCTGACGCCACATCTTGGCACCGATCTCCCTGCTCCCGCTGTGTGCCTTCCCCCTCACTTGAAGAAGCCTGTAAAAAAATGTATACAAAAATTAGTGACAATGCTACAAATGGCAGCGACTAGTAAGCTAATGGACATAATTACTCACCGCACTCCCCCTCGCCGATTGGCTATGCTCTGAGTCACTCGCCATTGGAAGTTTGCTCTGCAATGAAAAAATGAGCAAAAAATCACATCCAAAGCTAACAATGCCACATACAATAAAACATTAAAACAACCACAATTGACTGTTGACTGATAGGACAATGCAAACTCAAAAAGCGACACCACAACGTCATACATTGCAAGAGAAGACAATAGAAGAAACAATACAAGAATAGACCCAAACAAAATTAAGCAAAAATAGACACCTATGTCCAAATTTTAAAATATAAAAAATTAAAAAATAAAGAGAAAAAAAAAAGGCACAATGAAATAGCAAACTGCACGCCATACTTTACAATAGCAACAAGACATGATCCAAAACAACACCATCTGGTGACATCTACCACAGAAATACATCTGAAAAAGGCGATAAATACCATTCTAGATAATAAGCAATAAACATTACGGGACAACCGCTGTTACAATATACAGCAACCAAAAGAAAAACCATAGTCAAATAGAAAAGAGAACACAAGAAATTTTGAAAAAAGGGCCCAAACAAAAAAAAAAAAAAATTTAACTACACACTTGGCTATGGAAACATTCAAGACAGGAGATATATATATGGAAGCCATACAGAAAACGACGTAACCATAATACAATTGAACATATAATGGCATATAGCAGCACGGAACAATACAATACAAATGAAACATCATAAATGTAGCCCCCCACCAGCAAGAAAAGACACTCAAGGAAAGAAAAAAAAATGCCAACAGCATAATAAAACACAGCAAGACATGAGCCTAGAAAACGCCATACGGTTACCCCAACAATAGAAGCCAGAAAAAGACATGCACCACCAATTTTACAATAAAAAATCTTACAAAAAAAAGGCATTGAACATCCGCATGACACAAGAACAACCAAAACTAAATCCAAAACCAATCCAAACCCAGCAAGGCCGCACACAAGAAACGCCAGCATATATCAGAAACACATTAAAAAAAAATGTTAGTATTCAATAACAACCTACAGTGCCATAACCGTACAATATCACAGAGCAAACATTGCACAAATTAAATCAAAAACAAGAAATAAAACACAGAAAAAAAATTATGCAAAGAGAAATATATACTTACAGGTTTGGAAAGCAGGTTGCTCCTCTCTTCGGTCTGCTCTGTGTGCTCTGTGAAAGACAATGGCAAACCCCCCCCCCCCTTTTTTTATACATATAGTGCTTTTTTTAAGTGTCTAGACAAAGTCTAGACAATGTTTTGCATTTTTGAAAGAAAAACGCATGCGTCGTACAACGCATCACGACGCAAGTACTTGCGTCGTCTGCGTTGTCAATGCAAGTCAATGGGAAAAAAGGCGCATCGACGACGCAAACACGATGCAAACACGACGCATGCGTTTTTTAAAAAGTCTGCGCCGCCCAAAAAATGCAACATGTTGCGTTTGCCGCGCCCTGGCAGGTGCGCCCTAACGCCGCATGCGGCGTACGACGCACCAAAACGCATGACAACGCATGTACATGCGGCGCCATGCGTCCCCAATGTTAAAGATAGGGCCGCACGACGCATGCGTTGCGATGCGGCGACGCCGCTGCGGCGCACACCGCAAATGTGAACGTAGCCTTAAGCATATAGATGAAGCTGCGACTCAAGGAGAAGTCATTATTATGGGGGACTTCAACTACCCTGAAATAGATTGGGGAACAGAAACCTGCAGTTCCAGTAAAGGTAATCGGTTTTTGTCAACTATGAGAGACAATTACCTTTCACAACTGGTTCAGGACCCAACAAGAAGGGGGGCACTGCTAGACCTAATATTAACCAACAGGCCAGACCGCATATCAAATATAAGGGTTGGGGGTCACTTGGGGAATAGTGATCACAAAATAATAAGTTTTCATGTCTCCTTTAATAAGATGTGTAGTAGAGGGGTGACAAGGACACTAAACTTCAGGAGGGCAAATTTCCAACGGATGAGAGAGGATCTTGGTGCAATTAACTGGGATGATATCCTGAGACATAAAAGTACACAAAGAAAATGGGAGACGTTTATTAGCATCCTGGATAGGACCTGTGCACAGTATATACCGTATGGGAATAAACATACTAGAAATAGGAGGAAACCAATATGGATAAATAAAGCTGTAAGGGGTGCAATAAGTGACAAAAAGAAAGCATTTAGAGAATTAAAGGAAGTAGGTAGTGAGGAGGCATTAAATAAATACAAAAAATTAAATAAATTATGTAAAAAGCAAATCAAGGCAGCAAAGATTGAGACAGAGAGACTCATTGCTAGGGAGAGCAAAAATAACCCCAAAATATTCTTTAACTACATAAATAGTAAGAAACTAAAAAATGATAGTGTTGGCCCCCTTAAAAATAGTCTGGGTGAAATGGTGGATGAGGAAAAAGCCAATATGCTAAATGACTTTTTTTCATCAGTATTTACAAAAGAAAATCCCATGGCAGCCAATATGACTAGTGATAATAATTCCGAATTTAATGTTACCTGCTTAACCCAGCAGGAAGTACGGCGGCGTCTAAAAATCACAAAAATTGACAAATCTCCGGGCCCGGATGGGATACACCCCCGAGTACTGCAGGAATTAAGTACAGTCATTGATAGACCATTATTTTTAATCTTTAAAGAGTCCATAATAACAGGGTCTGTACCACAGGACTGGCGTATAGCAAATGTGGTGCCAATATTCAAAAAGGGGACAAAAACTGAACTCGGAAATTATAGGCCAGTAAGTTTAACCTCTACTGTGGGTAAAATCCTGGAAGGCATTCTAAGGGATGCTATACTGGAGTATCTGAAGAGGAATAACCTCATGACCCAGTATCAGCACGGGTTTACTAGGGACCGATCATGTCAGACTAATTTGATCAGCTTCTATGAAGAGGTAAGTTCCGGTCTGGACCAAGGGAACCCAGTAGATATAGTGTATATGGACTTTTCAAAAGCTTTTGATACGGTGCCACACAAAAGGTTGATACATAAAATGAGAATAATGGGGATAGGGGAAAATATGTGCAAGTGGGTTGAGAGTTGGCTCAGGGATAGGAAACAAAGGGTGGTTATTAATGGAGCACACTCGGACTGGGTCACGGTTAGTAGTGGGGTACCACAGGGGTCAGTATTGGGCCCTCTTCTTTTTAACATATTTATTAATGACCTTGTAGGGGCATTCAGAGTAGAATTTCAATATTTGCAGATGACACTAATCTCTGCAGGGTAATCAATACAGGGGAGGACAATTTTATATTACAGGCTGATTTATGTAAGCTAGAAGCTTGGGCTGATAAATGGCAAATGAGCTTTAATGGGGATAAATGTAAGGTCATGCACTTGGGTAGAAGTAATAAGGTGTATAACTATGTGCTTAATTCTAAAACTCTGGGCAAAACCGTCAATGAAAAAGACCTGGGTGTATGGGTGTATGACAAACTCATATTCAGTGGCCAGTGTCAGGCAGCTGCTACAAAGGCAAATAAAATAATGGGATGCATTAAAAGAGGCATAGATGCTCATGAGGAGAACATAATTTTACCTCTATACAAGTCACTAGTTCGACCACACTTAGAATACTGTGCACAGTTCTGGTCTCCGGTGTATAAGAAAGACATAGCTGAACTGGAGCGGGTGCAGAGAAGAGCAACCAAGGTTATTAGAGGACTGGGGGGTCTGCAATACCAAGATAGGTTATTACACTTGGGGCTATTTAGTTTGGAAAAATGAAGACTAAGGGTTGATCTTATGTTAATGTATAAATATATGAGGGGACAGTACAAAGACCTTTCTGCTGATCTTTTTAATCATAGACCGGTGACAGGGACAAGGGGGCATCCTCTACGTCTGGAGGAAAAAAGGTTTAAGCATAATAACAGACGCGGATTCTTTACTGTAAGAGCAGTGAGACTATGGAACTCTCTGCTGTATGATGTTGTAATGAGTGACTCATTGCTTCAATTTAAGAGGGGACTGGATACCTTTCTGGAAAAGTATAATATTACAGGGTATATATATTAGATTCCTTGATAAGGCGTTGATCCAGGGAACTAGTCTGATTGCCGTATGTGGGGTCGAGAAGGAATTTTTTCCCCATGATGGAGCTTACTCTTACCACATGGGTTTTTTTTGCCTTCCCCTGGATCAACATGTTAGGGCATGTTAGGCTATGGGTTGAACTAGATGGACTTAAAGTCTTCCTTCAACCTTAATAACTATGTAACTATGTAACTATGTAACTCTCTCCATGGACCTCAGGTTACCAGCGGTTCCCAATCCGGGCTTTCTCAAAATGTATCCATGGTTCAGCGATGGTCAATGGAGCAGCTCTCTGTCATTCCAACTGGAGCCGACAACCCCTAGGTTGTTTCCTGTAGAATGGTAGATCTATTTCCCTCATGATGGTGCCATGATTAATTGGCCGCTGTCCTGTCTCTGGTCCTTTGGATGGTTGGCAGACTCTCCAGCTGTCTCTCGCCTTTTGGGTGTTTTGGCAGAATCTCTGGCTGTCTCGCTCTCTTAGTCTCTCAGTCTCTGAGTCTTTATACAGAGACATGTAACCTATTTTTTTAGATTTACCCAGTGACCTTCATTCCACCCTCACAGATAAGGGGAAGAATGGTGACGACCAAGTTGCCTTGTTTGCTTATGTAATCTATTTGCATAGATTTTCCTTTGTTTTAAAAGTCAACAAACTATCTGGGTTAGACAATGTATAATTTGCATATCAGTAGACCTAACTATTCATCAAGGATAAGAGAACACTATGTCCAGGGCCGGCGTCAGCACCCGGGCAAGTGTCAAGGCCCTGGCGAGATGGGGGGCCCACTAACACTGTCTGGGAAACATCTGGCCGCTTGCCCACTGTTTTTCCTGCCACCGGCCCTTTAAATCTGCGGGCACGGCAGTTTTACAGGTGCGGGCAGTGGGAGCTGACACAAGCATCTCAGTCAGTGCAGGCAGGCACATAGGAGTTAAGAACGCAGCGTGACATTTTATGGGCGGAGAGAGCACATTCTCCTGCTCTGCTCTCCCACCCCTGGCTGCAGCATTGAAGGTATCAGGCAGATTCCAGAGGAGCTCCTAGCACCGCACCTGAGTGAGTGCAATGATGCAATGATATTGCTGTATTCTGACAAGCTGGGGCTGGGCGGCTGCAGGCTGCAGCTGAGCTGCTGAAGTATATTATATACTTCAGCATCTGCCCAGCCCAGGTCCCCAGCACCTGTATATAATCCAGTAGCCACTGTATATATACATGACAGGTGCTGCCGGGGGCCTGAGCTGGGTGGCTGCTGAAGTATATACAGGTGCTGGTGGCCTGGGAGGCTGCTGAAGTATATACAGATGCTCGTGGCCTAGGCTGGGCGGCTGCTGAAGTATATACAGGTGCTGGGGATGTGGGCTGCTGCTGAAGTATATACAGGTGCTGGGGGCCTCAGCTGGGTGGCTGCTGAAGTATATACAGGTGCTGGGGGCCTGGGCAGCTGCTGAATTATATACAGGTGCTGGGGGCCTTGACTGGGCGGCTGCTGAAGTATATACACTGTACAGTACCACTTCTCCTGTCGTGCATATATAAACTGCACAGTACCACTCCTCCTGTCCTGTATATATACCCTGCACAGTACCACTCCTCCTGTCCTGTATATATACACTGCACAGTACCACTTCTCCTGTATATATATATATACTGCACAGTACCACTCCTCCTGTATATATACACTGCACAGTACCACTTCTCCTGTCCTGTATATATACACTGCACAGTACCACTCCTCCTGTGTGTATATATATATATATATACTGCACAGTACCACTTCTCCTGTCCTATATATATATATACACTGCACAGTACCACTTATCCTGTATATATACACTGCACAGTACTACTCCTCCTGTATATATACACTGCACAGTACCACTTCTCCTGTCCTGTATATATACACTGCACAGTACCACTCCTCCTGTGTATATATATACTGCACAGTACCACTCCTCCTGTATATATGCACTGCACAGTACCACTCCTCCTGTATATATACACTGCACAGTACCACTTCTCTTTTCCTGTATATATACACTGCACAGTACCACTCCTCCTGTATATATATACTGCACAGTACCACTCCTCCTGTATATATATACTACACAGTACCACTCCTCCTGTATATATACACTGCACAGTATCACTTCTGTCCTGTATATATACACTGCACAGTACCACTCCTCCCGTCCTGTATATATACCCAGCACAGTACCACTACTCCTGTCCTGTATATATACACTGCACAGAACCACTCCTCCTGTCCTGCATATATACACTTTATAGTACCACTCCTCCTGTCCTGCATATATACACTGCACAGTACCACTCCTCCTGTCCTGTATATATACCCTGCACAGTACCACTCCTCCTGTCTTGTATATATACACTGCACAGTACCACTCCTCCTGTCCTGTATATACACACTGAACAGAACCACTCCTCGTGTCCTGTATATATACACTGCACAGTATCATTCCTCTTGTTCTGTTGTCAGAGATGTGACATTGGTCTTTTGAAGGGTCAATACTAGGGTTGAGCGAAACGGGTCGGCCATTTTCAGAAGTCGCCGACCCTGTGTGGGGTCGGCCATGAGGTCGGCGATCTTCTGAATCTGGTATCGGAATTCCGATACCGAGTTCCGATATGTTTGCGATATCGGGAATCGGTATCGGAATCCATATTTAAGTGTTAAATAAAGAATCAAAATAAAAAATATTGATATACTCACCCTCGGACGCGCCCTGGTACTAACCGGCATGCTTCCTTCCTAAGAATGAGCGCGTGAATGACCTGCGGTGACGTCGCGGCTTGTGATTGGTCGCGAGCGGTCACATGGACAAGCCGCGGCGTCATCTAAGGTCCTTCACGCGCTCATTCTTAGGAAGGAAGGCTGCCGGAAAGAAGCAGGGCGCGTCCGAGGGTGAGTATAATAGGAATATACTCACCCTCGGACGCGCCCTGCTTCTTTCCGGCAGCCTTCCTTCCTAAGAATGAGCGCGTGAAGGACCTTAGATGACGTCGCGGCTTGTCCATGTGACCGCTCGCGACCAATCACAAGCCGCGACGTCACCGCAGGTCATTCACGCGCTCATTCTTAGGAAGGAAGCCTGTCGGTTAGTACCAGGGCGCGTCCGAGGGTGAGAATATCAATATTTTTTATTTTGATTCTTTATTTTACACATTAATATGGATCCCAGGGCCTGAAGGAGAGTTTCCTCTCCTTCAGACCCTGGGAACCATAGTATCCCATTGCACTGCATTGGGTTTCGTGATTCGGCCAACCCCGACCCCGACTTTTTTATAGGATTGGCCGATTTCACTCGACCTGACTTTTGTGAAAGTCGGGTTTCGTGAAACCCGACCCGATCCTATAAAAATAAAAGTCGCTCAACCCTAGTCAATACTGGTTTTTTATTTTCCCATAAAAAAACCTGAAAATAATAAAAGTATTGGAAAACCCATTTAAATGGATTATCCCAAGTAATCTCCTATGCCGAGAAATTTCCAATCGCTGGGGTCAAACCACTGAGACCCCCTCTAAAGAGCACCATGTAAATGGACCTGTGGTCGACCATGCGCACTGCGGCGCCATTCACATGTGGCTCTTCAAATAGCGCCTTTAAGAGGAGTGTTGAAGGGCATGACAAAGTATAGCAAAATCCACTGATTGGGGGTGGGGAGTGTTTGAGTATGTGGGCTGGTGGGGTTTGTGTGTCAGGGCTGCTTTTTTGTCCCAGTCTGGTCCTGCTGTTCAGTGTCACCCTCACGGAAGTTGTACTATGCTGTCTATCTCCAAAACCTGGAGCCGGGCCTGACTATGTTATATCAAATATCAGCTTACAAGTCAATATTCCAGGCTTATATAAACAATGTTTTCATGACCTATCAGAAATCAACACTTAAATCCAAAAGCCAACATACAGATAAAAAGTAAATTCTTCTTGGTTTGCTAAACATTGTAGTCTGGGTAATTAAGATATAATCTGGTTTCTTCACACTCACTAATTGACATAAGATTTGGAATAAAGCCGTACAATATTATATAGTAGGGAAAATAAGTATTTGATACACTGACGATTTTGGAAGTGTTCCTACCTATAAAGAATGGAGAGGTCTGTAATTATTATGGTAGGTACGCTTCAACTGTGCGAGAGAATCTAAAACAAAATCCAGAAAATCTTATTGTATGATTTTTGCATAATTAATTTACATTTTATTGCATGAACTAAGTATTTGATACAATAGAAAAACAGAATTTAATAATTGGTACAGAAATGTTTGTTACAGAGTTCAAACATTTTCTGTAGTACTTGACCAAGTTGGCACACAATGCAGAATGGATTTAGGCCCATGCCTCCATACAGATCTTCTCCATGTCTTTCAGGTTTTGAAGCCATCGGTGGGCAACATTGAGTTTCATCTCCTTACAAAAATGTTCTATTGGGTTTGCAGCGCCCCAGAGTCCTGGTCGTTGCAGTACTGTCGCTCCCCCACTAAGGGGAGTGATGGTACATCTGATGGCACTAAAGAAGTTCACCTGACCAGGTATCACAGTCACACATTACACTTCACACTCCGGCCACCAGGGGGAGCAAAGGGTTCTATGTATTAGGCCACTCCTCAGACTTTGGTAAAACTGGGGGCTGGATAGGAAGTTAGGCAGAGAGCTGACTTGGTTTTGCCCAGGCAACACCTAGTGAGAGAAGAGGTTGCTTGGGAAGATTCAGGGGGGTCCCTGTCAGGGGTGGGATACTGACAGAGGCCTAGCAAAAAGGACAGATCGTTACGGAGCCGCGCCTGCACTTCATTGCGGCGGTATCTTAAGAAAGGACAAGAAGCGAGGTTTATTGTGGAGAAGTGAGAAACGAGATCACAGCACAAAGGCGATAGAACCAGTAGGAGTCGTGCCCCGAGATCGGCAACATCCTACTGAGGCGCGTAGCCGGTGGCCGGAACACTGAGGAAGTATTGGGCTCCACGCATTACTTCAAACCAACAGCAGGGCAGTTAATTATAGGTTGGCTGCCTCACCTAAATCACCTAATGAAGACAACGGAGGCAATTGTGGGAGAGGGGAGTCTCTAGGGTCCCAGAATAACTCCAGGCCTACCCCGTCATACGGGTGCGTCCTATCCATATCATCTGGGGGACAGAGAGAAAGAACAGAAACATACACGACAGTTGTGAGGACTACCCCATGGTGCTCAGCAGGGAAGTACTACAACACCCAGGCGCTAGTAGGTAGGCACTGATTTCCACCTGCAAAGGGAACTCTGGATGTGCCTTCGCACTGGCCGGTCTCAGCCAGCCCTGTTAGCAGTGCTCTGGATTGCGGATGCTGAAGCCTTCAGTAAAGAGGTAAAGAGACTGCAACCCTGTGTCCTCGTTATTTACTGCGACCTACACCACCACCTACACCTTTTATTGGGCGCCCCTTAGCAGGACCACGGACCGAGTCGGGCCACCGTGACATCCTCAGAACCGATTGACCCGGAACCGAGTACCCTGCCTTCCTGCGTTTGGGGGCCGCTCCAGGTTCACGTCTTGAGACTGGCTAAGATGCATCAGGATCTTGAAATGCTTCTTATGGAGCCACTCCTTAGTTGCCCTGGCTTTATGTATCCAGTCATTGTCATGCTGGAAGACCCAGCCATGACCCATCTTCAATGCTCTTACTGAGGGAAGGCAGTTGTTTGCCAAAATATCATGATACATGACCCCTTCCATGCTCCCTTCAATACGGTGTGGTCATCCTGTTCTCTTTGCAGAAAAGCACCCCTAAAGTATGATGTTCCCCCACCCACCATGCTTCACGGTTGGGATGTCGTTCTTGGGGTTTTACCTCCTCTTTCTTCTTCCTCCAAACATGGCGAGTGGAGTTGATACCAAAAAGTACCTATTTTGGCCTCATCTCATCAGATGACATTCTCCCATGCCTCCTCTGTATCATTCAGATGGTCTTTGGCCACTTCAAATAGGCCTCATTATGTGCTGGCATGAGCAGGAGAACCTTGCATATCCTGCACGATTTTAATCCATGATGGCATAGTGAGTTACTAAGACCTCTTTCACAAGTCCTGGTGATTGCTGTACAGGAAAAACCAGTACTGGTAAGATCTGTGGTCCGTGTGCCATCCGTATGTACGTATGTGAGATCCTTGTGACATAAATGTCTGTTTTTAATCCATTTCTATGTGTACATGTGTCCATGTTTCACATTAATATGCTGTCCGTGAGACACGTATTGGCCCATGGAAACCAGAGGCACAGTTTGCCCTGTTTCCAGACACGGGCCAGCTGCTGAACACAGCTCTCATCATTGTCTCCTGCTCACGCTGAGATCAGCGCAACCAGGAGACAATAATGAGAGTTGTATTCAGAAGCAGCTGTTTAACACCTGTGTAAAATAAAGAATTAAATGTAAAAAAAAATGGCATGGGCTCCCACGCAATTTTCATAAGCATCAGAGGGAAAGCCCATGGCTGGGGCTGATGTTAATAATCTGGGAAAGGGGAATTATCCCATAAGGTTCCAAGGCTAGTAAGAGCTCACAGCTATTTTCTTCTTGGAGAACTTACGGGGGACCCCAGAAAAATAAATGATGGGTCCCCCCTATAAATGCAAATTAGCAAAGGCTAAACAGACAGCTGTGGGTTGATATTAATAGCCTGGGAAGGAGTCAGAGATTTTGCCCCCTCCCCCCAGGCTACCAACATCCCTAATATGCACCAAATCTGGTGCTTTGCCTTGCTTTTCACACTTGCCCTGTCGCCGTGGCAAGTAGGATAAAAGGGTTTGGGTTGATGTCACCTTTGTATTGTCAGGTGACATCAAGCCCAGGGGTTAGTAATGGGGAGGTGTCTATAAAATGCCCCCATTACTAACATCATAGTAATTATTGAAATAAACACACAGCAAGAATAAAATCCTTTATTTGAAATAAAACAAATCACCCTGTTTTACACCTTTATTAAAAAATAAAGTTACACTCATCGTATGCCTTTTCCATTATAACCACTATACTTGCCTTATGCCTAATCCACCAATGCCCATGTCCCCTGTAAAAAAAAAAAAGTAAATAAACCACCATATACCTCACCTGTCCGAAGTGAAGATTAGCAATAATGTCCCACGCTGTAATCCATCGCGATATCTGATATACAATTTGACCAGTGCCATGATGTGACCATCCAGACTGAAAACCTGGAGACACTGAGGTGCAGCAAGCGCAGCTTCAGTCATGAGCGATGACATCACTGTGAGCCGGGATGATGAATTGCAGTGACCTCAATGAGATCACCACGAGCACCGTGAACTGCACTCGCAGCAGCTCATTGTGTCCTGCTTTTCAGAGTGAATGGTCTCATCATTGCTAATCTTCACTTCAGAAAGGTGAGGGATATGGCTGTTTATTAGTTTTGGTTTTTTTGCAGGGGACATGGGCGTTTAAGGATTAGGCATAAGGTGAGTATTAAGATTATTTAATATTTTCTGTCTTTTACAGGGGACAAGGGCTTGAATGGAATGGGTCTAAGGTGATTATTTCTTATGTTTTTTTATTTTAAATGTGTAAAACAGGGCTTTATCAACACATAGCTGTCTGTTTAGCATTTGCTGGTTTGAATTTATAGGGGGACCCATCATTTCTTTTTCTGGGGTCTCCCCGTAAATTCACCAGGTAAGGCTAAGCAAACAACTGTGAGCTCTTATTAATAACCTGGGAATGTTATGGAATATTGCCCCTTTTCCCAGATTATTAACATCAGCTCCCGGATGTGGGCTTTCCCTCTGCTGGTTATGAAAATAGAGCATGAGCCCGCACAGTTTTTTTTTATTTAACTCTTTATTTTACACAGGAGTTACACAGCTGTTTCTGAATACAGCTCACATTATTGTCTTATGGTTGCGCTGATCTCAGTGTGAGCAGGAGACAATGATAAGAGCTACCTCCAGAAGCCGGCCAGCACCTGGGAACAGCCCAAACTGTACTGCTTTTTCCCATGCAACGGTACATGGCATGCTGCCATGTAACATCAGTCTGCACGTGTGCAGCACGTATTGTCCGTGCTGCGCAAAAAAAAAGACATATCTGGGTTTTTCACACGGACATGGAACTCCATACCAGGGCAGCGGGGTACTCGGTACCGGGTCCGGTCTTAAAGGGGATGTCATGGTGGCTGCGACCTGGTCCGTGGCCCTGGGCATACAATTAAAGGGAAAGGTCTTTAAAGGGATTTGTAACATCTCTTGTTCATGTATTCAGTCAGTAGGGACCAACGCTGCTTAAAGGGGTCCTCTGGGGTGATGTTGTTGCAGTAAGATGGTAACTCTTCCCACAAGTGAAGTGGGATCCCCAGGACTCCCAAGGTGTGTGGCAAAGATGGTGTATGCTGACGAATAAGTGGAGGACACAGAGTTTGCAGTCTTTTACCTGGTTTACCGATGGTAGCAGTCCTCAGTCTAGGGTACCAGGTGTAAGGTAGCCGTAGTCCGGCCGGTTTGGAGGCAATAAGGGATCCCACTTCAGGTGAAGTCCATAAGCCTTTCTTACTTGCGCCAGATGGCGAGGTCCCTGCAGCTTAAAGCTTGCTGATAGGGTCCCCTCCCTCCTGTCATAAGACAGATGTCTGTACGATAGGCAGTTTGAGCCTGTTTGTAGGATCTCTTAGATGACCCGGCTCTTAAGGTCACTGCTTCACCTCAGACTTGTTAGAGGCAATTGACATATAGCACTATGCCCTTCGGTTCTGTCGCACGTCCTGGAGAACAACACGACCTTGGGCTCCCAGTACCCGGCCTCTGCACTCTGGCAGGGTGTCCTTCCGCTGTTCCCCTCCTGAGCCCTTTCCTCCACTGTGCTTCTTCCCTCTAAGCTCCTTCACAATTCAACTCCTCTTGTTATCTCTCTTTCCAGAGGCTGTAGCTCCCTTGTGGCTGCTCAGCCTCTACATCTGTTCCAGACCTCCTTCTACTCTCCTCACTCCTCAACAACTCGCTGTCTCCTCCTCCAGACCAGGAAAAACAAAGTCTAAGGAAGTTCCCCTGAATCCGGGTCCTGAGCTCCCCCTTGTGGCCTAGATTTAGATGTGTTGAATGTAAGTGCCTTACATGATAGAAAGAATTCTCCTTGCCTCCAAGCATGACATCACCCTCCCCGAAGGGAAGGCAACATCACTGCAGCAACCGGCTACCTGGGGTGCTGCAGACGCACAGTCAATGGGAAAAAAACTGACACGCGCACCACCATTGAATACAATGTATGTGCATTTGTCCGTATTTGCGGCCCTTAAAAAATGGACCACAAACAGACAAAAAAAAAAAAACAGACGAGCGAAGAAGGCCTAACTGTAATGTTTGAGACTGTAGTCCCAGCTCTCTTTAAGTCATTGACCAAGTCCTCCTGGGTAGTTCTGGGTTGATTCTTCACCTTAAATCTCTGAATCATCTTTACCCCACGATGTGAGATCTTGCATGGAGCCCCAGACCAAGGAAGTTTGACAGTCATCTTGTGTTTCTTCCATTTTCTAATAATTGAGCCAAGAGTTGTTGCTTTCTCACCAAGCTGCTTGCCTATTGTCCTGTAACCCATCCCAGCCTTGTGCAGGTCTACAATTTTGCCACTGGTGTCTCTAGACAGCTATTTTGTCTTGGCCATGGTGGAGAGGTTGGAGTGTGATTGAGTGTGTGGACAGGTGTCTTTCATACAGGTAACAAGCACAGAGTAGGAGGGCTTCTTGAAAAAAAAAAACAACAAAAAAAACGAACCGGTCTGTGAGAGCCAGAATTACTTGCAATAAAAATTACAGGCCTCTCCATTCTTTGTAGGTGGGAAAACTTGCAAAATCGGCACTGTATAAAATATTTATTTTCCCCAATGGATAATAGCATTTTTTGACAAAACAAAAAGTATCATATAAATTACTATCAAAACACATTCAAAATACAATGGGAGTCTTCTTCTTTGTATGATCGAAGGCAAACCTATGCAAGTAATTTTTGTGGTCCCAGCAACCAACTACTCCTCTAGGATTATAAAGCTGTATAATGTTACGATATCTTATTACAGAGCAATTTATTCCAAGTTTCCTTCATGCCAGGGAATTGACTGTCTGCTGTGTTTGATAAGAGGTATCATACAGGGTTGGGAAAAAGGTATATATGGACTGTAGATAAGGGAAAGAACTGCTACACTCTGATCTGTGTATTGGCTATACCACTCTTTTTTGTGGCAGTGACAAATATTGTATAGTATTTGAGCACAATATTCACAAAGCCTGATTCCAGAATGTGCGGCAATCCGTTCACTATTAATAGTTAACAATCAGTGTAGCTTCTACATGACAGCCTGTTACCAAATTTATTATCTTCCTGCCAGTCAGAACATCCCTTAGACACTAAGTGCTATCACATCCGAATTTTACCTGGACTTCAAACCTCCTATTGTCTCCTGTTTCTTGAACTTTGCTCTCCACGGCTCATCATTTCCACTTTTCAGCATTCCCTGCCATTGCTTTATTTCTCTGTTTCTTTAATATTCTGTTGTGATAGTGTTACACTTTCTTTATACCTACTTTGTGTTCTCCCTATCTCTGCTAACAGGCAATTTCCGAATGAGTCTCTTATCCTAAGATTGTGCAGCCCAGCTGCCACATCAAACCCTAGCGCAGTGGCTGCCGCATGGCTGGAAGTCCATCCTCATGCACTATCCTGACCTAATGCTTTTTTTTATACTGATTCTGTCTGAACCTTGTGTTTTATGTTCAGCATTTCATTCCCCAGGCACTGGATATGGTCCATGTCTTACAAATAATATACAGTGTATCTCTGCATTACTTGCCTGGTCCTTTCTTATACTTCAAACACTCACATAATAAGACACATGACAGTGCCAGACAAAAATGTGGCTTAACAGAGGCAGGGAGAGGGACTAGATGAATCTGCTGAGTTCATGATCCTTAGCAGTATATGACCCTTGCCAGAAGACAGGCGCTGTAGCCTCCAAATTAACAGCATGGACATACTGATTTTGGGGGGGTTTGCATTTTTAGTTTACTGTTTTATATATGTGCTGGACATCCCGAGAAGTGACATTTATATTATATCATGCTCCTCTTATATTTCAATAGAGACAGAAACACTGCAGGCAAAACTGATAGTGTGGGAGATTTATTGCATGGGTTGTGCAGCCAAAAAGAGAGGTCACCATGCTTGAATCAATAAGTTATGTAATTTGTTAATATCTGGAGTAGCTATGTAACATCTGAAGGAACAATTATAAATATGTGCTTCTTATAGCAAACAAGTGATTAAAGACAGAGATGTATGCTATCAGAAGGCAGATGGTCCTTGGCCTGCCACAGTCTACTCTGAGATATCGCCAGCCACGTGACACTGATATTGTCGATGTTTCCGGTGGGATAGCTCCCATATTTTTTAACCCCAATGTCACGGAGTCCTTCTCCGGTACCACACAATCAACAGAGCCAGCGAAGAGTGAACAATCCCAAGACCTTTATTTAGGCAAAAGTACGAAAGGTCCATATACAATCCACCACACAAAGGATAAAATATTCCAGAACACGAATGCAGTTCAGTTACAGAAAAAAAGTCCAACTATCTTTCTCTCTCTGACGTGCTGTCTTCACATCATGGTTTCACACAGGATCTGATCTCTGTCTCACCTCCCTGATATTTACAAGTCCCTCTCCTCATTCACAGGTCAGGGGGGTGGGTCGCAGGGGCTCATTGTTTCAACAAGCTAGGTCAACATGTCATTAGCATATTAGCAAACAACATTATTCACTGACATCTGTGTAGAGATAACAATGCAGAACTGTGGGGAGAATATCAGATGGCAAATAACAACTCATCCTACAAGAGAACACCATGAAAATAAGTAAAATATAAATATACACAAAAACTGATACCCACATAGCATATCAAATCATCACACCCAATAACCTCCCACAATTACAAACCCCAAAATTAAAACGAAAGCACCGTATTTTTGGATAATTTTGGACACCGCAACCTTTATTTAAACAACGAACAATATTAAAACATAGATAATATAAAAAACACTGGGAGGGTACTTGAAGCTCCCAAAATCTGGTGATCACCAAAATATAAATCGGGAGCACCATAACCCCAAGGGTTCCATGGTCCGACAATCCATTGCCATAAATCCCCACCAAAATTCACCAGATCAAAACCATATTTTATTACCACTTGAGAAATCCATATCCCAGTGGATCCCCCAGACCAATTTAGAACCAACTTTAAAGACCCCCCCCAACTGACAAAAGCCACCATGACCTCAAACCTACCTCACTAAAACCATGCCCCCACCCCCTCCAACTATTGTCATGCTGGCCTCCGCCCACGCCAGGAGAGGGGGCGGCGGTTTTTCTCCGGCCTTTACTTTCCATATAAGAAGCAACACTTGACACATAGCCAAATATTACGCTGTAAAACAATAGTGTGCATGTTGTGTACGCCTTTATAATGTACCACTTGTACTGTAAGCCTGTGCACACATTTATAGGATTTTATGGTTGGTCTCCCACTTGGAAAGCATTATGGACTGATCTATATTATATGTAACTATATCGAGTGGGAAGCAAGTAACAAGAATGTGGTGACAGGACAGCATGAGCAGCAGGAGGGAGGGGATGGGATCTAGTAAAAGAAGACAGCAGAGTAGGGTGACATCTCACCTCAGCAAGGAGGAGCAAGACACAACACTGCTAGCGTCTTCTCATGATCTCTCTTCATCTTTCTTCTCTGCATTTTACAAGCAGCTTTCACTTGTCTACCACAGCTGCGGGAGACAGCCGTGAACCGAATGTCAAGTGCCCGCTAGCAACTGGTTGGTTACCATTGTAATAAATATATAAGCTCAAGTCCCAGGTGTCAGCTGCTAATGTTGTGGTTCATATTAGGCGGAGGACAGCATTGGTCAGGGCTATGTGTGAAGGGGTCATTTTAACAGCTAAGCTAGCCCCCTTCTCTTTCTATACATCTAATTTGATGGGTGCTAGCTTATCTACTGAAATCCATAGTCAATCAGTTCCCAATACAAACTGCTCCAGTCATGTGATCATACTAGAAATGCTGTCCTGTGATTTACACAAAGTGATAGTGACGCTCCCACAGGGCAGTGAGATACTCGATACCGGGTCTGGTCGCAAAAGGGGGATGTCACAGTGGCTGCGACCCGGTCCGTGGCCCTGGGCATCAATGTTAAAAGGGATTAAATGTTCAAAGTTTGTCGTGACGCCACCTGTGGAGTTTGGTCAATAGGGGGACTGACACTACATTTGAGGGGTCCCCTGGGGGATGTTGCAGCAACCCAGATGTTACACTTCCCACAGGTGAAGCGGGGTTCCCAGGGGTCCTATGGTGTGTGGCGCAGATGGTAAGGCCGGTGAATAAATGAAGGAGACAGGTTGTAAGTCTTTACCTGGTTTACTTGTGGGTGACAGGCCACAGTCCAGGGCACCAGCAACAGGTGAATTAGAAGTCTGGGTAGTCCAGAGACAAGTGGAATCCCCTTGGCTGGTCAGGTAGGACCTTCCACTATGCGCTTGCTGTAACTGAGGTTCCTGCTGCCACTAAGTGTCCTAAGCAAAGTCCTTATTCATTCTCCTGTCCAAGGACAGGTACCTGTATGGCAGGCAGCTTGAGCTGTGCCTACTGGGGTCATTTCATGGTTACTCCAGGCTCCAAGGTGCTGCGGTGCCACAGGTAAATATGGGCAAAGTCCATGTAATTCAATGCCCTCCAGTTCTGCTCTGTTCCCGGATTCTCTGCGCACTGACTCTCTGGAGGCCTTCCTAGTCCCCTCCTGGAGTCCTGTATCTCCACTGTGCTCCATCCCTGTCTGTCCTCGCACACAGACTGTCTGTACTAACTGAACTAACTCCGCCTCCAAACCAGGATCTTTATCCAGGGAAGCTGCCCTAAAACAGGGTTTTGAGCTCCCCCTCCTGGCCTGGATTTGAAAGATATTGTGTGTGTGTGTGATAACCTACCAAAGGGAATTTCACTTGTCTCCAGACATAGCACTACCCTCCCCGAGAGGAGGGCAGCACTACTGTGGTACCTGAACTCCTGGGGTGCCACATTCCCCCCCCCCCCCCCCCCCCGTTAAATCCAGTACTTTTGGAATGGGAAAAGGAAACATTAAGCAACAGGTTAAAAAGACAGTTTTGTAAATACATTGAAAACACATCAAAACAGGTTGATAACTTTTTCATCCCTTGCGGGAGACACGGTTCTTGAACGTTGCAAACAAATTTCTAAAAGTATATCTGGCCTTATACCAGGGTGTCCATGTCCATAAGTTAAACAGTACCGATACCGGGACTCGTCAAAAACCCCCAACATAGGTCTTGGGCGGGCTTCAGTATCCTGACCAAGTGTTCACCACACCAGACAGTTTTGTCTTTAGTCTGCTGAAGCAAAGAAGGCTCTACCCACGCCAGCAAGTGGGCAGAACGAGGGTGCACCTTGAGGGTGCCAAACTATTTACAATAAAAGTTTTTGGGTAATCACTGTCCATTACCGTAATGTCAATTTTTAACCTGTAACACAAACATTTTAAACTGGTAACACCAATTGACAGTCCCTATAACGAGCTGGGATTTGACCATTGGTGCTACGAGTAGACCTACGTACTTCCTGGTCTACCATGTTTGTTGTAGTGTACCCACTAGTTGATGTACTATGAGCTGACCTGCATTGTGTAGGTATACTAGGTAATTGTCTGCGAGTTCTCAGATTCACCATAGGTCTGACAGTTTCACCAATAGCAGAGGGTGGATTTTCTGGTTCCACTGCTGGGGTGACATTGGCTGTTTGAACCTGCTGGTGTAGAGTTTCTTCTTGTTCAGGATGCTTCTGAGTCACTTCTTCTTGTATTTCCTGCTGGGGAAAAGTTAAGACAGGTATCACTATGGCCTGATGTACACTCACTGGCCACTTTATTAGGTACACCTGTCCAACTTCTTGTTAACACTTAATTTCTAATCAGCCAATTACATGGCGGCAACTCAGTGCATTTAGGCATGTAGACATGGTCAAGACAATCTCCTGCAGTTCAAACCGAGCATCAGTATGGGGAAGAAAGGTGATTTGAGTGCCTTTGAACGTGGCATGGTTGTTGGTGCCAGAAGGGCTGGTCTGAGTATTTCAGAAACTGCTGATCTACTGGGATTTTCACGCACAACCATCTCTAGGGTTTACAGAGAATGGTCCGAAAAAGAAAAAAAATCCAGTGAGCGGCAGTTCTGTGGGCGGAAATGCCTTGTTGATGCCAGAGGTCAGAGGAGAATGGGCAGACTGGTTCGAGCTGATAGAAAGGCAACAGTGACTCAAATCGCCACCCGTTACAACCAAGGTAGGCCTAAGAACATCTCTGAACGCACAGTGCGTCGAACTTTGAGGCAGATGGGCTACAGCAGCAGAAGACCACACCGGGTACCACTCCTTTCAGCTAAGAACAGGAAACTGAGGCTACAATTTGTACAAGCTCATCGAAATTGGACAGTAGAAGATTGGAAAAACGTTGCTTGGTCTGATGAGTCTCGATTTCTGCTGCGACATTCGGATGGTAGGGTCAGAATTTGGCGTAAACAACATGAAAGCATGGATCCATCCTGCCTTGTATGGAGCATCTTTGGGATGTGCAGCCGACAAATCTGCGGCAACTGTGTGATGCCATCATGTCAATATGGACCAAAATCTCTGAGGAATGCTTCCAGCACCTTGTTGAATCTATGCCACGAAGAATTGAGGCAGTCCTGAAGGCAAAAGGGGGTCCAACCCGTTACTAGCATGGTGTACCTAATAAAGTGGCCGGTGAGTGTATTTGAGTCCAAGACTGGGGAAAATCTCCAAGAACAGTGTGAATTTTTTTTTTCTTCTTCCATCTGTGGAGATGTTCCTGGGTCTGTTTCTCTGTTCCTCAATTTATCAGTGCATATTTGAGATGGTCTCTGGATACTGCAGTCAAAGGTTCTCCTCCATCTTTACTAATAAGGCAGTCTTTCGTGTTGTCGAAGTTTGAAGGTAGGCTGGTATACGGTTCTGCTTCCCACTGGTTGTCAAGTTTGTGCAATCTCCTTTTACATTTGAGCACTTGTTCACCTGATGACAAGGAAATTGCAGGGGCACGTTGGTTATAGTCTCTCTCTTGCTTTTGTCTCGCTTGTGATAGACTTCTCTCTACACATTCTTGTACTTGACAGTATTTTTCTTGTCTCTCAGTATCTCAATCTGTATCTGGTGAGGTATTTTCTGGGGTTAGGACTCCCATGTCTAGATCAACTGGTAGTTTACTAGATCTTCCTCTCATCAGGTATGATGGAGTACAGTTGGTGGAATTCACTGGAATGTGGTTGTACAAGTCTACCAAGTCTGGTAACATCTCTGGCCATAAGTTCCTTTCATGTAAAGACAAGGTCTTTAACAGATCGATTACCACCTGGTTCATCTTTTCACGCATTCTGTTGGTTTGCGGGTGGTACGGTGTGGTTCTAATCTTTTTGCATCCATACAGGTTGCAGAATTCTTGAAATACTTCCACTTCAAAGGCTGGTCCTTGGTCAGTAAGTACTTTTTCAGGATATCCATGTGGTCTACAGAAGTGCTGTTGGAAGGCTCTGGCTGCTGTCTTTGCTGTCTGATCCTTGACAGGTACAACTACCAGGAATCTGGAGTAGTGATCCACAGTAGTCACAGCGTAGACTTAACCCGACCGGCGTGGAGTTAGCTTCACATAGTCTAAGGCCACCAGTTCAAGTGGCTGTTTGGAGACTATGGGCTATAGGGGAGCCCTCTGGCTGTCACGGTCCTTCCTGCGCATGTTACATGGGCCACACTCTCGGCACCACTTTTCTAAGACTTTTCTCATGCCAATCCAGTAAAATCTTCCACGTAACAGGATCTCCAACTTCTTCCATCCGAAGTGTCCTGCTCCATCGTGGTATGCTTCCAGAACCATTGGCGCATCTTGTCTTGGGACCACTATTTGCCAGACTAACTCATGAGTGCATGGATCGATGTTTCTTTGGCACAGCTTACCATCGTAGATGAATAGTTTGCCTTTCTCCTTCCACAGTTGTTGCCTCTCCTGCAGATCATTTGGACCATGGTGCGAATCTGCCTGCGTCAGCAGCTCTTTCACCAGACGGACTGCGGGGTCACTGTCCTGAGTTTCTGCCCATCCATGGTGGGGCAACTGGTTCAGCGTGGCTTCTTGTTTGTTTTTGTGCCTGTTTCTCACATAATGTGAGTACTGAGTCGCTCCAGGGCGATGGAAAGCTAGCAGCTCTACTTCCTCAAGTTGCTCTGAATCCTCTCCTACATCTGGTAGGTTGGGAATTCTGGATAATGCATTGGCATT
This sequence comes from Ranitomeya variabilis, assembly GCF_051348905.1. Taxonomy (NCBI): domain Eukaryota; kingdom Metazoa; phylum Chordata; class Amphibia; order Anura; family Dendrobatidae; genus Ranitomeya; species Ranitomeya variabilis. The sequence goes on along the minus strand of NC_135233.1, from coordinate 268,447,709 downwards.
TTTGTGCCCTGCACGGTACTTGATAGTGAAGTCATAATTAGACAACCGAGCCATCCATCGCTTCTCCAAGGCACCTAGTTTTGCTGTCTCCAGGTGAGTCAGCGGATTGTTATCAGTAGGGTTGAGCGAAACGGATCGGTCATTTTCATAAGTCGCCGACTTTTGGCAAAGTCGGCGTCTCATGAAACCCGACCCGACCCCAGCGTGGGGTCGGCCATGCGGTACGCGATCTTGGCGCCAAAGTCGCGTTTTGAATGACGCCTTCCCCGCCATTTTTTCAGCCAATTAATTGTGGGCAGCGTGATGACATAGGTTCCGGCCCGGTTTCTGCGGCGTCATAGAGCCATATTACCGTTTGGGCTGCAGTGATTTCCGGAGTCAAATACAATATATGCACGGAGGGGAGAGAGAGAGAGAGAGAGAGACAGAGAGAGAGAGAGAGAGAGAGAGAGAGAGAGATATTTAAAAAAAAAAAAAAAAAAATCTTCACTGGGTTTCGTGTTTCGGCCGAAACCCGAGTTTCCACTGTGGTCGGCCGATTTCACTCGACTCGACTTTTAAGACAGTCGGGTTTCACAAAACCCGACTCGACCCTAAAAAACTAAAGGTCGCTCAACCCTAGTCACGGCTTGTGATTGGTTGCGTCGCCCATGTGACCGCGACGCAACCAATCACAACGCCGGAACGTAATTTTAAAATCCTGAAGGACCTGAAATTACGTCACGGCTTGCTGTGATTGGTTGCGTCCCGGCCACATGGGCGGTGCGCGACCAATCACAAGCCGGGACTTCGCGTAAGGAAGTTAAAGCGCGAATTTTAAGCAAACAACGCTGCCGGTTCCCTCGGTAAGGTGCAGGCTGCGTCGGAGAGGTGAGTATAGCAATATTTTTTTATTTTAATTCTTTATTTTACACATTAATATGGTTCCCAGGGCCAGGGCCCTGATGGTTCTCCTTCAGACCCTGGGAACCATCAGGGATACCGTCCGATACATGAGTCCCATTGACTTGTATTGGTATCGGGTATCGGTATCGGATTAGATCCGATACTTTGCCGGTATCGGCCGATACTTTCCGATACCGATACTTTCAAGTATCGGACGGTATCGCTCAACACTACTAAGTGGTGAAAAAAAATTCCAAACTTTGCAAAAAACAAAACAAAACAAAATTGCGCCATTTTCCGATACTCGTAGCGTCTCCATTTTTCGTGATCTGGGGTCAGGTGAGGGCTTATTTTTTGCGTGCCGAGCTGGCGTTTTTAATGATAGCATTTTGGTGTAGATACGTTCTTTTGATCGCCCGTTATTGCATTTTAATGCAATGTCGTGGCGACCAAAAAAACGTAAATCTGGCGTTTCGAATTTTTTTCTCATTACGCCATTTAGCGATCAGGTTAATGCTTTTTTTTTATTGATAGATCGGGCGATTCTGAACGCGGCGATACCAAATATGTGTAGGTTGGGGTTTTTTTTTATTGATTTATTTTGATTGGGGCGAAAGGGGGGTGATTTAAACTTTTATATTTTTTTTATTTTTTTCACATTTTTAAAAACTTTTTTTTTTTACTTTTGCCATGCTTCTATAGCCTCCATGGGAGGCTAGAAGCAGGCACAGCCCGATCGGCTCTGCTACATAACAGCGATCATCAGATCGCTGTTATGTAGGAGAATTGCAGGTGTGCTGTGAGCGCCGACCACAGGGTGGCGCTCACAGCCACCGGCGATCAGTAACCATAGAGGTCTCAAGGACCTCTATGGTTACAATGGAGGAGCATCGCCGACCCCCGATCATGTGACGGGGGTCGGCGATGCGCTCATATCCGGCCGCACGGCCGGATGCGGTAGTATTAGGGTTGAACAATTAATATTATGTTCAATTCTCTAGTTGCCTACTCCTGGCCTAATGGATATTGATCATGTGCACTAAAGAAATACACCAGACACAGTCAGCTGTAACTCTCCTTGATCAATATGTGGCTCAGCTCCAAGAAGAAATTTATTAGTCAAACACAATGTTATATATCTCCTGTAAGGGGGCTCGGTTAGCTCTGAAATGGGAGTGATCGGATGTATTCCATTGGTTAGTGGGTTGGGCATGAGCAAGTCCATGGGCGGATCCATGAGGTCATCAAGGTGGGTTGGTCCGTGAGGTCATCAGGTTGGGCGTCGCTGTGGGTAGATCCATGAGGTCATCAGGGTGGGCGTCGTCTTGGATACCAGACCACACGGTCTGGTGAAACAGGAAATGGCGGCCATCTTCAGTGTCTTCATTGTTCATCTTGGATACCAGACCACACGGCTCTGGTATAGGAGATGGCAGCCATCTTAAGTGTCTTACTTTGTCTGAGGAAAACTTATGTAAGGTTAAACAATACATGTTATAGGTTGCTTCCCTCAATTACCTTATGTGTTGAGGTTAATTAAGTATTTGATCTTATGGCTCTCCTCAACAGTAGTTAAATGCCGCTGTCTGCGTTTGACAGAGGCATTTAACTAGTTAATAGCGGCGGGTGATCGCGATTTCACCCGCCGCTATTGCGCGCACATGTCAGCTGTAAAAAACAGCTGACATGTCGCGACTTTGATGTGCGCTCACCGCCGGAGCGCACATCAAAGCGGGGGTCCCGACATGTGACGTACTATTCCGTCACATGTCGGGAAGGGGTTTCTGGTGTGAAGTGCCCACGTGTAGTTTCTGACACCAATCTTCCATTTGATCTGCAGAGTCATTGTCCGCTGCCTGGTTGGATGGGACCAATGGTTCACATTGTTATCAACAGTAGGGTTGAGCGACCTTTAGTTTTTTAGGGTCGAGACGGGTTTTGTGAAACCCGACTGTCTTAAAAGTCGAGTCGAGTGAAATCGGCCGACCACAGTGGAAACTCGGGTTTCGGCCGAAACACGAAACCCAGTGAAGATTTTTTTTTTTTAAATCTCTCTCTCTCTCTCTCTCTCTCTCTCTCTCTCTCTCTCTCTCTCTCTCTCTCTCTCTCTCTCTCTCTCTCTCTCTCTCTCTCTCTCTCTCTCTCTCTCTCTCTCTCTCTCTCTCTCTCTCTCTCTCTCTCTCCCCCCCCCCCCCTCCGTGCATATATTGTATTTGACTCCGGAAATCACTGCAGCCCAAACGGTAATATGGCTCTATGACGCCGCAGAAACCGGGCCGGAACCTATGTCATCACGCTGCCCACAATTAATTGGCTGAAAAAATGGCGGGGAAGGCGTCATTCAAAACGCGACTTTGGCGCCAAGATCGCGTACCGCATGGCCGACCCCACGCTGGGGTCGGGTCGGGTTTCATGAGACGCCGACTTTGCCAAAAGTCGGCGACTTATGAAAATGACCGATCCGTTTCGCTCAACCCTAATCAACAGTAAACAGTTTGGCAATCATGGCATATCTGGTTAAGTGAACCTCCTTCTCCCCACAGTTGAGAACACGAACTGGTACCCTCCCCTTGCGGACTTCAGCCACCCTTGGCTGTCAGGATTGTGGGCCTACTTTCTTAACACACAGGTTCTACCAGTGCCTGGTAGTCTTTACCTCTGATACCTATTGCTGCCCGACACCATATCAACATTTCACTCCTGGGGGGTATTGCAATGGGGATTGGATCACTCACTGTGACTCTGCCAATTTCTCCACCAGATAGTTCTACCTGCTGTCTCTGTACCAGGGCTCTGATTTCCTTTTGCAGGACTCTCTGCTCACTGGAACCAGCAGTTTCTGCCACTTGCTGTAACAAGACAATAACCTCGGCCAGACAATTTTCAATAACTTTTGTACCAATGGTCATCATAGGGTTACATTCACGTCGATCAATATCAACAATCACCATCCCTTGGGATTTTAATTCTACCCGCTCCACTTTAATGGTGACCTCCTTGTATCCCACCTGCGGCAAAGGCTGACCATTACTAGCAACTATGGTTAAATCACTATCTGGACCACTGGTAATGTCTGTATCGGCCCAATAACGCTTATAAAGGATGTAAGGCATGGTTGTAACCTGTGAACCGGTGTCCAACAAAGCATTCATTGGGATGCCGTCGATCACAATGGGGAGAATTGGTTGTCCGCCGGCATATTTGGCTTGCCAGTTGTGTGGGCCTGGTCGTCCTATTCCTGGGGGTTCGCCTCTGCCCCAGGGGTCGCTCATTTAAATGACAGTACCTTGCAATGAGTCCTGCCTGGTTGCAGCGGCGGCAGATGGGTCATCCATCCTGGTGATAGCGGCTGTCGTCTTTCCTTCTGGTCGGTGGGATCCTCTTCTGTCATCGCCAGGGGACATCCTCCTCTGGAAGCCAGCTTGATTCTCTCCTTAGAGGATTCCTGTAGAGACTGTACGGTCTGGGCTAATGCCACAACACTCTTGGTCAGCTCCTGCACCTGGAGGCATAGTCCTGTAGAAGAATACTCCTCTAAGACCTGTGCATCAGCTTCAATGGGGACCTGAGGATATGATGCCACCTCCTGGTGGTACGTGAGGGCTGGACGCTTAAGAGGCACTGCACGGCTGGGTGGAGGTTCGTATAGCACGCGGATGGCTCTGTCCTTAAATTGCGCAAAGTCCAGGTCAGGGTTTTGCAAGGCCAGGATGCGTAACTGAGTCCTGTGGGTGCTGGACAGGAGCCCCTCAATGAACTGCTCTTTCAAAAGTTTATCTCCATCCTGTACACTGTTAGGATCCATTTGATTAACAGCCCGGAGCGCCTCCTGCAAATTTAGGGCATAGTCCCGTATACTGTCCTGTGCTTTTTGCTTACACCCGAAGAACTTTATTTTTATCTCTGCAGCGGTGCGGGTGTCAAAGGTAATTTTTAGCTTAGCAAACATCTGCTGCACAGTCCTTTTCTCCACATCTGGCCAGGATTTTACCTCTCTCAGGGCCACACCAATGAGTTGGCCAGTTAAGATATTAATTTTCTGATGCGCTGTTAAAATATAAACTTCAAACAGGCTGCAGAGCCTTTCTTTAAAGTCATTTAATGTATGTGACTCTCCGGAATACTGTGGGAGCCATGCTGCTCCAGGTATATACGGCATGGAGAGGGGCATGATGGGCGCCGTAGCTTTGGCCGTGTCCGGCCGGCTTCTGGGAGCTGCGAGCTCTGCGGGGCCTGATAGCGGTACGGGGCCTGCGGCTGCTTCCACCATGGGGCCTGGGAGCATCACTGGGCCTGCGGGTGCGTCAGCTGTGGGGCCTGGGGGTGCTATGGGGCCTGCGGCTGCGTCCTCCGCCAATCCTCCCCCTGAGTCGGACATGGCTCTTCCCCCTCGCTAACCTGGTACAAGCCAGGCCTCCTCTCTGGAGTCTGCAGCGGTTCCTCCAGTGCGCCGCTCGGCACTTTGCAGCGTCTTCACTTCTGGCATCACTGTACGGCGTCTTCACTTTTGGCCATTCTCTCATTCTCTCATTCTCTCCTCTTCCTCTCCTCTTCCTGCTATTTCCGGTTGGCTCTGCCCACGAAGGTATGTCTCCTCCTTCCCCTCACACTCCATGCGGCACGGCGATGGCAGTTTTGGTGCCAAACTGTCAGTCACTGGCACACAGTACCTGGCGATGCCAGGGCACGAAATCCTGTTCGTGATGCCAAAGTCGACGCCCCCACAGGGCAGTGAGATACTCTGTCCCGTGCCTACTGGGGTCCTTTCACAGTGACTTTAGGCTCCAAGTTGCTGCGGTGCCACAGATAAATATGGGCAAAGTCCATGCAATTCAATGCCCTCCAGTTCTGCTCTGTGTCTTATAGTCCACAAAAGCCTCCTAGAGGCCTTCCTAGTCCCCTCCTGGAGTCCTGTATCTCTACTGTGCTTCGTCCCTGTCTGTCCTCGCGCACACAGACTGTCTGTACTAACTGAACTAACTCCGCCTCCAAACCAGGATCTTTATCCAGGGAAGCTGCCCTAAAACAGGGTTTTGAGCTCCCCCTCCTGGCCTGGATTTGGAAGGTGTTGTGTGTGTGATAACCTACCAAAGGGAATCTCACTTGTCTCCAGACATAGCACTACCCTCCCCGAGAGCACTACTGTGGTACCCGAACTCTTGGGGTGCCACAATATTGTCTATCAGGGCCCAAATCTGTGTGTAGACCTCATACTGCATGTGGGGCTGTGTTGAGTGTGCAGTATAATGCTCCAACACATTATAAGACTGCGTGGACGGCTTTTTGGGGACATCATACAGTGTGGGGGGCTATATTTGGTCATCATACTACATACTCCACACAGCCTCCTATGCAGTATGATGTGCCCATGCAGCCATCCATGTAGTATGAAGTTTCCACAAAGACCCCCACACAGTATATGATGTGCCCACGCAGCCATCCATGCAGTATGAAGTTTCCACAAAGACCCCACACACAGTATGATGTCTCAATGTAGTATGTTGCCCCCACAAAGTACAATGTCGTCACAGTTTCCCAGAAGTACTGACAATTTAAAAAATTGAAAACTCACCTTACCTTGTTCATTCGGTGGTCTGGTCTGTGCAGTGTACTAGGCTCCGCATAGCTGGCGCGATATAGTGATGTCATCACACATGCTGCGCTCTCAGACACACCGGCTCAATTGTGGAAGAAGGAACTGACAGCTCTTTGTTCCATCATTGCATTCACTGGTGTTTGCATCCCAGGGATGTACATACTGGTAGATACTGGTGAAATTTAGATGAAATTCCCATATGTGGCAGCTGATCCTGAATTTCTACAGCTCTCAGTGCATGTTGGGAGTTCCCCATAGAAGTGATAACTGATAAGCTATCTGATTGCCAATGTGCTTTTTTACCTAGTGTTTATTACCATTACTCACTTGTTAAAAAGTAACTGAACTATTCTTTCAATGTAGGGACAGAGACAGAGCTGTGCAGACTCCGCTTTTGCTCTCACAATGATTGTAGAAGGTAGAGCACACTATGAGAACTCTCAGACCTCCCCTCTCCTGCATACACCTATTACTGGGGTCACTCCTGCAAAACACTGTCTGTAGCTCTAGTATCATTATATTCACAGTCATTGTGTTTTGCCGACACAGGTCCTGCTCTCTTCTCATTCGGCTGCTCAGAAATAGAGCGCACACACTGTGAATACTCTGCTCTCTCCATGCCCACCATTGGTAAATCCGTACACCAGGTATGTGGCATGGATATAAGCAGTTCTTACACCACAGTTCAGCATCTGCTTTTCTCATAAAGGCAACATAATTGTGTAATTTACTTCCTTACAATATTGTTTTGCAAAATTCATATCTAGTATTAAAGTAAAACGGGGGAAATGTAGGTGTAGCCCCAATACTCAGATTATCACTTACAATCATTCTTCACTCAATTGCAGCTATAATGTTAGGTACAGTTGAAACCAGAAGTTTCCATCTAATATATAAAGCTGAATGTGTGTGTGTGTGTATGTATGTATGTATGTATGTATGTCCGGGATTGGCATCTGAACCGTAGCAGCTACAGCCACAAAATTTTGCACAGTCACACGTCTGGACCCCGAGAGCGTCATAGGCTATGTTGTGAGGTGAAATTTTAACAATTTTGCCCCTATCTACATAATGGGGAAAAAATGAAAGGAAAAGTGTTGGAGGCAAATTAACAGCTGCCAGATGTGAACAAGGGGGACTTAAAGAATGACAGCGATGGCACCAAAGAGTATATACTGTACAGTTGCTAAGGTGGGGCCCCAACATGGGATAATCACACCACCACGGGGATATGAACACACACACAAAATGCGCCACACACTACCACGTGCTCGAACACATATACCACCCTCAGTGCACATTTCACCACACATACACCAACCTCGCCACATAAAAGTAGAAACACAAAAGTCGCCGCTCAAAACTCGCCACGCGCAAAACTCTCCACATGCAAAACTCGCCACACGTGCAAAACTCGCCACACGCAAAACTTGCACACGCAGAAAAATTGCCACACGCAGAAAAATTGCCACATGCACAAAAGTTGCAACACATGCAAAAGTTGCCTCACACAAAACTTGCACATACTCAAAAGGCACCACACATAAAACTCGCCACGCGCAAAACTCGCCATGCGCAAAACTTGCTGCACACAACTTGCTACACTAACCTGTCACATGCAACTCGACACACAAAAAGTTGCTACACGCATGTCGCCACACAAAACTCATCTCACAAAAGTCCCTACATGCATGTCGCCACACGCAACTCAACACACACAACTTGACACACGAAACTCGCCCTAAAACACACACAAGTCTGGTATCCTTCAAAAATAAAAATCTGATTAATAAGCAGACAAACTACAAGAGCAACAAATGTACCATATAGGAATCCGGCAGCTGTCAGTCACATGACCAGTCTATTATGTGTATGTGTGAGCTAATATATACTGCCAGGGGGTGGGCTTACTGTTGGCTGGGGATTTATCAGGCTGCCATTTTAGCTTACAAATACTGAGGTAAAAATACTGACCAAATAACGTGTGAACGAGGGCTAATACAGGAGGAGATGGCATACAGCTATATACTATATACAGGAGATGACACACAGGTATATACTATTTACAGGGGAGATGACACACAGGTATATACTATATACAGGAGGAGATGACACACAGATATATACTATATACAGGAGAGATGACACACAGGTATATACTATATAGAGGAGGAGATGACATACAGGTACATACTACATACAGGAGGAGATGACATACAGGTATATACTATATACAGGAGGAGATGACACACAGGTATATACTATATACAGGAGCAGATTACCTACAGGTATATAGTATATACAGGAGGAGATGACACAGGTATATGCTATGTATAGGAGGAGATGACATACAGGTATATACTATATACAGGAGATGACACACAGATATATACTATATATAGGTGAGATGACACACAGGTATATACTATATACAGGAGATTACATACAGGTATATCTAATATATAAAGCTGAATGTGTGTATGTATGTATGTGTGTATGTCCGGGATTGGCATCTGTACCGTCGCAGCTACAGCCACAAAATTTTGCACAGTCACACGTCTGGACCCCGAGAGCGTCATAGGCTATGTTGTGAGGTGAAATTTTAACCCCGCGCGTTCCAATTCACCAAACAATTTTGCTCCTATCTACATAATGGGGAAAAAGTGAAGGGAAAAGTGTTGGAGGAAAATTGACAGCTGCCAGATGTGAACAATGAGGACTTAAAGAATGAGAGCGATGGCGACAAAGAGTATATACCGTACAGTTGCTAAGGTGGGGCCCCGACATGGGATACTCACCACACACGGGGATATGAACACAAACACAAAATGCGCCACACACTACCACGTGCTTGAACACATATACCACCCTCAGCACACATTTCACCACACACACACACCAACCTCGCCACATAAAAGTCGAAACACAAAAGTCACCACTCAAAACTCGCTACATGCAAAACTCGCCATATGCAAAACTAGGCTCACGCAAAACTCGCCACACGTGCAAAACTCACCTCATGGAAAACTCACCTCATGCAAAACTTGCACACACAGAAAAATTGCCACATGTACAAAAGTTGCACCACATGCAAAAGTTGCCTCACACAAAACTTGCACATACTCAAAATGCACCACACATAAAACTCGCCACGCGCAAAACTCGCCATGCACAAATCTTGCTGCACACAACTTGCTACACTAACCTGTCACATGCAACTCAACACACAAAATGTTGCTACACGCATGTCGCCACACAAAACTCATCTCACAAAAGTCGCTACATGCATGTCGCCACACGCAACTCAACACACACAACTTGACACATAAAACTCGCCCTAAAACACACACAAGTCTGGTATTGTCCTTCAAAAATAAAAATCTGATTAATAAGCAAACTACAAGAGCAACAAATGTACCATATAGGAAATACGGCAGCTGTCAGTCACATGACCTGTCTATTATGTGTATGTGTGAGCTAATATATACTGCCAGGGGGGAGGGCTTCCTGTTGGCTGGGGATTTATCAGGCTGCCAATAGCAACCAATCACAGCTCAGCTTCTATTTTGCTACAGTTAATTAACCTGAGCTCTGATTGGTTAATATAGGCAACAAAGACATTCTCAGTATAACAAAGCTAATATATGTTGTGAAATGCTTCTATTTGCTTAGTTTTTGCCTTTTAATAATTACATTTCTATCTATTTGTTTTGTGGTTTTTGTGTGCAGAATAAATTTTTGTTAACACATTCTATTTTGCTAACAGCAGTCATTAACCCGGGCGAAGCCGGGTAGTACAGCTAGTACACTATATAAAGCGACACATATGCATGTTTTTCTCAATATCTGACATGAAATCAGAATAAACCTTTCCCATTTTAGGTTAAGTAGGATTACCATAATTATTAATATTTGCCAAATGCCAGAATAACGAGAGAGAGAATGTTTTAAGGCATTTTTATTACTTACTGCAAAGTCAAAAGTTTACATACACTAAAAATTACTATGCCTTAAAACAATTCTAGACTGTCCTTATGATGATGTCATGTATTTGGAAGCTTCTGTTTTTTGGCAACATCTGGGTTAGAGACACACCTGTGGAAGTATTGTAATGCACACCTGAAACACATTGCTTCTTTGTAGCATCATGAGAAAGTCAAAAGAAATCAGCCAATATATCAGAAAGAGAATTGTGGACTTGCACAAGTCTGGCTCATCCTTGGGCACAATTTCAAGATACCTGAAGGTGCCTTGTTCATCTGTACAAACAATTATAAGCAAGTACAAACAAGATGGAAATGTCGAGCCGTCATACCGCTCAGGAAGGAGACGGGTTCTGTGTCCCAGTGATGAACGTGCTTTGGTCTGACATGCGCATATAAACCCAAGGACAAAAGCAAAAGACCTTGTGAAGATGATGGTGGAAGCTGGTAAGATTGTGTCAATATCCACAGTGAAACGAGTACTGTATCAAAATGGGCTGAAAGACCACTCTGACAGGAAGAAGCGATTACTCCAAAAGAAACATAAAAAGCCAGATTAATGCTTGCAAATGAACAAAGGAACAAATACCTTAATTTTTGGAGACGTCATGTGGTCTGATGAAACTAAAATTGAACATTTTGGGCATAATGACCATCGTTAAGTTTGGAGAAAAAGGGAGAAGCTTGGAAGCCTAAGAACACAATCCCATCTGTGAAAGACGGGGTGGCAGCATCATGTTGTGGGGTTGTTTTGCTGCAGGAAGGACTGGTACACTTTACAAAATAGATGGCATCATGGGAAAAGAAGATTATGTGGCATTATGGAAGCAACATCTAACAAAGTCAGTGTTTTGGAGTAGCCATCACAAAGCCCTGATCTCAAGCCTATAGAAAATTTATGGGCAAAGCTGAAAATGCAGGTGCGAGCAAGGTGACCTACAAACCTGGATCAGTTACACCATTTTTTCAGGAGGAATGGCTCAAAATTCCGACCAACTATTGTGAGAAGCCTCTGGAAGGATATCCCAAACGGCTGACCCAAGTCATTCAATTTCAGGGCAATGGTACTAAATACTAATGAAATGTATGTAAACTTTTGACTTTGCAGTAAGTAGTAAAAATTACTTAAAACATTTTCTCTCTCTCATTTTTTTGGCATTTGGCAAATGTTAATAATTATGGTAATCCTAATTGACCTAAAACGGGAAAGATTTATTCTGATTTCATGTCAGATATTGAGATAAACATGCAGATGTGTCTTTTTATATAGTGGATGGAAACTTCTGGTTTCAACTGTACATTCACATAAATACGCAGTAAAATGCTAAGATAGGCAGAGACTAACTGGGGCATTGACACTAGAGCAGCAGGCGATTAAAAGGACAGCTTCCCCAGGCCCTCCAAATGTCTACCATGGACTTATTGATTCCTTTAAACCCTTCCTAACAAGCCCATTTGAGTGCATTGTTGATTTATGCATAAGCTGTTTACTGCGTGACTATTTATGGCCGCATTGCTTTCTACAGACTAGTAGTAACACTAATCGTGTAATTATGCCCCTGTGCAGGTAAGTGACATTATTTGCAATAGTGACGTCAATGCAGGCTTTGTGCGCATCTCTGGCTCCCTGCAATGCTTACTGAAGCTGGGTGTATGTACCACAGGGCTTGTTAGGACATACATAGAGGGATCATCTAGGGAGATGACAGGTTCCCGTTAAAAGGTGAACAATGGTAGTTTTTTTAATGACTATATTCTTACTGCTATACTAATTTTTCATATTCCCAGAAGACTATTTTTGTATGTGTTCACACAGGAATTGTCAGACTAGAAGCAAAATTTGGGTGAAAAACATGGTGAAAATCCACAGCATAAACTGACGAACTGCAAATGACAAATCAAAAGCACTGGGGAATTTCCTTTTTAGATTTTTTTTTGTGTGGATGGCACTTTGTAAAAATTCTAATCCTAAATGTTGGTACTATAATACATCATGAATTTCAGGACAGAAAATCTGGGGCATATCTGACACGTGTAGACATACCGATGATATTTTCTTAGCTGAGGAATATACATAATAAGTACAATAACGTGTTCCAATAAAATACATAATAAACACATTATTCAATCAAATCTTCTTTATATTAGGTGTAGAATGCTACTTAGCACTGTACTGTTCTAGGTTGGCCAACACATCTCACTGTGTGTACACCAGGAGACATCCTGACTTATTAGCTAAATGTGCCCATAAGGTTATATTAGCCAGTGTCCTTTTGGCTTCTGTCTCGTATACAATCATAAATGCAAAAATAATGTTTGGAATGAAGAAGACTGCACGATTCCCTGCAAAATAAAAAATGTATATATTAAAATTATAGTTTTTTGCAACATGTAATATCTACATAGCATCCATTTAACGTATACATACCACCATATGCATTAGCTAGAGGTCATCAATGTGATGATAAAGAGCGGGCCCTGTGCAAATAACCCATCACAAATATTTCCCTACTTATTACAATAGCATATATGCAGGGATAGCACACAAATCCTATAGCAGAAAGTGAATGGAGTGGTCAGCTTACCGGTATGTATGTGATTTCTCCCCTGTGCTGACCAACACCCTGCATGGACTGAGGTGAGCAGCCACAAATTTCGGTGAAAAGGAGGAAGGAAAGATCCAGCAATGGGCAGAGATGGCTAAAAAATAACTTGTATTGGGAAGTTATAAAACTAAATAACAAACACATAATGTTCGGCACTTGCACACAGTTAGGAAAGATCTACGCGTTTCGACCTATGTCAAGCTCATGACTAAGATTTAGGTCAAAACGCATAGATCTTTCCTGTGTGCCAGTGCCTGACATTGTGTCTGTTATTTATTTTTATAAACTAAATGTTTTAGTGTTTATTATTGAAACCCTTTTTGCCCTGGATGGGGCTCTCAAAGTTGTGTAAAGGTAGGACTGTCAAAACGGTGCCGGTAGAGCTCTCAGAGCTGTTCCTGGTTAAGCCACTAAGAGCAGTGCCTGGATAGGTCTCTCAAAGAGGTGCTTTGTAGGACTCTCAGAGATGTGCCTTGGTAGGGTTCTCAGAGATCTGCATATGTAGGGCCCTCAGAGCTTGTTCCTGGGTAGAGTTCTTGAGCTGTACCACTAACTGAGTTGCTGCACAAAATGGTGTGGAGTTGTGCATCATAGCTCAGAATCAAAGATGGCACGCATTCCCTGTGCTGGCGTTCATCTCTCTGCTAAGCACAGGCTGTACCCTGTGCCATAAAATGATGTGGCGGGCTGGCTTTGGCCTGCAAGCCTTTATTTTGATACCTGTTTTAGACCATATTAACAATTAGGGGATAGTTTATCATTTTTACCCAGATTAACATATCAGTAGTGTTGAGCATTCCGATACCGCAAGTATCGGGTATCGGCCGATACTTGCGGGTATCGGAATTCCGATACCGAGATCCGATACTTTTGTGATATCGGGAATCGGTATCGGGATTAATATTAATGTGTAAAAGAAAGAATTAAAATAAAAAATAGGGATATACTCACCTCTCCGACGCAGCCTGCACCTTACCGAGGGAACCGGCAGCCTTCTTTGCTTAAAATGCGCGCGTTTACTGCCTTCCGTGATGTCACGGCTTGTGATTGGTCGCGTGCCGCCCATGTGACCGCGACGCGACCAATCACAACAAGCCGTGACGTAATTTTCAGGTCCTGAATGCCTAATTCTAGGCATTCAGGATTTGAAAATTACGTCACGGCTTGTGATTGGTCGCGTGCCGCCCATGTGACCGCGACGCGACCAATTACAAGCCGTGACGTAATTTTCAGGTCCTGAATGCCTAATTCTAGGCATTCAGGACCTGAAAATTACGTCACGGCTTGTTGTGATTGGTCGCGTCGCGGTCACATGGGCGGCACGCGACCTATCAGAAGCCTTGACGTCACGGAAGGCAGTAAATGCGTGCATTTTAAGCAAAGAAGGCTGCCGGTTCCCTCGGTAAGGTGCAGGCTGCGTCGGAGAGGTGAGTATATCAATATTTTTTATTTTAATTCTTTATTTTACACATTAATATGGATCCCAGGGCCTGAAGGAGAGTTTCCTCTCCTTCAGACCCTGGGAACCATCAGGGATACCGTCCGATACTTGAGTCCCATTGACTTGTATTGGTATCGGGTATCGGTATCGGATTAGATCCGATACTTTGCCGGTATCGGCCGATACTTTCCGATACCGATACTTTCAAGTATCGGACGGTATCGCTCAACACTACATATCAGCATTTTTCAGTCAGTCAATTACCAGATGTGGATATCTGACATCTAATTGCTGGATCTAGACCACTCTGATTCATCCATATTTGATGGAATGTATGGGCATTTCATAAGGCAACTCTCTAAACCAAACAAGAAACAGACTGAGATGTAGGACGAACATCTGCATCAAAATTCCTGCTCACTCACCATGGACATAGCATTAACATGTAATATACAGTAGAAAATGCATGCAATGAAAAGCAAATTATATTTTTTACCCCAAAAGATTAACCCTGGAAGATGTCGACATTTAGGGTATGTGCACATGTCAGGATTTCTTCAGGAATTTTTGAGTTTTTTTTGCGGATTTCCCCGATAAAAACGCTATAATACCGCATAAAAAATGCATACATTATGCATCCTATCATTTAGAATGCATTCTGCATTTTTTGTGCACATGGAAAAAGAAGCATCATTATTTTTGCGGATTTTTTGCGGATTTCCCATTAAATTGGAGTGTCAGGAAAAAAAAGGAAAAAATCTGCATAAAATCCGCCAAAAAAAATGCACAAAAAATGCGTAAAAAACGCATGCGGATTTCTGGCAAATGTCCGGATTTTGTCAGGAAAATTTCTGCAAGAAATCCTGACGTGTGCACATACCCTTAATGTTGTCTACTTGTTAATATCAATAGTAATTTTACCATATGATGTACTGTAAAAGGGGAAAAAATCAAGTAGGATGAAATTGAAATAAAAAAAAACAAACAAAACAAGCAGCAATTCTGCTATTGATTTTAGGGTTTTATTTTTACGAAATTCAGTTTGTGGGAAAAATGACATGGCAATTTTGGTCTATGGGTCAGTGTAGTTATGTTGATGCTAAATGTATATAGTATTTTTACTGTTAAAAGGAAATGTGTTTATTTAAAAAGAACATTTTCTTCAGTCGTCAATTTCTGAAAATGAATAACATAAGAAAAGAACTTCTTTAATTTTCGGTCAATAGACATGTTTGATGGCTTTTTTTTGTGGGCTGATCTATTATTTCTATTGGTACCATTTTATTCCTGCCAATCTTTTTATTCTATTTTTTTCAGATTGTATTTATCACCTACTCCTGGTTTGGGGTTAGGAATACTGATGTAAAATACTGACCTAATAGTGAACATGTGAACATAACCTCATGTTTAGTTTGATGCACATTTTGTTTTCGTTTTGTTTATTTGGTTTTAACATTTTAATTGCAACATTAAGAAATATGAAGGAAAGAATTTATGATTTTGTTTTCACCTGCTTGGGAAAAACCTACAGAATTGTTGTAAAGTTTTTTAAAACCAAATATTTATATGATAAAATTCAGCAGTGATTCATTCTATGTATCTTCCTAAGCACTGGAGTACCCGTTTACTTGTGATATCGCTCCAAATTACCTGCATAGACACAAGGAGCAACTCTGTTTTGCCAGAAAATCAGCATAGAAACTTTGCAGATTGTTTGCACAAATCAAAACCTGGTTTCCTTTATTTGAGAGCTAATGTCACAATGGCTATACAATCTTTTTGGAAAGTTTCTTCTGATAGAGCTGGTCCCATAAAATGCTCCCATAGTATCCGGCACGAAGGAAAGATTACAGCCTGCACCGAGAAACCTCGGGAAGAAGGAGAAAAGCTTCTTGTTTTTAAATTGTACATTTTTATTGAAACATTTTTATGTTTCACAGAATATAATATTTTTTAGAAAAGAAATAAAAAAGGCGAATATATGAACATATAACAATGCATCAAGGAAAACAAGTTAAACCAGATACATAGTAAATGTGCATTGGATTATGATATTATTATTTTTTTTAACAATCTGAAAGGGGGGCTTACAAGACTTAATGTTAAAGTCAGATAAAAAATGTGTTTAGTTAGAGTTTGAACATTAGTCCAGAAGGGAATTGTAAGGGAACAATACCAAAAGGGTATGTATGAGATATACACACTCCCGGCCAGTGGGCATGGCCTTCAGCCATACACTTGTAATGAGCAAGGCTGCACCCTGTCTAGTGCTGCGGCTGGCCAGTGGGCCTGGCTGACAAGAGCGTCCGGCCTTGTTCCAGGAATACCCACAGCACACAGTGCATGTGCTGGGGGGATTCATAAGTCTGCAATCACACAGAATGACTGCAGACTTATCAATTTGGACCGGGCAACCCCTTTAAGCAACTGGAAATGGGAGGGGGGTGTCCTATCCATCACCCTTAAACCCCACTTAATTGTGATGGCAGATTGCAGTGATATTGTCATTGTAGCCGGGCGCTCACTGAAGGGACCAATGTCTGCTGTGCTTGTATTTCAAAGAAGCCTAGCTTATGGTTTAGTTTCATAAGATAGCCTCAATTTTACCAAAGACTGCAATTCTACAATATTGCAGTATATCATATAAGTGATCAGGTGATTATAGGTTCACATTCCCAGGAACTAACTAATACAAAATTACAAATATTTAATATATATACAGTATACATGTTTAAAAGTTCAAATCAACCCTTCACTAAGAACATCATCATTTTGACCCCAAAACACAAAAACAATTGCTGTTTTCTTTCAGTTTCAACCTACTTAAAATGTGCTGAAAAAAATGGGAAACATTATATAATAAAATAATCACTGCCATTCAAAACTAACAAAAACAAAAAAACCCACAATTTTAAAGATGTAGGGTTACACGGAGAAACTAATTAGCACCGAAACTTGGAACTACAAAATAATGTGTGTAATCTGAAGCTATGCTATTGCTGTAGTGTGCATAAACTGTCATGTCAGGGGAGATGCTACATATGTATGGATTGCAGAATGTGTTTGTTTTCTATGTAAGTATGTATACTGTAGTATGATGCATAGACTCCAGAAAGAAAGTCAGAACCACCCTTTTTTGGAAGTCTTATAGAAATTTGTATGTCTTGGCAAACACACCGGTCATAGAGAAAGTGGTGGATGGTGTTCATATTTGGAGACACTGCAAGCCTTCATGTTCATTTACTTCTGTACAAAAGACAAAGGCTCTCACCGAAACGCGCGTCGGAGTGGGCGCCACTCAGCTGTAAGGCTATGTGCACACGTAGGAAATGTGGTGCAGAAATTTCTGCACTAAATCTGCATCTCCTGGCAGAAAACGCAGGTGCAGATTTGATGCAGTTTTTGTGCAGATTTTACCAGTGCGGATTTTTATCATGGAGGGGTGCAGAAACGCTGCAGAACTGCACAAAAGAAGCGACATGCACTTCTTTGAAATCTGCAGCGTTTCTGCACGGATTTTTCTGCACCATGTGCACAGCTTTTTTTTTTTCACATTGATTTACATTGTAATGTAAATCACAGTGCAGATCTGCAGCGTTTCTGCAGCAGAAAAAAATGCTGCAGATCTGCACTAAATTTGCAACGTGTGCACAGGCCCTAAGTCTCCTGATTACTCTTTTCCATTAGAGTGAGTATAGCCTACATTACCACTTGATTGCTTATCTGCATTAAAATTATATATAGTATTACTTCTGCACTTGTTACATTGGTCATATACCATATTGATATACATATTTATATATATATATATATATATATATATATATATATATATATATATATATATATATACAGTACAGACCAAAAGTTTGGACACACCTTCTCATTTAAAGATTTTTCTGTATTTTTATGACTATGAAAATTGTACATTCACACTGAAGGCATCAAGACTATGAATTAACACATGTGGAATTATATACTTAACAAAAAAGTGTGAAACAACTGAAATTATGTCTTTATATTCTTATATTGCCTTCACTCTGCGGTCCAGCTCACCCCAAACCATGTCGATTGGGTTCAGGTCTGGTGACTGTGGAGGCCAGGTCATCTGGCGTAGCACCCCATCACTCTTCTTGGTCAAATAGTCCTTACAAGCCTGGAGGTGTGTTTGGGGTCATTGTCCTGTTGAAAAATAAATGATGGTCCAACTAAACGCAAACTGGATGGAATAGTATGCTGCTGCAAGATGCTGTATTAGCCATGCTGGTTCAGTATGCCTTCAATCTTGAATAAATCCCCAACAGTGTCACAAGCAAAGCACCCCCACACCATCACACCTCCTCCTCCATGCTTCATGGTGGGAACCAGGCATGTAGAGTCCATCTATCTGTTCACCTTTTCTGGTCACACAAAGACACGGTGGTTGGAACCAAAGATCTCAAATTTGGACTCATCAGACCAAAGCACAGATTTCCACTGGTCTAATGTCCATTCCTTGTGTTCTTTAGCCCAAACAAGTCTCTTCTGCTTGTTGCCTGTCCTTAGCCATGGTTTCCTAGCAGCTATTTTACCATTAAGACCTGCTGCACAAAATCTCCTCTTAACAGTTGTTGTAGAGATGTGTCTGCTGCTAGAACTCAGTGTGGCATTGACCTGGTCTCTAATCTGAGCTGCTGTTAACCTGCGATTTCTGAGGCTGGTGACTCTGATAAACTTATCCTCAGAAGCAGAGGTGACTCTTGGTCTTCCTTTCCTGGGGCGGTCCTCATGTGAGCCAGTTTCTTTGTAGCGCATGATGGTTTTTGCCCCTGCTCTTGGGGACACTTTCAAAGTTTTCCCAATTTTTCAGACTGACTGACCTTTATTTCTTAACCCCTTTCTGACCTCGGACGGGATAGTACATACGAGGTCAGAAGCCCCGCTTTGATGCGGGCTCCGGTGGTGAGCCCGCATCAAAGCCGGGACATGTCAGCTGTTTTGAAATAGCGGCGGGTGAAATCACGATTCACCCACTGCTATTAACTAGTTAAATGCTGCTGTCAAATGCAGACAGCGGCATTTAACCGGCGCTTCCGGCCGGGCGGCCGGAAATGAGCGCATTGCCGACCCCCGTCACATGATCGGGGGTCAGCGATGCTTCTGCATTGTAACCATAGAGGTCCTTGAGACCTCTATGGTTACTGATCACTGGTAGCTGTGAGCGCCACCCTGTGGTCGGCGCTCATAGCACATCTGCATTTCTGCTGCATAGCAGCGATCTTATGATCGCTGCTATGTAGCCGAGCCGATTGCGTTGTGCCAGCTTCTAGCCTCCCATGGAGGCTATTGAAGCATGGCAAAAGTAAAAAAAAAAAAAGTAAAAAAAATGTGAAAAAAAAAAAAAAAAAGTTTAAATCACCCCCCTTTCGCCCCAATCAAAATAAATCAATAAAAAAAAAATCAAACCTACACATATTTGGTATCGCCGCGTTCAGAATCGCCCGATCTATCAAAAAAAAGCATTAATCTGATCGCTAAACGGCGTAGCAAGAAAAAAATTAGAAACGCCAGAATTAAGTGTTTTTTGGTCGCCGCGACATTGCATTAAAATGCAATAACGGGCGATCAAAAGAACTTATCTGCACCGAAATGGTATCATTAAAAACGCCAGCTCGGCACGCAAAAAATAAGCCCTCAACCGACCCCAGATCATGAAAATGGAGACGCTACGGGTATCGGAAAATGGCGCTTTTTTTTTTTTTAGCAAAGTTTAGAATTTTTTTTCACCACTTAGATAAAAAAATAACCTAGTCATGTTAGGTGTCTATAAACGCGTACTGACCTGGAGAATCATAATGGCTGGTCAGTTTTAGCATTTAGCGAACCTAGCAAAAAAGCCAAACAAAAAGCAAGTGTGGGACTGCACTTTTTTTGCAATGTCACCACACTTGGAATTTTTTTTCCCGTTTTCTAGTACATGTCATGGTAAAACCAATGATGTCGTTCAAAAGTACAACTCGTCCCGCAAAAAATAAGATCTCACATGGCCAAATTGACGGAAAAATAAAAAAGTTATGGCTCTGGGAAGGAGGGGAGCGAAAAATGAACACGGAAAAATGGAAAATGCCAAGGTCATTAAAGGGGTTAAAGTAATGATGGCCACTCATTTTTCTTTATTTAGCTGCTTTTTTCTTGCCATAATACAAATTCTAACAGTCCATTCAGTAGGACTATCAGCTGTGTATCCACCAGACTTCTGCACAACACAACTGATGGTCCAAACACCATTTATAAGGCAAGAAATCCCACTTATTAAACCTGTCAGGGCACACCTGTGAAATGAAAACCATTCCCAGTGACTACCTCTTGAAGCTCATCAGGAAAATGCCAAGAGTGTGCAAAGCAGTCATCAAAGCAAAAGGTGCCTACTTTGAAGAACCTAGAATAAAGACATAATTTCAGTTGCTTCACACTTCTTGGTTAAGTATATAATTCCACATGTGTTAATTCATAGTTTTGATGCCTTCAGTGTGAATGTACAATTTTCATAGTCATGAAAATACAGAAAAATCTTTAAATGAGAAGGTGTGTCCAAACTTTTGGTCTGTACTGTATGTATATATATATATATTAGATGGTGGCCCGATTCTAACGTATCGGGTATTCTAGAATATGCATGTCCATGTAGTATATTGCACAGCCCACGTAGTATATTGCCTGTTGTGAATTTGGATTCTGGGCTCCCCCGGTGGCCGCTTGTGGAATTGGACTTGTCATCCTCTTTCCTGTTTCACCTGGTTCCATCAGTAGTGGGTGTCGCTATTTAAGCTCATTTCTCTGGTGGTTTCTTGCCGGTCAACAATGTTATCTGATGCCTCTCAGTGCTTGTTCCTGCTTCTAGACAACTACTAGATAAGTTGGACTTTAGTCCATGTTTTGTTTTGCCTATTTGTTCCAGTTCACAGCTGAAGTTTTGTTACTGTGTCTGGAAAGCTCTCGTTGATCAGGGATTGCTACTCTGGCGTTATGAGTTAATGCCAGAGTTTAAGGTAATCTTTGGATGGTGTTTTGTTAGTGTTTTTCTGCTGACCATGAAAGTATACTATCTGTCTTCTGCTATCTAGTAAGCGGACCTCAAATTTGCTAAGACTATTTTTCCTGCTGCGTTTGTTGTTTCATCTGAACTCACCGTCATTATATGTGGGGGGCTACTGTCTTCTTTGGAATATTTCTCTAGAGGTGAGCCAGGTCTTATATTTCCCTCTGCTAGCTATTTAGGTCTTAGGCCAGAGCTGGGCATCTAGCGATAAATAGGAAATGCTACCTGGCTATTTCTAGTTGCGCGGCAGGCTTAGTTCATGGTCAGTATAGTTCCATCTTCCGAGAGCTTGTCCCTCTATAGGCTTGCTATGATCTCTGCCTGCAGAGATCATGACAGTTTGACCGGCCCGTAAAGTGTTAAAGACCCAGGTTGAGAAAGGAGAGTTATAAGAAGTCTGCTGGAATTTTTTTTTTTTTTTTTTTTTTTCCTCCAGTCTGCCTTGCTGCAGTCTTTTTTCTCTCTCTCCTCCTAATCTCTGTATGGCTCTGTGTGCACCTGACAATAATGGATCTCCAGAGTGTAACTGCGGGTTTGAATAATCTCATCACGAAAGTACAAAATTTACAAGATTTTGTGGTACATGCTCCGGTATCTGAGCCGAGAATTCCTTTGCCGGAGTTCTTCACAGGGAATAGAGCTAGCTTCCAGAATTTCCGAAATAATTGTAAGCTTTATTTGTCCCTGAAGTCTCGTTCAGCTGGAGACCCTGCTCAGCAGGTTAGGATTGTGATTTCCTTGCTCAGGGGTGACCCTCAAGATTGGGCCTTCTCATTGCCAGCAGGGGATCCTGCGTTACGCGATGTGGATGCGTTTTTTCTGGCCTTGGGCTTGCTTTATGAGGAACCTCATTTGGAACTTCAGGCAGAAAAAACTTTGATGGCACTATCTCAGGGGCAAGACGAAGCTGAAGTTTTCTGCCAAAAATTCCGTAAATGGTCTGTGCTTACTCAGTGGAATGAGTGCGCCTTGGCGGCAACTTTCAGAGAAGGTCTCTCTGATGCCGTTAAGGATGTTATGGTGGGGTTCCCTGTGCCTGCAGGTCTGAATGAGTCAATGACAATGGCTATTCAGATTGATAGGCGTCTGCGGGAGCGCAAACCGGTGCACCATCTGGCGGTGTCTATGGAAAAGACGCCAGAAAGTGTGCAGTGTGATAGAATTCTGTCCAGGAGCGAGCGACAGAATTTTAGACGGAAGAATGGATTGTGTTTCTATTGTGGGGATTCTACTCATGTTATATCAGCATGCTCTAGGCGTACAAAGAAGCTTGATAAGTCTGTTTCCATTGGCACCATTCAGTCTAAGTTTATTTTGTCTGTAACCCTGATTTGCTCTTTGTCATCCATTGCCACGGACGCCTATGTTGACTCTGGCGCCGCTCTGAGTCTTATGGATTGGTCCTTTGCCAATCGTTGTGGTTTTGATTTAGAGCCTTTGGAGACTCTTATTCCTCTGAAGGGGATTGACTCCACCCCATTGGCTAATAATAAACCACAATACTGGACACAAGTAACCATGCGTATCAATCCGGATCACCAGGAGATTATTCGTTTCCTGGTGCTGTATAATTTACATGACGATTTGGTACTGGGATTGCCATGGTTGCAGTCTCACAACCCAGTCTTGGACTGGAGAGCAATGTCTGTGTTGAGCTGGGGATGTAAGGGTATTCATGGGGACTTACCTTTGGTTTCTATTTCGTCGTCCATTCCCTCTGAAGTCCCTGAGTTCCTCTCTGATTATCAAGACGTCTTTGACGAACCCAAGCTTGGGTCGTTACCTCCGCACCGTGAGTGCGATTGTGCCATAGATTTGATACCGGGTTGTAAATATCCAAAGGGTCGTTTGTTTAATCTGTCTGTGCCGGAACATGCTGCTATGCGGGAATATATAAAGGAGTCTTTGGAAAAGGGACATATTCGTCCATCTTCTTCTCCCTTGGGAGCTGGGTTTTTCTTTGTCTCAAAAAAAGACGGCTCTTTGAGACCATGTATTGATTATCGGCTTCTGAATAAGATCACTGTTAAGTATCAATATCCATTGCCATTGCTTACTGATTTGTTTGCTCGTATAGAGGGCCACTTTGAGTATTTGGTCATGCCTTTTGGTCTTTCTAATGCCCCTTCAGTTTTCCAGTCTTTTATGCATGATATTTTCCGCGATTTTCTGGATAAATTTATGATAATATATCTGGATGATATTCTGATTTTTTCTGATGACTGGGACTCTCATGTCCAGCAGGTCAGGAGAGTTTTTCAGGTTCTGCGGTCTAATTCTTTATGTGTGAAGGGGTCTAAGTGCGTTTTTGGGGTCCAGAAAATTTCCTTTTTGGGGTATATTTTTTCTCCCTCTTCCATTGAGATGGATCCCGTCAAGGTGCAAGCTATTTGTGACTGGACTCAGCCTTCCTCTCTTAAGGGTCTTCAGAGATTTTTGGGCTTTGCCAACTTTTACCGCCGATTTATTGCTGGTTTTTCGGATGTCGTTAAACCACTGACTGATTTGACCAGACAAGGCGCTGATGTTGCTAATTGGTCCCCTCATGCTGTAGAGGCCTTTCAGGAGCTTAAGCGCCGTTTTGCCTCTGCCCCTGTGTTGCGTCAGCCTGATGTGAATCTGCCTTTTCAGGTTGAGGTTGACGCTTCGGAGATCGGAGCTGGGGCAGTGTTGTCGCAGAAAGGTTCCGACTGCTCCGTCATTAGGCCTTGTGCCTTCTTTTCTCGCAAATTTTCGCCCGCTGAGCGGAATTATGATGTTGGGAATCGGGAGCTTTTGGCCATGAAGTGGGCGTTTGAGGAGTGGCGCCATTGGCTCGAGGGGGCTAGGCATCAGGTGGTGGTATTGACTGACCACAAAAATTTGATTTATCTTGAGACTGCCAGACGCCTGAATCCTAGACAGGCGCGCTGGTCTTTATTTTTTTCTCGCTTTAATTTTGTGGTGTCATACCTACCGGGTTCTAAGAATGTTAAGGCAGATGCCCTTTCTAGGAGTTTTGACCCGGACTCTCCTGGTAATTCTGAACCCACAGGTATCCTTAGGGAGGGAGTAATTTTGTCGGCCGTTTCTCCTGATCTGCGGCGGTCCTTGCAAGGGTTTCAGGCGGATAGACCGGATCGTTGTCCGCCTGATAGACTGTTTGTTCCGGATGATTGGACCAGCAGAGTCATCTCTGAGGTACATTCTTCTGCATTGGCAGGTCATCCCGGAATTTTTGGTACCAGGGATTTGGTGGCAAGATCCTTCTGGTGGCCTTCCCTGTCACGAGATGTGCGAGTCTTTGTGCAGTCATGTGACGTTTGTGCTCGGGCCAAGTCTTGTAGTTCTCGGGCTAGCGGACTGCTGTTGCCCTTGCCTATTCCTAAGAGGCCTTGGACACACATCTCGATGGATTTTATTTCAGATCTGCCTGTTTCCCAGAAGATGTCTGTCATCTGGGTGGTCTGTGACCGTTTCTCTAAAATGGTCCATTTGGTTCCTCTGCCCAAGTTGCCTTCTTCTTCTGAGTTGGTTCCTCTGTTTTTTCAGAATGTTGTCCGATTGCACGGTATTCCTGAGAATATTGTTTCTGACAGAGGTACCCAATTTGTGTCTAGATTTTGGCGAGCATTCTGTGCTAGGATGGGCATAGATTTGTCTTTTTCATCTGCTTTTCACCCTCAGACTAATGGCCAGACCGAGCGGACTAATCAGACCCTTGAGACATATCTGAGGTGTTTTGTCTCTGCTGACCAGGATGATTGGGTTGCTTTTTTGCCATTGGCAGAGTTCGCCCTCAATAATCGGGCCAGCTCTTCCACCTTGGTGTCCCCGTTTTTCTGTAATTCGGGGTTTCACCCTCGATTTTCCTCCGGTCAGGTGGAATCCTCGGATTGTCCTGGAGTGGATGCGGTGGTGGAGAGATTGCATCACATCTGGGGGCAGGTTATGGACAATTTGAAGTTGTCCCAGGAGAAGACTCAGCGTTTTGCCAACCGTCATCGTCGTGTTGGTTCTCGGCTTTGTGTTGGAGATTTGGTGTGGTTGTCTTCTCGTTTTGTCCCTATGAGGGTCTCTTCTCCTAAGTTTAAACCTCGGTTCATCGGCCCTTATAGAATATTGGAGATTCTTAATCCTGTTTCTTTCCGTTTGGACCTCCCTGCGTCCTTTTCCATTCATAACGTTTTTCATCGGTCGTTATTGCGCAGGTATGAGGTACCTGTTGTACCTTCAGTTGAGCCTCCTGCTCCGGTGTTGGTTGAGGGTGAGTTGGAGTACGTTGTGGAGAAAATTTTGGACTCTCGTGTTTCCAGACGGAGACTCCAGTATCTGGTCAACTGGAAGGGTTACGGCCAGGAGGATAATTCTTGGGTCAATGCATCTGATGTTCATGCTTCTGATCTTGTTCGTGCCTTCCATAGGGCTCATCCTGGTCGCCCTGGTGGATCTGGTGAGGGTTCGGTGCCCCCTCCTTGAGGGGGGGGTACTGTTGTGAATTTGGATTCTGGGCTCCCCCGGTGGCCGCTTGTGGAATTGGACTTGTCATCCTCTTTCCTGTTTCACCTGGTTCCATCAGTAGTGGGTGTCGCTATTTAAGCTCATTTCTCTGGTGGTTTCTTGCCGGTCAACAATGTTATCTGATGCCTCTCAGTGCTTGTTCCTGCTTCTAGACAACTACTAGATAAGTTGGACTTTAGTCCATGTTTTGTTTTGCCTATTTGTTCCAGTTCACAGCTGAAGTTTTGTTACTGTGTCTGGAAAGCTCTCGTTGATCAGGGATTGCTACTCTGGCGTTATGAGTTAATGCCAGAGTTTAAGGTAATCTTTGGATGGTGTTTTGTTAGTGTTTTTCTGCTGACCATGAAAGTATACTATCTGTCTTCTGCTATCTAGTAAGCGGACCTCAAATTTGCTAAGACTATTTTTCCTGCTGCGTTTGTTGTTTCATCTGAACTCACCGTCATTATATGTGGGGGGCTACTGTCTTCTTTGGAATATTTCTCTAGAGGTGAGCCAGGTCTTATATTTCCCTCTGCTAGCTATTTAGGTCTTAGGCCAGAGCTGGGCATCTAGCGATAAATAGGAAATGCTACCTGGCTATTTCTAGTTGCGCGGCAGGCTTAGTTCATGGTCAGTATAGTTCCATCTTCCGAGAGCTTGTCCCTCTATAGGCTTGCTATGATCTCTGCCTGCAGAGATCATGACAATTGCCCAGCCAACGTAGTGTATTGCCCAGCCCTCGTAGTATATTGCCCAGCCCTCGTAGTATATTGCCCAGCCATGTAGTATATTGCCCAGTGACGTAGTATATTGCCCAGTGACGTAGTATATTCCCCAGTGACGTAGTATATTGCCCAGTTACGTAGTATATTGCCCAGTAACGTAGTATATTGCCCAGTGACGTAGTATACAGCACAGAGCCACGTAGTATATTGGCCAGTCATGTAGTATATTGCCCAGCTACGTAGTATATTGCCCAACCACGTAGTATATTGCACAGCGACGTAGTATACAGCACAGAGCCACGTAGTATATTGCCCAGTTACGTTGTATATTGCCCAGTGACATAGTATATTGCCCAGCCACGTAGTATATTGCCCAGTTATGTAGTACTAGATTGTGGCCCGATTCTAACGCAGCGGGTATTCTAGAATATGCATGTCCCCGTAGTATATGGACAATGATGATTCCAGAATTTGCGGCAGACTGTGCCCGTCGCTGATTGGTCGAGGCAACCTTTATGACATCATCGTCGCCATGGCAACCATTATGACATCTACGTCGATACTGTGCCCGTCGCTGATTGGTCGAGGCCTGGTGGCCTCGACCAATCAGAGACGCGGGATTTCGAGGACAGACAGAAAAACCCTTAGACAATTATATATATAGATATTGCCCAGTGATGTAGTATACAGCTCAGAGCCACGTAGTATATTGCACAGCGACGTAGTATAGAGCACAGAACAACGTAGTATATTGGCCAGTCACATAGTATATTGCCCAGCCACGTATGTCACAGGTTAAAAAATAAAAAATAAACATATACTTACCTTCCAGGGCCCCTTGTAGTCCTGTCGCCTCCTTCTCGCGCAGGCGCGCAGGACCTGTGATGATGTCGCGGTCACATGACCTTGTGGCGGTCACATGACCGTGACGTCACGGCAGGTCCTTCTCGCGCAGGTGCGCAGGACCTGCGATGATGTCGCGGACCATCCTTGCCACCAGAACCTGCCACTTGCATGGAGCGGTCACCGGAGCATCGCAAGGAGCGGGAAAGGTGAGTATATAATGATTTTTTATTTTTTTTATTATTTTTAAACATTAGATGTTTTTACTATTGATGCTGCATAGGCAGCATCAATAGTAAAAACTTGGTCACACAGGGTTAATAGCGGTGGTAACGGAGTGAGTTACCCGCGGCATAACGCGGTCCGTTACCACCGGCATTAACCCTGTGTGAGCGGTGACTGGAGGGGAGTATGGAGCGGGCGCCGGGACTGACTGCAGGGGAGTAGGGAGGGACTAATCGGACTGTGGCCATCGCTGATTGGTCGCGGCAGCCATGACAGGCAGCTGGCGAGACCAATCAGCGACTTGGATTCCATGACAGACAGAGGCCGCGACGAATGAATATCCATGACAGAAAGAAAGACAGAAGGACAGAAAGATGGAAGTGTATATATATATATATATATATATATATATATATATATATATATATATAATTAATTTTATGTAACATTTTGCATAATTATTGGCATTATAGCACACTATATAAATATGACTCCCCTTTTGATATATTGCCTTTTATAAACCTTGGGTGTGCTCGACTTTTGTCTTTGTATATTCCCTTGTTGCCTTCCTGGTTTTTCAATAAAGTATATTTTTATTTTGGTATACTCTCATTTATTCAGGGTTTTTATGATCGGTTTGCCTCTTTTAGTTCTTCAGTCAATATTTACCGACTGTCCCTTTTTAAGCCAATACTATCCCATATAGTTTGTAGTGTGACATCATTTTATATACTTAATACTTACCAATTATATTACTTTTTTTTCCACACTCCTATGTTATTCCCCTTGTTCTTTTACTGATATGTATGTATTGCATAATTTGTTTGCCTATGTAAGTGTGTACAGTATGGTGCATAGACTCCAGAAAAGAAAGTCAAGAACCAACCTTTTTTTGAAGTTTTATAGAGGTCTGAAGTCTTCGGAAACACACCTGTCAGACAGAAAGTGGTGGATGGAATTCACAGTTGGAGACACGGCAAGCCTTCATGTTCATTTACTTCTGTACAGAGATTTTACTTGCACCCCAGGAGACTACAGCTGAATGATACCGAGTTTCCTCCCACATAAAGTTGTGGGATAGCAACTAATATCAAACATAGAAAATGCAGAATAAATCAAGTACATTCTGTTTGATGTATAAACCTTTCTGTTACTAAGCATTACCTCTATAAATTAGGTGAATCCAAAAGCACCGGCTTCACAAGCATCAATTATTTGTAAACCATTTATCATATCGGCGGCCTTCCAGAAGTCTAAACTTCTATTTATAATGCAGCTTCTGTACCAATGTAAAGCCTAGTCATTGAGAATATACAGGATTATCCAGCTGTTTTACAGCTTCAAAAGTCAGGATACAAGAGGATTCTTCATAGAAGCTGATTTACGGCTACTAAATATGAGCAAACCAATTCATAGCAAACTGAATTTGTCTCAAATTTTATTAGAAATATGGCTTTTCTACAACCCAACTTTTTTGTGATTTGTACAAAAACGAACTGGCCACCATTTTACTGGATACTTTTTCTTGTTTTTTAAACCTTTAATATTATACACACTTGTATTAGGTCTTCAACTCTCCTGATCTGCAACCACAGCTCCTTCCCTGCTCCACCAGTCTTTACTTTGGATCTTCCGGTCTTCAAATCTTCTGGCCTCCTCCAGTCTTCGTCTCTTCAACTTCGAGTCATGTAGGAATTATTTTTACATCTATACCTAGAACAGTGACAAGGGGGCATCCCCTGCATCTGCATGAAAAAAATAGTCATAATCATAGCTGGGGATTCATTACAGTGAGAGCAATACATTACGGATTTTCTTTTGATTTTTTACTGTAAGACTCATTGTTATGCCATGTTGGGATAGTAGACTCACTGAACAAATTCAACAGGGACCAGTATATCTTTTTGGTTGCACGGAACCTATGGTTTTAAATGAAGAACGTAAAACGTATGGCCGACCATGTAATACAATGGTGACTCAAACCCACCAGGATATGGGCAGCATAGAACTGCCCTACTTTCTGGCTCATGGAGGACTGCTGAATCCAAATAGTGCTTATGGGCAAGGGTGGACAGGCTATAGCAGAACCTTTGGACCCATGAATAGTCTTACTCCAATCTCTTAGCTCTTTATTCTATATTAATTTTATAATTATCATTGTATATTTTTTTAATCATTTTATTTGTATCATCTTCACGATCTTCATGTAATACTGTTTAGAGTTGTTAATAAACCTCAATGTGAAAACAAAATAGTTACTGTATTGTACAACGGTGAATGCTGCAAGACTGAGCGGAGTGTGAGACGATCTATCCTTAGTCATTCACAGCATGAAATCAAACATAATTGCTTCAGTTGCTAGGTCACCCGGTCTAATGAATGATCGGGTTGTGTAGTAGACCACCAAAATGCTTTCATATCTTGTAGACTGCAAACTATATCATCCATCTAGCTGCTTCTTATTTTTTAACTGACTAAAATCTATTTTAGATGAAAGCAAGTGCATGCATGGGGTTTATCTTGCTGCTCTGTGAAGTAACAAATAATTGAGATGTTTCTCCACTAATGGAAACTAATGGAAACTACCAAGATAAGGGTCTCGCCTAAATATTTGTCATTTAGTCACTGATCATGTTCAATTGTTAAGGTGAGGACTGAAAGGATATTTTGTCTAGAAAAAAAATATAAAAATATATGTGTGTATGTGCCTATTTGAGAGACTCTGATTCCAGTCACTTACTGGGCTGTGTTTTGCTGTTTCAGTACAGTAGGCGTTTTATCAGATTTTTAGATATATATTTTTAAAATATTTAGAAAACCATGTATAGTTTCCTTTACATTTCATAAATACTTTGTGCTGGTATAGCACATGCAATCCATATAAAATACATTTAAGTTTGTGGGTGTAGCGTGAAAAAATGTGGAAGAGTCCACAGGGTATGAATATTTTGCCAAGGCACTGTACTTTTGTTTCATACACCATGTTCCAAATTATTATGCAGATTGGATTTCAGTGTCATAAAGATTTAATTGTTTTGTTTTTCAAATAAACTCGTGGATGGTATTGTGTCTCAGGGCTCAATGGATCACTGAAATCAATCTTAAACACATGTGATAATTAGTTTTCCAGGTGATTCTAATTAAAGGAAAAGTACTTAAAAATGATGTTCCACATTATTAAGCAGGCCACAGGTTTAAAGCAATATGGGAAATAAAAAGGATCTCTCTGCTGCTGAAAAGCGTTAAATAGTGCAATGCCTTGGACAAGGTATGAAAACATTAGATATTTCACGAAAACGTAAGAGTGATCATCATACTGTGAAGAGATTTGTGACTGAAACAGAGAACAGACAAAGTTCATGCAGATAAAGCCATAATGAGGAAGGTTTCTGCCAGACAAATTCATTGGATTAAGAGAGCAGCTGCCAAAATACCATTACAAAGCAGCAGTTATTTGAAGCTGCTGGTGCCTCTGGAGTCCCTCGAACCTCAAGGTGTAGGATCCTTCAAAGGCTTGCTGTGGTGCATAAACGTACTATTCGGTCACCCTTATGCAGTGTTCACAAGCAGAAATGGTTGCAGTGGGCCCAGACATACATGAAGACTAATTTTCAAACAGTCTTGTTTACTGATGAGTGTCGAACAACCCTGGATGGTCTAGATGGATGTAGTGGATGGTTGGTGGATGGCCACCATGTCCCAACAAGGCTGCGATGTCAGCAAGGAGGTGGATGAGTCATGTTTTGGGCCGGAATCATGGGGTAACAGCTGGTAGGGCCCTTTAAGGTTTCTGAAGGTGTGAAAATGACCTCTGCAAAGTATATAGAGTTTCTGACTTCTGACTAACAACTTCCTTCCATGGTATAAAAAGCAGAAATGTGCCTTCAGGAGCAAAATCTTCTTCATGCATGACAATGCACCATCTCATGCTGCAAAGAATACCTCTGAGTCATTGGCTGCTATGTACATTAAAGGAGATAAACTCTTGGTGTGGCCACCATCTTCCCCTGACCTCAACCCTATAGAGAACCTTTGGAGTATCATCAAGCAAAAGATCTATGAGGGTGGGAGGCAGTTCACATTAAAACAGCAGCTCTGGGAGGCTATTCTGACTTCATGCAAAGAAATACAAGCAGAAACTCTCCAAAAACTCACAAATGCTGCAAATACCACAAATGAGCATTTTCAGTTCTTTAAAACATATCAAATGTTTAGAAATTCTACTGTGCCTAATAATTTGGAACAGTGCATTTTGAGTTTTGATTCATTATTGAGATTATACTGTTATCATTGGGAGGTTTCTTCAATAAAATTTGACGTATACTCTAACGGGTGATTACTTTTATTAGACTGACTGTCATTTGCACCGACCATTTAGGAAAATCCGAGAAAAATATAATTTGCATAATAATTTGGAACATGGTGTATTGTGAAAAAGCTATGATTATGTTGATCCCGCTATTACAATTAATTAATGGTTAAAGGGAACCTGTCACCCCTAAAATCGAAGGTGAACTAAGCCCACCAGCATCAGGGGCTTATCTACAGCATTCAGTAATGCTGTAGATAAGCCCCCAATGTATCCTAAAAGATGAGAAAAAGAGGTTAGATTATACTCACCCAGGGGCGGTCCCGGTACGATGGGCATCGCGATCCGGTCCGGCGACTCCCATCTTCTTACGATGACGTCCTCTTCTTGTCTTCACGCTGCGGCTTCGGTGCAGGCGTACTTTGTCTGCCCTATTGAGGGCAGAGCAAAGTACTGCAGTGCGCAGGTGCCGGGAAAGGTCAGAGAGGCCCGGTGCCTGCGCACTGCAGTACTTTGCTCTGCACTCAACAGGGCAGACATAGTACACCTGCGTTGGAGCCGCAGCGTGAAGACAAGAAGAGGACGTCATCTGATGAAGATGGGAGGTGCCGGACCGGACCGTGACACCCATCGGACCGGACCGGGACCACCCCTGGGTGAGTGTAATCTAACCTCTTTTTCTCATCTTTTAGGATACATCGGGGGCTTATCTACTGCATTCCAGAATGCTGTACATAAGCCCCTGATGCTGATGGGCTTAGCTCACCTTCCATTTTGGGGGTGACAGGTTCCCTTTAACAATTAGCTTTTTGTTGATGACTTTGCTGATATTGCTGCTAATGGTAAATTGAAACAGTATGTTGATTTATTGTATAATTATAAAATGAAGTGGGTAATGATTTCTGAAAAGACTCAAGCTGAATCATTGTGGTCAAATCTGGTCAATTGTGTTGATGATGTGCATTGTTCCATTGTCCGATTGACCTCACAGTTTGCCTATTACTTTGAAGTGATAAGCAGAAGAGAAGCCTATCGAGATTTTGAGTATTCTACAGAGGGTCCTCCGGTACCGGGATACAAACTGCATACCATGACTATCCAAGCAAGAAGGCCATGGAACTAGAACAAAGTAGGCCCTCTGTAGAACAGTGGGAAGACGAGGTAACAGAATAAGATTAGAAATCTTGTAAAAAATGGTCTACCATGACCCAGATCACCCTGGAGCCTCTGGAAAACTGTAACAAGGTCTATGGAAATTTCAGTCCAGGGTTCTTATGTCATTTAAAGTAACTGTGCTCAACTGCTCAGCACGGTGATTTGACTTGGGCAGATAAAGGACTAGGTGCCTCAAACTATTTAATATTCTGCATCCATTTAAGATCAATAAAAGTGGGAAAGGAGTTTTGCTGTTTGTTTTATTCATGAGTGGCCGGATAAAAGAGAGAAATGGGCAAGAAATCTTAGGGTTTCTGGCACAGTGCTTTACAGAAGAGAAATTGTCCTTTTGGTGAAAAACTTGATGAAGAAAATAGAAACAAGAATTCATTCAGGTTCTGTTACATGACATGGAGGTGGAGTTTTGTTTCTTCTGAATTGTCAAACAAATGCACCTCCATCCCGCTGATCAGAGTTTGAACAGAAGGTGATCAGAGTGCGACCCAATTTTCTTGGAGGTGGAGGAAAGATGTTTCTCCACCTTCTCATTTGTCTGTCTGTGTGTGGTCCTATGTTTTCGAGGGATACATAGACTTGAATTGTCGACTTCAATCTGATTATCAGAGGCAAATCGTGCATGCGCAAATTGGACATGTGTATGGCCTCAACATGACGGATAGCACTTGTCCATATTATACTGTCTGCATGAGCCCTTACTGGAATTTTACCAATAAAGACATTTATCTCCTTTGTTAGAATAGGTGATAAATAACTGATTACTGAGAGTCTCGCCCTGATCTTGTTCTGGTGAGCAGATAAGACAATTATACATGTTTTTAAAGAAAAAGCCCTTTAAGTTAAGGCTATGTACTCCCTATAATTATTTTTTTCATAAAAACATTAAAGCAAAAGTAAAAATTGTCATCTGTGCATCTGAATTTTATTCTGATATGAGAACATGCATAAAGTTCCTCGCTTGTCATTTGTAATAATAATGCTTATGCTAGCTCTCCGCGGTGACATCAGTCCAGCTTCTGACTCAAATCCATTCTTTAATTCAATTAGTTTTGTTGCTGAAAATCGTCTCAGTGCAATTTCTACCTGAATAATGATATTTGTAGATAAACACGGCCTAGTCTTACATACTCATCGTGGGCGGAAATGCTGCACAAGACATGGAGAGCATTATACAGCTATTAAAGTATGAAGAAATGGCCTCTACCCCCACATTAGGGAATCGGTATTTACATACAACATGATGAGATTCAATTAATAAATTGTATTATTATACACACTGGAGATATTGTTCACTGTACGGTCCCAGTATTGATGATGAAATCAAGAGGTTCATGGAATAGGCATTTGGGAAAATCTATGTAACATCCAAACAAAAAATGTAAAATGCAAATCTTATGTCCATAAAATAAAGTAATAGAATTTATCACCAAACATTTTATATGTTTCCTTAGGCTGCTATCACACTATCAGTATTTGGTCAGTATTTTACATCAGTATTTGTAAGCCAAAACCAGGAGTGGAACAAATAGAGGAAAAGTATAATGGAAACATATGCACCACTTCTGTATTTATCACCCACTCCTGGTTTTGGCTTCCAAATACTGATGTAAAATACTGACCAAATACTGCTAGTGTGACGGCAGCCTTAATGTGTAGTAGTCTTTATGCTAAAATTTACAACATGGGCTTGAAGGTTTTATGCATCTGAGTGTTTTTCATGTTTTTGCCACATTTTTTATTGGCCAGTTGAGTGACCAGATATTGCAGGAAGTCTTAACTTAATTTATGGGTGCATGTTAACAAGCTTAGAAGTCTACCAACACTACATGTGCTAGCACTTCCGTTCACTTACATTAAGTCATGCATTGCAAATCTATAAAGCTGAGAGCTAATGCTACAAGTAGCTGACAACTGTAAGGGAAAGAAGCAGAAATAGACTGACGATGATGACCACAATATCCAGGCTTACATAGCCTATCTGGGCCTTTCTATTTGGCTATTTATGTGTGTCAAAGTGAGAAACACACTATAGCTGTCTGCAAACAGCCTCTTCAAAGGGAAAGAGGACTTGAATTCTAAAAGTCAATATCAATCCTTCAAAAAGCCGTACCACATATCTTAGGATAAAAAGCCAAACCATATGCTCCATTTGCAGGCATGTGTTTTGTAGTATTTGCCCTCTCATAGTACACAGGAGGAGATCTAATTTGGTGTCCTATACCCAGTGAGTTCAGACACACAAGGGCACTTTGCACCAAGACCTTTAAAACTTATTCGACCTAATGGCTTCGATCATAACGGTCAGGGTTACCTAGCTGGATGGCTGGATCAGCCACCCTGTGTGCATTGTATCAATCTACTAAGTTAGTCCGGGTCTAGCAATTCAAATTCAATTCAAAGGATGCTACACTTGATCTTTGCTAAATGGCTGAGAATGAAAACCGCTCTATTTGTAGACACGTGTCTTGGGGTGTTTACCCCTCATCAGTCCAAAGCAGGAGATCTAAATTTGTTAGATAAGTGTTCTCTGACAAAAGGGTTGAAATGGGAATATTTCAACTTGTTGAGAGTGCCAAGTTGGTGTAACGATATTTAAAGGCCATGCAATGCTTTACTAGGAATTTTTTTATGCAAATATCATTTCTGGTATTGCTTCTTATTCTAAGTCAGGTGGCAAGATTTATTAAAAGGTCAATATTGACTTTTACGATTGTTGCATCCAATAGCTGGCACTAAAGTTCCTGTCTTCTTCCTCTCGTAAGAATCTGTTTACATACGTGACATGGCCTATAAGTCTCCTTTCGCTAGCTTGGCAACTCCGCAAGGAGAACCATTCCCATTATCACTCTCTGGAGAGCGATGAATATAACTATGGAGCAAGAGTGATTAGATTTGTTTGTAAGACTTAAAGCCAAAGAAGCAGCAATAAATAAAGAAAACGGTTTACAATGGGGTGTAACTATATTAGGACAGCCAAGGTAGCCATCAGACTTAAGGCCCCGCCTCACTTAGCGACGCTAAAGTGATCCCGACAACGATACGACCTGTCAGGGATCGTTGCTGCGTCGCTATGTGGTCGCTGGTGAGGTGTCAAACAGTGAGATCTTCCAACGATCGCTGCTGCGATCTCACTGTTTGACATCTCACCAGCGACCTGTAGCGACCTGTACAACGATGTCACATGGGAGCTATTATGACGATTCAGTGTCTGAGTCGTCAACGAGGTCCTTGGTAAGGTGTCAAACACAGCGATGTGTGCTACCCAGCGGGACCTCAACGATCAAAAAAAGGTCCAGGCCATTCCGACACGACCAGCGATCTCACAGCAGGGGCCTGGTCGCTGCTACGTGTCACACATAGCGAGATCGCTACTGAGGTCGCTGTTGCGTCACAAAACTTGTGACTCAGCAGCGATCTCGCTAGCGATCTCGCTTAGTGAGACGGGGGCTTAAGTCTCTGGTACCTGAAAGGCTGTAAGACTCTACTGCCACTTTAAGAAACACAACTCTTTCTAAAA
The DNA here is from genome assembly GCF_051348905.1 of Ranitomeya variabilis. NCBI lineage: Eukaryota > Metazoa > Chordata > Amphibia > Anura > Dendrobatidae > Ranitomeya > Ranitomeya variabilis. Next base: position 268,410,846 of record NC_135233.1, on the reverse strand, counting down.
GACACGTGCTGAAAACAGCACAGATCTCTGCCAATAATTTTGTCACTTTAAATACCACTTGTCCGTAGCGTCTCAGTTCCTGACAAATCCCAGCCTTAAATTTTCTCCTTCTCACTTTTGTCAGAGCCTCTTACAAATACCACATTCCTAATTTATGCTTTTGTTTTATGCTCCTCTGTGTGAATTATTTTCCCGTTTCTCATTAGCAGCGCACATTGTTTAATCCGATAAATAACTAAATAGTTTGTGACATAATGGAACTAACAGACATAAATTATGTCCACACTGCTGATGTTACAAGTATTCATAGGAACACAGCTGAAAAAAGAAATTGTTTATTACTCTTGGTCCCTAAGCAATAAAATTGTTTGTCGATCCTCTCCTACAAGAATGATTCTAGAACAGTAAAAGAAAACTTGTATCCAAAGACTTTTCTGCTGCGCGAGAGGTTTTCAGCCCTGTTTCCGATACATCTGTTTTGTGCGTTGCCCTGCATTGTTCAGAGAACATTTCCATTTTTCTGTAGTCTACAATACAAAACTAATCACAGTCTATTAGAGGATGTACAACAATGTAACCATGTGTGAGAGGACGTGAATCAGCATTCATAACCACTCCTTTTATATGGAATACTTTTTCTTCTACAGAATATCGGATGTCTGGTGCTTTATGGAATTTGTCACTTTTGATTTGTAAAGTACGGTTACAGCCTTTTTCTATTACTATTTCTAATGTATCTAACTTAATGCACATTTCCTTTTTTTTTTGTGTAGAGATATGACGCATTTACACGTAAGGAACAGCAAAAAGGAAAGCATACGTGTGGAATGTCGTGCGGATAATACCCTTTCAGTGTAGGAGTGCTTTCCTTTATGAACTAGTATATGTGACAGTTACAATGGGGAGAAATGCTACAGAATTCTGCATGCTGTGTGGTATTTTAGCTATTTTACATAATTATTAGTGATGAGCGAGCGTGCCGGGATAAGGTGTTATCGGAGCATACTCGGGTGCTAACTGAGTGCCTTCGACTTGCTCGAAAAATATGTTTGAGTCACCACACCTGCATGTCTCGTGGCTGTCTCACAACCACAACACATGTATGGATTGCTTAGCAAACAGGCAATCGATGCATGTGCTGCTGCAGTCAAACAGCCATGATGCATGAAGGCACGGGGACTTGAACATATTTTTTGAGCACACTGAAGTCACTGGGCTAGCACCCGAGCATGCTCCGATAACACCTTATCCCAGCACATTCGCCCATCATCACTAATTATTATTGTTATTATTTATTATTATAGCGCCATTTATTCCATGGCGCTTTACATGTGAGGAGGGGTGTACATAATAAAAACAAGTACAATAATCTTAAACAATACAGGTCATGACTGGTACAGGAGGAGAGAGGACCCTGCCCACGAAGGCTCACAATCTACAAGGGATGGGTGAGGATACAGTAGGAGAGGGTAGAGCTGGTCGTGCAGTGGTTTGGTCGATTTTTGGTTACTGCAGATTGTAGGCTTGTCGGAAGAGGTAGGTCTTCAGGTTCTAATAATTGTGTGTTTAGACACTATGGCAAAGAGGCATGGCTTATTGGGTAAAGATTTGGCTTTTCACACAAGGGTCTATGGTTTGATGTGTGACAAGATGGGTCACAAGTTTGGTACTGAATTTTGTTGCAAATAAAGTCAACTACTAGGATGTGTAATGTTAGACAAAAGTGTCTAAAAATGCTCTAAAATTAACATTCAGCATGATGGCATGAATTTGGTGCATTTTAAGTGTGCATAATCTGTCCTATAATGATTAAAGGGACTCTGTCACCTGAATTTGGAGGGAACAATTTTCAGCCATAGAGGCGGGGTTTTCGGCTGTTTGATTCACCCTTTCCTTACCCGCTGGCTGCATGCTGGCTGCAATATTGGATTGAAGTTCATTCTCTGTCCTTAATAGTACATGCCTGCGTAAGGCAAGATTTTACTACGGAACTGATCCATGACCACCAAATGGCTGAATATGGCTGCAACCTCCTTTCCCAATTTAGAAATGGAAGAGCAGCTCTTCAGTACAAGCTTCTACTCTTACAAGTTATTCAATGTGCCTTCCTTCTTAAATCTCTGATCATCACAAATGTATAAATTGTGTGTTATACACATTACTAAGCATAAATGAGTACACCCCTTAGAAAGGTATGATTTTAATCCATATATCACTGTAGGTGGGCTTTTTGTGCATGGACTTTAGGAGAGGCTTCTTTTTGTGGATGACACCCTTGCATTTCAATCCTCTGCAGTATATGTCATATTGTGTCACGGGAAACGCTCACCCCAGTTTGACTTTCAATTTGTTTAGATAACTGCAGTGAAATTTCTCTTGTTTAGGTGTTAACTTCCATGGTCAGACTGAACATCTCAATGGGATAGTTGCAGTTCAATCTTTGTAGATTTCTGACTGACAACTAAAGCTTTGCTGATCACCTTGGAGCCTTAACATTTTGTCATGGCTGTTTTTTTTACTTGATCTGGTGACCTTTTGCTGTGTGGACTGTTTCCCTCTCTGTTGAGCCACGACCCAATTTATCTTTGTCCAAATACTGAGGGTTCTTTTGTCCTTGTTTTCCTTTACTTGGTTTGCTTCACTTCAGGTGTTTTCCATTTTTTCTTTTGGTACTGTCCTATCACATTTTGAGATGGGCTTTATATAATCGCCTGTCACTGACTTTGTTGGCATTACTTCTATGTAGATGGTGTTAGAAGTTCCAGCTCCTCAACTAGGGGTTATCTTGCTTGATTAACCTCCGTTGCTTTTCCTGCGGTCTGACTGTGAGTCCACCTCCCCAGCACCCTTCCCTTTCTTTTATGTTTGGGGGTCTGGGAGGTTTTTCACTTAGTTCGTTTATTTTTGGGTTCTCTGTTTTTTACCTTGTCTTTCCTATGTGAACATGTATAGCTTCTTACCCTAAGTATTCGTGCCTCCCTGCACACTCTCCTTTCGTTTTGAGGGATTTGTGTTGCAGTCTCCCCTCTGGTTCCTCAGGAGGTACGTGAAACCCCTCAACAGCTTTTTAGGGAGCCAGATCTAAGGAGGTGTCTTTTTAGCTGTGTCTATGGACTTTCCTAGTCTTTACAGGGACCAGTTGGGTGCCTCTATGGCAGCTCTCTTTGTAAGTTCTTTCCTTCTACCACTCCCCCTGTGAGTGTGTGAACACGTTCATAACACCTTTCTTGTGTAAACAAATTATTTTCTTTCTCAAGTCTTGACATTTCTCTTCCATGTGGTACCATGGTTGACAGCATGAAATGGGAAGGGATTTTCATTGTTAAGTAATTAGCATAGTAATTTTATAGTCAACTGTTTGCTGGTCACCTGTTTAATAGTTGGACTTACCTGTGGTTGAATTCTTGTTCACTAGAATTGTGCAGTTTTTGCTCCTAAAATTTTCATTGGGATGTACTCATTTTGCAATATTGATCTTGTATTAATTTGTCAGAAAAATTACTTTTTTGGGTGTTCAAAATAACAAATCTTGTTTGCAATCAGTGGCTAACATTAGTGGGAGTTTTTTGTAGCATGGTATCTCATAAAAAATGTTGATCCTAAAAGGAAACTAAAGGTTTACTAACAAATCTGATGTGGTGTACTCATTTATGATGAGGACTATATACTGCAAAATGCAACATTTTTTCATTTCTATCTTTAACAGTAAAAAAAAAATCCAGTATAGCTAAGTCCCCTAGGAATAAACACAGAGCGTTCTGCTGTGTGATCAATACATTGCACTGTTATTGGATATAACAAGAAAAAACAGGATTATTAGGAAATGGTATCTCATGGGAAAGGGTGAGAATCGTTGCTTTTGAGATGACTGTTCTTTTTTAGTGAATTTTCTGTCATGTTATTATCACTTTGTCAGAAATCAGCCAGCATTATAGTTCCCCATAAGGAAAGTTTGCTCCATCATTGATTGAAATTTCTTTTCCACAATAATAAATTATATGTGCTGAAAAACAAAGTCTAAATCACCTGTGCATTATAGCTGCAAGGCAGAGACACTTGGCAGTTTTTGCCTGAAGACAGCTTGGCTCTTTCTATAGTTTTGCTTACCTTTTCAGAATGTTTTCCATGCTGACTGTTCCACACTTCTCAATATATAATCTTGTGTTTAAACCAGGTTCCTCAGAGAGAAGCAGTGATCGCTTCCACTTACAGATGTTTTATTTTAAGGGTTTTATAGGATATAGTCAGTGATTGACTTGGGTGCTATGTGCTTACCAGACCTAACTTTGAGGGCCTCCTTCTGTAGCCTTTCTGTTATCATTGGCAAACAGGTCATGTAATAGACTAGATGGTGGCCCGATTCTAACGCATTGGGTATTCTAGAATATGTATGCGTAGTGTATAGCACAGCCCACGTAGTATATTGCACAGCCACGCAGTACATTGCGCAGCCCACGCAGTAAATTGCACAGCCCATGCAGTACATTGCGCAGCCCACGCAGTACATTGCGCATCCCACGCAGTACATTGCGCATCCCACGCAGTACATTGCGCAGCGCACGTAGTACATTGCGCAGCCCACGCAGTACATTGCGCAGCCCACATAGTACATTGCGCAGCCTACGTAGTATATTGCGCAGCCCACGTAGTATATTGCGCAGCCCACGTAGTATATTGCGCAGCCCACATTGTACATTGCGCAGCCCACGTTGTATATTGCGCAGCCCACGTAGTATATTGCGCAGCCCACGTTGTATAGTCACGTAGTATATTGCCCAGCCACGTAGTATATAGCACAGCCCATGTAGTATATTGCCCAGCCACGTAGTATATAGCACAGCCCATGTAGTATATTGCCCAGCCACGGGAACAGCCCAACAACCAGACAATGGATCCCCAGAGAGACACCATACAGGGGATAGATTTAAAAAAATGCCTTTATTGAATTTATATGGCAATATAAGTATATAAAAACAAACAATGGTGCGCATAATAGGACATGGAGTCAACCCATATAATAGCTCAAATAACTCATAGTGGCAGACCCTCCCATATATATATCAGGTTTACTTCAGGATATATAAAAAAATGCAATAAAGGAAAGTGCAACAGTGCAAAAATATACTATTATAAAACACACCTAAAATGCACATAGTATGTGCTATACATACATGTATATATAACTGTCAAAAAAGTGCAATGTGCTTATATCACATCAATCCAATGTAACAACACCCTCCATATGGCAACAACACCGAGGGTCAAAATTAAGGTGCACAGTGCAAGGGAAAAAAATTATAGCAATGATACTAATCCTGAGTATTACCTTGGAAGAGGGGGAAGGGTCGCCACGTCCTATCTGCTGCACCCCTACGCACGTTTCGGACTTTTGTCCTTCATCATCATCAGTCTCTTGATGTATAAAACTGATAGAGATATACCCCAAGTGAATTGCAGCTGTAATCACACCAAAAGGTGGCACAACAAAGTATTAAGCTAAAGGGGCCGAATAATATTGCACGCCCCACTTTTCAGTTTTTGAATTTCCCAAAAAATGTAAAATAACCAATAAATTTCATTTAACTTCACAATTGTGTTCCACTTGTTGTTGATTCTTCACCAAAAATTTACATTTGGTATCTTTATGTTTGAAGCATGATATGTGGGAAAAGGTTGAAAAGTTCCAGGGAGCCAAATACTTTCGCAAGGCACTGTACTTAATATTTTATTATGCTACTTTAAGGTGGTGTAATTTGCCTTGGGCAGGGGAGTTGAGCAGGGCAACTTTAGATATGGCCTGTTATATATGGGCACATAAGCGTTGTGCCTCTGTTTTGTAAGGGAAGAACTGTTTTATTGATATATTAGAGGCTAGATGGCACAAAAAAAGGTAGGATGCATCTGTGACACATGAACCTTGGCCAAGCATAGAAGTCTCCCGGGTACTGCAAATCAGTTCCTATTCCAATGAATAAAAGGTGATCTACAGTACCCTGGAGCTGCCACTACCTAGTATTATCCCATCAGTGGGTATTTTCAGAATTGATTTTTATTACGCTTTACATTTTTCTTTTTTTATTCCATCTAAATCCGGAAAATCTTTTAGGAATCAGCAGAGAATATATCAGCTCATTTTTAATACTGATATATTCAGCTAGATGATGGCCTGATTCTAACGCATCAGGTATTCTAGAATATGTATGTATGTATGTATATAGCAGCAACATAGTATATAGCACAGGCCATGTAGTATATAGGAGCCAAGTAGTATATAGCAGCCACGCAGTATATAACACAGCCACATAGTATATACAGTAACACAGCCCATGTAATGTATAGCACAGACCATGCAGTATATAACGCAGGCCATGCAGTATATAACACAGGCCACGCAGTATATAACACAGCCCATGTAGTATATAGCACAGCCCACGCAGTATATAACACAGCCCACGCAGTATATAACACAGCCCACGCAGTATATAACACAGCCCACGCAGTATATAACACAGCCAACGCAGCATATAACACAGCCCATGCAATATATAACACAGCCCATGTAATATATAGCACAGCCCACGCAGTATACAACACAGCCACGCAGTATATAACACAGGGCATGCAGTATATAACACACCCCACGCAGTATATAACACAGGCCACGCAGTATATAACACAGGTCACGCAGTATATAACACAGGCCATGCAGTATATAACAGTGGCCACGCAGTATATAACAGTGGCCACACAGTATATAACACAGCCCACGCAGTATATAACACAGCCCACGCAGTATATAACACAGCCAACGCAGCATATAACACAGCCCATGCAATATATAACACAGCCCATGTAATATATAGCACAGCCCACGCAGTATACAACACAGCCACGCAGTATATAACACAGGGCATGCAGTATATAACACACCCCACGCAGTATATAACACAGGCCACGCAGTATATAACACAGGTCACGCAGTATATAACACAGGCCATGCAGTATATAACAGTGACCACGCAGTTTATAACAGTGGCCACACAGTATATAACACAGCCCACACAGTATATAACACAGCCTATGCAGTATATAACACTGCCCACATAGTATATAACACTGCCCACATAGTATATAGCAGCCACGCAGTATATAACACAGCCCACGTAATATATAGCACAGCCCACGCAGTATATAACACAGCCCACGCAGTATATCACACTGCCCACATAGTATATAGCAGCCACGCAGTATATGACACAGCCCATGTAGTATATAGCTATGTGGGCACCATATCCCTGTTAAAAAAATAATTAAAATGAAAAATAGTTATATACTCAACCTCCAGCGTCCAGCGAAGCTGTCCCGATGCGCGCGCGGCTGCCGTCAGCTTCCGTTCCCAGAGATGCATTGCGAAATTACCCAGATGACTTAGCGGTCTCGTGAGACCGCTAAGTCTTCTGGGTAATTTCGCAATGCATCTCTGGGAACGGAAGCTGGCGGCAGCCGCACGCCCATCGGCAGACGACGGAAGGTGGGAATAGCAGGTTTTTTGTTTTTTTATTATTTTTAACATTAGATTTTTTACTATTGATGCTGAATAGGCAGCATCAATAGTAAAAAGTTGGTCACACAGGGATAATAGCAGCGTTAACGGAGTGCATTACACCGCGGCATAACACAGTCCGTTAACATTGCCATTAACCTTGTGTGAGCGCTGACTAGAGGGGAGTATGGAGCGGGCGCCGGGCACTGACTGGATGGAAGTATGGAGGGACTAATTATCGGCCAGGCTGTGCCCGTCGCTGGCGGCCGCGACCAATCAGCGACACAGGATTTCCGTGACAGACAGACAGACAAACAGACGGAAGTGCCCCTTAGACAATATACCGTATATACTCGAGTATAAGCCGAGATTTTCAGCCCATTTTTTGGGGCTGAAAGTCCCCCTCTCGGCTTATACTCGAGTCATACCCAGGGGTCGGCAGGGGAGGGGGAGCGGGGGCTGTCTAATTATATTCACCTACTCCTGGCGTGGTCCCTGCACATCCCTGCTTCCTCGGCGCCGGCACTGCCAGCAGCTTCTTCCTGTACTGAGCGGTCACATGGTACCGCTCATTACAGTAATGAATATGTGGCTCCACCTCCCATAGAGGTGGAGCCGCATATTCATTACTGTAATGAGCGGTAACGGTGACCGCTCAGTACAGGAAGAAGCTGCGTGGAAGAAGGGACTGCACAGCGCCAGGAGCAGGTGAGTATAACGGGAAGGGGAGCGCTGTGCGATATTCACCTACTCCTCAATCCGGCGCCGCTCCGTCTTCTGCAGTGGCGCTCAGGTCAGAGGGCGTGGTGACGTGGTTAGTGCGCGCCCTCTGCCTGAACGTCAGTGCTGAAGACTGAGCAGCGCCAGAACGAGGAGCAGGTGAATATTGAAAGTGCCGGGGGCCTGAGCAACGGAGAGGTGAGTATGTGATTTTTTATTTTTTTATCGCCGCAACAGCAAATGGGGCGTGTCTGTATGGGGCCATAACGTTTGTGCAGCACTATATGGGGCCATAACGTTTGTGCAGCACTATATGGGGCCATAAAGTTTGTGCAGCACTATATGGGGCCATAACGTTTGTGCAGCACTATATGGGGCCATAACGTTTGTGCAGCACTATATGGGGCCATAACGTTTGTGCAGCACTATATGGGGCCATAACATTTGTGCAGCACTATATGGGGCCATAACGTTTGTGCAGCACTATATGGGGCCATAACGTTTGTGCAGCACTATATGGGGCCATAACGTTTGTGCAGCACTATATGGGGCCATAACGTTTGTGCAGCACTATATGGGGCCATAACGTTTGTGCAGCACTATATGGGGCCATAACGTTTGTGCAGCACTATATAGGGCCATAACATTTGTGCAGCACTATATGGGGGCCATAACATTTGTGCAGCACTATATGGGGCAAGTGTTTGTATGGGACATCTTATGGGGCCATAACGTTTGTGCAGCACTATATGGGGCAAGTGTCTGTATGGGGCCATAATCAATGTTTGTGGAGCATTATATGGGGCAAATATCTTTATGGAGCATCTTATGGGGCCATAATCAACATTTGTGCAGCATTATATTGGGCAAATGTGTCTATGAAGCATCTTAGGTTGCCAATATTAACCTTTATGCAGGATTATATGGGGCATATTTTAATATGGAGCATCTTATGGGGCCATCATGAACTGTATGGAGCATTATATGCGGCTCCTGATTCAATATGGATGTTCAAAAACACTTAACCTACTGGTGTCTCAATTAATTTTACTTTTATTGGTATCTATTTTTACTTTAGACATTTACCGGTAGCTGCTGCATTTCCCACCCTAGGCTTATACTCGAGTCATTAAGTTTTCCCAGTTTTTTGTGGCAAAATTAGGGGGGTCGGCTTATACGCAGGTCGGCTTATACTCGAGTATATACGATATATAGATGTTGGATGTTTCCACTATTGTATATGATGCCGTTCTCGGGAGTATGGCTGTGTTTATTTTTTGTTCCTATGCTTCACTGTTCCTTAGAGATGTTCCCTTATTCTCTGCAAATAAATCTAGTCTTTATATGCAACTTGGCATGGTTATAAGGAATATTACTACAGAGACGTCTGAGGACCACTCCTATTTAGCAAAAAAGGCAACATCTACACACAGGGATGAGGGGGCCATGTCTTAGGAATGGAGAGGCACAAAATGAAAAAAAAAAAAACAATGTTAGACTTTGGACAGCTGCAGCAGTAATGCTAATATGTATATATATATATATATATATATATATATATATATATATATATATATATATACATACAGTATATATACTGATACAATATATATATATATTTTGCCATGTGTGTATACAGTACAGACCAAAAGTTTGGACACACCTTCTCATTTTTTCTGTATTTTCATGACTATGAAAATTGTACATTCACACTGAAGGCATCAAAACTATGAATTAACACATGTGGAATTATACACTTAACAAAAAAATGTAAAACAACTGAAATTATGTCTTATATTCTAGGTTCTTCAAAGTAGCCACCTTTTGCTTTGACGACTGCTTTGCACACTCTTGGCATTCTCTTGATGAGCTTCAAGAGGTAGTCACCGGGAATGGTCTTCCAACAATCTTGAAGGAGTTCCCAGAGATGCTTAGCACTTGTTGGCCCTTTTGCCTTCATTCTGCGGTCCAGCTAAACCCAAATCATCTCGATTGGGTTCAGGTCTGGTGACTGTGGAGGCCAGGTCATCTGGCGTAGTACCCCATCACTCTCCTTCTTGGTCAAATAGCCCTTACATAGCCGGGAGGTGTGTTTGGGGTCAAATAAATGATAGTCCAACTAAACGCAAACTGGATGGAATAGCACGCCGCTGCAAGATGCTGTGGTAGCCATGCTGGTTCAGTATGCCTTCAATTTTGAATAAATCCCTAACAGTGTCACCAGTAAAGCACCCCCACACCATCACACCTCCTCCTTCATACTTCATGGTGGGAACCAGGCATGTAGAGTCCATCCCTGCACCTTTTCTGCGTCGCACAAAGACACGGTGGTTGGAACCAAAGATCTCTCATTTGGACTCATCAGACCAAAGCACAGATTTTCACTGGTCTAATGTCCATTCCTTGTGTTCTTTAGCCCAAATAAGTCTCTTCTGCTTGTTGCCTGTCCTTAGCAGTGGTTTCCTAGCAGTTATTTTATTATAAAGGCCTGCTGCACAAAGTCTCCTCTTAACAGTTGTTGTAGAGATGTGTCTGCTGCTAGAACTCTGTGTGGCATTGACCTGGTATCTAATCTGAGCTGCTGTTAACCTGTAATTTCTGAGGCTGGTGACTCGGATAAACTTATCCTCAGAAGCAGAGGTGACTCTTGGTCTTCCTTTCCTGGGGCAGTCCTCATGTGAGCCAGTTTCTTTGTAGTGCTTGATGGTTTTTACCACTGCACTTGGGGACACTTTCAAAGTTTTCCCAATTTTTCGGACTGACTGACCTTCATTTCTTAAAGTAATGATGGCCACTCATTTTTCTTTACTTAGCTGCTTTTTTCTTGCCATAATACAAATTCTTTCAATCTATTCAGTAGGACTATCAGCTGTGTATCCACCCGACTTCTGCACAACACAACTGATGGTCTCAACCCCATTTATAAGGCAAGAAATCCCACTTATTAAACCTGACAGGGCACACCTGTGAAGTGAAAACCATTCCCGGTGACTACCTCTTGAATCTCATCAAGAGAATGCCAAGAGTGTGCAAAGCAGTCATCAAAGCAAAAGGTGGCTACTTTGAAGAACTTAGAATATAAGACATATTTTCAGTTGTTTCACACTGTTTTGGTAAGTATATAATTCCACATGTGTTAATTTATAGTTTTGATGCCTTCAGTGTGAAAGTACAATATTCATAGTCATGAAAATACAGAAAAATCTTTAAATGAGAAGGTGTGTCCAAACTTTTGGTCTGTAGTGTAGTTAAACATATGAACTATAATACATATAAATCTAAAATGTGTATAAATAAATACCTCTATCTACCTTAATCTAGAAGCTTCACCTTCCTTCTTGAAGAAGCCACATAGTGGTAGTGATACTGTGTGGGTTCATTCCTCATCTCATATTTTACCTGATTTCCCAGGTTCCTTCATTTATGATACAGCTTTCTTATACACTCTCTTTCCTGTCTACTTTGTGGATTACCCTTTGGTTACCCATCTCTACCTTGCTGTTCGTGTCACCCGCAGGCGCGGGCTGGGCCGGGTGGCAGAGGGGCATGTGCCCCCCGGGCCGGTCACCAAGCAGCTGATTCGGGCTGCTGGTGGCTGGCGCTGTGTTGTATATGTCCTGGCAGCTGCCTCACAGTGGAGCAGACACGCCCCTTGCCCCCTGTGTGTGCGGCCGGCTGCTGAGGTAGATAGGGGACACTGCTACATGTAACTACTGGAGATCTGCATGTGGATGGCTCAGATATCAGTGAGTACAGTAGTACCTTCAGCTCTGTGTGTGGTGAGGAGGCGGACGCTGCCGCTCACCTACCGATTAGTCCAGGGCCGGTCCCTATAGTATCAGTGGCCGCTCTGCTGATGCTCACAGATTTATTGCAGGGGTCTGAACTTTCACCCTGTCAGTGCCAGGTCATCGGCTCCAGGGTCACCAGACTGCAGGAAAGTTCAGGCTCCTGCAATAAATCTCCCTATACTGAGAGTGAGCAGAGACTGTCTACAGAATCCAGCACTGGAGTGATCAAGCCTGAACCTGGTGACTGGACATCACATGCTATATACATGGCCCTGTATATATACAGTGCATGTATGTCCAGGGCCAGGTGCAGGATTGATCCATCCAGTGTATATAATGTTGTGTATCTGTGCCTATGGTATACCACTATCAGGGGCGTAACTATAGAGGTTGCAGCGGGGCCCGGAGTGCTAAGGGGCCCCTAAGCACGCTGAGCTACAAAATGGGCCGCCGGCCCTCTAAATCCTCTGCACAGGCCCTGGTGCGTGCTCTCTTGGTGAACGCGCTGACCAAGGCCGTGGCGGCCCACATGAGCACGGCCCTCGTTCGTGCTTGTGTACACGGCTGCAGCCTTTGTCAGTGAAGGCAAACAGGAGAGTGCACGCACCAGTGCCTGTGCAAAGGTTTGAAAAGGCCGCCACCGCACGCAGAGACGCCTGAGCCTCACTGTGTCTGACCCTGGCCAGAACCAGCATCAGAGAACAAAGCACTCCTCACCAATCCCCGGCCGGCATCCGCCCCACATCCTCAGCACCTCCGATGCTGGCTGGACAGTGGACCCTCCTCATCCTCCCCTATCTCAGGTGAGAACCAAGATGAAAACTTTTTTAAGTATATGCAGCATTTGCAGTTTGACCTGTCTAATGTATATTGACTGTTGTATATACATTATATAGGTGAAACTGCGGTACGTACATTATATAGGTGATACCACTGTGTGTAATATACTGCGACCGCTATGTATAGCCCATATAGGCCAGGCGCTGTGTGTGTGTACAAATGTGTGTGTGTGTCTGTGTGTGTGTATGTGTGTAATATATATATATATATATATATTACACACATACACACACACACAGACAGCGGTCGCAGTATATTACACACAGTGGTATCACCTATATAATGTACGTACCGCAGTCGCGGTTTCACCTATATAATGTATGTGTGAGTGAGTGTGTGTGTGTCTATGTATGTGTGTGTGTGTGCGCTTCGCGTGCATGTATGTATGTGTGTATGTATGTATATATATGTGTGTGTGTGTCTATGTGTGTGTGTGTGTGTGCGTGCGTGCATGTATGTATGTGTGTATGTATGTGTATATATATATGTGTGTGCCTCGCGAGACCGCTACGTCATCATCTCGCGAGACCGCAGCATGGAGGGGTTATCGGAGCGTCGCGAGCGGGAAAGGCCTGTTGTGGATCCGAGGGGCCGACGGAGGGTGAGTATATAGCGATTTTTTTTTTTAATTCTTTTTTTTTAACAGGGATATGATGCCCACATTGCTATATACTACGTGGGCAATATACTACGTGGCTGGGCAATATACTACATGGGCTGTGCTATATACTATGTGACTGGGCAATATACTACATGGGCTGTGCTATATACTACGTGACTGGGCAATATACTACATGGGCTGTGCTATATACTACGTGACTGGGCAATATACTACATGGGCTGTGCTATATACTACGTGACTGGGCAATATACTACATGGGCTGTGCTATATACTACGTGACTGGGCAATATACTACATGGGCTGTGCTATATACTACGTGACTGGGCAATATACTACATGGGCTGTGCTATATACTACGTGACTGGGCAATATACTACATGTGCTGTGCTATATACTACGTGACTGGGCAATATACTACGTGGCTGGGCAATATACTACGTGGCTGGGCAATATACTACGTGACTGAGCAATATACTATGTGGCTGGGCAATATACTACGTCACTGGGCAATATACTACGTGGCTGGGCAATATACTACGTGGCTGGGCAATATACTACGTGGCTGGGCAATATACTACGTGGACATGCATATTCTAGAATACCCGATGCGTTAGAATCGGGCCACCATCTAGTATATATATATATATATATATATATATATATATATATATATATATATATATATATATATATATAATACATACACACACACACGTATTTTTGGATTATTTTTAATAAAATGGTGGTGCTTCTTATAATCCATGCATCTTATTGCTTACTGGGAGTAGTGGGTGCAGTGAAGGGAGGGTCTCAGGGTCGTTGCTGGAGGAGGCAGGAGTGGGGTGATGCTGCAGGCCAGGATGAGGTGGGCTCTGATGTGCGGCATGATGGTGTGGGGGGTCTTGTGCTGGTGCATGTCCGGTGCTGCTGCCGGGAGTCTCTGGGTGCCTGGCGGTTGCTGGCCGGTGCTGCGGGTGTCTCCGGTGCCCAGCAGTGCTGCGTGGGTGTCCGGCGCTGCCATTTTGCGACAGGCCAGAGCCCCGGTAATTCCACGGTTCCCTGTGTGTGTGCGGTGGACTCCGAGAATATGGCCGAGAATATGGGCTAATAAAGAGTCCACTACTTAAAGGGATTGTCTCCCACTAGGACAACCTCGTCTTAAACTAAATGTTCGGCCCCGATAAATTAATAAAACCTATACTCACCTGCCGTGCCAGCGCCGTTCCCACAGTGGCTGTTATGTGGTGTTATGACACGTAATGCCTGGAACCAATCAGTGCTGGTGTCACTGTCTCTGCCTTCAGACAAGCTGAACATGAAGAGGAAGTGCAGGATGAGCTGCTTGATCCCAGACGTCCTCTTCATGTTCAGTTTGTGCGAAGATTGAGACAGTGACACCAGCACTGATTGGTTCCGGGCAACACTTGTCACAACACCACATCTCAGCCACTGTGGGAACAGCGCTGGCACAGGAGGTGAGTATAGGCTTTATTAATTTATCGGGGCCGAACATTTAGGGGTTGTCCTAGTAGTGGACAAGCCCTTAAATATTTGGTGCTGCCCTGTTATGATATGTATTGCCTGCGTGGTGTAAATCTAAGTATCTGTGTATATACACTGCACAGTACCACTCCTCCTATCCTGTATATATACACTGCACAGTACCACTCCTCCTGTCCTGTATATATACACTGCACAGTACCACTCCTCCTGTCCTGTATATATACACTGCACAGTACCACTCCTTCTGTCCTGTATATATACACTGCACAGTACCATTTCTCCTGTCCTGTACATATACACTGCACAGTACCCCTCCTCCTGTCCTGAATATATACACTGCATCGTACCACTCCTCCTGTCCTGTATATATACACTGCACAGTACCATTTCTCCTGTCCTGTACATATACGCTGCACAGTACCACTCCTCCTGTCCTGTGTATATATACACTGCACAGTACCACTCCTCCTGTCCTGTATATATATACACTGCATCGTACCACTCCTCCTGTCCTGTATGTATATATATATATATATATATATATATATATATACGGTATATATATATATGTATACTCTGCATCGTACCACTCCTCCTGTCCTGTATATATACACTGCACAGTACCATTTCTCCTGTCCTGTACATATACACTGCACAGTACCACTCCTCCTGTCCTGAATATATACACTGCACAGTGCCACTCCTCCTGTCCTGTACATATACACTGCACAGTACCATTTCTCCTGTCCTGTATATATACACTGCACAGTACCACTCCTCCTGTACTGTATATATACACGGCATCATACCACTCCTCCTGTCCTGTGTATATATATATATATATACAGTATATATATATATATATATATATATATACATATATACTCTGCATCGTACCACTCCTCCTGTCCTGTATATATACACTGCACAGTACCACTCCTCCTGTCCTGTATATATACACTGCACAGTACCATTTCTCCTGTCCTGTATATATACACTGCACAGTACCACTCCTTCTGTCCTGTATATATACACTGCACAGTACCACTCCTCCTGTATATATACACTGCACAGTACCACTCCTCCTGTCCTGTATATATACACTGCACAGTACCACTCCTCCTGTCCTGTATATATACACTGCACAGTACCATTTCTCCTGTCCTGTATCTATACAAATTCAAATTCAAATTCAAAGAAGCTTTATTGGCAGGACCAAATACACATCAGTTTTGCCAAAGCAAGTGTATAAAGGCAATAGGAATAGGGACTGTGGGGATGTTGGGTAGGAGCTGTAGGGAAGGTGGATGGGGGCAGATCCATTGTGGGGGCTATAGTCCATGGCATCATGGCTGTCTTTCTTGCAGTCTATGACATTCGCTCACATACCGCGCTGCTATCTCCACTGCTCTCTCTTCTTCTCCCAGCAGGATATATGTCTTCTCTTCCTCCTTCATGGTGATGAAATCTGGGAAGAGATGTGAGAGTCTCCTGAAGTGAGTGTCCCTCACTGCTGAGTATTTGGAGCAGTGTAGCAGGAAGTGGGTTTCGTCCTCTATGGCCTCCTGATCACAGTGTTGGCACAGTCTTTCCTCCCTGGGCTTGTAGTTCTGCCTGTGTCGGCCACATTCGATGGCTAGGCTGTGGGCACTGAGTCTATACACTGCACAGTACCACTCCTCCTGTCCTGTATATATACACTGCACAGTACCACTTCTCCTGTCCTGTATATATACACTGCACAGTACCATTTCTCCTGTCCTGTATATATACACTGCACAGTACCATTTCTCCTGTCCTGTATATATACACTGCACAGTACCACTCCTCCTGTACTGTATATATACACTGCATCATACCACTCCTCCTGTCCTGTATATATTTATATATACACTCACCGGCCACTTTATTAGGTACACCATGCTAGTAACGGGTTGGACCCCCTTTTGCCTTCAGAACTGCCTCAATTCTTCGTGGCATAGATTCAACAAGGTGCTGGAAGCATTCCTCAGAGATTTTGGTCCATATTGACATGATGGCATCACACAGTTGCCGCAGATTTGTCGGCTGCACATCCCAAAGATGCTCCATACAAGGCAGGATGGATCCATGCTTTCATGTTGTTTATGCCAAATTCTGACCCTACCATCCGAATGTCGCAGCAGAAATCGAGACTCATCAGACCAAGCAACGTTTTTCCAATCTTCTACTGTCCAATTTCGATGAGCTTGTACAAATTGTAGCCTCAGTTTCCTGTTCTTAGCTGAAAGGAGTGGTACCCGGTGTGGTCTTCTGCTGCTGTAGCCCATCTGCCTCAAAGTTCGACGCACTGTGCGTTCAGAGATGCTCTTAGGCCTACCTTGGTTGTAACGGGTGGCGATTTGAGTCACTGTTGCCTTTCTATCAGCTCGAACCAGTCTGCCCATTCTCCTCTGACCTCTGGCATCAACAAGGCATTTCCGCCCACAGAACTCTCTCTGTAAACCCTAGAGATGGTTGTGCGTGAAAATCCCAGTAGATCAGCAGTTTCTGAAATACTCAGACCAGCCCTTCTGGCACCAACAACCATGCCACGTCCAAAGGCACTCAAATCACCTTTCTTCCCCATACTGATGCTCGGTTTGAACTGCAGGAGATTGTCTTGACCATGTCTACATGCCTAAATGCACTGAGTTGCCGCCATGTGATTGGCTGATTAGAAATTAAGTGTTAACAAGAAGTTGGACAGGTGTACCTAATAAAGTGGCCAGTGAGTGTATATATACTCTGCATCGTACCATTCCACCTGTCCTGTATATATACACTGCACAGCACCGCTCCTCCTGTCCTGTGTATATACACTGCACAGTACCACTTCTCCTGTCCTGTTCTCGGATAGGCGACATTGGTCCTTGGGAGGGTTAATATTGGTTTATTATTTTCAGGAATACTATGAGAAAATAATGTATATATATATATATATATATATATATATATATATATATATATATATATATATATATATATTGGAAAACACATTTAAATGGATTATACCAAGTAACCCCTTTCCCGAGAACTTTGTAGTTGCTGGGGTCCGACCGCTGGGACCCCCATGATCTCGAGAACTGGCGCTCTAAAGAAGCGGTCAATCGTGCGCACTGCGACGGCATTCACACATAGCTCTTCAAATAACGCCTTTAAGAGGAGCGTTGAAGGGCACAACACAGTATAGGAAAATCCACTGATCGGGTGTGGGGGGAGTGTTATAGTCTGTGGGCTGGTGGGGTTTGTGTGGCATTGCTCCTTTTTTGTTCCAGTACGGCCCTGGACAGCTCTGCAGGGAGGCTGCCATACTTTGTACTGGTTTTACTCCCTGCATATTGTGGGGCAGCTGAAGGGTTCCCACCCTGACTATATACAGTGGGCAACTAAGAGGTAGACAGCAGTTCCTTATGAATAGTAGGGTCAGTGGGTAAATGTGTCTACCTGTTTTACAATGGTATGGCCCAAATGTGAGCTGAGGTAAAACATTGCCAGAAGCTAAGAGGCACTAACATGTCCATACACAGGCACTAATGCCCTCACACTTCTGCCAGTATGTACTGCCGTGCAGGGCCGCCATCAGGGCATTACAACCGTGACTGGCGTATGGGGCCCGGTGGGCAGAGGGGGCCCGCATTGGGCCCCCTCTCATCTGCTCACCGGGCCCCTACCGGCAGCCGCAGGCTGAACCGGGCCCTTAGCGGCGGCCGGCGCTGCAGCTGTTTAAAGCTATTGCCCGCACGTCAATAGTTAACAGTCGCCAGCCAATCTGAGGCTGGCAGCTGACATCAGCGGCAGCGTGCATGTCGCCGGCGTCTGACGTCATTGTCAGTCGCCGGCGAATGCACGCTTCAGCTGCGTGGAGAGAGCAGGAGCGCGGCAGGTAAGCAGAACTTGTGTTTTTGTTTTTTTTTTATTTTGAGCGGCGATCCGGGGGCCCAGGGCAGAACGCTGGACACACTGGGGCAGAACGGCTGGACACACTGGGGCAGAACGCTGGACACATTGGGGCAGAACGCTGGACACACTGGGGCAGAACGGCTGGACACACTGGGGCAGAACGGCTGGACACACTGGGGCAGAACGCTGGACACACTGGGGCAGAACGGCTGGACACACTGGGGCAGAACGCTGGACACACTGGGGCAGAACGCTGGACACACTGGGGCAGAATGCTGGACACACTGGGGCATGACTGGAGACACGGGGCATGACTGGAGACACTGGGGCATGACTGGAGACACTGGGGCAGAACGGCTGGATACACTGGGGCAGAACGCTGGACACACTGGGGCAGAACGCTGGACACACTGGGGCAGAAAACTGGGGCAGAACGCTGGACACACTGGGGCAGAACGCTGGACACACTGGGGCAGAATGCTGGACACACTGGGGCAGAACGGCTGGACACACTGGAGCAGAACGCTGAGCACACTGGGGCAGAACGGCTGGACACACTGGGGCAGAACGGCTGGACACACTGGGGCAGAACGCTGGACACACTGGGGCAGAACGCTGGACACACTGGGGCAGAATGCTGGACACACTGGGGCAGAACGGCTGGACACACTGGGGCAGAACGCTGGACACACTGGGGCAGAACGGCTGGACACACTGGGGCAGAACGGCTGGACACACTGGGGCAGAACGCTGGACACACTGGGGCAGAACGCTGGACACACTGGGGCATGACTGGAGACACGGGGGCATGTGTTATGATCTGGTAACCTTGGAGCCGCATGAGAGACTTTCTTAGGAGTAGGTGGTACCTGTACTGACCGCAAACCCTAAACTAACACCGCAACTAGAAGTAGCCGTGGGGTGTACCTAACAATTCCTAGACACCTCGACACAGCCGGAGGACTAAATACCCCTATAGATGGAATTGGGAATTCTATCTTGCCTCAGAGCAGAACCCCAAAGGATAGGCAGCCCCCCACAAATATTGACTGTGAGTATAAGAGGAAAGACACAAGCAGGCAGAAAAACAGGATTTAGCAAAAGAGGCACTTCTAGCTAAATAGAAAAGGATAGGACAGAATTCTAAGCGGTCAGTATTAAAATCCTAAAAATATCCACAGCAGATAATACAAATATTCCACATCTAACTAAAGACATAGAAAGTATATCTGCATCTCCCGAGAATCCAGCATGACTGAAAAATCCAAACAAAGTCTAAGCTGGACAAAAACACAATAAATTGCACTGAATTGCAAAACACACTGCATGTGTGAACAGAGACAAAAAAAACAGACACTTATCTTAGTTGAATTGGCAGCAGTGCATGAGGAGCCAGAGAGAGATGCAATCCCTCCAAGTACAATGGACAACTGGCACAGACTCATGGATCCTGCACACCTAAATACCTAATAGAGCTGCAATCAGCAGAAACACCTGCCCGGATTACAACCCCAAGACAACTGCACTACCACTAACAACCACCGGAGGGAGCCCAAGAGCAGAATTCACAACAGTACCCCCCCTTGAAGAGGGGTCACCGAACCCTCACCAGAGCCCCCAGGCCGATCAGGATGAGCCAGATGAAAGGCACGGACCAAATCAGCAGCATGGACATCAGAGGCAAAAACCCAAGAATTATCCTCCTGGCCATAACCCTTCCATTTGACAAGGTACTGAAGCCTCCGCCTCGAAAAGCGAGAATCCAAAATCTTCTCAACCACATACTCCCCATCAACCAACACAGGAGCAGGAGGATCAACAGAGGGAACAACGGGCACCACATTTTTCCGCAATAAAGATCTATGGAAAACATTATGGATGGCAAAAGAGGCCGGAAGGGCCAAACGAAAAGACACCGGATTGATAATCTCAGAAATCCTATAAGGACCAATAAACCGAGGCTTAAACTTAGGGGAAGAAACCTTCACAGGAACATGACGGGAAGACAACCAGACCAAATCCCCAACCCGAAGCCGGGAACCAACACACCGACGACGGTTAGCAAAATGCTGAGCCTCCTCCTGAGACAACACCAAATTGTCCACCACATGAGCCCAAATCTGCTGCAACCTGTCAACCACAGAATCCACACCAGGACAATCAGAAGGTTCAACTTGCCCCGAAGAAAAACGAGGATGAAAACCAAAATTACAAAAGAAGGGCGAAACCAAGGTAGCCGAACTAGCCCGATTATTAAGGGCAAACTCGGCCAATGGCAAGTAAGCCACCCAATCATCCTGATCAGCAGACACAAAGCATCTCAAATAAGTTTCCAAAGTCTGATTAGTTCACTCGGTCTGGCCATTTGTCTGAGGATGAAATGCGGAAGAAAAAGACAAATCAATGCCCAGCCTAGCACAAAAGGCCCGCCAAAACCTAGAAACAAACTGGGAACCTCTGTCAGACACAATATTCTCCGGAATACCATGCAAACGAACCACATGCTGAAAAAACAACAAAACCAAATCAGAAGAGGAAGGTAATTTAGGCAAAGGCACCAAATGAACCATCTTAGAAAACCTGTCACAAACCACCCAGATAACCGACATCCTCTGGGAAACCGGAAGATCTGAAATAAAATCCATAGAAATATGCGTCCAGGGCCTCTCAGGGACCGGCAAAGGCAAAAGCAACCCACTGGCACGGGTACAACAAGGCTTGGCCCGCACACAAGTCCCACAGGACTGCACAAAAGAACGCACATCACGCGACAAAGAAGGCCACCAAAAGGACCTACCAACCAAATCTCTGGTACCAAAAATACCAGGATGGCCAGCCAACACAGAACAATGAACCTCAGAAATCACTCTACTAGTCCATCTATCAGGAACAAACAGTTTCCCCACTGGTCAGCGGTCAGGTTTGTCAGCCTGAAATTCCTGCAGAACCCGTCGCAAATCAGGGGAAATGGCAGAAAGACCACCCCTTCCTTCAGAATGCCGACCGGCTCAAGTACCTCAGGAGAATCAGGCAAAAAACTCCTAGAGAGGGCATCAGCCTTAATATTCTTAGAACCCGGAAGATACGAAACCACGAAATCAAAACGGGAGAAAAACAGGGACCATCGAGCCTGTCTAGGATTCAGCCGTTTGGCAGATTCGAGGTAAATCAGATTTTTATGATCGGTCAAGACCACAATACGGTGCTTGGCTCCCTCAAGCCAATGTCGCCATTCCTCAAACGCCCACTTCATAGCCAACAACTCCCGATTGCCGACATCATAATTGCGTTCAGCAGGCGAAAACTTACGGGAAAAGAAGGCACACGGTTTCATCAAGGAACCATCAGAATTCCTCTGAGACAAAACGGCCCCTGCCCCAATCTCAGAAGCGTCAACCTCAACCTGAAACGGAAGAGAAACATCTGGCTGACGCAACACCGGGGCAGAAGTAAATCGGCGTTTAAGCTCCTGAAAAGCAGAGACAGCCATAGAGGACCAATTCGTTACATCAGCGCCTTTCTTCGTCAAATCGGTCAGGGGTTTAACCACACTGGAGAAGTTAGCTATGAAACGGCGATAAAAATTAGCAAAGCCCAAAAATTTCCGAAGGCTCTTCACGGATGTGGGCTGAATCCAATCATGAATGGCCTGAACCTTAAACGGATCCATCTCTATAGATGAGGGAGAAAAAATGAAGCCCAAAAAAGAAACCTTCTGCACTCCAAAGAGACACTTAGACCCCTTCACAAACAAAGCATTATCACGAAGGATCTGAAATACCATCCTGACCTGTTTCACATGAGACTCCCAATCATCGGAAAAAATTAAGATGTCATCCAAATATACAATCATGAATTTATCAAGATAATTCCGGAAGATATCATGCATGAAGGACTGAAAAACGGAGCATTAGAGAGCCCGAATGGCATCACAAGTTATTCAAAATGGCCTTCGGGCGTATTAAACGCAGTTTTCCATTCGTCACCCTGCTTAATACGAACAAGATTATATGCCCCCCGAAGGTCAATTTTAGTAAACCAACTAGCCCCCTTAATCCTGGCAAACAAATCGGAAAGCAAAGGTAAAGGGTATTGAAACTTGACCGTGATCTTATTTAAGAGGCGATAATCAATACAGGGTCTCAAGGAGCCATCCTTCTTAGCAACAAAAAAAAATCCCGCTCCCAACGGTGAAGAAGATGGCCGAATATGCCCTTTCTCCAAAGACTCCTTAACATAACTCCGCATGGCGGTATGTTCCGGCACAGACAGGTTGAAAAGTTGGCCCTTAGGAAACTTACAGCCTGGAATCAAGTCAATAGCACAATCACAGTCCCTATGCGGTGGAAGGGAACTGGACTTGGGCTCACCGAATACATCCTGAAAATCAGACAAAAACTCTGGAACTTCAGAAGAGGAGGAAGATGAGATTGACATCACAGGAACGTCATTATGAACCCCCTGACAACCCCAACTAGTCACAGACATAGACTTCCAATCCAACACAGGATTATGTATCTGCAACCATAGAAAACCCAGCACAATAGCATCATGCAAATTATGCAACACCAGAAAACGACAATCTTCCTGATGGGCTGGCGCCATGCACATGGTCACCTGTGTCCAAAACTGGGGTTTATTTTTAGCCAAAGGTGTAGCATCAATGCCCCTTAAAGGAATAGGGTTCTGCAAAGACTGCAAGGGGAAACCACAACGCCTGGCAAATTCAAAGTCCATTGAGTTCAAAGCGGCGCCTGAATCCACAAACGCCATGACAGAAAATGACGACAATGAGCAGATCAAGGTCACAGATAACAGAAATTTAGGTTGTACAGTTCCGATGGTAACCGAACTAGCGATTCTCTTTGTACGCTTTGGGCAGACTGAAATGACATGAGAAGCATCGCCACAATAAAAACACAACCTATTCTGACGTCTGAATCCTTGTTGTTCCGTTCTAGACAGAATCCTATCACACTGCATAGGCTCAGGCATCTGCTCTGAGCACAACGCCACAGCGCGCACATTTCTGCGCTCCCGCAAGCGCCAATCGATCTGAATGGCCAGAGACATAGAATCACTCAGAACAACAGGCGTGGGAAACCCCACCATAACATCTTTAACAGATTCAGAAAGACCCTTTCTGAAAATTGCCGCCAAAGCATCCTCATTCCATTTAGTCAGCACAGACCATTTTCTAAATTTCTGACAATACAATTCTGCCGCTTCTTGACCCTGAGACAGGGCCAACAAGGTCTTCTCCACTTGATCCACAGAATTTGGTTCATCATATAATAATCCTAGAGCCTGAAAAAAGGCATCTACATTAAGCAAGGCCGGATTCCCAGATTCCAGGGAAAATGCCCAATCCTGAGGGTCGCCACGCAGCTGGGAGGTGACAATTTTAATCTGCTGAATGGGATCACCAGAGGAACGAGGCTTCAGAGCAAAAAACAGTTTACAGTTGTTTTTAAAACTCAAAAATTTGGACCTGTCCCCAAAAAACAAATCAGGAGTAGGAATTCTAGGCTCTAAAAGCGGAGTCTGAGCAATATAATCAGAAATACCCTGTACCCTAGCAGCAAGCTGGTCTACACGAGAAACTAATCCCTGAACATCCATGCTAGCACAAGACTCCTCAGTCACCCAGAGGAAAAGAGGGAAGAAAAGACAAAGCAGGCTACAGAAAAAAAAATGGCTCTTTCTTCCCTTCTTCTGAGATGCATTTAACTCATTGTTGGCCAGTTGTACTGTTATGATCTGGTAACCTCGGAGCCGCATGAGAGACTTTCTCAGGAGTAGGTGGTACCTGTACTGACCGCAAACCCTAAACTAACACCGCAACTAGAAGTAGCCGTGGGGTGTACCTAACAATTCCTAGACACCTCGACACAGCCGGAGGACTAAATACCCCTATAGATGGAATTGGGAATTCTATCTTGCCTCAGAGCAGAACCCCAAAGGATAGGCAGCCCCCCACAAATATTGACTGTGAGTATAAGAGGAAAGACACACGCAGGCAGAAAAACAGGATTTAGCAAAAGAGGCACTTCTAGCTAAATAGAAAAGGATAGGACAGAATTCTAAGCGGTCAGTATTAAAATCCTAAAAATATCCACAGCAGATAATACAAATATTCCACATCTAACTAAAGACATAAAAAGTATATCTGCATCTCCTGAGAATCCAGCATGACTGAAAAATCCAAACAAAGTCTAAGCTGGACAAAAACACAATAAATTGCACTGAATTGCAAAGCACACTGCATGTGTGCACAGAGATGAAAAACCAGACACTTATCTTAGTTGAATTGGCAGCAGCGCATGAGGAGGCAGAGAGAGATGCAATCCCTCCAAGTACAATGGACAACTGGCACAGACTCATGGATCCTGCACACCTAAATACCTAATAGAGCTGCAATCAGCAGAAACACCTGCCCGGATTACAACCCCAAGACAACTGCACTACCACCAACAACCACCGGAGGGAGCCCAAGAGCAGAATTCACAACAGGCATGACTGGAGACACTGGGGCATGACTGGAGACACTGGGGCATGACTGGAGACACTGGGGGCTTGATTGGAGATGGGGCAGAATGGTGATACGGGCATGATTGGAGACACTGGAGGCAGGATTGGAGACGGATGGGGCAGGATGCATACGATGGAGACAGATGGGGCAGGATGGGGAGATCATATGGGGCAGGATGGATACTCATTAGGGCAGGATGGGAGAACATATGGCTGGAGCCAGGAATGAGATACACGGGCCAGGATGGGGAATATTATTACCATAGGGGCTAATTAAGGGATATTATTACTGCAGTGATGTATTTATTTTATTTTTTGAGTACACTGTTTTAAATGGAGGGGCGGTCCTGTTACTGTGTAGAGTGACACTACGTCGCCTTCTTCATGTGGTGTAATGTAGAAGTTGGGAAAATTAAGTAATGTGTTCTGCAAGTGGAACTCGAGATAACGGTGTTATTTCCTGCAGAGACGAGTCCTGGCTGGATAAAGTGATGGCGGTCTGTGCGGGATGAAAGATGAAGGACTTCACCTAGAGACGTCACTGGTGAGTCAGTGTGTTACCTATACACTGACACTATGCACTGTATAGTATATACAGAGCTCCTGTGTATAATGTCACTGGTGATCACTGTATTACCTGTACACAGACACTGCATACTAAGTACAGATCTCCTGTGAATACTGGCACTTATGGTGATAGTATTGTGGGTTTTTTTTATTATTGATCAGTATTGTAGTATTCAGTCAATATGTGGTGGTAATATGTGGTCTGGTCATGATGTTGTGGTATTTGTTCCTTGTATTTGATATTATTCGATCACTGTGGTGGTAATATGTCATCTGGTCATGGTGTGGTGGTATTTGTGCCTTGTAGATAGTATTATAGGTCACTGTGGTGATAATATGGTGTCTGGTCATGGTGTTGTGGTAGTTGTTCCTTGTATGTGGTATTATAGGTCATTTTAAAAATTGAAAAATAAATAAAAATATACCTAAATTGTATTGCATATTTTAACAAATATTTAATAGGTTACAGTAGAGTAGGGCCCGGGCAAAAGTGTCTACCTTGTCATTTTGGTGGCTTAAAAAATCTTTTGGCCAAAACAAAAGCTGCCGGCTATATGTGTGATCTGGTGATGGGAACTGTCAGTGTGTGATAGGTGAGAAGTGGAATTTTTCCAAGAGAGAGCGGTGGGACTGTGGACAGTTTGAGGGGTGGAGCGTGGAGGCGGGGCTGGGGTGGAGCCTGGGCGGAGTCTCAAGGGGGTCCCGAAAATTTTGACAGTATGGGGCCCCAAAATTTCTAGTGGCAGCCCTGCTGCCGTGTGTGTGGCAGTAGTTTTTCTAATAGTCTTATCACACCTGTCTGCCATACTTCCTTGAGGCGGGACAGGAACTAAAGTTGACATGTTCTAATATTGAACTCCCATTTCCCAGCTCTGGAAATTCACCACTTACGGTTGGAGGATTGGCAGTGATTGCATGGTTTAGAGGAGCACACTTCCATTTATATGTCCCCGTCAGGCTGGGTTTACAGGAGGGATACCCTCCACTAGGCTGGAGGTTGTGCTGTGTATACAGAATGTAAACTTCACTCTTGTGAACCCAGCCTACAACTAATTATGTAATGGTGCATGTATTACTAATGCAGATGACGTTTGCGTGTGTCGCCATTTCTAATTCATCTATATATTTTGGCATGAGGGGACCCCATTTGAAAGTTCGCAGCGGGGCCCATAACTTTAGTAGTTACTCCACTGCTCTGTAGTAAGCTCCGTTCTGATCCCATATGTCTGTAGTAAGCTCCGTTCTGCTCCCACATCTCTGCAGTAAGCTCTGTTCTGCTCCCTTATCTCTGTAGTAAGCTCGGTTCTGCTTCTTTATCTCTGTAGTAAGCTCGGTTCTGCTCCCTTATCTCTGTAGTAAGCTCGGTTCTGCTCCTTTATCTCTGTAGTAAGCTCGGTTCTGCTCCCATATCTCTGCAGTTAGCTCGGTTCTGCTCCCATATCTCTGCAGTTAGCTCGGTTCTGCTCCCATATCTCTGTAGTAAGCTCGGTTCTGCTTCCATATCTCTGTAGTAAGCTCGGTTCTGCTTCTTTATCTCTGTAGTAAGCTCGATTCTGCTCCCTTACCTCTGTAGTAAGCTCGGTTCTGCTCCTTTATCTCTGTAGTAAGCTCGGTTCTGCTCCCATATCTCTGTAGTAAGCTCGGTTCTGCTCCCATATCTCTGTAGTTAGCTCGGTTCTGCTCCCATATCTCTGTAGTAAGCTCGGTTCTGCTCCCATATCTATGCAGCAAGCTCAGTTCTGTTCCCATATCTCTGTACCAGCATGTTTTTAAAGCCTGTTATGTCTGCTGCTTTAATGCAATGGCCAGAGGTAAGCAGGGAAATGGAGGGCCACTGCAACTGAAGGGCCACTGCCTTGTGATTGCCCCCCAGGCTGAAAAGTGCCAGCCAGCCCCTGGTCACCCGTGCATCATTTCTGCATATTTATATTGAGCAAAATATCTAGCCTAAGGTAGTTTGAAGGATTTATTTATACACATATTTTATTTATATGTATTATGGTTAATATGTTCAACTATATTGTATGATTATTTTGGGGTATTTCTGGTTACTGCATGATTATTTGACTCCTTTATATTTTGGCCTTTTACATTTGTATTTTGTGACATATAACCTGTGAACTGATACTTAGCTAACTTATCAGATTAGATGAGGTTACGTGGTGATCTTATTATGGGCACACCTTAATTGATAATCACTTCCAGGTTTTTAAGACTTGCAGATATATTAGACTGCTGGATAAATACAATCCGGATAAAAACAAATATGTGCATTGGAGAAGAGATTGTGAAAGGAGAAACTTCTCTATTGTTGTTCAGGGATGAAATGGGTTGACCGTTGTGTGCACAAGTTTGTTGCAGTCCACTAGACAAATATGAAATATGAACTATATACTTACCCTTTGGATTTTTGAGAACTATTGTCGTAGCACAGTATGGCAGGCTGATGCATCAATGTCAATTTTGATCCATCCAGGCCTCCGTAACAATATATAAGCCAAGTACAACAAACGCAACCCTACATTCTTTCCATTCCTAAATAATAATTTACAAGTTTCTCTTTTCACAATCTCTTCTCCAATTCACATATTTGGTTTTATCAGTAATGTATTTTCCAGCAGTTTAGTATGTATGCACGTCTGTTTATAAACCTACTCATTTGCTTATCTATTTTTAATATGCATTGTATATATAATTGTACATATCTTTAAATTGGGGAATACGTCTTTTTTATATTTATCATTATTGTAATTATTATATTGAAACTATTGATTCTTTTTAGTTATATTATGATTAAATTGAATTATAGAAGCCCATTATAAACCCATACACTGTGTGCAGAATTATTAGGCAAGTTGTATTTTAGAGGATTATTTTTATTATTGATCAACAACTATGTTCTCAATCAACCTAAAAGACTCATAAATATCAAAGCTTAATATTTTTGGAGGTTGGAGTGTTTTTTTTTTAGATTTGGCTATCTTAGGAGGATATCTGTTTGTGCAGGTAACTATTACTGTGCAGGATAATTAGGCAACTTAATAAAAACCAAATATAATCCCATCTCACTTGTTTATTTTCACCAGGTAAACCAATATAACAGCACAAAATTTAGAAATAAACATTTCTGACATGCAAAAACAAAACCCCAAAAAATTAGTGACCATTGCCAATATAGCCACCTTTCTTTATGATTGATAAAGAGACGTGTGCACTACAACCATGTGGTGCCCGGGTAGGTTCCCAAACCATTAGTGACAAATGAAATATAACCCGGCACTCAACTTAGCGGTGAAGCATAACCGTAGATTTATTGATCCCAAAGCATAGCAAAGACGTTTCGGTCCCAAATCAGGACCTTCATCAATCACTGTAAGTGTATACAAACATGTACAGTATAAAAATAACATGAATGGGATAACAATGAAAAAAAGGAAAAACAAAAGAAAAACACAGTATGTACAAGAACCAATCAAAAGATAAGCTAATCCAAATCAATGGTGGTTGCGTTTCAGATGAATATAGAAGAACCATAGAGAGGAAGAGCACGTCTCGAGGCACAGTGCGACATATCTTAAGATGAAAACAACATACCGTTTTAAAGGGATATGTAGTGGTAACAAGCGGCTGTGTGAGTCTACAGAAAAAAGAATTGTGATGATGGTTGTAAG
Source organism: Ranitomeya variabilis (assembly GCF_051348905.1). NCBI lineage: Eukaryota > Metazoa > Chordata > Amphibia > Anura > Dendrobatidae > Ranitomeya > Ranitomeya variabilis. The sequence continues at coordinate 268,381,137 of NC_135233.1, read as the reverse complement.
GTGCCTGCAAGTGAGGCCGAAGTGATATTGCAAAAAAAGTGGCTAGATCTTACCAGTAATAATAGCTAAAGGTTACTCAGGAAAGAAATCCAATGGATTGAGGGACGTAGCCTGCTTAAAAATAAATGTGGAGATGGAGACAAGGTCTTAATGAGAGGCGATGTATAATCTCATGAAGACAAGGCGCGCTAGCGTGGATAATGTATATGGCCTATGGAGTATCTGTGTCCCATGTGCTGCCGCGACGTCCACTGCTGGAGTGTGAGCACGAGATAGTGTGCTCCTGTTTATAAAGAACATGGCCGGCGTATAGTTCCGGTTCCAGTAGGAGAGCCGGATTGCTCTGCGCATGAGCGGTTCCAAGAGGTTTACTGTTTTCCCTCCCTGTAGATCTCACATTTTATGAGGGACCACAGATTCTCTATGGGGTTCAGATGAGGTGAACAAGGGGGCCATGTCATTATTTTTTCTTCTTTGAGACCTTTACTGGCCAGCCACGCTGTGGAGTAGTTGGAGGCATGTGATGGAGCATTGTCCTGCATCAAAATAATGTTTTTCTTGAACGATACCGACTTCTTCCTGTACCACTGCTTGATGAAGTTGCCTTCCAGAAACTGGCAGTAGGTCTGAGAGTTGAGCTTCACTCCATCCTCAACCCAAAAAGGTCCCATAAGTTCATCTTTGATGATACCAGCCCATACCAGTACCCCACCTCCACCTTGCTGGCGTCTGAGTCGGAGTGGAGCTCTCTGCCCTTTACTGATCCAGCCTCTGGCCCATCCATCTGGCCCATCAAGAGTCACTCTCATTTCATCAGTCCATAAAACCTTTGAAAAGTCTGTCTTAAGATATTTCTTGGCCCAGTCTTGACATTTTATCTTATGTTTCTTGTTCAAAGGAAGTAGTTTTTCAGCCTTCCTTACCTTGGCCATGTCCCTGAGTATCGCACACCTTGTGCTTTTTGTTACTCCAATAACGTTGCAGCTCTGAAATATGGCAAAACTGGTGGCAAATGGCATCTTGGCAGCTTCACGCTTGATTTTCCTCAATTCATGGGCAGTTATTTTGCGCCTTTTTTGCCCAACACGCTTCTTGCGACTCTGTTGGCTATTTGCCATGAAACGCTTGATTGTTTGGTGATCATGCTTCAAAAGGTTGGCAATTTCAAGACTGCTGCATCCCTCTGCAAGACATCTCACAATTTTGGACTTTTCAGAGCTCGTCAAATCTCTCTTTTGACCCATTTTGCCAAAGGAAAGGAAGTTGCCTAATAATTAAGCACACCTTATATAGGGTTTTGAAGTCATTAGACAACACCCCTCCTCATTACAGAGATGCACATCACCTGATTTACTTAATTGGTATTAGGCTCTCAAGCCTGAACAGCTTGGAGTAGGACAACAAGTATAAAAAGTATCATGTGATCAAAATACAACTTGCTTAATAATTCTGCATAAAGTGTATAATGGTGGCTTGACTTAGGCAGGCTTTATCACAATATTTAAATTCTGTAAGAAACTTTTTAATAAAATATTCATCTTGAGGAAGGGGTTGGTCTGACCACGAAATGTGTGGATTATTAGTAAAAAAAAAAACTATCTACTATAATCATCTTGCATCCTCTATGTTCCTGGGAATTAGCAGTGCAGATCTGATACCTGATGTAAAGTTTTCATAAAATTATGTCTTATGTGCTTCAGGGCAGGATGTGGGGTCAGGGTCTTCTTCTGTTTCTTCACACCCCACCCCCACTCCACCAGCCTCCTCTCCTTCTTGTACAAGTCACTGATAATTCTGTGACCTGCCTCCTTTTTAAATTTCTATTGTGCCGCCATCATTGTGTGGGCAGCACATGCGCCGTTTGAGTCCTGTGTGCAGGACTTCAATAAAATGGCGCTGGGAATGGTGCATGTGCAAATCGAGATTTCCACTCTGTGAAAAATTTAATGAGCCAAAATCTCGATCTGCGCATGCTTTGTATCCGGCTCCATTTTATTGAAGTCCTGCAAACAGGACGCCGACTCATACTGCACATGCACCGCCCACACAATGATGGCAGAGGTGAAGAATTTTAAAAAGGAGGCAGGTCACTGGTGGGGAGAAGAAGCCAGAAGAAAACCTTGCCCTCACGTCCTGCCCCAAAGCACACAAGACATAATTTTATGAAAACTTCACAAGGTGAGTATTCATCAGCCACTGAGCAGATCACATAACATCAGGTATCGGATTAATCAGCATTATAGTGCCATTATGGCCATGCCTTTAGTTTATATGGCTAAATCCTGCTGACAGGTTCTCTTTAAAGAGGTTTTCTTAGTTTAGAAAATATTGGGCCAGGGAAAAAATACCATAAAACAATAAAAATAACCCATTACCTGATGCATCCTACATGACTAGCCATGTGACTGCTGTAGATTGGCTGCAAAATTTATGTTGGTAGTAAGACACAACATCGCAAAAACACTTTGATGAATTGCAGGTCAAGACGATCTAAAATACTATAAAATCTTTGCTAACCTGCCTATATCTGGTACCTAAAGAAACCTCCCATGAACTTTTCTTTTCCTTCCTTGAACGTATACATGTGTATGTGTATGTGTATGTATATGTATATGTAATGTCCTGTCAGTGTGCCAGTATACTCACCTACTGCCATCTTCTGTGGCATCCAGCACCATTTAGGTCCTCTTCTGAGTACCATTACCACTCTTCAAACTCGCACTACTCTGCGTGACCCGGAAGTGGCTTTTACAGTCTTTGAAGCATCAGAACAAGTTTTTATAGGTTTACATTGTAAAAAGAGACTTCCAGCTCATGTATAGAGTGAGCTGGATAGTCTGAAGAGCAGTGACGTCACAGAAAAAAGAGAAGTGTAATGGCGCTGGATACCGCAGAAGATGGAGTTACGTGAATATATTTACACACTGACCGTACACTACAAACCCACATGCAAAGATTTAGAGAAAAATATATTCATGGGAGTGATTCTTCAATGTTAAAACATAATAATTAGAATAATATTGGCAGAAGTTCGGGGCTATAATTTTAATGTAATTGTGACTTGAAGTTATTGTTGTAGTATACGCAATGTGAAAATAGAAGATGGTTTTGTGGTTTGCACTGGGTGAATTCAGGTGAAGCTGTCATGTAAACATTAACCACAGTGGAAGACGGAGTAACCAGGAAATGTAAACTGTTTACCGACTGGGGGGATTTATGTTGTACTCGCTGCCTTCTTTGCCTTCACTGCAAAACCCATTTTAATCACTTGGCACCTAATTAATACTAGTGCTAGCTGGTGTATAGAAATAGAGTACATTAATCTGAGACATTCTAATACATTATAATAGTTAGGGAATATTTAATAGGGATGAGCAAACTTGCTCGGTGATATTCGGATATTAATCGAGTATCTGGGTGCTCGTATATGCTCGGTACTCGTCAAGCATTGACTCGTGCTCGGACTGAATGCTAGAATCCCCACCCCACATGTTTGTTGCCTGTTACGCTGCCAATTAGCATGCAGGGGTTGCCTGCCAGTCACTGTGATGCCGTAGCCATCTTGGTAGTGGCATTGCTGTGATTAACTGGCCTCATTACCTCATCCCAGGTTATAAAAGAACTGACACCGCCATGCACCTGGCCACCAAAACCAGAGTACTCCCTAATTCCGCTGCAATCTTCAACTATTGAGTCTCAAAGCTGGACACCTGGCACTATCTGTCCCTCCATGCATTAGAGTTGTTATGCCCTGCTGCTACTGTCTTGTCTTAGCTAGTTTTTAGGGTCCGCAGGATTTCCCATTGACCCCATTATACTCGTTTCTTGAAACGAGCATCGAAGCATTAGGAATTGCTTGGTTCGAATAACAAGCATCCAAGCATTTTAGCGCTTGTTCATTCTAATATTTAAGCAATGCAGTGCCTATAGAAAATGTATACAGCTTATTTTCCTCTGTGGAAAAAAACAATAAGAATAAAAATACACTTTAGAACTTTATTTTCCGTTATTACAAGCCCATGATTTTGGTGCCATAAAGGGTAACTGTGCTTTCAACTAACTTCTCAGACTAAGCCTTCCTGTGTGTGTACATGAGAAATAACTCAATTTCTTGCCATTGTGTGATTGATATCCTGTATTCTCGCCATTTTTCCCCTCCCCATGCTCTATCTGTAACTTGCAATAAACTCAGACCGGCAGGAGGAGACAAGCTGTGGTGATTTCTCCTTCTGTATATAAAGTACTACAAAGGGAAGGTTTCCTGGGTTCTTTCACTTTTAAGCTCACAAAGTCAGGAGCTGCAGCAGCATGGAGGGCATTATACAGCAGAGCTGAGCTGTTTTGACCTGAATCAATCTCTGATGTGCGGTAAAACACTTGTTATAAAGCTGCTCACTCCTCCTCCCCGCATAAAGGATAATGGGCTGTGTTACATGACAACTGCAGTCTGTCTCCTCTGAGCATGACAGACTTGAGGTACTTTTTGTTAAGATATGGAGGCAAGGGGTATGGGAAGAAGTGGCTGATAAATGAGGAAGGAGTCAGATTTCTCTGATATTACAAAGTTTTGGGTTTTTTTTATAATCGTCTGTACTCTTGATTTATGCAAAGTTTGTTGAAAGTACAGTTCTGTTTTAGATTGGTCAATTGATTAATCCCCTAAATAATGTCTAGTGTAGGTTGAACCAACGCACACGGGAATATGTTAGAAGTACATTTGCCATGTGCAGCGACAATAAGAAACAATATAGAAATACAATGAGTTGTGGAACATAAGACAAGTAGAAATTGAGTGGGGTAACCTAAAGAAAGTAGACATTGCCAAATTAGTGTCAAAGTCAGTGACACAGATCAGACATAACTGGAATATGGTGTCATTGAGTAGACAGCAGAAACCTGGGGAAAACCCATGGGGAGAACAGTGAAACATCAATTTTGGATACAGGTTTCACTAAAGGCAGTTCTGTCAGGCATCAGCGGCAATCACTAAGTTGCCATGCAACATTCGGCTTCTTCACTATAAACCGGGACTTCCGGCCACGAACAAGCATTGAATGTCCATGCATATCTTAAGGTCGCAATATCATCAACATGTGTTCAATGACCTTACAGCGTGCAGTCACCTCCAAGAAGTAGTTATCCTCATGAGTCCTGGCTTACAAGGAAAAGGCATGGAAATTCAGCAAACTGTGAAAAGAAGAGGCCCTGAGGGACAGATGGTGAGAAGCAAGCAGTGGGTCGGATGGTGATTTGAGCAATGAGGCAAGAATTATTAGATTTCGAGTTGCCTGTCCTCTACAGCTGCATTTTTTTTGTCAATTTGTACAGAACAAGTTACAAATAAATCTGTATGATGCTGAAAAATAGGGATTATTGTTGTATCAAGTTGATTTCATTACTACTAGAATAAATTTGCCCTTCTCTTGTTTCCACTCATTGAATAATTTACAAAACGAGGGAGACTGCTTTCTGACTGTGTCCAGTCTTTGCTGATGGACATCCAAACTATGGTGACATTTTCTGATTCTGCTAGTTAGCCTGACTCTTTGTTGCTCACTAAAAACATTTTCGAACATCTCAAATGTTCCACTTCTAAGAAATCTACGTCTAAAGCATACATTACATTATAATAAGGCAAATAGAGATGAACAAATTACAAGCACATAAAGAAGTAAAATCACTAATGAAGTGTATGTGAATTTTAAAACTGATCGTGCCGAATAACATAAACTGTATCCAAACAAAGATGACCTTTGAAACAATGACCATGTGAAGAAATTGATGCTCCTGTATCTGTGCCTATCTGCATTCCTGAGATGAAGCACAAGCCTTCCCAATAATGGCAGAATAGCCTTCTAGGAGACTTAAAAGGTCATTGTAATGGTTGGAGTTAGAATCCTTTGGTCTCCCATAATTGATTCCAGATATAGAAACTATACATCACTCTGTGTTTATTACTTGATAAATGTAACCTGATAAAGAGCTTCTAAGAACAATTGCTAAAATTAGTCTTTCTTTATGGTCTGAAATGACCATTAAACCAAAAGTAGCATTCAAAAATATGTGTATAAATATTTTACGAGTTTCTCAGAACTAGAAATATCTGAGAAGTTGTGTTCATGAGAGCAGATATCTTTGCTGGATTTCCTGTCAACAATTTTATTGAATACTCCAGCAAGCATTTACTTCTCAAATTGTTCAAAATGTCTCATCCGCTGAAGCTTCACAAGATGTTTTTTTTTAACTGCCACTAGTTTTTTTTTATACAGATTTTAAGCTAATGCCAAAAGTTGATTCAAAAGAGATGATAAAGGAAGGACTTGGGTTGTTATCACACAGAGTTTTTAGATATGGATTTTGAAGAGGATCGGCTCCAATATCCACATTAAAAACCCGCATGCAATACTCTTTGATTGTGCTTCCTATCAATTTAAAGCACGAAGCAAGTTTTTTTTCGGACAAGGTTTTAAAAAATCCATTTGCAGAAATCGTACTACTCCTGTTTCTTATGGAATGCAATACTGTAATGTCTTTTTAATAAAAAAAAAATACACAACTTGTGTGTACATTGACCCTACAGGGTACATTAGATTGTATTTGTCACTAATTTGCTCAAAATATTTCTTTTGAGTGCACAACACTTATACTCTAAAAAAGTTTTGTAAGAACTAGATGTAATGTTCTGATACTTTATTGTAAAATGTAGAATATACTGTCTCAAGGAGTGTGAATTCCCAACCATCTCAATAAATATCTCTGAGGATTAACCCAAGGATATTCTGTTGCCACCATAGGACAAAATACTGTAACTTGCTTTAGTTTTAGATGTCCATGCAAGGCCTGCAAGGTCTTTATCAGGAAATGAGATCTACTTGGCTACTGTCATGATTTTGCCTAAAGCTGACAGTAACGTGTTGGTTCCAATGTATATATTATGTCAGTAAATGTGAGTAGCCTTCCATTCAAGTTATGTTCTTGGCAGTACATTTATAATATATGTTATCTGGCACTCTTTAAATATTCTCACAATTCATTTTTCTATGTAACACCATAAGCAGCATAGATAGTGTGATACTGGAAGTTCAAGGAAAGGCAGCTGTACTGGCAACCTGAAAGAGGGGGTACATGCATCGAGGGACTTGATCCAATAGTAGCCTATAGCCAAAAATATTGAGAGTGAGGCAGCACGTCCACTGAAAAAAAACATTTTATTCACCATTGTGGCGTTTCAGCTCCAATGAACTTTTCTCAAGCAGCATCAGCTATGAGCTTTTCTCGAGCATCGTGAAAACTTCATTGGAGCTGAAATGTCGCATGGGGGAATAAAATTTTCTTTTCGCTAGATGAGCTGCCTTGATCTACATATTTTTTTGCAAGTGTGATACAGATTCAGTATTTCTCTAAGTAACCATAAGTATAACAAACATCCAAAGAAAGCAGCACTAGGTAAAATGTCATTTGTACTCCCAGGTACCCAACTTGGCGTCCACCAAAAGCAAAAAAAACTGGTTGGCAAAACCCCCAAAATAGATGCTGTTAACCCCTTCACCCCAAAGTCTGTTTTCGACTTCCTGACCAGGCCATCTTTTTCAATTCTGACCACTGTCATTTTATGATGTGATAACTCTGAAATGCTTCAACGGATCCTGGTGATTCTGAGATTGTTTTCTCGTGACATATTGTACTTTATGATAGTGGTAAAATTTCTTCAATATAACTTGCGTTTATTTGTGAAAAAAACAGAAATTTTGAGAAAATTTCGCAAATTTCAAACTTTTAGTTTTTATGCCCTTAAATTAGAGAGTTCTATCACTCAAAATATTTAATAAATAACATTTCCTACATGTCTGCTTTACATCAGCACAATTTTGGAAACATAATTTTTTTGTTAGGAAGTTATAAGAGTTAAAAGTTGACCAATGATTTCTCATTTTTACAACACAATTTGCAAAACCATTTTATTAGGGACCACCTCACACTTATATAGACTTTGAGAGGTCTATATGATAGAAAATACCCCAAAGTGACACCATTCTAAAAACTGCACCCCTCAAGGTGATCAAAACCACATGTAACTCTTCATCTGCTTTACAGTAATTTTTGGAATGTTTAAAAAAAATGAACATTTAATAGGAGAATTTGGACCCCAAAAGTTGTTGTCCAATTTGTCCTGAGTATGCCGATACCCCATATGTGGGGGTAAAGCACTGTTTGGACGCATGGCAAAGCTCGGAAGGGAAGAAGCTTCATTTGATTTTTCAATGCAAAATTGGCTGGAATTGAGAGAGAAAGCCATGTCACATTTGGAGAGCCCCTGATGTGTCTAAACAGTGGAAACCCCTCACAAGTGAAACCATTTTGGAAACTAGACCCCCTAAGGAACTAATCTAGATGTGTGGTGAGCAGTTTGAACTCCCAAGTGCTTCACAGAAGTTTATAATGTAGAGCCGTAAGAATAAAAATTATATTTTTTTTCACAAAAATGATCTTTTTGCCCCCAATTTTTTATTTTCTCAAGGTTATCAAGAGAAATTGGACCCCAAAAGTTGTTTTGCAATTTGTTCTGAGTACGCTGATACCCCATATGTGGAGGTAAACCACTGTTTGGGAGCACGGCAGAGCTCAGAAGGGAAGGAGCACCGTTTGACTTTTTCAACGCAGAATCGGCTGGAATTGAGATAGGACGCCATGTCACATTTGGAGAGCCCCTGATGTGCCTAAACAGTGGAAAACCCCTACAAGTGACCCCATTATTTTGGAAACTAGACCACCCAAGGAACTAATCTAAATGTGTGGTGTGCACTTTGAACCCCCAATTGTTTCACAAAAGTTTATAATGTAGAGCCGTGAAAATTAAAAAATCATTTTTTTTCCACAAAAATGATCTTTTAGCCCACAATTTTTAATTTTCCCAAGGTATCTGGAGAAATTGGACACCAAAACACCAAAAGTTGTGCAATTTGTCCTGAGTATGCTGATACCCCATATGTGTGGGGGGGGGGGGCACACCGTTTGGGTGCATGGGAGAGCTCGTAAGGGAAGGAGGCTTGTTTTGGAATGCAGACTTTGATGGAATGGTCTGTGGGCATCACAATGCATTTGCAGAGCCCCTGATGTATCTAAACAGTAGAAAAACACCACAAGTGACCCCATATTGGAGACTAGACCCCCAAAGGAACTTATCTAGATGTGTTGTGAGAACTTTGAACCCCCAATTGTTTCACTAAAGTTTATAATGCAAAAATAAAAATAAAAAAATACAAATTTTCCACCAAAATGATATTTTAGCCCCCAATTTTGTATTTTCCCAAGGGTAACAGGAGAAATTGGACACAAAAGTTGTTGTGCAATTTGTCCTGAGTATGCTGATACCCCATATGTGGGGGGGACCACCGATTGGGCACATGGCAGAGCTTGGAAGGGAAGGAGCGCTGTTTTTGGAATGCAGACTTTGATGGAATGATCTGCGGGTATCATGTTGCGTTTGCAGAGCCTCTGATGTACCTAAACAGTAGAACCCCCACAAGTGACCCCATATTGGAAACTAGACCCCCCAAGAAACTTATCTAGAAGTGTTGTGGAAACTTTGAACCCCCAAGTGTTTTACTACAGTTTATAATGCAGAGCCGTGAAAATAAAAAATCTTTTTTTTCCCACAAAAATTATTTTTTTAGCCCCCAAATTTTTATTTTCACAAGGGTAACAGGAGAAATTGGACTGCAAAACCCTAATCCCAACCCTAACCATAACCCTAACCACACCCCTAACCCGAACACACCCTTAACCCCAACACACTCTAATCCCTAACCCTAATCCCAACCCTAACCATATCCCTAACCACACCCCTAACCCTGACACACCCCTACCCCTAATCCCAACCCTAACCCCAACCATAACGTTTTTATTTTATTATTCTTCCCTAACTAAGGGGTGATAAAGGGAGGTTTGACTTACTATTTATATTGGGCTTTTATGTTTAGTAGCTGTCACACACTAAAAGACGCTTTTTATTGCAAAAAATAGTTTTTGCATCTCCACATTTTGAAAGCTATAATTTTTCCATATTTTGGTCCACAGAGTCATGTGAGCTCTTGTTTTTTGTGGGACGAGTTGACGTTTTTATTGGTACCATTTTCGGGCACGTGACATTTTATGATCACTTTTTATTCCAATTTTTCTCAGGTAGAATGAACAAAAACCAGCAATTCATGAATTTCTTTTTGAGGGGGCGTTTATACCGTTCCACGTTTGGTAAAATTGATAAAGCAGTTTTGTTCTTGAACGATTACAGCGATACCTCAGTTATATAATTTTTTTATGTTATGGCGCTTTTGTACGATAAAAACTATTTTTTCAAAAAAATAATTATTTTTGCATCGCTTTTTTCTGAGGACTATAACTTTTTTATTTTTTCGTTGATGATGCTGTATGGTGGCTTGTTTTTTGCGGGACAAGATGACATTTTCAGTGGTATCATGGTTATTTATATCCGTCTTTTTGATCGCGTGTTATTCCACTTTTTGTTCAGCGGTATGATAATAAAGCTTCATTTTTTGCCTCGTTTTTTTTTTACGGTGTTCACTTTTTTACGGTGTAAACTGTAGTGAAACACTTGGGGCTTCAAAGTTTTCACAACACTTCTAGATAAGTTCCTTGGGGCGTCTAGTTTCCAATATGGGGTCACTTGTGGGGGGTTCTACTGTTTAGGTACATCAGGGGCTCTGCAAGTGCAACATGATGCCCGCAGACCATTCCATCAAAGTCTGCATTCCAAAAATGGCGCTCCTTCCCTTCCGAGCTCTGCCATGCGCCCAATCGGTGGTCCCCCCCACATATGGGGTATCAGCGTACTCAGGACAAATTGCACAACAACTTTTGGGGTCCAATTTCTCCTGTTACGCTTGGGGGCTAAATATCATTTTTGTGGAAAAATTTTTAATTTTCACAGCTCTGCGTTATAAACTTTAACTTTTATTTTGTGACGGCTGCCAATCATAAAAATCCGCTAAAAAAACCCTGCTGTAAAAGTAAATCAAACCCCCTTCATCACCCCCTTAGATAGGGAAAAATAATACAATTTTAAAAAATGTATTTATTTCCATTTTTCCATAAGGGTTAAGGTTGGGGCTAAAGTTAGAGTTAGGGTTAGGGTTGGGCCTAAAGTTAGGGTTACGGTTAGAGCTAAAGTTAGGGTTATGTCATGATCTCAATGGCAAGAGAACATAGCATCAGCATATATTGGAACTAGCTCTTGGAAGATGGGAACTGAGCTGACCATGAACTAAACCTAACGCACAACTAGCAGTGGCCGGGTAGCATGCCTACGTTGATTCTAGATGCCCAGCACCAGCCGGAGGACTAAATAAAGCTAGCAGAGGAAAATATTAGTCCTAGCTCACCTCTAGAGAAATACCCCGAAAGGAGACAGAGGCCCCCCACATGTATTGGCGGTGAGTTAAGAAGAAATAACAAACGTAGTATGAAAATAGGTTTAGCAAATTTGAGGTCCACTTACTACATAGCAGAAGACAGAAAGGACACTTTCATGGTCAGCTGAAAACCCTATCAAAACACCATCCAGAAATTACTTTAAAACTCTGGCATTAACTCATAACACCAGAGTGGCAATTCCTGTTCACAAGAGCTTTCCAGACACAGTAACGAAACTACAGCTGTGAACTGGAACAAAAATGCAAAAACAAACATGGACAAGAGTCCAACTTATCTAGTAGTTGTCTAGGAGCAGGAACAAGCACAGAGAGGCTTCTGATAACATTGTTGACCGGCAAGCAACTAACAGAGCAGCAAGGTTATATAGCGACTCCCACATCTTGATGGGAACAGGTGAACAGAGAAGATGAAGACACCAGTTCAATTCCACCAGAAGCCACCGGGGGAGCCCAGAATCCAAATTCACAACAGTACCCCCCCCTCAAGGAGGGGGCACCGAACCCTCACCAGAACCACCAGGGCGATCAGGATGGGCCCTATGAAAGGCACGAACCAGATCAGAGGCATGAACATCAGATGCATTCACCCAAGAATTATCCTCCTGGCCGTATCCCTTCCACTTGACCAGATACTGGAGTCTCCGTCTGGAAACACGAGAGTCTAAGATTTTCTCCACAACGTACTCCAACTCACCCTCAACCAACACCGGAGCAGGAGGCTCAACGGAAGGCACAACCGGTACCTCATACCTGCGCAATAATGACCGATGAAAAACGTTATGAATAGAAAAGGATGCAGGGAGGTCCAAACGGAAGGAAACAGGGTTAAGAATCTCCAATATCTTATACGGGCCGATGAACCGAGGCTTAAACTTAGGAGAAGAGACCCTCATAGGGACAAAACGAGAAGACAACCACACCAAATCCCCAACACAAAGCCGAGGACCAACACGACGGTGGCGGTTGGCAAAAAGCTGAGTCTTCTCCTGGGACAACCTCAAATTGTCCACCACCTGCCCCCAGATCTGATGCAATCTCTCCACCACAGCATCCACTCCAGGACAATCCGAAGATTCCACCTGACCAGAGGAAAATCGAGGATGAAACCCCGAATTACAGAAAAACGGGGACACCAAAGTGGCAGAGCTGGCCCGATTATTGAGAGCGAACTCCGCCAATGGCAAAAAAGCAACCCAATCATCCTGGTCAGCAGACACAAAACACCTCAGATATGTCTCCAGGGTCTGATTAATCCGCTCGGTCTGGCCATTCGTCTGAGGATGGAAAGCGGACGAAAAAGATAAATCTATGCCCATCCTAGCACAGAATGCCCGCCAAAATCTAGACACGAATTGGGTCCCTCTGTCAGAAACGATATTCTCAGGAATACCATGCAAACGAACAACATTTTGAAAAAACAGAGGAACCAACTCGGAAGAAGAAGGCAACTTGGGCAGAGGAACCAAATGGACCATCTTAGAGAAACGGTCACACACCACCCAGATGACAGACATCTTCTGAGAGACAGGCAGATCTGAAATAAAATCCATCGAGATGTGCGTCCAAGGCCTCTTAGGAATAGGCAAGGGCAACAATAATCCACTAGCCCGAGAACAACAAGGCTTGGCCCGAGCACAAACGTCACAAGACTGCACAAAGCCTCGCACATCTCGTGACAGGGAAGGCCACCAGAAGGACCTTGCCACCAAATCCCTGGTACCAAAAATGCCAGGATGACCTGCCAACGCAGAAGAATGAACCTCAGAGATGACTCTACTGGTCCAATCATCAGGAACAAACAGTTTATCAGGTGGGCAACGATCAGGTCTATCCGCCTGAAACTCCTGCAAGGCCCGCCGCAGGTCTGGAGAAACGGCTGACAATACCACTCCATCCTTAAGGATACCTGTGGGCTCAGAGTTACCAGGCGAGTCAGGCTCAAAACTCCTAGAAAGGGCATCCGCCTTAACATTCTTAGAACCCGGTAGGTATGACACCACAAAATTAAACCGAGAGAAAAATAATGACCAGCGCGCCTGTCTAGGATTCAGGCGCCTGGCGGTCTCAAGATAAATCAAATTTTTGTGGTCAGTCAATACCACCACCTGATGTCTGGCCCCCTCAAGCCAATGGCGCCACTCCTCAAAAGCCCACTTCATGGCCAAAAGCTCCCGATTCCCAACATCATAATTCCGCTCAGCGGGCGAAAATTTACGGGAAAAGAAGGCACAAGGCCTCATCACGGAGCAGTCAGAACTTTTCTGCGACAACACTGCCCCAGCTCCGATCTCAGAAGCGTCGACCTCAACCTGAAAAGGTAGAGCAACATCAGGCTGACGCAACACAGGGGCAGAGGAAAAACGGCGCTTAAGCTCCCGAAAGGCCTCCACAGCATCAGGGGACCAATCAGCAACATCAGCACCCTTCTTAGTCAAATCGGTCAATGGCTTAGCAATATCCGAAAAACCAGCAATAAATCGACGATAAAAGTTAGCAAAGCCCAAAAATTTCTGAAGACTCTTAAGAGAAGAGGGCTGCGTCCAATCACAAATAGCTTGAACCTTGACAGGATCCATTTCAATGGAAGAGGGGGAAAAAATATATCCCAAAAAGGAAATCCTCTGTACCCCAAAAACACACTTAGAACCCTTCACACACAAAGAATTAGACCGCAAAACCTGAAAAACCCTCCTGACTTGCTGGACATGAGAGTCCCAGTCATCCGAAAAAATCAGAATATCATCCAGATACACAATCATAAATTTATCCAAATAATCGCGAAAAATATCATGCATATAGGACTGGAAAACTGACGGAGCATTTGAAAGACCAAAAGGCATCACTAAATACTCAAAGTGGCCCTCGGGCGTATTAAATGCGGTTTTCCACTCATCCCCCTGCCTGATTCGCACCAAATTATACGCCCCACGAAGATCAATCTTAGAGAACCACTTGGCCCCCTTTATGCGAGCAAACAAATCAGTCAGCAACGGCAATGGGTATTGATATTTAACAGTGATTTTATTCAAAAGCCGATAATCAATACATGGTCTCAAAGAGCCGTCTTTTTTTGACACAAAGAAAAAACCGGCTCCTAAGGGAGATGACGATGGACGAATATGTCCCTTTTCCAAGGACTCCTTTATATATTCTCGCATAGCAGCATGTTCAGGCACAGACAGATTAAATAAACGACCCTTTGGGTATTTACTACCCGGGATCAAATCTATGGCACAATCGCACTCTCGGTGCGGAGGTAACGAACCAAGCTTGGATTCTTCAAAGACATCACAATAGTCAGACAGGAACTCAGGAATTTCAGAGGGAATAGATGATGAAATGGAAACCACAGGTACATCCCCATGAGCCCCCTTACATCCCCAGCTCAACACAGACATAGCTCTCCAGTCGAGGACTGGGTTGTGAGATTGCAGCCAAGGCAATCCTAGCACCAAATCATCATGTAGATTATACAGCACCAGAAAACGAATAATCTCCTGGTGATCCGGATTAATACGCATAGTTACTTGTGTCCAGTATTGTGGTTTATTATTAGCCAATGGGGTGGAGTCAATCCCCTTCAGAGGAATAAGAGTCTCCAAAGGCTCTAAATCATACCCACAGCGTTTGGCCAAGGACCAATCCATAAGACTCAAAGCGGCGCCAGAGTCGACATAGGCGTCCGTGGTAATAGATGACAAAGAGCAAATCAGGGTCACAGATAGAATAAACTTAGACGGTAAGGTGCAAATGGAAACAGATTTACCAAGCTTTTTAGTGCGCTTAGAGCATGCTGATATAACATGAGTAGAATCACCACAATAGAAACACAACCCATTTTTCCGTCTAAAATTCTGCCGCTCGCTTCGGGACAGAATTCTATCACACTGCATACTCTCTGGCGACTTCTCAGTGGACACCGCCAGATGGTGCACTGGTTTGCGCTCCCGCAAACGCCTATCGATCTGAATAGCCATTGTCATGGACTCATTCAGACCCGCAGGCACAGGGAACCCCACCATAACATCCTTAATGGCATCAGAGAGACCCTCTCTGAAAGTCGCCGCCAGGGCGCACTCATTCCACTGAGTAAGCACAGACCATTTACGGAATCTTTGGCAGTAAATTTCCGCTTCGTCTTGCCCCTGAGATAGGGACATCAAAGTTTTTTCTGCCTGAAGCTCCAAATGAGGTTCGTCATAAAGCAACCCCAAGGCCAGAAAAAACGCATCCACATTGAGCAACGCAGGATCCCCTGGTGTCAATGAAAAAGCCCAGTCTTGAGCGTCGCCCCGGAGCAAGGAAATCACAATCCTGACCTGCTGTGCAGGGTCTCCGGCAGAGCGAGATTTCAGGGACAAAAATAATTTGCAATTATTTCGAAAATTCTGAAACCCAGATCTATTCCCCGAGAAAAATTCCGGCAAAGGAATTCTCGGCTCAGATACAGGTGCATGACAAACAAAATCTTGCAATTTTTGTACCTTCGTGGCGAGATTATTCAAACCTGCAGTTACACTCTGAAGATCCATTACAAACAGGTGGACACAGAGCCATTCAACGATTTAGAAGGAGAGAAAAAAAAAAAAAAAAAAATTTCAGCAGACTACTTATTTCTCTCCTTTCTCAGCCAAGGATTTTAACCCTTTAGTGGGCCGGTCAAACTGTCATGATCTCAATGGCAAGAGAACATAGCATCAGCATATATTGGAACTAGCTCTTGGAAGATGGGAACTGAGCTGACCATGAACTAAACCTAACGCACAACTAGCAGTGGCCGGGTAGCATGCCTACGTTGATTCTAGATGCCCAGCACCAGCCGGAGGACTAAATAAAGCTAGCAGAGGAAAATATTAGTCCTAGCTCACCTCTAGAGAAATACCCCGAAAGGAGACAGAGGCCCCCCACATGTATTGGCGGTGAGTTAAGAAGAAATAACAAACGTAGTATGAAAATAGGTTTAGCAAATTTGAGGTCCACTTACTACATAGCAGAAGACAGAAAGGACACTTTCATGGTCAGCTGAAAACCCTATCAAAACACCATCCAGAAATTACTTTAAAACTCTGGCATTAACTCATAACACCAGAGTGGCAATTCCTGTTCACAAGAGCTTTCCAGACACAGTAACGAAACTACAGCTGTGAACTGGAACAAAAATGCAAAAACAAACATGGACAAGAGTCCAACTTATCTAGTAGTTGTCTAGGAGCAGGAACAAGCACAGAGAGGCTTCTGATAACATTGTTGACCGGCAAGCAACTAACAGAGCAGCAAGGTTATATAGCGACTCCCACATCTTGATGGGAACAGGTGAACAGAGAAGATGAAGACACCAGTTCAATTCCACCAGAAGCCACCGGGGGAGCCCAGAATCCAAATTCACAACAGGGTTAGGGTTGGGGCTAAAGTTAGGGTTAGGGTTGGGGCTAAAGTTAGGGTTGGGGCTAAAGTTAGGGTTAGGGTTGGGGCTAAAGTTAGGGTTGGGGCTAAAGTTAGGGTTAGGGTTGGGGCTAAACTTAGGGTTTGGATTACATTTATGGTTGGGATTAGGGTTGGGGTTAGGGGTGTGGTTAGGGTTATGGTTGGGGTTAGGAGTGTGTTTGGGTTGAAATTTCAGTTAGAATTGGGGGGTTTCCACTGTTTAGGCACATCAGGGGCTCTCCAAACGCGACATGGCGTCCGATCTCAATTCCAGCCAATTCTGCGTTGAAAAAGCAAAACAGTGCTCCTTCCCATCCAAGCTCTCCCGTGTGCCCAAACAGGGGTTTACCCCAACATATGGGGCATCAGCGTACTGAGGACAAATTGGAAAACAACTTTTGGGGTCCAATTTCTCCTGTTACCCGTGGTAAAATAAAACAAATTGGAGCTGAAGTAAATTTTTTGTGAAAAAAAAAGTTAAATGTTCATTTTTTAAAAAACATTCCAAAAATTCCTGTGAAACACCTGAAGGGTTAATAAACTTCTTGAATGTGGTTTTGAGCACCTTGAGATGTGCAGTTTTTAGAATGGTGTCACACTTGGGTATTTTCTATCATATAGACCCCTCAAAGTGACTTCAAATGTGATGTGGTCCCTAAAAAAAATGGTGTTGTAAAAATGAGAAATTGCTGGTCAACTTTTAACCCTTATAACTCCCTAACAAAAATTATTTGGTTCCAAAATTGTGCTGATGTAAAGTAGACATGTGGGAAATGTTACTTATTAAGTATTTTGTATGACATATCTCTGTGATCTAAGGGTATAAAAATTCAAAGTTGGAAAATTGCGAAATTTTCAACATTTTCACCAAATTTCCATTTTTTTCACAAATAAATGCAGGTAATATCAAAGAATTTCTACCACTATCATGAAGTACAATATGTCACTGGAAAACAATGTCAGAATCATCAGGATCCGTTGAAGCGTTCCAGAGTTATAACCTCATAAAGGGACAGTGGTCAGAATTGTAAAAATTGGCCCGGTCATTAACGTGCAAACCACCCTTGGGGATAAAGGGGTTAAAGGGTAATTTCAATTCTTACAGAGACAGAAGGGTCTGGGAGTATAAACTGATGACGACCTTTGATACATAGTGCATTTATGTCTTTTTACATCAATTAAGGAATTTGCTCCTCAGACCTTGTGGGGGCATCACATCACAGAACCAGACCCCAATCAGAGGACATAAATAAAATAAAACATCCACACTCCTTATCTATGAACTGTTCCAGTATTTATGGACTCAACTTTTTATCACTCTCACATATTGATAGTTCTGCTTCATGTCACATGTCTTATCTATGGCATTATATCTGTGCTGTGTTGTGTATAAATATAAGATTCTTCAGATTTTGCATTAGTCTATGCCTGATGAAGAGACCTGAGTAGACTCGAAAGCCTGCAATTTGTTACCATCTTTTCAGTTAGCCATTAAAAGGTATCAACCACTGAGGACTCTCAATTCTAAATATTTTTCAAGGGAGAAGTGAAAATGTTGAAACGGATGGAAAAAGTACTGAATGGAAGGAGAATATCTCAGGGAAGATACCTGGAAGCATCTCGGACTCCCAGGTCGCTGCTGAGAACCATGGTGTTTATGGGAAAAAAATGTTAAGAAACATTCTTTCCTTTATAATGACTTGTATATAAGGCACATTTTTAAAAGTGTTTAAAAAAAATTATAAATGAAATAAACCAAAATGTAAATTTTTATTAAATTACGCTGAAATTTCCAATTTTTTTATGAAAGAAGCATGCCAAAAATTTGATGGAAGAGGGACTCATACACCATGAATTAGACATAAAGGGAGGCCTCATACATATTCTGTTCATATTGTCATGTATTGGTACTTCTAGACTCATAAAGGCTATGCACGAAGTGAAAAGCCTGCCAAAAAATTCAAGCAGGTTCATCCATACACCCTTCAAGGCACCAACTGGAGTGTCTCATAAAAAAAATTAAGAAAGTGCAGTTGTGGCACTTCTATACTCATAAAGGCTTAGCATAAAGTGCAAAGTCAGAACAAAAAATATACGGAGGGTCATGCAGTCATCCATAGTCCCTTGAAAGCAACAACTGGCGGGTCTCATTCAAATATTAAAGATTAAAACACTTTATGTGCTGTTGTTATCTGGTTGTGTGGAAAAATCGGGGATAATCCAGGTTTTGTTCATTTTTATCAGAGTACGCCTGTCAGCATATTCTGTTGACAGCCAAAGGCGTATGTCTGTTATGACCTCCCAGCGGCCCTAAAACCCGCTCAAAGAAGATGCTAGCAGCAGGGCAGGACAACACCTTCAAATAATAGAGTGACAGCTCATGTCAGGTGTCCATCTTTGAGAACCAATAGTTGAAGATCGCAGATGAATTAGGGAGTGCGCTGGTTTGTCAGCCAGGTATTGCTTGACCATCTTTAAAAACTTTTCTCACCTTGTCAAAAATACTCAGTCATCAGGGTCTAGACGCTGATAAGATGTTATGAAATTGACCCAGGCTTTTGACAGTTTAACCGTGCCTCTACTGTACCTGGTGTGGGTCTCCCTCACCTCTGCTCCTTAGTTGGGCAAGGAAGCTTGCCCTCTGCCACTAACGTTGTGTGATTTGAATTTTTTCACCATATTTTCCAGAATGGCCTTCTCGTATAACACCATTTTAGTAGACCTCTCCACCTCAGAAAGGAGAGATGCAAGGTTTTCCTTGTAGCATGGGTTTAGCAGGGTAAACAACCAGTACTCTTTTTTTGGCCAAGATGAAAATAACGCTAGGGTTACTGGAAAAGGAAGGGGTACAGGATGCCGGCCATATTTGCCAAGCTCCCTACAGCCAAGACTTCTTTGTCTCCACCATGATGAAGACTCTTCATAGTCCATACCGTCTAAATCCCTTCTTTAAAACAGTGGTGTAATTAACACAGCCCATAGCGGGATACAGTCCATAGAACCCTGACCTGTCCAGATCATCAGTCATTTCTTTCTTCCCCTCCCCTTTTTGCTGGTAACAGTTCCTTTTAATAGTACAGTAAATGGGGACAGAAAGGGTCTTGTGCCCTTTAAGAGTTCATAATCCCTTAAAGGGAACCTGTCACCTGAATTTGGCGGGACCAGTTTTGGGTCATATGGGCGGGGTTTTCGGGTGTTTGATTCACCCTTTCCTTACCCGCTGGCCTTGCGCAGGCGTGTACTCCGGAGGACAAAGAATGAACTTCAATCCAATATTGCGGCCAGCATGCAGCCAGGGGGTAAGGAAAGGGTGATTCAAACACCCGAAAACCCCGCCCATATGACCCAAAACTGGTCCCGCGAAATTCAGGTGACAGGTTCCCTTTAATCTAGCAGGGGAATACACAAGCATGCGCACAAACAAACTGGGAGGGGGAAAACATAAACTCTTCTAACCGTTCTGGCCAACACCGGGATCCCCAGCACACTTTAAAGCCTCCTGCCCTCAGGAACACACAATAGTTCCTCAGTGGTTCCTTCCTATGCAACAAGCACAACTGCACCTTACAGAGAGAAATCCTGTTGAAATGGAAGACAGCCCCCAGGGTCACCTGCACCACTGCCTACTTCTGCATAGGAGGTGGGGAACCCCAAGGAAAGTCCAATCTCTCGGGGGTGGTAGCCCCATCTTGAGCCTCCTTGAGAAGCCTCTCCCAGGCAAGTGCTTTTCTCAAGAAGGGTTCATCCTGCTCCCTTCCTTCTCGGATCACAGCCACCACATACCAGTGATGTTGCCATTCCATTTTGAGGAACATGACTCTCATTCCAGTGGTCAGCTTTTGCAGTCTTCTACGCAAGTGTTCATTCTCTACTGCCCACTAGTTCCTTCTCGGATTACAGCCACCACATACCAGCGATGTTGCCATTCCATTTTGAGGAACATGACTCTCGTTCCAGTGGTCAGCTTTTGCAGTCTTCAAGGCAAGTGTTCATTCTCTACTGCCCACTAGTTGAACAAGATGGTGTGACGGGTCCAAAACTCTTCTGTGGACCCCCATCTCCTCTGCTGGTCACATGTAAAAACCTTGCTCCGGGATGCCAACTCTTGGTACCTTGCAACTAGCGGGCCCACTAGCAAGTCTCCAGCCCTGGTCCTGGCTCACCTCCTTCTTTGTTTTGACCAGCCTTGGCCCTGCAGTCCGCTCACCTGTCCGCAAGAACCACAGCGGTGAAGTCCGTGGCCTGGATTCAGGCCTTGGTGGTTCCGGGAAAGCAGCCGGTTCGAGACCACAGGCTCCTGCCACTTCCGTTGTCACGCCAACTTGGTCTGGCTCCAATATTTCTCCGGTCACTCCCTCCGGAGTCTTGCGGGATTCTGCCATCTTTGTCGCCTTGTCACCCGCTAGGCACGTTACACTGTATAGACCTGGACCTGTAGAAGCATCTGATCGATGCCAATTGGCCATCGTCCTCCACTGCACCTGCTTCTCTGCATTCATGTACTACTTGTATTAAATAAAGAAATGACTGCTTTACTGCATCACAAAATGCCACCTTTTTTTTTCTTTTTGGACTGGACTTTGTGTAACGCTGATCGTTTTAGGTGTTGCACAAAGGATTTTGCAAGCTGTGCACTTCTGGTCTGCCAAGTAAGCTTAAAAAGGTATGTCATAAGTTGTTTGGTGCCAGTTTTCCATGTTAAAAAATGACACCTAGCTGTCACTGCATTATCGAGGCCTCAAAGTTTGAGAGCCACTGTCCAATCATCATTTTACAGGAGAATGATAACATTTTCTCATCCAAGTATAGAATGGAGAAAATTCATAAAATATTTTTCTCACTTCAATATTCCTATATGTTTACCTTGTAATAATTTTGAGGGAAATGTATTATGGGAAAAGACATGCATGATTCCAGTATGAGATCATACTTGTATTGAAAGTCTTCATTTTACTTGTCATTGACCCTTGTTTAAAGGAACACATCTTGACAGGCATCTATTCACTGACAATATCAGAAGTAAGGATCAAAATCCTCTGTGCAGTAGATGTACCGTATTTTAGTTATTTGTCTGTTGTGTCAATGGTTGTACTATTCATTCTACAAAGAGCTAAACACTATGGGGATATTTTTCCTATGCAGCGAGAACAATGAATCATTTTTTGCTGCTGTAGGTAACAATAAAAACAGGATCTGATATATATGTAATAAGCTGCTGCATTCATTGTAAACTATGTCCTTGGGTCTTTTAAAATAAATACCATTTCTACAGCATTCCATGTCTTTAAGGATGTTGACCTTGCATTTTCTGTTGGGAAGCGCTTATAAATTAGGAAACATGAAAAAGCTTAATAAATGATTTTAATCTTACTATGGTCAGTAAAATACTAAATATTTTCACACCATTGCTAGGATTTTCACCGTTTAGTCTAATATTATACAATTATTATGCTGAATAAAAGCTGGAAAAATGTGGCTCATTTAAAGGCTTTGAACTGTATTAGGAATTGATTGGAAATTCCTTGCTTATTGTTAATGGATGTGTGGTTACGCAGAAACTGTGCACCCATTTATAATAAGCAAGCGATTTGTAATGAACTTTTAACAATACAAAGGAAATCCGCTGCAGCTTTTATGTAGCACCTACTTAGCATGCCACACCTTGGCCAAGAGTGAGCTGCACTAAACGCTGCCCAGACCATACCCAAAGCTGTTAGATTACTGACAATAAACCTATCTGGGAAGATGGTATTCCTTTCCCAAAATCTGTCCACTGGGACATTCCCAGCAAATGAGCAGCACAGATCTAGGAGCATTACCACCGTCAAGAAAAACGCAGTACACAGTGGAAGAGCACGTGTAATAATGGGGCAAAGCGGTAGCATCTTGTGAATATTTTTTCATTTTTCCCGGGCATGCAAGACAGTGGTGTGTGTGATTGAGAAAAAGGCTTAATTCCACTCTTTTCCTGAAAGCTGAATTCCCATTTTCCTTTACTCAAAAATGGGACGGAGTAACTGGAGATGGCTTCCTGTCGAGTACTATAAGTAGACGTTAACAGTAGGGTTGAGCGACTTTCATTTTTTAAAGATCGAGTCGGGTTTTGTGAAACCCAACTTTGTCCACAGTCGAGTCGAGTGCAGTCGGCCGATTATCGCTAAAAGTCGGGGATCGACCGAAACACGAAACCCAATGCAAGTCAATGGGGAAGCATAGTCGGCAGTGAGTGGAGGCCAGGAAAACACCTACAGTGCCCATTTTAATGCCAAAAACATCCATTCTTGTTTCTGAAGCTTGTCAATCTTAATTAACTTTATAATAATAGTTGTTCAATGGAACTTGGGGGTCATTTGGCAAATTTGTGGGGGGTAGGGCTGGTTCAAGGTTTTAGTGGGCCCAGGAATCGTGGACTATGTCACGGCGGTGGAGCAGGGAGAGGTAAGTATTTCAACGTTGCAAGTGCTGTGATCCTGAGCAAGCAGGGGGGCACACTTGTTCGCATTGGCACTGGCACAGGGCCCCTCAAAGTACAGCGGTGTGTTTGCACGGCGGGGGCGCCTCCCACCAGCAGCGACACTTTTGCGTACTCTGAGGGGCCCTGTGCCAGTGACGTCGCCAACGAGTATGCCCCCCCCACCTGATGAAGGAACCTGCACTTTCATCTGCACCTTCCTCTTTGTCCCTGTGTAAGGTGGTATAACATGCGGGAAGGGGAACCTTACTTTCAGCAGGGTCAGATTCTGGCTGTGTAGAGTGCAAGGGGAATGTAGTGGTCTAGGTCAATGTACCAGCAGACTCATCTAGCAGTGGCTGGGCAATGGGCAGGATGAGGAGGAAACAGATATAGGGCCAAAGAATAAAGTAGGCTACATGCAGTTCAAAATTGGTAACAGGACTAAACAGGCGGCATTGCTTTGTTCAGTGGAGTAGCAAACCCAGGAGCAGCAGACACTGTTTTAAGGGCCCAAACACACTAATAGGCCAAATGCAGTTTAATATCTGATACTTTAGGCCAAAAGCCTAAGACTGAAGCTCAGCTTTATTCAGTTGAGGGCAAACACCAGGGAGGGGCAGACACCGTTAGTAGGCCCTAACCACCAATTTTTAAAAACACAGCACTTAATGAGAGCCAGAAGGTTGAAGCTCAGCTTTATTCAGTTGAGGACAAACACCAGGGAGGGGCAGACACCGTTAGTAGGCCGTAACCAAAGTTGAAGGCCAAATGCAGTTTAATATCTGATACTATAGGCCGAAAGCCAGAAGGTGGAAGCTCAGCTTTATTCAGTTGAGGGCAAACACCAGGGAGGGGCAGACACCGTTAGTAGGCCCTAACCACCAATTTTTAAAAACACAGCACTTAATGAGAGCCAGAAGGTTGAAGCTCAGCTTTATTCAGTTGAGGACAAACACCAGGCAGGGGTAGACACCGTTAGTAGGCCCTAACCACCAATTTTTAAAAACACAGCACTTAATGAGAGCCAGAAGGTTGAAGCTCAGCTTTATTCAGTTGAGGACAAACACCAGGGAGGGGCAGACACCGTTAGTAGGCCGTAACCAAAGTTGAAGGCCAAATGCAGTTTAATTTCTGATACTATAGGCCGAAAGCCAGAAGGTGGAAGCTCCGATTTAGACAGTGGAGGACAATTTGAATTAGGGACTGCAGACAGACTTAGTAGGCTGTCCCCTGTGGACCATGCATCCACCACATTAACCCATTGCGCCTTAAAGGACATGTAATCTTCCGTGGCCATGCCTACAGGTCCATGCGTCTGTTGTCAGGTGCACCTTTGTACTCACAGATTGCCAGAGTGCATGGACAATGCGGTATTTTACATGCTGGTGGAGGGTTGGGATGGCTTTTCTCGCAAAAGAAGTGTCGACTGGTTAGCTTGTAGCGTGGTACAGCGTAGTCCATCATGGCCTTATTAATAGTAAATAAAATATATAACTAGGCTCTATGAACTTTTAAATAGGTTCCAGGGGTACACGGGCAGCATTGGTGTGGTCAGTGGAGGAGTATTGCAAGTAGTATTGTAAGTAACAAAGGCCTAAAATAACAAACAATAGGCAGGCATGGCAGTTTTAAATCGGTTACATGGATACACAGGCAGGCACTCCAGGCAGCATTGTGGTCAGTGGAGGAGTATTGCAGGTAGGGGCCGCAGACAGGCTATCAAAGGCCTAAAATAACAAACAATAGGCAGGCATGGCAGTTTAAAATCGGTTACATGGATACACAGGCAGGCACTCCAGGCAGCATTGTGGTCAGTGGAGGAGTATTGCAAGTAGGGGCCGCAGACAGGCTATCAAAGGCCTAAAATAACAAACAATAGGCAGGCATGGCAGTTTAAAATCGGTTACATGGATACACAGGCAGGCAGCATTGTGGTCAGTGGAGGAGTATTGCAGGTAGGGGCCGCAGACAGGCTATCAAAGGCCTAAAATAACAAACAATAGGCAGGCATGGCAGTTTTAAATCGGTTACATGGATACACAGGCAGGCAGCATTGTGGTCAGTGGAGGAGTATTGCAGGTAGGGGCCGCAGACAGGCTATCAAAGGCCAAAAATAACAAACAATAGGCAGGCATGGCAGTTTTAAATCGGTTACATGGATACACAGGCAGGCAGCATTGTGGTCAGTGGAGGAGTATTGCAAGAAGTGTCTGACACAGTTAGTACTCCCAAAAAATAAATAGATGTTAATGTCTCGCAAAACAACTATAAATAAAAAAAAGGGTGGCATTCTTAGGTACAGGGGTGGGCTCATCTGCAGAGTTTATGACAAAGTAATTTGGCAGTAAATTAGTATTTACTGGTGTCAATATAGGACACTGACCCAGACTACTGTAACTATCATCATAGATGTCAACAAATTGGTATTGATTGTCAGTGCCAGGCATTGAATGATGTCAGCGCATAGATTAAACATTGGTGGAGCTGTGCGAGATAATTTGGCACGTGGTAGAGCACAGTTTCAGCTGGGGGGGGGACTCTCTTGTGGCCGGCGGTACCGCCCCAGGGCCCCTCATGTTACAACGGTGTGTCTGACGTTGGGTGCGCACCACCACCGCCAGAGACACTACATTGTACTATGAGGGACCCAGTGGCAGTGCCGTCGACCAAAAGCGAGCACACCCACCTCTTCTGACAAACAGCACTGTAACTAACGGGTGCTTGCGCCAAGTGTCGAGAGTGAGACAACGGCCCCGTGGGGGGAGTTTTCCCATTGGGGGAGGTGTAAACATGTCGTATGCTGGTCAAACAGCTGCTGCAAATTAAGAGATTTTAACACTCAGTAAGACCAGTCCACAAGTAAGACCTTTTTATAGGAAAGCTAGGTGTCAGCCGGGAAAGGTGGGGCAAAATAATTTGAAATCCAGGAGTGGTTCATTTTAATGAAGGTGAGATCATCCACATTTTGGGTAGCCAGACGAGTCCTTTTTTCGGTTAATATTGAACCAGCAGCACTGAATACTCTTTCTGATAGCACACTAGCTGCTGGGCAAGCAAGCTCCTGCAACGCATATTCTGCCAATTCAGGCCAGGAGTCTAATTTGGATGCCCAGTAATCAAATGGGAATGACGGTTGAGGGAGAACATCAATAAGGGCTGAAAAATAGTTAGTAACCATACTGGACAAATGTTGTCTCCTGTCACTTTGAATAGATGCTGCAGTACCTGTCCTGTCTGCGGTCATTGCGAAATCACTCCACAACCTGGTCAGAAAACCCCTCTGTCCAACGCCACTTCTGATCTGTGCATCTCTAACACCTCTGCCCTGTAGCCCCCTGCAGCTCGTGTGAGAACCATCACCGGCGCTGTGTGCTGGGAATGCCTGAATCAAACGGTCTACAAGAGTAGCTTGTTTGGTTGCTAATATTTGTTTGAGGTTCTCATGTGGCATAATATTTTGCAATTTGCCTTTATAGCGAGGGTCAAGGATGCAGGCCAACCAGTAATCGTCATCGCTCATCATTTTAATAATGCGTGGGTCTTTTTTGAGGATACGTAAGGCATAATCTGCCATGTGGGCCAAAGTTCCAGTTGGCAAATCTGCGGTTGCGCTGGTTTGAGGGGCAGTTACAGGCAAATCTACGTCACTTGTCTCCCTTACAAAAACAGAACCCGGCCTTGCAACGCCACTAAGTTCTGTTGGCCCAGGAGAAGCTTCCTCAGTAAAAAAGTACTCATCCCCATCATCCTCCTCGTCCTCCTCCTCCTCTTCGCCCGCTACCGCGTCCTCTACACGGCCCTGACCAGACAATGGCTGACTGTCATCAAGGCTTTCCTCTTCCTCGGCTGCAGACGCCTGCTCCTTTATGTGCATCAAACTTTGCATCAGCAGACGCATTAGGGGGATGCTCATGCTTATTATTGCGTTGTCTGCACTAACCAGCCGTGTGCATTCCTCAAAACACTGAAGGACTTGACACAGGTCTTGTAGCTTCGACCACTGCACACCTGACAACTCCATGTCTGCCATCCAACTGCCTGCCCGTGTATCCTCCCACAAATACATAACAGCACGCCTCTGTTCGCACACTCTCTGAAGCATGTGCAGTGTGGAGGTCCACCTTGTTGCAACGTCGATGATTAGGCGATGCTGAGGAAGGTTCAAAGAACGCTGATAGTTCTGCATATGGCTGGAGTGTACAGGCGAACGGCGGATATGCGAGCAAAGTCTGCGCACTTTGAGGAGCAGGTCGGATAACCCCGGATAACTTTTCAGGAAGCACTGCACCACCAGGTTTAAGGTGTGAGCCAGGCAAGGAATGTGTTTCAGTTGGGAAAGGGCTATGGCAGCCATGAAATTCCTTCCGTTATCACTCACTACCTTGCCTGCCTCAAGATGTACAGTGCCCAGCCATGACTGAGTTTCTTTCTGCAAGAACTCGGACAGAACTTCCGTGGTGTGTCTGTTGTCGCCCAAACACTTCATTGCCAATACAGCCTGCTGACGCTTGCCACTAGCTGTCCCATAATGGCACACCTGGTGTACAACAGTGGCAGCTGCGGATGGAGTGGATGTGCGACTGCGGTCTGTGGACGAGCTCTCGCTTCTGCAGGAGGAGGAGGGGGGGCGAACACCTACAGCCAACTCTTTCCTTGACCGTTGGCTAGGCAGAACTGTCCCAATATTGCTGTCCCCTGTGGAGCCTGCATCCACCACATTCACCCAGTGTGCCATGATGGACACGTAGCGTCCCTGGCCATGCCTACTGGTCCATGCATCTGTTGTCAGGTGCACCTTTGTAGTCACAGACTGCCTGAGTGCATGGACGATGCGGTCTTTAACATGCTGTTGGAGGGCTGGGATGGCTTTTCTAGAAAAGAAGTGCCAACTGGGTAGCTCGTAGCGTGGTACAGCCAAGTCCATCAGCGCTTTGAAAGCTTCGCTTTCAACTAACCGGTAGGGCATCATCTCTAATGAGATTAGTCTAGCAATGTGGGCGTTCAAACCCTGTGTACGCGGATGCGAGGATGAGTACTTCCTTTTCCTAACAAGAGTCTCATGTAGGGTGAGCTGGACTGGAGAGCTGGAGATCGTGGAACTAGCGGTGGTGCCGGTGGACATGGGTGAGTGAGAGAGGGTTGGAGATGGTATTCTTGCCGGTGCCCTACATGCAGTGTTTCCTACTACTAACCTGGTGATTCCCTGACTGCTTTGGCCTGGCGACGAAAGCTGCACAGATACTGCAGGTGGTGTGGGAAATGGTCGGCTTACAGGGAGGGAAGGGATGTAGCGTTGCTGACTAGCTTCATTGGCCGAGGGTGCTGCAACCTTTAGGGACGTTTGGTAGTTAGTCCAGGCTTGCAAATGCATGGTGGATAAATGTCTATGCATGCAACTTGTATTTAGACTTTTAAGATTCTGACCTCTGCTTAAGGTAGTTGAACATTTTTGACAGATGACTTTGCGCTGATCATTTGGATGTTGTTTAAAAAAATGCCAGACTGCACTCTTTCTACTATCGGATACCTTTTCAGGCATTGCAGACTGAGCTTCTTTAACCGGATGGCCACGCTGTCCTCCAACTGGTTTAGGTTTTGCCACGCATTTTTGGCCAGATACGGGCCCGGTAGATGGAACCTGTTGTGATGTTGATGCCTGCTGCGGCTCCTCCTCCTCCGCTTCAGAACTACTGCCGCCTGCACCCTGTTCCCCCAATGGCTGCCAATCGGGGTCCACAAATGGGTCATTTATGACCTCCTCTTCTATGTTGTGTGCAACTTCGTCTGTGTCACCGTGTAAGCCGGTGGTATTGCGTTCGTGACGGAGCACCATAGTCTCCGCTGGTTTTGATTCTGCCTCAGTACACTGCGAGGGCAATGTTCTGGTCTGAGTCAAAGGAACAGCATAGTAATCTGGCTGTGGCTGTGCATCTGTGCACTCCATGTCCGATTCAACTTCTAATGGGCATAGCCTGTTAACTGTTTCACTGTGTAACCCAGGAACGGTATGTGTAAAGAGCTCCATGGAGTAATCTGTTGTGTCGACTGACGCATCCTTCACTGTTGTTTTTAGTGAAGGACACAAGGAAGCGACTTGTTCCTGACCGGGAGCATCCACTGACGATGCACTGCTCTGACATTTGGCACTTTCCGAGGAGGAGGCGAAAGAGTTAGAGGCAGAGTCAGCAATGAAAGCCAATACTTGTTCCTCCTGCTCCGGCTTCAAAAGTGGTTTTCCTACTCCCAGAAAAGAGAGCGTTCGAGGCCTTGTGTAGCCAGACAACGAACCTGGCTCAACAACTCGAGACTTAGGTGCTGTACTGCTTTTACCACGACCACCTGATGCTCCACCACCACTACCATCATTACCAGCTGACAATGACCGCCCACGGCCACGACCTCTTCCACTAGACTTCCTCATTGTTTGCAAAACGTAACCAAAGTAACGCTATTTGTTACTGTAAAACAACTTATCAGGTGAACTCAAACTTCTGTAGGATTTATATATACCTTTATAGGTGCCTGACACTGAAAGGAAAGTCAGGCCCAATGTTACACACTAGGTTTTCTGTGCCCCAATAATTTGAGACAGATGGCACACACAGGACCAGCACTCAAGCAGAAATGCCAATCTTAATCTCCCACTATTTTTTTTTTTTTTCTGGGAGAATTTACCCTAAAAAAAAAAAATGGCCAAGTATTGTACACAGTGTTTTCGGTGCCACACAATGACAGACAGATACCACACACAGCAATGGCACAGAGGCAGACTTGCCAATATTTATCTCCCACTAATTTTTTTTTTGGAAAAGGGAGAATGTACCCCCCCCAAAAAAAAAAATGGCCAAGTATTACACAGTGTTTTCGGTGCCACACAATGACAGACAGATGCCACACACAGCAATGGCACGGAGGCAGACTTGCCAATATTTATCTCCCACTAATTTTTTTTGGGGAAAAGGGAGAATTTAGCAAAAAAAAAAAAAATGGCCAAGTATTACACAGTGTTTTTGGTGGCACAGAATGAGAGACAGATACCACACACAGCAATGGCACGGAGGCAGACTTGCCAATATTTATCTCCCACTAATTTTTTTTTTGGAAAAGGGAGAATGTACCCAAAAAAAAAAAAAAATGGCCAAGTATTACACAGTGTTTTCGGTGCCACACAATGTGAGACAGATACCACACACAGCAATGGCACGGAGGCAGACTTGCCAATATTTATCTCCCTGCAGTTATCTCAGAAAAGTATGGCAGGCAGCTATAAAAAGGACTGCTGCACACAAAAGTATGGACAAACACACAAGATAGCTGTGCAGAAAGGAAGGAAAAACAGGATTTGTGCTTTGAAAAAAGCAGTTGGTTTGCACAGCGGCGTACACACAGGCACAGCAACGCAGCTATCAGGGTCAGGGAGGCTTCTAGTGCAGCCCAATGAGCTACAGCGCTGAGGAAAAAAAAATGTAGCTTCCACTGTCCCTGCAATCAAAAGGTGGTGTTGGACAGTGGAAATCGCTACAGCATAAGCGGTTTGTAGCTTTATGTACCCTGCCTATCACTATCCCTGCTTCCAAAGAAGATGTAGCAACCTCTCCCTACGCTCAGATCAGCAGCAGTAAGATGGCGGTCGGCGGGAACGCCCCTTTATAGCCCCTGTGACGCCGCAGAAAGCAAGCCAATCACTGCAATGCCCTTCTCTAAGATGGTGGGGACTGAGATCTATGTCATCACGCTGCCCACACTCTGCGTCCACCTTCATTGGTTGAGAAATGGCGCTTTTAGCGTCATTGAAACGCGACTTTGGCGCGAAAGTCGCGTACCGCATGGCAGACCCCACACAGGGATCGGCTCGGTTTCATGAGACGCCGACTTTGCCAAAAGTCGGCGACTTATGAAAATGAACGATCCGTTTCGCTCAACCCTAGTTAACAGTTTAATTGGAAGACCCTCTTGCAGTCCTGATGTTTCCAAAAGAGTATGATTCTAATTAAAAAAGTGCTCCCATATATACTTTTATTATTAGATGAATGTACATGTGCCTGTAATGTAGTGTGAATGTATTAATATGTTCACCTACCGCCGCTTTCTCCGATGTTCTGCGCCATTCGTCTTCGCTTCTCAGTGACATCACTACAATTCCGATTAGCTGGCTTATTTTATGCTCTATGTGTGAGCCGGAAGTCTCCATAGACTTACATTGTTAAAGCCACTTCTGGGTCACACAGAGCACAGCGTGACTCTGTTAGTCTCTGCAGAGCGGTGATGTCACGGAAAGGAAGAGCAGAACAGCCCTGGACACCGGAGAGAGCACCGGTAGGTGAGTATATTAATACACTCACACTATATTGAATGCATGTGTACACACATTTAATAAAAAATATAGATGGGTGTGCTTACTTTAAAGGTGTTGTCTTAAACTACAATTCAGCAGTCACTATATGTAACCTTGGATTTCTGAATCTTCACTTCGCATGTGTGATGCCCCAGGGTCCTGGTTGTCACAGTGGCATTGCTTTCCTCATGGGGTGAGTGATGTCACGCTTGGAAGCGATGGAGGATTCCTTTTAACAGGTAATTAGCACATACAACACCATTCTGACTTCAGGCCAGAAGGGGGAGCTCTACACTCAACTTCAGGGGAGCTGCTCTCTCTTTGGTAAGGAGGAGGAGTTAGTTGTTGGGCAGTTGCTAGGCAGTTAGGAAGATTTAGACAGTTGGTGCTGGACAGCAGACTGGAGCAGTCTGAGGCAGAAGGACGGGTGAGGGGCCGTACAGCCTAAGGTGCTGTAGCTCCTAGATAGTGAGATACAGAAGGAAGAACAGCCTTCAGCTAACATGCCGGAGAGCAAAGCACAGGAGTGTGACAACAGGGGAGAATAGCTGTGACTGGGCTACATCCCTGATAGAGCGCAGACACCGGTAGCCAGAAGACTGAGGCTTTTGTGGGACTCTAAGACACATAGCAGAAACCGGCAGGACAGCTGGATTATACATCACCTGTTCGCCCTAACACCCAGGAGACACAGTGACACAGAGAGCCTGGGTCATGACAGAGACCCTGTAAAAAGGCTCGAGTCACCTGTCATACGGGTTTGTCCCAGTTCAACAAAGGGCAGAGATAACTGAGAGGACCTTGCTACAAAGCCATAGGCAGTAAGGGACTATAACACAGCGCTAGAAGGAAGGCTTTTAACTACACCTGATAAAGCTGGACTCTGAACTCGCTTCCATGCCGGCGGGACCCTGCCTGTAACTGTGATCTGGTGCCCTGGACTGTGGCTACCTGCTACCATCAGTAAACCAGGTAAAAAGACTGCACAACAGTGTCCTTTGTTCTTCACTGCACCACTCAACATCCTCCATCTATTCATCAAAAGCCCTGGGGACCTACTTCACCTTTGGGAAGTTATACCATCCGGCTGCCATAACATCACCCCAGAGGACCCCTTTAAGCAGCGTCAGACCACACTGACCGAATACCACAGGTGGAGTCACAAACTCTTATTATCTCACAAATCTCTTTAAAGACCTTTCCTTTAACATGGGCACCCAGGGCCACGGACCTAGTCGCCGCCACCATGACACATTCCTTTAAGGACCGGACCCGGTACCGAGTACCCCACTGCCCTGACGGGTGACGCACATGCACTGTGAGCGAAGAGGATTATCTGGTGTCAGCGATCATGTGATCACAAGTATGCGATATGCACACTCCCAACTACATTCTGACTAGATGGACGGCCTCGCTCATTGCAAGTGAATTGAGCAAGGCTGAAAACAGTCTAGTTGTAATGTGCCCGGGAGTATGTATATCATATACTTACGATCATATTACTGCCGTTACCCACACCGGAGAACCCTCACAGCGTAAATTATGTGCAATGTGAGAATTCAGAAGTATTCAGTCACATAGTGACTGCAGGCTGGTTAGTTTGACTGGATAACCCCTTTA
This sequence comes from Ranitomeya variabilis, assembly GCF_051348905.1. Taxonomy (NCBI): domain Eukaryota; kingdom Metazoa; phylum Chordata; class Amphibia; order Anura; family Dendrobatidae; genus Ranitomeya; species Ranitomeya variabilis. The sequence goes on along the minus strand of NC_135233.1, from coordinate 268,347,854 downwards.
AGTAGATTGACCTGCAACACAGATCAAAGATCTGAGCTGCAAACATGCAGTCAGGACAAATGCCTCTCATGACCAATAAAATTATATTCCTAATAAGTGAATACCACTAACATTCTGGACGTAAATATTGGCGCAGGTTTGCTTGGATCTTTATATGATGAGGTGATTACGATATATGAAGCAGGATGCTAGAGAGTCACAGGTGTAGGTCTAAGAGCGTGTCCATACAGAGCCTAAGCTCTGTGTGTATTCTCCAGCAGAAAATCTGTAATGAAATCTGCACTGAAATGGAGAGATTTTGTTGTGGCCTTTGTCAGGGATGTGCTGTGGATGTGGCATACTGAGGTGTTCCACTCCTCAACACATCAGTTTACACTTTTACTAAAATGTTTAGAATTGAGAGTCCTCAGTGGTTGATACCTTTTAATGGCTAACTGAAAACCATCGAGAAAAACAGACAGCAATACCAATGAAATAACAACAGAAGTACTGAAAAACAACCAAACTGCAACATGTACCAATTATTCAAACCCACCAACTCACATGCAACACATAGATCCCTTATTAGGTGCTAACGGCATCCTTTTCTATATCTATATTCAAGTGATTTCGGTATAAGTGCGATTCATAAAGTGCAATAGTATTATAGAGTGCAGTAGCGTTGTAATCAGCATATACAGGTGACTCCAATGTCTCAGGTCCAGTAATATGTAACCATAAATGCAAAGTTACCTATGTATGAATATCCCGTGGTGTCCGTAATTCCGTAGTTTCCCCAGTGCCCCAACGCGCGTTTCTTCCTTTCTGCTTCTTCCAGGACGCCTGCTGTTATTTAATTGATATTGCTGTCTGTTTTTCTCGATGGTTCCACCATGGGGTATTGTTCTGATGTAATATGCAGGTAGCTTTTTTTAAAACGTATGTTAATTGTTTCTATTGTCTTTAAATAAAATTTAACTAGAATTTTATCTATGGTTGGCTTCATTAAGGGGGCAGTAAAATAAGACCATCGTCTTTTGGTTTGTTTGTAATAATAGGTAGCAAATGTTTTATCCTACAAAATCTGGGCAAAAAATCTGATGCACAGAGAAGGACGTGAGGTGGCCAAACGTTTCAGGAGGCTTCAGCAGAACCTGGCAACTCATCGGGCACTGAGCTGTCTTTCAATTTTCCATGTGCATCCTGAATGTTCAGGGACAGTTGGCAAATACAATACGAGTTAATACTTTTCTGCATCAAGAATTCAATAGCGTTGTAGTTTAGATGAAGCGTACGACATCAGCCAATAATAATAAATGTACAAACCATTTCTAATATGGAAGTCATACTTGTTATGGGCTGGATGGTTAAGAAGAAATAAATAGAGCACAGAGAGACTCTGAACAAGACAGCAAAAATGTCAGACTTCACGTCAAGCGTTACATGTGTTTGTCAGGACCATCAAAGTGTGAACTGTATGGTGCTCGTTGCATGCACATTAGCCGCCTGACCAAACCCAAAGTGTTAAAGCCGAGTAGATCTCACGGATTCCATAATGTGCTTCAGAGCTGCGTCCTTCAGACTGATCCTTCACGCTTAATATTTTCCTCGTATGAGGTCAGAATTGTGTCTTATACAACTATCTGCAGCTTTTTAGAGCAGTAATAAAATATTTCTATACCAGACTGTTGATGATTGTAAATGACGGAGGTATAATACAGGGCATGAATTCACAGCAGTAAAATACAAGTGTGTGTCAGGTCTGGTGGGCTCCGAGCTCTGTGTTTAGACAGCGGGCAGATCATGATATTGAGCATGTGCGGTGTGGATTAAGATCACATGCTGTTATTATAAGAAACTATTTACACAACGCACAAACCTGAGCATTCATTATTATGGAGTGCAATAGGTTAATGGAAAATCTAAATACCATTATGCTTCCTAGTCTCCAGGACTAATTGTCTGTAATTAGATATCTGTTTACACTCGCCAGCCCACATTCACCATGTCTGCAAAACCTATCCATTGCCTAAAGTGGGCCTAACATAGGAGACAAGAACATCGGGAAAAGCTAGATCTAAACAGTGCCTTACCTAGATTGTAAAAAGCCAGGATATATCACCAATCCAATAACTGTGGTTACTTTGTTATTTTCCATCCCATCAATTCTGCGCTTTGATCTATATTTATCTGGTATCTGTATTTTTCATCTGACTCATACTTGTGATTAATAATGACATTTTGGTACTAGACTTGCCCAATTTAGGTACAAATCCATCCACATATTACAGGAATGAATTAGCAGTGTACAGAATAGAAATATGTTCTCTCATGAGAGTCAGGAATCCTTTTACTATGGTACTTCACTGAATGTCAGAAAATGAAAATTCGGAAATGAGGATGAGCAGACCACCATATAGTGGTTTCCATCACTGATAATTGCCTGCTTTTACAGGAGTTCTTCAACCTATACAGCGCGTCTAATGTGACCTAAAATGGAAAAAAAAGTCCAGAAAAATATATTTTTATATGTACCGCAAGAAAAAAACAGCTTTGTGTGACAAAGTGATCTACATTTGCCTGAGGCCTCATGTACAAGGTGAAGCCAATTTCACACAGGTTTTATGGCTGGAGAAGCCAGTCCCATATATCTGCAGTATAGAGTCAGGCGCTGTGTGTGTCGTGGGTTTACTGCAACAGAGAGGAGCCAGAAGCCTGCAGCGTCTGATTTCTCCTACACCTGCGCTGATTAGAAGCACTTCACCTTCATATTAAATGGTACAGGTTTCTGTTAGCAGTGCAGGAATTAATCTGCTCAGTTGAGAGCTCCTGGAAGCTTTCCTGCATTAAGGTACTCAGCTGTACACTGTTAGCCACTCCCATCTCCTATATAATCTGGGTCCTGGGTAGCACTCATTGTCAGAGTAGCTTATGCTGCATGGCTGGAGGTTGTTGGTGGTTGTTATTGGAGAAGGTGTTTGGTGGATTTATCTGTGACTTTTGCTAGGCTTTGAGTGTGTGATAATTCCCTTTCTTTTCCTACTTTGGTGTAACCCCATCCTTCACTGCTTGGTGCATTCCTCTGTTACATGTGTGAGTATATTTGGTATTTTTTGTTACCCCTGTTTGTATTACATTGTTAGTCTGGTTGGTGTATTATGGTACTACTCCTCTCTTCCCTGGGTTGGGGAGGGTACAGACTGAGGATGGATTCAGGAGCTAAGGCAAGGTATGTGGCCCTGGTGTCTTCTCCATCAGAAGTAATCCGGGGAATAGGGCTAGCTAAGGCGCCCCCAACATTAGGGACTGGCAAGGATCCCCTTGTCCTGGGACACCTGAAAAGAGAGAGTTGTGACAGTGTGATTATAGATGATCAGATCTTTTGAAACTCAAATTTGTAGTGTTTGTCAAGTTTTCCCAAAAATGTAATAGAAAGACAGAAACAAACCTGTTATTTCAATATATCAGAGTAGGTACAGCATTTCTCTATATCATTTGAATTTTTGGATTGTGATTCATAAACTAAGAGCTCGTGCGGGTGGCACTATGTGCACTCTGATCGCCTATCCCTACGCTGTACAAGCAAAAAAAGGTATGCCTTGGCCGGCCCATTTCTTTTTTTTCTACTGGCTGTGATAGGCCCTCTGATTGTCTGCGTTACAACAGTGTAATACAGTTAAGAAGGATTTGTGGATGAATCGCGCAGCTCATCAACAATATAATAGATCCAAGTCAGGCCAAGTGGTAATGGCAGTTTACTTTATTTAGTCTACAAGTTTCAAAGTATTACAGACTTCTTCATCATGTTATCCTCTAATGATTGACATATACATATATATAATTGGAAGCCAATATCTTTTGTAATAATTTCTCAGCCAACAGATTAGTGAATGTCTTCATTATTTAAATAAGTTAATGTGAACATATGCATTGTACATATTATACATAACTTTTTTTTACCATTATAGTTTTGATGAAGGCCTAATAAGTGGCCAAACCATTATTTATACAGTGGATTGTTGTATTGATCATATGAAACACTGTACATTTCTTTCTAGTCGCGGTGAGGCGCCCTCTGCTGGATGTTCTCATGAACTGCAGCCTTGGAAAAGTTCCCACGCTCGAGTTCATGTGAGTTCATCCTGCAGAGGGCGCCTCACCGCGACTCAATGTAAGTACAGATCACCCAACTTTCCTTTCAGCACCCGGGGTTTACAGGTACGAGCGAGTGCTTTAGCACAGCTCCTGCCTGTAAATTGATTTAACCCCTTCAGATGGATTTACTTCGTGGGACGTGACAGTTCATCAGAAGGTATGTATATTGTTGGTTTATTATTTTGCCAAGCGAGGGTCTTCAGGTGGATTGAGAGAGCAATAAAATATTAAAACAACCTGTGTGTTTATTTCATTAAAATAATTTTTAATAATGTGTGTGTGTGTTTTTTAACCCTTTCATACAATTGGATTAATAATGGATAGGTGTCATAATTTACGCCTCTCCATTATTAATCTGGCTTAATGTCACCTTACAATAGCAAGGTGACATTAACCCTTCATTACCCCATATCCCACCGCTACACGGGAGTGAGAAGAGAGTGGCCAAGTGCCAGAATAGGTGCATCTTCCAGATGTGCCTTTTCTGGGGTGGCTGGGGGCAGATGTTTGTAGCCATGGACCCTCTCTAGGCTATTAATATCTGCCCTCAGTCACTGGCTTTACCACTCTGGCGGAGAAAATTGCGCGGGAACCCACGCCAATTTTTTCCGCCATTTAACCCTTTATTTTAGAAGCTACAGCACCCAAATTTTGCACATACACACTACTAACATTAGTAGTGTGGAATATGCAAAAAAAAAGGGATATGAGATGGTTTACTGTATGTAAACCATGTCTCATATCCTGTCGGGTTTGGGAAGGAGAAATGAAAAGCCGGCAATTGAATTACCGGCTTTTCACTAACACCGCTGCGTATTTCTCGCAAGTCACACTGCTGGTCCGTGTGGAATCCGTATTTTTCTCGCCCCCATAGACTTTTATTGGCGATTTTTTTGCGCAATACGTCGACAAACGCAGCATGCTGCGATTTTCTACGGCCGTACAAGACCGTATAATACGGATCAGTAAAATACGGCTGATAGGAGCTGGGACATAGGGAATCATTGGGCCGTGTGTAATGCGAATTTTACGGATGTAGTTTATGCACTCATACGTCCGTAAAACTTGCTAGTGTGAGGCCGGCCTTAGAGGGGTTATTCTCAAAATTAAAGGTAATCCCCTATACAAGAATGATAATAAGGTGATAACTTGAGGATCCATGGGGGGCCTATGAGTGGGACTCCAGAACGGGGCACTGAAATTAGCTGTCTGAATGGAGCGGTTGATGCTCATGTGATTAATTGTTTCTGAAACCTCCAGGAACCAAAAAGAATGAATGGAGAGGCAAAGATGCGTGGCCACTGCTCCTTCCCAAAGGGCATTTCTGGACCCCCATATATTTGCAAGATATCAATTATCCTTTGATAAGTTGATGCCTTTTAAAGTTGGGAATAATCTTTAAGTCTCAAGCCATTCCTAGAAGTCAATTAACTAAAGGGATTGTCTCATCTTATTTTCTTCAGGAGTGCACCACTGATGAAGATTAACAGTTCAGACCAGCAAGATGGTCTGAATGAAGTGATCCCACCAACTTCAGACCAGCGCTTGCAGGCTCTAAAGCATACAGCCTACCCACGTGTGCTTTTTGCCTATGTTATTGGCCACTCTTAAGTGGCTGGAAACTTAGGCAATGAAAAAGTACACAAAAAAATTAAGTCCCTCCATTCTTGAGAGCGAAATAAGAGGGAAGAGGTAAATTGAAAAGTTTCTTATTTTTACAAGAACTTTACAATGTACCTATTATAGAAGACGAGACAACACCTTCAAATTTATCAATTTACCTGTTAATGATTAAGGCAAAATAGGTTTGCAAATTCTGAATCTTAAACTTGCCATTTTGATTCACTGATGTACCGTATCTTCCGCTTTGTAAGACTCACTTTATTTCCCCCAAATTTGGGGAGGAAATGGGGGTGCGTCTTACAAAGCGGATATACCGCTTACCGTTACAGGCTGGGATGAGGGGGTGTCCGCTGCCGCCGCTGCCGCCCACCACCGCTGCTGCTGCCGCCCGCCACTGCTGCTGCTGCCACCCGCCACCACTGCTGCCGCCCGCCACCGCTGTCGCCCGCTGCTGCCCCGGGTGATGCTGTAAACTCCGGTGCTGTGGGGGGCTCTGGCGACATTTTGTGAAAGACCAGAGCCCCCCCCCCAGCAGTTCGTCCATGCGTTATTTCCTGTATGACTGACTCCGGGAAAATGGCCACTGGAATCTCGGTAGATGAGATTTCAGCGCTGAGATCTCATCTCTCGAGATTCTGGCGGCCATTTTCCCGGAGTCAGTCATACAGAAACACATGGACGAACTGCTGGGGGGCTCTGGCCTTTCACAATATGTCGGCAGAGCCCCCGCAGCACCGGAGACAGCCCTGCAGCCCCGGAGACAGCCCTGCAGCCCTGGGGCCCCCCTGCAGCACTGGAGCCCCCTGCAGCACTGGAGCCCCCCTGCAGCACCGGAGCCCCCCTGCGGACCCCCTCATCCCAGCCTGCAGCACCGGAGCCCCCCTGCAGCACCGGAGCCCCCCTGCAGACCCGCTCATCCGAGCTTGCAGCACAGGAGCCCCCCTGAAGCACCGGAGACCCCCTGCGGACCCCTCATCCCAGCCTGCAGCAATGCTCCACTCCTGCCTCCAGCAACGACCCTGGGACCCTGATCCACCACAGCCACAACCCCTGGTAAGTAATAAGACGCATGGATTATAAGATGCCCCACCAATTTATTAAAAAAAGTTTTTTCCTATTTTTCTCCTCAAAATTTGGGGTGCGTCTTATAATCTGGAGCGTCTTACAAAACGAAAAATACGGTATATGTTAAAAAGAATGTAGACAGTAGAAAATATTCTCCAAAGATGAACCTCCTTTATTTTAGCTGACACAATGAAATTCGAGTCGTCTTTCGGTATTATTATCATGCCTTTACAGAAGTTAATGTGTCGGACACCTTTTGCTTCTTACAGTGAAATATTACTTGTCACCTTCGATCCAAACCTTCTTTGGAGATAGGTTTTGTGATAATAAGCTGAGAATTTACTAACTAAGATTTGCAAACCCAGAATTGTCTGATTAACTCTCAGGAAATATGGCAGATTTATCTGTGGGAAGTTCAAGCTGAGTCCACTTCAAGAGCAGGTTATTTACAAGGGCATGAAAGGAAATGCTTATGCATCCTGCTGTATCAACATGATGCCACATCTTAATCTTCTCCCATCAGAAAATAATAGCTGTAGGACTATCACACCAACACGGTTCTTAATTGGATCATTTTATCCTCAAATATTCAATGATCTTCATCAAACATGACAAAGACGAATGGTGTAGAATTTGCATAAGTACAGCTTTTAGGAGTGCACAAAGTAGCGCACTAAGTGTCCTCAGGTCTATATTATGGGGACTTATGTGCTCCTCCGCAGAGTCCAAATGTACTAAAGATGGAATTTTTGCTATGAAAAGTCTATAGTGTCGCAGTAAATTAACGACTTATTGTTATTACATTAACTTATTTACACACATACTTAGTTTGGAGAATGCGGGCGCCACCAAAATAGTAGAGAGTGCTCACTGCATAGTAAAGAATCACAGCAATAAGGAGGAAAAAAACTATGCTTGGAAAGGCACATCCCAAAATGTAAGATTTTTCTTCAGTAATACGAAAAAACAGATGCTGACAAAATAAAACCAATTTAAAACATACACACAACCAAAGTGGCGCAATGAAAATATCAGTCTAAGCTCAAATAATGAGACAAGAAACTCCTTCACACTTTTGCCAGTGGGTCATTTACTCATGCACATACGACCCTCTCTTAGTAGCACGTCCCATGCCGACCTCCCTGTGGACGCACCTGATATCACGTTACACTAGCTGTCAGGAAGACCCGGAGCAACGGGTAGGAATTTATACACCCCAGGTTATGCCATCCTATTTTCCTTTTTTTTCTGATAAATCTTTCACATTTTTTGATTGTGACTTTAGTTACTAGATGTGTAATAAAACACAGATGCACTTACAACAAGTCCACCCCCTGAGGAAGCTGACTTTCAGCTATACACTTGAGGATTTCTTTGTCCCTCACAGGAAATTTTTCTTACAATTTAACTTCCTTATCCTCTCCCCTGGACTGGTATTTTCCAATTTGTTGATTCTCATTTTTCTTATTACTGGTACTGATCATGTGATATTTGATGCTGTGCTATTTTTTTCCTTTATTGTTTATATATTTTTTTTCTTGTAGTTTTTGCAAGTGTTGGTCACATGTTTGCCTAACAGTCCAGTTGGTTTTCCTTGGATATTTACCGATACCTCCTGTAAGGGAGCTTCTTGCCTCATTATTTGAGTTAAACTGATATTCTCATTGGGGCACATTGGTTTTGTGCATGTTTTTAATTAGTTTTAATTTGCCTGTATCTTGTGTTTTTTTTATTACCGAATACAAATATTAAATTTTAGGATGTGGCTGTCCAAGCATAGTTTCTTTATCTCCTTATTTTCATTAAATTTATATTACAATATTCACTGAAATTTGCTTTATCAGTAAAGTCTGTGTTGTTATTTATTTTTCTCACTTATACAGTATAGCACGATCATAATTATTACTTACATCACTGTCCCCATTGGGACTCACAATCTAGATTCCCTATCAGTATGTCTTTGGATTGTGTGAGGAAACCAGAGAACCCGGAGGAAACCCACACAAGCATACAAAAATTTGAACCCAAGACCCCAACGCTGCAAGGCTACAGTACCAATATACTGCTGTGTTTGGCTACACTCGTGGATATGGAAGAAATAGAACAGGAGGAAATGGAAGAAAATGCTAGTAGTAGTAGCAGCTATTCTGCCTCCAAAATTCTTTGTTGTGCCTCCATGATTTTATAAAATGTAACCGATATATAGATCTTTACTGATATGTGATAGCCCCAAGATACCGTAAATTCAGATACAATGAATTAAAAAAAAATCATAAGCTATAGGCATTATGTCCAAGCTTCTTATATGATTCAACTAATAGTAAAATGTTAGTCATTATTATAATCCTTTCTACTGGACAAATAATTTTTTCCCCCCTTTTTTACGGAATGAGTAGCAGTTTTAATTGGTACCATTTTGGCACACAAACAACTGGAATTTTAATTATTCTTTTTTACACAGCGTTTACAGTGAAGGATAAGCAAGTAATGAAATGTGTGTTTTTTAATGTTTGAAGCCTTTCTGAAAATAAATGGGAAAGGATAGTATATACACTTTTACTTTTCAAAAATCAATAAACATAGTGAGACTTAAATCCGTAAATAATTAGCACAGTAGTATCTTATTTAGGAAATGTTCTATATTGCTAAAGTGCATGCAGCAGGCATTAAATGGACTAATTTCTACTTAACCCATTACTTGCCAAATTAGCAATTTTTATTTTTATTTTTTTTTAATGACAGATTTTTAATGTTTTGGGTCCTAATGAATCAGAAACATAATTTGCAAAAGTACGCATTTTTCAGAAAAGGGCGTCCCAATATTCAATTAAAAATGACAATGACATGATTTCCTATTTTGAAAACATTCATTTTACAAACACTACACCAAAAATTGGACCTAATTATAAAAATTATAAAATCATAGCTGCTAGAAGCTAAAGATTAGGCGTCCCAAAAAAAGGACATTGGTAGATAATGGGTTAATGGTATGCAACAGCAAAAAAAGTATATCTGTAATAATAACTCCACATCTGTAATTCCTGTTAGTTCTTAATACATAAAAATATTGGCTAATAGAAAAACAGAAGATATACCCACATCATTGATGATACAAAAAAGTACAGTTTTGGTTACTTTCTTAGTAATAGATCCCTTTTAATGTACCGTATTTTTCGGACTACAAGACGCACTTTTTCCCCCCCAAAAAAGGGGGGAAAATGGGGGGTGCGTCTAATAGTCGAAATGTAGGCTTACCCATGGCGGCAGAGGTGTGGTGGCAGAGGTGCGGCGGCAGAGGTGCGGCGGCAGACGTGCGGAGATGAGGAGGCGCAGTCAGCGGGGTCCCTTTCCCCGGTGAGGTGATGCAGCAGCCCGGTAAGCAGCAGAGCCGGGTGAATCCTGTTGTCATCGGTGGTGGCGGCCATCTTCCGGGGGCCGCACGTGCGCAGGTGAAGCGCTCTGCTTCCCGGGGCTTCAGGAAAATGGCCGCGGGATGCCGCGCGTGCGCAGATGGGGATCGCGGCGGCCATTTTTCTGAAGTTCTTAGCTTCAGGAAAATGGCCGCCGCGATCTCCATCTGCGCACGCGCGGCCTCCCGCGGCCATTTTCCTGAAGCCCCGGGAAGCAGAGCGCTTCATCTGCGCACGCGCGGCCCCCGGAAGATGGCCGCCACCACCGATAACAACAGCATTCACCCGGCTCTGCTGCTTACCGGGCTGCTGCATCACCTTACCGGGGAAAGGGACCCTCTCACACCATACCTGTCACTGCGCCTCCTGATCCCAGCACCTCCTGATCCCAGCACCTCCTGATCCCTGCACCTCCTGATCTCAGCACCTCCTGATCCCAGCACCTCCTGATCGCAGCACCTCCTGATCCCTGCACCACCTGATCCCAGCACCTCCTGATCCCAGCACCTCCTGATCCCAGCACCTCCTGATCGCAGCACCTCCTGATCCCAGCACCTCCTGATCCCAGCACCTCCTGATCCCTGCACCTCCTGATCTCAGCACCTCCTCATCCCAGCACCTCCTCATCCCAGCACCTCCTCATCCCAGCACCTCCTCATCCCAGCACCTCTGCCGGTAACCAGTGCTGCAACCCTCCCATGGACACAAGGCCGTGGCGTCGCCTGCCTAAGCAGGAAGGGACCCTGCTCAGGTGCACGCCGTACCGCATCACCCCACCTCTGCCGACACCATGCCTCCAGTGACCCTGCTCTGCCACCGCCAGCCTTCAGGTAAGATACTGTAAATTTGGACAATAAGACGGACCCCCATCTTATAAAAAATCTTTTTTTTATGCAATTTTCACCCCAAATTTGGGGTGCGCCTTATGGTCCGGTGCGTCTTATAGTCCAAAAAATACGGTATGTAGATGATTGCTATCCTCCATACATCCAATCCCTGTGCTCTTCCCTCTTCTTATCTCCTGTCCGGTTCCACAGGGGAATGCAGTAGAGGGTCACAGATGTCCCGATACCATACTCCCTGATACATTAGTGGACATGGCGCAGTCTCCACTAGTGTAATATCCCCCAGTGTGTTTCTGCTTTGTGCTGTCTGTGTACAGTTGGGGATTTTGATTTGGAGAGTTTTATGGCTTTCTGTGCATTACTGACACAATGAGATATTTCACTGGGATTATATGTCGCACAAATTGCTTTGACGGTGAAGTGTTCTACAGCACGGGAGCCAAACAGAGAAATCTTCTATCGGGCAACAAAACAGTGACATTCTCTTATTCACTGCCATGATGCGCCCTAGATAAAATCTGTTTTTTTTTTCTCTCCCGAGTGTAGAAATAAGCTTTTCATTGTTATCTTCAAAATTCAGAAAACAGAAGTTGGGTCGGTCACTCTGCACCTTTAAGGCACCGCTAAATCCCACAATTGAAAATTTAATCTATGAAACATCAAATTGAAGTACATTGTTCTGATCCTACATAGGTTTTCAGTCCATTTAACACTTTTTTAATCCATTCCACTCAAGTATTGCTTTAATACAGTGTTTCAAAGTCATAATAGTGTACTGTATATCCTGTAGGTAAAAACGTCTCCATACTTGCACTAATCAGGGAAACTGAGTTGGTTAGACAGTTGTAGAGCTCGACAACACTAGTGATGATTCTCTCCTCTCAATTTTGGTGATGACACTCGGCTCCAGCGCTGATCAGAGTTTGATCCGAGTGTCAGTTTACTGTGATCCGTATCACAGATGAGGTGAAGAATCAAAAACTGAGAACTTAATTTTTCCATTTTCCCAATTGTTTGTGTAACTTGGACTCTACTGAGATGACATCCGTGTGCAGTCCAATATTTTCCATGCATCCATAGACTTGAATGGCTGCACGTGATCTTTTCCACAGACCAATTTGATGTATATAAAAAACACATTTATACACTGCTCCATAGTATAACATTGGTGTGAGTTCAATCCGATAAAACATCGGATATCACTCGTTCTAGTTATATGCCACTGTGAGAAAGGCCTTAGAAATATTTACAGCTTCCAGTACACTAGGCGTTATGCCTCAATTCTCCTCCTTAAAGACCCATTTATGCTAAACCATTATCATCATTATTTCTAATGAAAATTGAAACGATAAAAACTGGATATAAAACTGGAGTAGATCATTGATAAAACAATCATTTATTATTGGTCATAAATAGAGAAGCCTTAAAAGGGTGTGTCACTACTTTCATCTTGATGACCTGTCCGTAGCATAAGACCCGTAGGGGTCTGACACCATGCACCCTCACCAATCAGCTGATGTTGGTGATGCCGGAGGTGGCCAGACCATAGCAGCTGCGAAGCTGAACATCATAACACCATCAACCATGTAGTGGCATGAACTATTCATTAGAAAAGGGTTGATCTGCAGTATGCGGCAGTGGTCACTACACGGTATAGCGGTCACCAGGCATTCCCTAACCACTGTTGTTTGACAACAAAGGATTGAACACGTTGAATTTTAAGGTGCCCAATTTTTTGTTCCAATGAAAAATTTGATACAGCGTAGCTACCTGTAACACTTGCAACAAATAAAGACTAAGAAAAAAGGTGGGTGAGTGCCGTTGACTTGTTTCACTTGGATATCATTTGGGCCAAATGGATTGTATTGTTAAAACTGAACACCATTGCTGTGAAATGCCGATCTGAGCACTTGCAAAGATCGTTGTAAATGCAAAAATGGAGTACACTAGTTGTTTTATTGAATTATCCATTTGTTTTACTCCTTTAATTTCCATCGTTCTTTATATAAATCATCAGCTTTTAAAGGGTAACATTCTGCTTACTTTGTCTTTTGAAGTGAAAAGGAGTGTAAAAACATTCATCTGACCACTACCTATAGTGTATAGTATATGCATCCATATGTAAATTGTTGCCTCATAGGTTCCCTACCTGGACTGCCTGTAATACTCGGCATGCCTTCTAACATGGCAGCTCCTTGGAGCTAGAGCTAAGGCACAGTACTCCTATATATTTATTTATGTGCTATGTATAGTATGCATTATGTTTATTTATTATTAGACATGAAAACAATGGAGTATATATATATATATATATATATACTGTGTATATATAATATATATATATATATACACTGCTCAAAAAATAAAGGGAACACTAAAATCCCACATCCTAGATATCACTGAATGATATATTCCAGTTGTAAATATTTATTCATTACATAGTGGAATGTGTTGAGAACAATAAAACCTAAAATGATCAACGTAAATCACAACTAATATCCCATGGAGGTCTGGAGTTGGAATGATGCTCAAAATCAAAGTGGAAAATGAAGTTACAGGCTGATCCAACTTCAGTGGAAATGCATCAAGACAAGGAAATGATGCTCAGTAGTGTGTGTGGCCTCCACGTGCCTGTATGATCTCCCTACAATGCCTGGGCTGTTATGATCTGGTGGCCTAAGAGCAGCATGAGACGTACTCTGGAGAAGGTGGTACCTGTACTGACCGCAGACCCTGAACTTAACACCGCAACTAGAAGTAGCCGTGGAATGTACCTATCACTCCCTAGACATCTCGACACAGCCGGAGGACTAATTACTCCTAGAGATAGAAAAGGGAAAACTATCTTGCCTCAGAGAAAATTCCCAAAGGATAGACAGCCCCCCACAAATATTGACTGTGAGAGGAGAGGGAAAAAACATACACAGACTGAAATCAGAATTTAGCAAAGCAGGCCACTTCTAGCTAAATAGAAAGGATAGGACAGAATACTATGCGGTCAGTATTAAAACACTAGAAAATATCCACCACAGAAAATACAAAATCTCCACAGCTAACTAAAGATATGGAGGGTATATCTGCATCTCCAGAGATACCAGCTTGGCTAAACAAATCCTTATACAGACCAAGCTGGACAAGACAAAAACATGGAAAAGAACTGAACAATAAGGCCACAGCATGTGAACAGCAAAAATCAAGGCCAGAACTTATCTTTGTTGAAATGAACAGCAAAGCAGGAGAGAGCAGGCAGGGATGTGAATCCTCCAGGAACAATGGACAACTGGCACTGACTAAAGGGTCAAGCAAGGCTAAATAGCCCAGTCAGGATTGCAAAAACTTGACACACCTGATGAATGCTGCGATCCAGAGACAGCAGCACTACCACTTATAACCACTGGAGGGAGCCCAAGAGCAGAATTCACAACACTGGGCATGCTCCTCATGAGGCGACGGATGGTCTCCAGAGGGATCTCCTCCCAGACCTGGACTAAATCATCCAACTCCTGGACAGTCTGTGGTGCAACGTTGCATTGGTGGATGGTGCGAGACATGATGTCCCAGATGTGTTCAATCGGATTCAGGTCTGGGGAAAGGGCGGGCCAGTCCATAGCTTCAATGCCTTCATCTTGCAGGAGCTGCTGACACACTCCAGCCACATGAGGTCTGGCATTGTCCTGCTTTAGGAAGAACCTAGGGCCAACCGCACCAGCATATGGTCTCACAAGGGGTCTGAGGATCTCATCTCAGTACCTAATGGCAGTCAGGCTACCTCTAGCGAGCACATGGAGAGCTGTGAGGCCCTCCAAAGAAATGCCACTCCACACCATTACTGACCCACTGCCAAACCACTCATGGTGAAGGATGTTGCAGGCAGCAGATTGCTCTCCACGGCATCTCCAGACTCTGTCATGTCTGTCACATGTACTCAGTGTGAACCTGCTTTCATCTGTGAAGAGCACAGGGCGCCAATGGTGAATTTTCCAATCCTGGTGTTCTGTGGCAAATGCCAATTTGTGGCCTGCTGGAGGTCATTTTGCAGGGCTCTGCAGTGCTCCTCCTGTTCCTCCTTGCACAAAGGCTGAGGTAGCGGTCCTGTTGCTGGGTTGTTGCCTTCCTACGGCCCCCTCCACATCTCCGGGTGTACTGACCTGTCTCCTGGTAGCGCCTCTAGCCTCTGGACACTACACTGACAGACACAGCAAACCGTCTTGCCACAGCTCGCATTTATGTGCCATCCTGGATGAGCTGTACTATCTGAGCCACTTGTGTGGGTTGTAGAGTCCATCTCATGCTACCACGAGTGACATGCTTCCCCCTGACGAAGGAAGTCAAGCCGAAACGCGCGTCAGGGCGCGTGTGCACACACGGATCTTAAACCCCTCAAGGTATCCTGTATATTGTGATATTTGTTCTTATACTTTTCTATTGGCACTTTCGTTAACACACTTGTTCTGGTCTTCTATGCATTTCTGGCATTTGGTTTTGATTCTATGTTGCACTTTTTGCACATTGGGTACTGATGTACCTGTTATTTTGACACTTTATTGCTAGCGCTTGCACCTGGAGCACATATGTACTTATATAATTATTTAATTTCAACACTTTATTCTCACACACTTGTTTTTTTATCCGAAAATCAGGATTTTTTAACAATCTACTGAGAGGGCATTTATTTATTTTAGAATTTAATGATTGATTATATTTTTTATGCATCCTGGAGAGTGCACACTGTGGTTTTAAAACTTTTTACTGTGATTTGTCTTATTGCCATAGATATAAATAAAAATTAATTAATATTATACTGATTCCTGTCTGGTATTTCTCCTTCTTTTAATTTGTGCATTGGCCTTGGTTTCACTTTTTACTGGGTGGTCACCACTTTTTTTTTGCTGCACACTTGATATATCTTATATAATTAATTATAAAGATATTTTTATTATAATTTATACTCATTGATTTTATATTACTGGGTCGCCCGCCAGGGCCATGGGGTACTCAGTATCGGGTCCTGCGGTTCACAGGGGGATGTCACGGTGGCGACCCGGTCCATGGCCCTGGGTGTCCATGTAAAAGGGAAAGGTCTTTGAAGGGATAGAGTTTATGTTCGTGATGCCACCTGTGGTGTTCGGTCAGTGGGGACCGACGCTGCTTTAAGTGGTCCGCTGGGGTGAGGTTATGGCAGCTAGATGGTATATCTTCCCACAGGTGAAGTATATCCCCAGGGCTCCCGGTGTGTAGATGGTGGTATAGTGAGAGGTGCAGAGAAGAATGAGGACACAGGATTGCAGTCTCTTTACCTCGTTTACTGTTAGTTTCAGCAGCCACAGTCCAGGGCACCAGACCACAGGGCAGGCAGAGAAGTCCGGGCAGTCCAGAGACAAGCAAGTTCCCCTGGGTAAGTCAGGTGGGAGCCTACCACTCTGCGCTTTCTGTCTCTAAGTCCCTGCTGCCACTTAGTGTCTCAACAAGGTCTTTAATCGTTCTGCTGTCCTAGGACAGGTACCTGTATGGCAGGCAGCTCGAGCCGTAGGTTCTGGGGTCCGTTCTTGGTGACTCTGGGCTCCTAAGTGCTGCTGTGCCACAGGTAATTGTGGGCAACGTTTTGGTAATACTATGCCCTCCGGTTCTGCTCTGTGACGTAGAGTCCACCTGAGCCTCGGGCTCTTGGTTCCCGGCTCCTCGCGCTTAAGCCCTTCAGAGGCCTGCTCGTGACCTCTTTGGGCTCTCACTTTCCTCTGTACTCCTGTCCTGTCTGTCCTTGCACACAGACTCCTACTCCAAACTGAGCTCACTCCGCCTCCAAACCAGGATTTTTATTCAGGGAAGCTGCCCTAAAACAGGGTTTTGAGCTCCCCCTCCTGGCCTGGAATTGGAAGGTGTTGTGTGTGTGTGTGTGTGTGTGTGTGTAAACCTACCAAAGGAAATCCTACTTGTCTCCGGACATAGCACTACCCCCCCTAGAGGAAGGCAGCACTACTGCGGTACCCCAACTCCTGGGGTGCCACATTATTATCTTGAGTACTGTGGTTCTAGTTAAACGAGTGTGAAAGCAAAACCAACATTCAAAAGTGACCACAACATCAGCCAGAAAGCATTGGTACTGAGATGTGGTCTGTGGTCCCCACCTGCAGAACCACTCCTTTATTGAGGGTGCCTTGATAATTGCCAATAATTTCCATCTGTTGTCCAATTGTTTCCAATTGTTGTTGAAATTGATTGTCAAACAGTGTTGCTTCCTAAGTGGACAGTTTGATTTCACAGAAGTCTGATTTACTTGGAGTTATATTCTGTTGTTTAAGTGTTCCCTTTATTTTTTTGAGCAGTGTATGTAAATGAAAGGGTCATCACAAAAACATTTTATACCTGTTAACAAAATGCTGTCGTTCAACTTCGATGGTGGCAAAATTAAAAAATAACATGGCGGTAACATATAAATGCCACCAGAACCACGGACACCATGGAGAGCAAAATGGTAATTCTATAAAATGCTTCCTCTTCCTTTCTTACCCCAAAACAGGAGATGCTGGAAAGGCATGACTTAAGGTACCGTCACACTTAGCGACGCTGCAGCGATATAGACAACGAGCCGATCGCTGCAGCGTCGCTGTTTAGGTCGCTGTAGAGACGTCAAACACAGCAGCTCCAGAACGATGCAGGAGCGATCCTGTGACGTAACGGTGACTCACTTATCGTTCTCACAGGTCGTTACCTCCATGTAATACATTGCTGGCATCGTTGCTTTTGCTGTCAAACACGACGATACACGCCGACCTGATGACCAAATAAAGTTCTGGACTTCTAGCTCCGACCAGCGATATCACAGCGGGATCCAGATCGCTGCTGCGTGTCAAACACAACGAGATCGCTATCCAAGACGCTGCAACGTCACAGATCGTTGCCGTTCTCGTTGTAAAGTTGCTGAGTGTGAAGGTACCTTAAGGCTTACCACTGCGCTAACCACTGTGGTGAGCATCTTGGAATCGAGAGGAACACAATGTTGTTCTGAGCGGAAGAAGCAGCAGAAGCCAAATGGAGGGCTACAAGTAGGGTAACTATAGATGAGAAATGTATAGTCACCTTTCAGTGGATGGAGGGTTGCTTTAAACAGGGATCTGATGGTCACTTCCATGAAGGTGATTCTTGCTGGAGGAAAAGGATCATTGCTGGCCACTATAGCTATGTATTAGGCAGCTATGCTTTCTGTAAATGCCACTATATTCACAGGCTGAAGGCATGTATGTGGTCCTTCATTAAGTTTTATCGGAAAGCATGGTGGCTCAGTGGCTAGCACTGTTGCTTTGTGGCAGTGTGGTTCTGCCTTTAAATCCCATTTTCAGTGGGGAAAATAAGTATTTGATACACTACCGATATGTAAGTTTTCCCACCTACAAAGAATGGACAGGTCTGTAATTTTATCGTAGGTACACTTCATCTGTAACTGTGAGACACAGAATCTAAAAACAAAAAATCACATTGAATGATTTTTACATAATTAATTAGCATTTTATTACATGAAATAAGTATTTGATGCAATAGAAAAACAGAACTTAATATTCGGTGCAGAAACCTTTGTTTGTAACTCTTCTGGACAGTTGGCATCCCTGGTGGCTTCAGGTAAGATATAAGTTCATTTTCTCCCTGTAGCCATGCTGCAGTAAGGCAGGCATGATTTTTATGCTATTTACCAACAGATCAACTCTATATCTGCAGGTAAATATAACATATAAAGGTGTCAATGGATTTCTGCATGCCCATATATGCAGTTCGGAAGAATTGATTTTAATGCCAGATTCCCTGTGAAATGTAGAATTTATAATTTGTAAGGATTTCTAAATCTTTTTTTTTTTTATCTAACAATGTAATACATAAAAAAATCTGTATTGAAAATCAATGCAAGAGGAAATTTCAATGCAAAGTTCTGCTATGGAGACCTCTTGACTAGAGTTGAGCGACTTTCATTTTTTTAAGATCGAGTCGGGTTTTGTGAAACCCGATTTTGTCCAGAGTCGAGTCGAGTGCAGTCGGCCGATTATCGCTAAAAGTCGGGGATCGACCGAAACACGAAACCCAATGCAAGTCAATGGGGAAGCATAGTCGGCAGTGAGTGGAGGCCAGGAAAACACCTACAGTGCCCATTTTAATGCCAAAAACATCCATTCTTGTTTCTGAAGCTTGTCAATCTTAATTAACTTTATAATAATAGTTGGGCATAGGGAATTGGGGGTCATTTGGCAAAAGTTGTGGGGGGAGTAGGGCCGGCTCAAGTTTTTCGTGGGCCCAGGAAATGCGGACTACGTCACGGCGGTGTTGCAGGGAAAGGTAAGTATTTCAACGTTGCAAGTGCTGTGATCCTGAGCAAGCAGGGGGGGCCCACTCGTTCGCATTGGCACTGGCACAGGGCCCCTCAAAGTACAGCGGTGTGTTTGCATGGCGGGGGCGCCTCCCACCAGCAGCGACACTTTTGCGTACTCTGAGGGGCCCTGTGCCAGTGACGTTGCCAACGAGTATGCCCCCCCACCTGATGAAGGAACCTGCACTTTCATCTGCACCTTCCTCTCTGTCCCTGTGTAAGGTGGTATAACATGCGGGAAGGGGAACCTTACTTTCAGCAGGGTCAGATTCTGGCTGTGTAGAGTATAAGGGGAATGTAGTGGTCTAGGTCAATGTACCAGCAGACTCATCTAGCAGTGGCTGGGCAATGGGCAGGATGAGGAGGAAACAGATATAGGGCCAAAGAATAAAGTAGGCTAAATGCAGTTCAAAATTGGTAACAGGACTAAACAGGCGGCATTGCTTTGTTCAGTGGAGTAGCAAACCCAAGAGCAGCAGACACTGTTTCAAGGGCCTAACCACACTAGTAGGCCAAATGCAGTTTAATATCTGATAGTATAGGGCGAAAGCCAGAATGTGGAAGCTCAGCTTTGTTCAGTTGAGGACAACACCAGGCAGGGGCAGACATTCACCTTTAGTAGGCCGGAACAGCCAATTGCATTTTTAAAAATGGTAATTTGGAACTGAAGGTTGAAGGTCAGCTTTATTCAGTTGAGGACAACACCAGGCAGGGGCAGACAGACACCTTTAGTAGGCCGGAACAGCCAATGGCATTTTTAAAAATGGTAATTTGGAACAGAAGGTTGAAGCACAGCTTTATTCAGTTGCAGCTTCTTGGCAATAATATAAAGAAGACGCGACAGGACAACACTCGGTGTATGCCATATCTGTGTTTTCAATGGAAAAAAACCTTTCAGTTAACTACTTGCAGGAGAAAGTTTTTGTAGCTGGTGGACAATTTTTTTTAAAAAAAGCAGTTAATAAGAGGCAGAAGGTAGAAGCTCAGCTTTATTCAGTTGCAGCTTCTTGGCAATAATATAAAGAAGACGCGACAGGACAACACTCGGTGGATGCCATATCTGTGTTTTCAATGGAAAAAAACCTTTCAGTTACCTACTTGCAGGAGAAAGTTTTTGTAGCTGGTGGCCAATTTTTGTACTGTACCAGTTTTTTGTTGTATGTGTTTTTGTTTTTAATGTTAAAATGTCTGCATTTGATATCTCTCCAGTATTTTCTTTTTTATAAGCAAAATACTGCAGTTTTACATCGGTTACATGGATACACAGGCAGCTTGGTGGTCAGTGGAGGAGTATTTAAAGTAGGGACCGCAGACAGGCTATCAAAGGCCTAAAATAACAAACAATAGGCTCATGGCAGTTTTACATCGGTTACATGGATACACAGGCAGCTTGGTGGTCAGTGGAGGAGTATTTAAAGTAGGGACCGCAGACAGGCTATCAAAGGCCTAAAAATAACAAACAATAGGCTTATGGCAGTTTTACATCGGTTACATGGATACACGGGCAGGCAGCTTGGTGGTCAGTGGAGGAGTATTTAAAGTAGGGACCGCAGACAGGCTATCAAAGGCCTAAAATAACAAACAATAGGCTCATGGCTGTTTTACATCGGTTACATGGATACACGGGCAGGCAGCTTGGTGGTCAGTGGAGGAGTATTTAAAGTAGGGACCGCAGACAGGCTATCAAAGGCCTAAAAATAACAAACAATAGGCTTATGGCAGTTTTACATCGGTTACATGGATACACGGGCAGGCAGCTCGGTGGTCAGTGGAGGAGTATTTAAAGTAGGGACCGCAGACAGGCTATCAAAGGCCTAAAATAACAAACAATAGGCTCATGGCAGTTTTACATCGGTTACATGGATACACGGGCAGGCAGCTTGGTGGTCAGTGGAGGAGTGTTTAAAGTAGGGACCGCAGACAGGCTATCAAAGGCCTAAAATAACAAACAATAGGCTCATGGCTGTTTTACATCGGTTACATGGATACACGGGCAGGCAGCTTGGTGGTCAGTGGAGGAGTATTTAAAGTAGGGACCGCAGACAGGCTATCAAAGGCCTAAAATAACAAACAATAGGCTTATGGCAGTTTTACATCGGTTACATGGATACATGGGCAGGCAGCTTGGTGGTCAGTGGAGGAGTATTTAAAGTAGGGACCGCAGACAGGCTATCAAAGGCCTAAAATAACAAACAATAGGCTCATGGCAGTTTTACATCGGTTACATGGATACACGGGCAGGCAGCTTGGTGGTCAGTGGAGGAGTATTTAAAGTAGGGACCGCAGACAGGCTATCAAAGGCCTAAAATAACAAACAATAGGCTCATGGCTGTTTTACATCGGTTACATGGATACACGGGCAGGCAGCTTGGTGGTCAGTGGAGGAGTATTTAAAGTAGGGACCGCAGACAGGCTATCAAAGGCCTAAAATAACAAACAATAGGCTCATGGCTGTTTTACATCGGTTACATGGATACACGGGCAGGCAGCTTGGTGGTCAGTGGAGGAGTATTTAAAGTAGGGACCGCAGACAGGCTATCAAAGGCCTAAAATAACAAACAATAGGCTCATGGCAGTTTTACATCGGTTACATGGATACACGGGCAGGCAGCTTGGTGGTCAGTGGAGGAGTATTTAAAGTAGGGACCGCAGACAGGCTATCAAAGGCCTAAAATAACAAACAATAGGCTCATGGCTGTTTTACATCGGTTACATGGATACACGGGCAGGCAGCTTGGTGGTCAGTGGAGGAGTATTGCAAGGAGTGTCTGTCCCAGTACTCCCAAAATATAAATAGATGTTAATGTCTCGCAAAACAACCAAAAAAAAAAAAAGGTGGCATACTTAGGTACAGGGGTGGGCTCATCTGCTGAGTTTCTGACATAGTAATTTGGCAGTAACTATTTAATGGTGCCAATATAGGACACAGACACAGACTACTTTAAGTTGCATCATAGATGTCTACAAATTTGTATTGTCAGTGCCAGACATTGAATGATGTCAGCAAATAGACTAAAGATTGGTGGAGCTGTGCGACATAATTTTGCACGTGGTAGAGAACAGTTTGAGCTGGGGGAGGGGGGAACTCTCTTGAGGCCGGCGGGACCGCCCCAGGGCCCCTCATGTTACAACGGTGTGTCTGACGTTGGGTGCGCACCACCACCGCCAGAGACACTACATTGTACTATGAGGGACCCAGTAGCAATGCCATCAACCAAAAGCGAGCACACCCACCTCTTCAGACAAACAGCAGTCTCACGGGTGCTTGCGCCAAGTCGTGATACCACGGCCCCATGTGGGGAGTTTGGCCATTTAGGGAGGTGTAAACATGTCGTATGCTGTACAATCAGCTGCAGCAAATTAGACATTAGAAAAGTAATTCACAGGCAAGAGCTTTTCATAGGAAAGCTAGGTGTCGGCCGGGCAAGGTGGGGCAAAAGATTTCGAAATCCAGTTGTGGTTCATTTTAATGAATGTTAGATCGTCAACATTTTGGGTAGCCAGACGAGTCCTTTTTTCGGTTAATATTGAACCTGCAGCACTGAATACTCTTTCTGATAGGACACTTGCTGCCGGGCAAGCAAGCTCCTGCAATGCATATTCTGCCAATTCTGGCCAGGTGTCTAATTTTGATGCCCAGTAATCAAATGGGAATGACGGTTGAGGGAGAACATCGATAAGGGATGAAAAATAGTTAGTAACCATACTGGACAAATGTTGTCTCCTGTCACTTTCAATTGATGCAGCAGTACCTGTCCTGTCTGCGGTCATAGCAAAATCACTCCACAACCTGGTCAGAAAACCCCTCTGTCCAACGCCACTTCTGATGTGTGCACCCCTAACACTCCTAGTCTGTTGCCCCCTTGAGCTCGTGTGAGAACGATCACGTGCGCTGTGTGCTGGGAATGCCTGAAGCAAACGGTCAACAAGAGTTGATTGTTTGGTTGCTAATATTAGTTCCAAGTTCTCATGTGGCATAATATTTTGCAATTTGCCTTTATAGCGTGGATCAAGGAGGCAGGCCAACCAGTAATCGTCATCGTTCATCATTTTCGTTATGCGTGTGTCCCTTTTTAGGATACGTAAGGCATAATCCGCCATGTGGGCCAAAGTTCCAGTTGTCAAATCTCCGGTTGTGATTGGGTGAGGGGCAGTTGCAGGCAAATCTACGTCACTTGTGTCCCTCAAAAAACCAGAACCCGGCCTTGACACGCAACCAATTTCCAGTGCCCCCGGGAAAGGTTCCGCATTAAAAATATACTCATCCCCATCATCCTCCTCGCCCTCCACCTCCTCTTCGCCCGCTACCTCGTCCTGTACACTGCCCTGACCAGACAATGGCTGACTGTCATCAAGGCTTTCCTCTTCCTCTGGTGCAGACGCCTGCTCCTTTATGTGCGTCAAACTTTGCATCAGCAGACGCATTAGGGGGATGCTCATGCTTATTATGGCGTTGTCTGCACTAACCAGCCGTGTGCATTCCTCAAAACACTGAAGGACTTGACACATGTCTTGTATCTTCGACCACTGCACACCTGACAACTCCATGTCTGCCATCCTACTGCCTGCCCGTGTATGTGTATCCTCCCACAAAAACATAACAGCCCGCCTCTGTTGGCACAGTCTCTGAAGCATGTGCAGTGTTGAGTTCCACCTTGTTGCAAAGTCTATGATTAGGCAATGCTGGGGAAGGTTCAAAGACCGCTGATAGGTCTGCATACGGCTGGCGTGTACAGGCGAACGTCGGATATGTGAGCAAAGTCCACGCACTTTGAGGAGCAGGTCGGAGAACCCAGGATAAGTTTTCAATAAGCACTGCACCACCAGGTTTAAGGTGTGAGCCAGGCAAGGAATGTGTTTCAGTTGGGAAAGGGAGATGGCAGCCATGAAATTCCTTCCGTTATCACTAACTACCTTGCCTGCCTCAAGATCTACTGTGCCCAGCCACGACTGCGTTTCTTGTTGCAAGAACTCGGACAGAACTTCCGCGGTGTGTCTGTTGTCGCCCAAACACTTCATAGCCAATACAGCCTGCTGACGCTTGCCAGTAGCTGGCCCATAATGGGACAACTGGTGTGCAACAGTGTCATCTGCCGATGGAGTGGTTGGCCGACTGCGGTCTGTGGAAGAGGTGTAGCTTCTGCAGGAGGACGAGGAGGAGGAGGAGGAGGGGGTGCGAACGCCTACAGCCAACTGTTTCCTAGACCGTGGGCTAGGCACAACTGTCCCGAAATTGATGTCCCCTGTGGACCCTGCATCCACCACATTCACCCAGTGTGCCGTGATGGAAACATAATGTCCCTGGCCATGCCTACTGGTCCATGCATCTGTAGTCAGGTGCACCTTTGTACTCACAGATTGCCTGAGTGCATGGACGATGCGCTGTTTAACATGCTGGTGCAGGGCTGGGATGGCTTTTCTGGAAAAAAAGTGTCGACTGGGTAGCTCGTATCGTGGTTCAGCGTACTCCATCAGGGCTTTGAAAGCTTCGCTTTCAACTAACCGGTAGGGCATCATCTCTAACGAGATTAGTCTAGCTATGTGGGCGTTAAAACCCTGTGTACGCGGATGCGAGGATAAGTACTTCCTTTTTCTAACCAGAGTCTCATGTAGTGTGAGCTGAACTGGAGAGATGGAGATCGTGGAACTTGCGGGTGTGCCGGTGGACATGGCAGACTGAGAGACGGTTGGAGACGGTATTGTTTCCGCCGGTGCCCTAGATGCAATATTTCCGCCTACAAAACTGGTGATTCCCTGACCCTGACTGCTTTTGGCTGGCAAAGAAACCTGCACAGATACTGCCGGTGGTGCGGAAAATGGTGGCCTTACAGTGACGGAAGGGATGTTGCGTTGATGACTAGCTTCATTGGCCGAGGGTGCTACAACCTTAAGGGACGTTTGGTAGTTAGTCCAGGCTTGAAAATGCATGGTGGTTAAGTGTCTATGCATGCAACTAGTATTGAGACTTTTCAGATTCTGACCTCTGCTTAAGCTAGTAGAACATTTTTGACAGATGACTTTGCGCTGATCAATTGGATGTTTGTCATGATCTCCATGGCCAGAGAACTAGCATAAGCCTCTATAGGAACAAGCTCTTGGAAGATGTAACTATACTGACCATGAACTAAACCTACCGCATCATCTAGAAGTAGCCAGGTAGCATGTCCTACTTTTTATCCCTATATGCCCAGCGCCGGCCGGAGAACTAAATAATGCTAGCAGAGGGAAATATAAGACCTGACTCACCTCTAGAGAAATGCCCAAAAAAAGGAGACAGAAGCCCCCCACATATATTGGCGGTGATATGAGATGAAACAACAAACGCAGCAGAAGAATAGTTTTAGCAAATTTGAGGTCCGCTTTCTAGATAGCAGAAGACAGAAAGCATACTTTCATGGTCAGTAGAAAACCCTAACAAAACACATCCAGAAATTACTTTAGGACTCTGGCATTAACTCATAATACCAGAGTGGCAATTCCTGATCAACAAGAGCTTTCCAGACACAGTAACGAAACTGCAGCTGTGAACTGGAACCAAAATACAAAAACAAAACATGGACGAATGTCCAACTTATCTAGTAGATGTCTGGGAGCAGGAACAAGTACAGAGAGGCTTCTGATAACATTGTTGACCGGCAAGCATCTAACAGAGAAGCCAGGTTATATAGCGACACCCAGATCTAATCAGAACAGGTGAACAGGGAAGATGATGTCACAAGTTCAATTCCACCAGTAGCCACCGGGGGAGCCCAGAATCCAAATTCACAACAGTACCCCCCCCTCAAGGAGGGGGCACCGAACCCTCACCAGAACCACCAGGGCGATCAGGATGGGCCCTATGAAAGGCACGAACCAGATCAGAGGCATGAACATCAGATGCAGTGACCCAAGAATTATCCTCCTGGCCGTATCCCTTCCACTTGACCAGATACTGGAGTCTCCGTCTGGAAACACGGGAGTCTAGGATTTTTTCCACAACGTACTCCAACTCACCCTCAACCAACACCGGAGCAGGAGGCTCAACGGAAGGCACAACCGGTGCCTCATACCTGCGCAATAACGACCGATGAAAAACGTTATGAATAGAAAAGGATGCAGGGAGGTCCAAACGGAAGGAAACAGGGTTAAGAATCTCCAATATTTTATACGGACCGATGAACCGAGGCTTAAACTTAGGAGATGAGACCCTCATAGGGACAAAACGAGAAGACAACCACACCAAATCTCCAACACAAAGCCGAGGACCAACACGACGGTGACGGTTGGCAAAAAGCTGAGTCTTCTCCTGGGACAACTTTAAATTGTCCATCACCTGCCCCCAGATATGATGCAATCTCTCCACCACCGCATCCACTCCAGGACAATCCGAGGATTCCATCTGACCGGAGGAAAATCGAGGATGGAACCCCGAATTACAGAAAAACGGGGAAACCAAGGTGGCAGAGCTGGCCCGATTATTGAGGGCGAACTCCGCCAATGGCAAAAAAGCAACCCAATCATCCTGGTCAGCAGACACAAAACACCTCAGATATGTCTCCAGGGTCTGATTAGTCCGCTCGGTCTGGCCATTAGTCTGAGGGTGAAAAGCAGACGAAAAAGACAAATCTATGCCCATCCTAGCACAAAATGCCCGCCAAAATCTAGACACAAATTGGGTTCCTCTGTCAGAAACGATATTCTCAGGAATACCATGCAAACGAACAACATTTTGAAAAAACAGGGGCACCAACTCGGAAGAAGAAGGCAATTTGGGCAGGGGAACCAAATGAACCATCTTAGAAAAACGGTCACACACCACCCAGATGACAGACATCTTCTGAGAAACAGGCAGATCTGAAATAAAATCCATCGAGATGTGTGTCCAAGGCCTCTTAGGAATAGGCAAGGGCAACAATAATCCACTAGCCCGAGAACAACAAGGCTTGGCCCGAGCACAAACGTCACAAGACTGCACAAAGCCTCGCACATCTCGTGACAGGGAAGGCCACCAGAAGGATCTTGCCACCAAATCCCTGGTACCAAAAATTCCAGGATGACCTGCCAACGCAGAAGAATGCACCTCAGAGATGACTTTACTGGTCCAATCATCAGGAACAAACAGCCTATCAGGCGGACAACGATCCGGTCTATCCGCCTGAAACTCCTGCAAGGCCCGCCGCAGGTCTGGAGAAACGGCTGACAAGATAACTCCCTCCTTAAGAATACCTGTGGGGTCAGAGTTGCCAGGTGAATCAGGCTCAAAACTCCTAGAAAGGGCATCCGCCTTAACATTCTTAGAACCTGGTAGGTACGATACCACAAAATTAAACCGAGAAAAAAAATAATGACCAGCGCGCCTGTCTAGGATTCAGGCGCCTGGCGGTCTCAAGATAAATCAAATTTTTGTGGTCAGTCAATACCACCACCTGATGTCTGGCCCCCTCGAGCCAATGGCGCCACTCCTCAAACGCCCACTTCATGGCCAAAAGCTCCCGATTCCCAACATCATAATTCCGCTCAGCGGGCGAAAATTTACGGGAAAAGAAGGCACAAGGCCTCATCACGGCGCAGTCAGAACTTTTCTGCGACAACACTGCCCCAGCTCCGATCTCAGAAGCGTCGACCTCAACCTGAAAAGGAAGAGTCACATCAGGCTGACGCAACACAGGGGCAGAAGAAAAACAGCGCTTAAGCTCCTGAAAGGCCTCCACAGCATCAGGGGACCAATTAGCAACATCAGCACCCTGTCTAGTCAAATCGGTCAATGGCTTAACGACATCCGAAAAACCAGAAATAAATCGACGATAAAAGTTGGCAAAGCCCAAAAATTTCTGAAGACTTTTAAGAGAAGAGGGCTGCGTCCAATCACAAATAGCTTGAACCTTGACAGGATCCATCTCAATGGAAGAGGGAGAAAAAATATATCCCAAAAAGGAAATTCTCTGAACCCCAAAAACGCACTTAGAACCCTTGACACACAGAGAATTAGACCGCAAAACCTGAAAAACCCTCTTAACTTGCCGGACATGAGAGTCCCAGTCATCCGAAAAAATCAGAATATCATCCAGATACACTATCATAAATTTATCCAAAAAATCGCGGAAAATATCATGCATAAAGGACTGGAAGACTGAAGGGGCATTAGAAAGACCAAAAGGCATCACCAAATACTCAAAGTGGCCCTCGGGCGTATTAAATGCGGTTTTCCACTCATCCCCCTGCCTGATCCGCACCAAATTATACGCCCCACGGAGATCAATCTTAGAGAACCACTTGGCCCCCTTTATGCGAGCAAACAAATCAGTCAGCAACGGCAATGGGTATTGATATTTAACCGTGATTTTATTCAAAAGCCGATAATCAATACATGGTCTCAAAGAGCCGTCTTTTTTTGACACAAAGAAAAAACCGGCTCCTAAGGGAGATGACGATGGACGAATATGTCCCTTTTCCAAGGACTCCTTTATATATTCTCGCATAGCAGTATGTTCAGGCACAGACAGATTAAATAAACGACCCTTTGGGTATTTACTACCCGGAATTAAATCTATAGCACAATCGCACTCACGGTGCGGAGGTAGTGAACCAAGCTTGGGTTCTTCAAAGACGTCACGATAGTCAGACAGGAACTCAGGGATTTCAGAGGGGATAGATGATGAAATGGACACCAAAGGTACGTCCCCATGAGTCCCCTTACATCCCCAGCTCAACACAGACATAGCTCTCCAGTCAAGGACTGGGTTGTGAGACTGCAGCCATGGCAATCCCAGCACCAAATCCTCATGTAGATTATACAGCACTAGAAAACGAATAGTCTCCTGGTGATCCGGATTAATACACATAGTCACTTGTGTCCAGTATTGTGGTTTATTATTAGCCAATGGGGTGGAGTCAATCCCCTTCAGAGGAATAAGAGTTTCCAAAGGCTCTAAATCATACCCACAACGATTGGCAAAGGACCAATCCATAAGACTCAAAGCGGCGCCAGAGTCGATATAGGCGTCAGTAGTAATAGATGACAAAGAGCAAATCAGGGTCACAGACAAAATAAATTTAGACTGTAAAGTGCCAATGGAAACAGATTTATCAAGCTTTTTAATACGTTTAGAGCATGCTGATATAACATGAGTAGAATCCCCACAATAGAAACACAACCCATTTTTCCGTCTAAAATTCTGCCGCTCGCTTCTGGACAGAATTCTATCACACTGCATGCTTTCTGGCGTCTTCTCAGTGGACACCGCCAGATGGTGCACTGGTTTGCGCTCCCGCAGACGCCTATCGATCTGAATGGCCATTGTCATGGACTCATTCAGACCCGCAGGCACAGGGAACCCCACCATAACATCCTTAATGGCATCAGAGAGACCCTCTCTGAAAGTAGCCGCCAAGGCACACTCATTCCACTGAGTAAGCACAGACCATTTACGGAATCTTTGGCAGTAAATTTCAGCTTCATCTTGCCCCTGCGATAGGGACATCAAAGTTTTTTCTGCCTGAAGTTCCAAATGAGGTTCCTCATACAGCAAGCCCAAGGCCAAAAAAAACGCATCCACATTGCGCAACGCAGGATCCCCTGGTGCCAATGCAAAAGCCCAGTCTTGAGGGTCGCCGCGGAGCAAGGAAATCACAATCCCAACCTGCTGTGCAGGGTCTCCAGCAGAACGAGATTTCAGGGACAAAAATAGCTTACAATTATTTCTAAAATTCTGAAAGCTAGATCTATTCCCTGAGAAGAATTCCGGCAAAGGAATTCTCGGCTCAGATACCGGAGCATGAATAATAAAATCTTGCAAATTTTGTACTTTCGTGGTGAGATTATTCAAACCTGCAGTTACACTCTGAAGATCCATTATTAACAGGTGAACACAAAGCCATTCAAAGATTATAAGGAGAGAGAAAAAAAAGAAAGACTGCAGCATAGACAGACTGGCAAGTGATCCAATTAAGAGCACAGAAAAAAAAAAAAAAAAAAAAACTCTCAGCAGACTTCTTATTTCTCTCCTTTCTCAGCCAAGGATTTTAACCCTTTAGTGGGCCGGTCAAACTGTCATGATCTCCATGGCCAGAGAACTAGCATAAGCCTCTATAGGAACAAGCTCTTGGAAGATGTAACTATACTGACCATGAACTAAACCTACCGCATCATCTAGAAGTAGCCAGGTAGCATGTCCTACTTTTTATCCCTATATGCCCAGCGCCGGCCGGAGAACTAAATAATGCTAGCAGAGGGAAATATAAGACCTGACTCACCTCTAGAGAAATGCCCAAAAAAAGGAGACAGAAGCCCCCCACATATATTGGCGGTGATATGAGATGAAACAACAAACGCAGCAGAAGAATAGTTTTAGCAAATTTGAGGTCCGCTTTCTAGATAGCAGAAGACAGAAAGCATACTTTCATGGTCAGTAGAAAACCCTAACAAAACACATCCAGAAATTACTTTAGGACTCTGGCATTAACTCATAATACCAGAGTGGCAATTCCTGATCAACAAGAGCTTTCCAGACACAGTAACGAAACTGCAGCTGTGAACTGGAACCAAAATACAAAAACAAAACATGGACGAATGTCCAACTTATCTAGTAGATGTCTGGGAGCAGGAACAAGTACAGAGAGGCTTCTGATAACATTGTTGACCGGCAAGCATCTAACAGAGAAGCCAGGTTATATAGCGACACCCAGATCTAATCAGAACAGGTGAACAGGGAAGATGATGTCACAAGTTCAATTCCACCAGTAGCCACCGGGGGAGCCCAGAATCCAAATTCACAACAGATGTTGTTTAAAAAAATGCCAGACTGCACTCTTCCTAGCATCGGATCCCTTTTCAGGGATTGCAGACTGAGCTTTAACCGGATGGCAACGCTGTGCTCCAACAGGTTTTGGCTTTGACACGCGTTTTGGGCCAGATAGGGGCCCGGCAGATGGAACCTGTTGCGATGTTGATGCCTGCTGCGGCCCCTCCTCCACCTCTGCTTCTGAACTACTGCTGCCTGCACCCTGTTCCCTCAATGGCTGCCAATCGGGGTCAACAACCGGGTCATCTATTACCTCCTCTTCGAGCTCGTGTGCAACTTCGTCTGTGTCACTGTGTCGGTCTGTGGTATAGCGTTCGTGGCGGGGCAACATAGTCTCATCAGGGTCTGATTGTGGATCTGTACCCTGAGAGGGCAATGTGGTGGTCTGAGTCAAAGGAGCAGCATAGTACTCTGGCTGTGGCTGTGCATCAGTGCACTCCATGTCAGAATCTACTTGTAATGGGCATGGCCTGTTAAGTGTTTCACTTTCTAAGCCAGGGACGGTATGTGTAAAGAGCTCCATGGAGTGACCCGTTGTGTCGCCTGCTGCATCCTTCTCTCTTGTTGTAGTTTTTGCTGAGGAGGACAAGGAAGCGACTTGTCCCTGACCGTGAACATCCACAAGCGACGCGCTGCTTTTACATTTACCAGTTTCAGAAGAGGAGGCAAAAGAGCTAGAGGCTGAGTCTGCAATGTAAGCCAAAACTTGCTGTTGCTGCTCCGGCTTTAATAGTGTTTTTCCTACTCCCAGAAAAGAGAGCGTTCGAGGCCTTGTGTAGCCAGACGACGAAACTGGCTCCACAGCTCCAGACTTAGGTGGAATATTTTTATCCCCACGACCACCTGATGCTCCACTACCACTACCATCATTACCAGCTGACAATGAACGCCCACGGCCACGACCTCTTGCACCAGACTTCCTCATTGTTTTAAAAAATTAACCAAAGTAACTTTATTTGTTGCTGTCAAACAACTTACACGGTGAGCTATAACTTCAGTATGATTTCTATATCCCTTAACAGGTTGGTGAGACCACAAGGAAAATCAGGCACAATGTTACACACTCTGTTTTCTGTGGCACAAAATCACAGAGATGACACACACGCAGGACTGTCACTCAAGCACTAATGTCAATATTATTCTCCCACCTAATTTTTTTTTTTTTTTCTCAGGGAGACTTTAGAAACCAAATAAGATAAAATGTTTTTTTTCAGGGACAACTTAGAAACCAAATACTAATAAAAAAAATAAAAAAAATAAAATAGCCTTTCTATGGCCCACAATTAGAGAGAGAGAGGTGGCACACCCAGGAGTCAAGACTGGCACACAAGCTGAAAGGGCAATATTACTCTCCCACTGTTTTTTTATGTATTTTTTTTTTCAGGGAGACTTTAGAAACCAAATAATATTAAAAAAGCAAAAAAATAAATAGGCTTTCTATGGCCCACAATTAGAGAGAGGTGGCACACCCAGGAGTCAAGACTGGCACACAAGCTGAAAGGGCAATATTACTCTCCCACTGTTTTTTTATGTATTTTTTTTTTCAGGGAGACTTTAGAAACCAAATAATATTAAACAAAGCAAAAAAATAAATAGGCTTTCTATGGCCCACAATTAGAGAGAGAGAGGTGGCACACCCAGGAGTCAAGACTGGCACACAAGCTGAAAGGGCAATATTACTCTCCCACTGTTTTTTTTTTTTTTTTTTTTTTTCAGGGAGACTTTAGAAACCAAATAATATTAAACAAAGCAAAAAAATAAATAGGCTTTCTATGGCCCACAATTAGAGAGAGAGAGGTGGCACACCCAGGAGTCAAGACTGGCACACAAGCTGAAAGGGCAATATTACTCTCCCACTGTTTTTTTATGTATTTTTTTTTTTCAGGGAGACTTTAGAAACCAAATAATATTAAAAAAAGCAAAAAAATAAATAGGCTTTCTATGGCCCACAATTAGAGAGAGAGAGGTTGCACACCCAGGAGTCAAGACTGGCACACAAGCTGAAAGGGCAATATTACTCTCCCACTGTTTTTTTATGTATTTTTTTTTTCAGGGAGACTTTAGAAACCAAATAATATTAAAAAAAGCAAAAAAATAAATAGGCTTTCTATGGCCCACAATTAGAGAGAGAGAGGTGGCACACCCAGGAGTCAAGACTGGCACACAAGCTGAAAGGGCAATATTACTCTCCCACTGTTTTTTTATGTTTTTTTTTTTTTCAGGGAGACTTTAGAAACCAAATAATATTAAACAAAGCAAAAAAATAAATAGGCTTTCTATGGCCCACAATTAGAGAGAGAGAGGTGGCACACCCAGGAGTCAAGACTGGCACACAAGCTGAAAGGGCAATATTACTCTCCCACTGTTTTTTTTTTTTTTTTTTTTTTTTCAGGGAGACTTTAGAAACCAAATAATATTAAAAAAAGCAAAAAAATAAATAGGCTTTCTATGGCCCACAATTAGAGAGAGAGAGGTGGCACACCCAGGAGTCAAGACTGGCACACAAGCTGAAAGGGCAATATTACTCTCCCAGTTTTTTTATGTATTTTTTTTTTCAGGGAGACTTTAGAAACCAAATAATATTAAACAAAGCAAAAAAATAAATAGGCTTTCTATGGCCCACAATTAGAGAGAGAGAGGTGGCACACCCAGGAGTCAAGACTGGCACACAAGCTGAAAGGGCAATATTACTCTCCCACTTTTTTTATGTATTTTTTTTTTCAGGGAGACTTTAGAAACCAAATAATATTAAAAAAAGCAAAAAAATAAATAGGCTTTCTATGGCCCACAATTAGAGAGAGAGAGGTGGCACACCCAGGAGTCAAGACTGGCACACAAGCTGAAAGGGCAATATTACTCTCCCACTGTTTTTTTATGTTTTTTTTTTTTTCAGGGAGACTTTAGAAACCAAATAATATTAAACAAAGCAAAAAAATAAATAGGCTTTCTATGGCCCACAATTAGAGAGAGAGAGGTGGCACACCCAGGAGTCAAGACTGGCACACAAGCTGAAAGGGCAATATTACTCTCCCACTGTTTTTTTATGTATTTTTTTTTCAGGGAGACTTTAGAAACCAAATAATATTAAAAAAAGCAAAAAAATAAATAGGCTTTCTATGGCCCACAATTAGAGAGAGAGAGGTGGCACACCCAGGAGTCAAGACTGGCACACAAGCTGAAAGGGCAATATTACTCTCCCACTGTTTTTTTATGTATTTTTTTTTTCAGGGAGACTTTAGAAACCAAATAATATTAAACAAAGCAAAAAAATAAATAGGCTTTCTATGGCCCACAATTAGAGAGAGAGAGGTGGCACACCCAGGAGTCAAGACTGGCACACAAGCTGAAAGGGCAATATTAATCTCCCACTGTTTTTTTATGTTTTTTTTTTTTTTTCAGGGAGACTTTAGAAACCAAATAATATTAAACAAAGCAAAAAAATAAATAGGCTTTCTATGGCCCACAATTAGAGAGAGAGAGGTGGCACACCCAGGAGTCAAGACTGGCACACAAGCTGAAAGGGCAATATTACTCTCCCACTGTTTTTTTATGTATTTTTTTTTTTCAGGGAGACTTTAGAAACCAAATAATATTAAAAAAAGCAAAAAAATAAATAGGCTTTCTATGGCCCACAATTAGAGAGAGAGAGGTGGCACACCCAGGAGTCAAGACTGGCACACAAGCTGAAAGGGCAATATTACTCTCCCACTGTTTTTTTATGTATTTTTTTTTTCAGGGAGACTTTAGAAACCAAATAATATTAAAAAAAGCAAAAAAATAAATAGGCTTTCTATGGCCCACAATTAGAGAGAGAGAGGTGGCACACCCAGGAGTCAAGACTGGCACACAAGCTGAAAGGGCAATATTACTCTCCCACTGTTTTTTTATGTATTTTTTTTTTTCAGGGAGACTTTAGAAACCAAATAATATTAAACAAAGCAAAAAAATAAATAGGCTTTCTATGGCCCACAATTAGAGAGAGAGAGGTGGCACACCCAGGAGTCAAGACTGGCACACAAGCTGAAAGGGCAATATTACTCTCCCACTGTTTTTTTATGTATTTTTTTTTTTCACGGAGACTTTAGAAACCAAATAATATTAAAAAAAGCAAAAAAATAAATAGGCTTTCTATGGCCCACAATTAGAGAGAGAGAGGTGGCACACCCAGGAGTCAAGACTGGCACACAAGCTGAAAGGGCAATATTACTCTCCCACTGTTTTTTTATGTATTTTTTTTTCAGGGAGACTTTAGAAACCAAATAATATTAAAAAAAGCAAAAAAATAAATAGGCTTTCTATGGCCCACAATTAGAGAGAGGTGGCACACCCAGGAGTCAAGACTGGCACACAAGCTGAAAGGGCAATATTACTCTCCCACTGTTTTTTTATGTATTTTTTTTTTTCAGGGAGACTTTAGAAACCAAATAATATTAAAAAAAGCAAAAAAATAAATAGGCTTTCTATGGCCCACAATTAGAGAGAGAGAGGTGGCACACCCAGGAGTCAAGACTGGCACACAAGCTGAAAGGGCAATATTACTCTCCCACTGTTTTTTTATGTATTTTTTTTTTCAGGGAGACTTTAGAAACCAAATAATATTAAAAAAAGCAAAAAAATAAATAGGCTTTCTATGGCCCACAATTAGAGAGAGGTGGCACACCCAGGAGTCAAGACTGGCACACAAGCTGAAAGGGCAATATTACTCTCCCACTGTTTTTTTATGTATTTTTTTTTTCAGGGAGACTTTAGAAACCAAATAATATTAAACAAAGCAAAAAAATAAATAGGCTTTCTATGGCCCACAATTAGAGAGAGAGAGGTGGCACACCCAGGAGTCAAGACTGGCACACAAGCTGAAAGGGCAATATTACTCTCCCACTGTTTTGTTTTTTTTGTTTTTTTTTCAGGGAGACTTTAGAAACCAAATAATATTAAACAAAGCAAAAAAATAAATAGGCTTTCTATGGCCCACAATTAGAGAGAGAGAGGTGGCACACCCAGGAGTCAAGACTGGCACACAAGCTGAAAGGGCAATATTACTCTCCCACTGTTTTTTTATGTATTTTTTTTTTCAGGGAGACTTTAGAAACCAAATAATATTAAAAAAAGCAAAAAAATAAATAGGCTTTCTATGGCCCACAATTAGAGAGAGAGAGGTGGCACACCCAGGAGTCAAGACTGGCACACAAGCTGAAAGGGCAATATTACTCTCCCACTGTTTTTTTATGTATTTTTTTTTTCAGGGAGACTTTAGAAACCAAATAATATTAAAAAAAGCAAAAAAATAAATAGGCTTTCTATGGCCCACAATTAGAGAGAGAGAGGTGGCACACCCAGGAGTCAAGACTGGCACACAAGCTGAAAGGGCAATATTACTCTCCCACTGTTTTTTTATGTTTTTTTTTTTTTCAGGGAGACTTTAGAAACCAAATAATATTAAACAAAGCAAAAAAATAAATAGGCTTTCTATGGCCCACAATTAGAGAGAGAGAGGTGGCACACCCAGGAGTCAAGACTGGCACACAAGCTGAAAGGGCAATATTACTCTCCCACTGTTTTTTTTTTTTTTTTTTTTTTTTCAGGGAGACTTTAGAAACCAAATAATATTAAACAAAGCAAAAAAATAAATAGGCTTTCTATGGCCCACAATTAGAGAGAGAGAGGTGGCACACCCAGGAGTCAAGACTGGCACACAAGCTGAAAGGGCAATATTACTCTCCCAGTTTTTTTATGTATTTTTTTTTTCAGGGAGACTTTAGAAACCAAATAATATTAAACAAAGCAAAAAAATAAATAGGCTTTCTATGGCCCACAATTAGAGAGAGAGAGGTGGCACACCCAGGAGTCAAGACTGGCACACAAGCTGAAAGGGCAATATTACTCTCCCACTGTTTTTTTATGTATTTTTTTTTCAGGGAGACTTTAGAAACCAAATAATATTAAAAAAAGCAAAAAAATAAATAGGCTTTCTATGGCCCACAATTAGAGAGAGAGAGGTGGCACACCCAGGAGTCAAGACTGGCACACAAGCTGAAAGGGCAATATTACTCTCCCACTGTTTTTTTATGTTTTTTTTTTTTTCAGGGAGACTTTAGAAACCAAATAATATTAAACAAAGCAAAAAAATAAATAGGCTTTCTATGGCCCACAATTAGAGAGAGAGAGGTGGCACACCCAGGAGTCAAGACTGGCACACAAGCTGAAAGGGCAATATTACTCTCCCACTGTTTTTTTATGTATTTTTTTTTTCAGGGAGACTTTAGAAACCAAATAATATTAAAAAAAGCAAAAAAATAAATAGGCTTTCTATGGCCCACAATTAGAGAGAGAGAGGTGGCACACCCAGGAGTCAAGACTGGCACACAAGCTGAAAGGGCAATATTACTCTCCCACTGTTTTTTTATGTATTATTTTTTTTCAGGGAGACTTTAGAAACCAAATAATATTAAACAAAGCAAAAAAATAAATAGGCTTTCTATGGCCCACAATTAGAGAGAGAGAGGTGGCACACCCAGGAGTCAAGACTGGCACACAAGCTGAAAGGGCAATATTAATCTCCCACTGTTTTTTTATGTTTTTTTTTTTTTTCAGGGAGACTTTAGAAACCAAATAATATTAAACAAAGCAAAAAAATAAATAGGCTTTCTATGGCCCACAATTAGAGAGAGAGAGGTGGCACACCCAGGAGTCAAGACTGGCACACAAGCTGAAAGGGCAATATTACTCTCCCACTGTTTTTTTATGTATTTTTTTTTTTCAGGGAGACTTTAGAAACCAAATAATATTAAAAAAAGCAAAAAAATAAATAGGCTTTCTATGGCCCACAATTAGAGAGAGAGAGGTGGCACACCCAGGAGTCAAGACTGGCACACAAGCTGAAAGGGCAATATTACTCTCCCACTGTTTTTTTATGTATTTTTTTTTTCAGGGAGACTTTAGAAACCAAATAATATTAAAAAAAGCAAAAAAATAAATAGGCTTTCTATGGCCCACAATTAGAGAGAGAGAGGTGGCACACCCAGGAGTCAAGACTGGCACACAAGCTGAAAGGGCAATATTACTCTCCCACTGTTTTTTTATGTATTTTTTTTTTTCAGGGAGACTTTAGAAACCAAATAATATTAAACAAAGCAAAAAAATAAATAGGCTTTCTATGGCCCACAATTAGAGAGAGAGAGGTGGCACACCCAGGAGTCAAGACTGGCACACAAGCTGAAAGGGCAATATTACTCTCCCACTGTTTTTTTATGTATTTTTTTTTTTCAGGGAGACTTTAGAAACCAAATAATATTAAAAAAAGCAAAAAAATAAATAGGCTTTCTATGGCCCACAATTAGAGAGAGAGAGGTGGCACACCCAGGAGTCAAGACTGGCACACAAGCTGAAAGGGCAATATTACTCTCCCACTGTTTTTTTATGTATTTTTTTTTTCAGGGAGACTTTAGAAACCAAATAATATTAAAAAAAGCAAAAAAATAAATAGGCTTTCTATGGCCCACAATTAGAGAGAGGTGGCACACCCAGGAGTCAAGACTGGCACACAAGCTGAAAGGGCAATATTACTCTCCCACTGTTTTTTTATGTATTTTTTTTTTTCAGGGAGACTTTAGAAACCAAATAATATTAAAAAAAGCAAAAAAATAAATAGGCTTTCTATGGCCCACAATTAGAGAGAGAGAGGTGGCACACCCAGGAGTCAAGACTGGCACACAAGCTGAAAGGGCAATATTACTCTCCCACTGTTTTTTTATGTATTTTTTTTTTCAGGGAGACTTTAGAAACCAAATAATATTAAAAAAAGCAAAAAAATAAATAGGCTTTCTATGGCCCACAATTAGAGAGAGAGAGGTGGCACACCCAGGAGTCAAGACTGGCACACAAGCTGAAAGGTCAATATTACTCTCCCACTGTTTTTTTATGTATTTTTTTTTTTC
This sequence comes from Ranitomeya variabilis, assembly GCF_051348905.1. NCBI lineage: Eukaryota > Metazoa > Chordata > Amphibia > Anura > Dendrobatidae > Ranitomeya > Ranitomeya variabilis. The sequence continues at coordinate 268,308,713 of NC_135233.1, read as the reverse complement.
AGGGAGACTTTAGAAACCAAATAATATTAAACAAAGCAAAAAAATAAATAGGCTTTCTATTGCCCACAATTAGAGAGAGAGAGGTGGCACACTCAGGAGTCAAGACTGGCACACAAGCTGAAAGGGCAATATTACTCTCCCACTGTTTTTTTATGTATTTTTTTTTTTCAGGGAGACTTTAGAAACCAAATAATATTAAACAAAGCAAAAAAATAAATAGGCTTTCTATGGCCCACAATTAGAGAGAGAGAGGTGGCACACCCAGGAGTCAAGACTGGCACACAAGCTGAAAGGGCAATATTACTCTCCCACTGTTTTTTTATGTATTTTTTTTTTTTTCACGGAGACTTTAGAAACCCAATAATATTAAAAAAAACAAAAAAATAAATAGGCTTTGTATGGCCCACTGAATGAGAGATGGCACACACAGGAGTGGCACACAAGCCCTGACTGAGGCCAATATTTTTCTCCCACTGATTGATGTAGTGTTTTTGTGTTGAGGTAGATTTTAGAACACAAATCAAGAAAAAAAATAAATAGGCTTTCTATGGCCCACTCAGTGAGAGATGGCACACACAGGGATGGCACTGTAGCAGAAATGCCAATCTTAATCTTCCACAAAAAAAAAAAAAACAGGGACTGTCCTACAATTACTATCTCCCTGCAGTAATGTAAGCCAGGTATGGCAGGCAGCAATAGGAGTGGACTGATGCACAAATTAAATAAAAAGTGTGGACAAACAAAAAAGATAGCTGTGCAGAAAGGAAGGAACAAGAGGATATGTGCTTTGAAAAAAGCAGTTGGTTTGCACAGTGGCGTACACACAGCAATACAGCTATCACGGAGCCTTCTAGGGCAGCCCAATGAGCTACAGCGCTGAGAGAAAAAAAAAAATGTAGCTTCCAGTGTCCCTGCACACCGAAGGTGGTGTTGGACAGTGGAAATCGCTACAGCACAAGCGGTTTGGTGGTTAGTGGACCCTGCCTAACGCTATCCCTGCTTCTGACGAAGCGGCAGCAACCTCTCCCTAAGCTCAGATCAGCAGCAGTAAGATGGCGGTCGGCGGGAACGCCCCTTTATAGCCCCTGTGACGCCGCAGACAGCAAGCCAATCACTGCAATGCCCTTCTCTAAGATGGTGGGGACCAGGACCTATGTCATCACGCTGCCCACACTCTGCGTTCACCTTCATTGGCTGAGAAATGGCGCTTTTCGCGTCATTGAAACGCGACTTTGGCGCGAAAGTCGCGTACCGCATGGCCGACAAGCACAGGGGTCGGATCGGGTTTCATGAGACGCCGACTTAGCCAAAAGTCGGCGACTTTTGAAAATGAACGACCCGTTTCGCTCAACCCTACTCTTGACTATAAAAGCCCCCCGCCACCTAACAATCCCTTTTTAAACATATAACCAAATTCCACTTTAAAATACCCCTTTACTTAGTAGAAACACCATGTGTAAATTGTATAAAAGAAGTGGAGCATTCCACTAGTATTACCATAAATAAGGTATAGAAGCAAATATAAAGAAACAAATGTTCTCTACACATCCTTTTACGTACCAGACCCATTTGTTAAAAGAGGAAGATGACTTCATAATATTCAGGGCTGTTTACCAAGACTTCATAGCTAATATTTCTTCTTGAATATGTGGTAAACCCAGTATATCGATGTATATAAGTCTGCCAGATGGAATATTCCCTGAATAAATCATAGAAATGGCTTCACACATGATGTTAAGTCTAGTTCTTGGTTGTTAAACAAAAACCCAGTCTGATATTGATTTGTGAACAAAGTACAGTATTCTTAGCCAAAACAAAAAAAAACTCCAAAAAATGGCATATTCAAAAAGGAGAAACATAGGAGTGTTTATGTAAAAGTACAAAAATCTTTAACACATTTAGACAATAGACAACATAGCATTTATAAAAAGTGAAAGTAAGGACACACAGTAGTGGCGTTCAGCAATATATAAAAATTTAATCCCATATTACAATACATAATTATTTGTACTGGTAAAATGTACCATGTAACTTCTTCACCGTTTTTGTGACACAATGCCTCTAATAGAAAAGTAAATATCTACCATAAAAAGATGCAGTCTTTAATATATACAGTAAGAATCAATAGAATTATAGAGGCATGTTAACACAATCGGGTAGAAAAGGTAACACACAAAAATGTCATGTAGAACCATCATGTGTACACATAAAAGTATGGACATGTATCATCTTACCAATTGCTTGGGGCACGCCACACAGATCTTTGAAGACCCCCGACGCACGTTTTGTCCGATAATACGCCATGCTTTCTCAAGGGGAGGTGTTGTAGTACTTCCCAAACAGGACCTTTTGTATCCCAGGTAACTGATCAATTGTTAGTCACGTGATCGGCTTGCTAACAGGTTGTATACTAGCAGCGCATGCGCCCGTGGCCAGCCGCACCACAAACTCGTGACCCGGCCAGGCGTCCAAGTGCACGCGAGCAGGAGCAAGGCATTTGCCATAGTTCCGAGTTGGGTGCCAAGGATGATGAGTTGCCAAATGATGCGGGGTGAATGCAGGGACCAAGAGGGCGCATGTGCACTACAACCAGAGCAAACATCAGTACAGTTCCACCGTCATTTACTCATAACAATTCACAGAGAAAGGAGGAGGATTTCATGTAAGTGGACCATATCCCATTCCAGTGATACTCATCAACATTCCTTTGGTCCATTATTGTTTAATCCTCAAATCCACATTTCTATATAGAACTGTAAATTCAGGTAATAGATCTTCATAACCAATTACTTTATATATGGCTTGTCTTAGCTCATACTATGAGACAAAAATGGGATCAGAAGGTTTAGTTATGGGTACTAATTATGATGCAGAAGACTGTAAATAAGAACAGATCAGAAAACATATAAATAACACATAAGCAACACAAAATTATAAAACCAGGTAAAAACTGCAACAGGAGGGGATTAGTAATTCTAGTCGATCACATGATTTCTATTACAAAAAAGGAGCAAAGTTCAGGGACTCATTCATACCATCCGGTTTAAGGCTATGTGCACACGTTGCGGATCTGCATCATTTTTTTCTGCGCAGAATTGCACCAAATCCACAATGTATTGCCCAAGCAATGTTAATCAATGGGAATCCAGAATTGTTGTGCATATGTTGCGGAAAATTCCTCACGGATTCGCAGTGTTTTATTTTCCACAGCATTTCAATTCCTTTTGCGTATCTGCAGCGTTTCTGCACCCATTGACTTCCATTGAGTCAGTCAAATCCACAGCAAAACCGCAGGTGTAAAAAAGGTTTACGGATTTGCTGGGGATTTGCGTGCCAAAAATGCTGCAGAAAGGATGGAGGAAGAATGTGTGGGCGGAGACTATGTGTGAGCGGAGAATATGTGCGGGTCTGTCTGTGGGTGTCTGTGTGTATCTATGTGTGTGTCTGTGGGTGTTTGTGTCTCTGTGTGTCTGTGATTGTGTGCGGATCTGTGTGGGTATCTGTGGGTGTCTGTGTGCGGGTGTCTCTGTGTGTGTGCGGGTCTGTGTGTCTGTCTGCAGGTGTCTGTGTGTGTAGCCAGGCATTGTCTGAAGGGACTACTGCTCCCATCCGGCTATGTCTGCTGTCACATATTACAGTGACAACATGAACCGATGATGGGACAGTATTGCCGTCATCCGGCAACTGTGTTCAAGTGTAAACAAAAAACCACATTTACACAATAACATAGAACATTCATATTCACCAAACATCTAATTCCCCGACACCCTTGTCTCCTGCAACAAAAATAAAATAATAAACCAACATATAATACTATCAATACTATCCTGTCTGATGTAGTCCATTAAAAAACGAGTGTTCCACGGCGATCTCACATGTAGAACAGTCACATCACATCCTCCCCAGTGTATCACTGCGCCGCCGAGAGAGAGTTCAACTGAGTTTGTGCTATTATCTGCGGCACCGCTGCATGTGAAAATTCTCACACAGCAGTGCCGTAAGTGAGAGCACGAACTCTGGTGAGCTCTCTGTATAACCGGAGGCCATGTAGAGCAGTCACATCTCCTGATGTGGCTGTTCTACACTGGAGATTATCGTGGGACACTCTATATTAAATGGACTACGGCAGACAGGGAGTATTTATGTTGGTTTATTATTTTATTTTTGTTGCAGGACTTTATTCTGGCCGTGTCTTTATTTACCATACAACTATAGGATTAGTAATGGATAGGTGTCTTATAGACGCTTCTCCATTACTAATCCGTGGGCTTGATGTCACCTGACTATACAAAGGTGACATCAACCCCACAAATATGAACCCCACTTGCCACTGCTACAGGGCAAGTGGGAAGAGCGAGGCTAAGTGCCAGAATTGGCACATTTATAAGATGCGCCATTTCTGGGGCAGCTGAGAGCTGATGTTTTTTGCCTGGCGGGGTGCCAATATCCATAGTCCCTTCCAAGGCCATATCAGCCCGCAGCTGTCTGCCTAGCCTTTGCTGGTTCGATTTTATAGGGGGACTCCATGTCAATTTTTTTCTGGGGTTCCCCTGTAAACTAGCCAGTAAAGGCTAAGCAAACGTATGTGAGCTCATATTGATAGCCTGGGAACCTTTATGGCTATTGGCTCCTTCCCAGAATATTAACCTCAGCCATCGGCTTTCCCTCTGCTGGTTAAGAAAATTAGGCAGGAGCCCACCCAGTTTTTTTTGGGGTATGATCCCACGGTCAGGAACCGACAGCACTTTAGACACAGCACATGTCCACTCTGTCCAAAGTGCTGCCAGCTTTTGAACGCAGGTGATTCCGCATGTGTTCATTGAACAGTACGGAATCACCATGCTCAATACATTGTACGGGAACATTTATCTTGTCGAGACTGAGCGTCTCCACAAGATAAATTGACATGCTGCAGTCTGGAAAGACGCGCCACATGTCCATCTCACCACGGAAGCCTCGGGCGCCGGTACATGCATAGTGGAGATGGGATTTTTTAAAGTCCCATCCACTATGCTGTAACATCAGGCTGTTGCGTGTTGGACACTGCAGATGTATGCAGCATCCAACCCGCAGCGTTTACTGACTGTAGGAACATACCCTTATAAAGTTTTTGAAAATTAAACTGTTATTGAAAATCCATATAAAAATGCATCAAATCCGCACAGGTTTACAACTGTGTTTTCTGCCAAAAGAGGAAGAATCCGTGCACATTTTTACAACAGCAAATCTGCAACGTGCGCACATACCCTTACTGTTTCCAAAGTAACTATCCATTTAAGCTCACATTTGGCCAGGAGATGTTTGATATTCCCACCCCTTATACCAGTGTGAACCATATCAATCCCTCTAACCATAAATCCCTTAGGATCACAGATGTGAACAGCTCTAAAATGTCTAGGGATGGTCTTTAACTGTGAGGGGTCGGCCACTGTCCTGGTCGCGCCAATGTCCCGCACATGCTCCCTCACCCTTACTCTAAGTTCTCTGGATGTAAGCCCCACATAAATTAGTGGGCAACTACAAGTGGCGTAGTATATAACATTCATACTACTGCAGGAGATATGCTCCCTAAATTGAAATTGTTTCTTGCCATCTGCAGAGTGAAATGAAGTGCTGCGGAGGACATTGGCGCAGGCAAGAGAGTGGCCGCAGGTGTAGCAACCCTTCAGAGGTCCTCTTGTTCCAAAGGGATTAGCAGACGGTGCAACATAATGACTTCTAACCAAGAGATCGCTAAGATTTTTAGATCTACATGGGGTCATAAGTGGACGATCAGCTAGAAAAGGTCCCAGTTAGGCCTCTGTACTCGATATAGGCCAGTGCCTTTTAAGGACAGCTCTCATATTATCCCATTCATGATTAAATATTGAGATAAAGCAAATTTTCTCATCCCCCTTCTTCTTACATTTATTCTGATATAGAAGATGGCTACGTGGGGTAGATATTGCCCTATTATACCCATATCGAACACACCGCTTGCTATAACTTCTCTGTTCAAATCAAGTCTTGAGATCATCTACCTTTATCTCAAATCTATTATCCGTAGAGCATATACGCTTCATCTTCAAGATCAGTCTGACCGGTTCAGCCCTAATGGTGGCTTGGCTGTGTAGTGATTTTGCACGAATTAACGAATTAACCGAAGTTGACTTTCGAAACACATCAGTGTGAATGGACGAGGCTGCATCCAACTCCAGACCGATGTCCAGAAAGTCGATCTTATGCTGATCATACCTATATGTTACTCTTATATTATAAGAATTTAAACTCAACACAGCCATAAAATCCTCGAGCTGCTACACTGTTCCACGCCTTTTGTCTCTTGTGCATGCTGATAAAATTTTGTGTTGGAAAAAAACTCCTATTCCATAGAATCTGGTTTTGGCACATAAAACACAGAAAAACATGATACCTGCATTTTTTGAGTGTTTTTTCACCACCCATTCAAGTTAATGGGTGAAAAATGCCCTACGTCCAAAAAAACATGCAAAGCACAAAATACTGATGACAAAAAAACAGTGTGTGCATGACGTTTCTGACATCTCATAGGCTTTTCTGGTACTGTAAAATGCAGCTGAAAAATATCATAAAAACAAAACGCTGCAAAAATGCCTAGTGTGAACTTAGCCTATACATGAGAGATGGCAGCTATTTTCACACCATCTGCATTTGTATCAATGAGAAACTTGCTGTGCTAAATATCTGGTGATACCTATTACAATATGGGAGACGTCTTCCCATAGACGCGCTGTGTGGTAATTTCAGCCACACGTACTGTATATACCCCGTCTGCACTGTATCTGCTCCTACCCCTCCTGCCATGAAGAGACCAAATAAAAGCCGCGGATAAACAGAAACACTTGAGTTTGCTGCGGAATAAAACCTGTTGTAGAGGAAATAGACACACACATTATCGGGGATGCGGAGGAACAGATAAGATTTGACTTTTAGTCACTCATTAGTATAAAATGTGCTGGGTCTGAAAGTGCAATGAGATGCTGTCATCGTGTCCGCCGTACATTCCCTGTCCCTGGCTTTTATAAAATCGTTCAGTCAACCAAAAGCACAGAAGTAAATAGACAAAAAACCTGGAGGTCACTAGGTATTACATCTGATATGGAAAAAATGACATATCACGTGCAATAAAAGCTGCCATGGTCAGTAGATAAGATAGTGCTAAAAACAGTTTGTAATAAATCAGTCACATAAATAACTGCTGGTGTATATACTGTATTATACTGTTCAGGACTATCAGAACACTGCCATTGATTAACATTGATTTAAAGGGGTTGTCCACTGTTCGGACAGCCCCTTCTTAATTATAATATTACCCACAAAGGGGTAAAAGCATCTTATATGCATCATTCCAGCAATATCATAGCATGGTGTTATGTCAGGTGAGCCCTGGAGCCAATCGGCAGCTGCTAATGAGCCGCGTCACGCTCACTTCTTCGGACAAAACTGACAATGGGAAGAACTGAGAGCTGCTCTGGTTCCTCAGATATAGTCATAGGAAACAAATTAAATGCGAGTGAAACATCTCACTGGTGGCTACTGATTTTCTGCAGGGCTCGCATGACATAATGTCACGAGAGCCCTGGGAAACCTGGAACAGTGCCAGCAATAGAGGTGGATATAAACTGTTTTTATTCTACGAGGGGAAATAATGTAATTGCGAGGGGGTTGCTTGAGCAGTGGACAACCCCTTTTAAACTGGCCATAAACATATAAATACTTAAAACTGTAGGCTCTGATCACCAGTAATCTGACCGTCACTCCAAACACTTATCATACATGCTACAAAATTTATCTTAAATTGTACAATTTGCACTACTATAATCTGAGAAAAAATGCGCGTGAGTCACAGGAATAGCCTTCTATTTTCATGGATTAGAACAAATCAGTTAAGAATACAAGATGACATCCACAAAAGATCTGTGGCTAGTTCCCCAAGATGTTTGGAATATCCTTGCTGCTGAGATACTTCAAAAACTATGTGCAAGTGTACCTAGAAGAATTGCTGATTTAATATTGTTTTGATGGCAAATGGTGGTCGCACCAAATATCGATGTGATTTAGATTTTTGTGTTGCTCCCTTATTTTGCACTTTGTTAATTAATAATAAACTATTAACACTTTCATTTTTTAAGGCATTCTTACTCTGCGGCATTTTTCCAACACCTGCCTAATACTTTTGCATAGTACTTTGTATCAGAACAATTATGCCACATGTGGCATGGCTTCTTTCAGCAGAAACTATAATGACCACATAAATGAGGGAGAGACATATGGACATCCCTATAAATAAAATTCCTTCTGCTAGCTCCTAATGAAAAAGTCTGAATCCTGTCTGACTTGTTTTGAAGTATGTGCAGTACAAAGATGCCAAAAGATTTATGGCACCAATCTTCCCCCCTCTTATAACTGACGTCATTACTTTTAGCACTTGCTGAGTAAAGGAAGTTATTAAGAGGCTTTTTCCTGCTGGTTGTTTAAGATTCTGCAGGAAATTAGGAGGACACGGAATGATAAGTACAGAATTCTGCTACACACGTATCTTGCGTGCGATGTAATGCTACACTTTAGGGCTCATACACACTGGCACAGAGCCTTACTGCACCTTTAGTACTGTACTACTGAGCCATATGGCTCTGTAGAGGGAGAAGAGAAACCAAATGAATGTTTGTCCGGGCATGAGAGAAGATATCGGGAGATTAGTTCAGAGATATATGGAGGAGACAGGTTAGGGATGGCTTTGGAGGTCAGTATTAGTAATTTGAACTGGATAGGCTTAGGGAATGGGAGCCAGTGAAGAGATTTGCAGAGGAAGGAAGCAGGGGAGTAGTGAGGAGAGAGATGAATTAGTCGGGCAGCAGTTAAGGATGGACTGGAGAGGTGCAAGGGTGTTAGTAGGGAAGCCACAGAAAAGGATGTTGCAGTAGTCAAGGCGGGAGATGATGAGGGCATTCACAAGCAATTTAGTAGATTGACGGTTGAGAAAAGGACTGATTCTGGAGATATTTTTAAGCTGGAGGCGACAGGAGGTGGAAAGAGCTTAGATGTGCGGTTTGAAGGACAGGGCAGAGTCAAGGGTTACTCCGTGGCAACGGACCTCGGGTACGAGGGTCGTTAATTCCGATAGATAGGTCAGGTATGGAAGATCTATGAGATGGAGGAAAGATGATGAGTTCAGATTTGTCCACATTGAGTTTGAGGAAGCGAGAGGAAATAAACATCATAGAACAAAGAGGACGCTAATATTTACTGGTGTCCTGATGGATTCAGGTGTATATCCTCCGTGCACAGTCATCCAGGGCTCTCTGGACCTAGAAGCAGTGCTTCTTAGTGGAGGACAACGCCACATGTACAGACTCCGGGGAACATCTGGGTGCCCTTAGGATGTTATAAGCAGAGTGGCTTCTGTCGAGTCTATCCACGGTGTAATCTTTTTTGAGTTAACAGAAACATAACAGAACACTGGTGCAAAAATCCACGAAAAAAAAGTGAATTTCCTACAGGCAATACAAGACTATGGCTCAAAAACCATCATTCTCTTATTGAATGGTCTGAACTCATAGACAGCCGTGTGGAAGAGCAATTCCAAAAGCTCAGAAAAAGTGAAAAAAGAGCTTTTTCATCAAGAAATAATATTATATATTATATGGAGCATATGGTTGCAGTTGAAAGATGCTCAAAAGCCCGAACATGTGAACAGCAACTCATTTTTAGTTAGAAATGTCTCTCATTCTTTTGAGTGCTTTGTTAGCTCTTTTCACAAGGGATTTGGAGTGGACCTGCTCCAAATTTGCCTGAAAACTGCATAAATGCACATACCCTTCTAGTGCTGCTTTTATCTGAGAAATTCCTATTTGCATTTAACTAACATAATACATTAATAAGTGACCCCGTCAGCATGCATTGTTCACGGGGATAATAGCTTCTTTTTTTTCCTCAAGGAGAACTTTGTACTAATTGCTTTAAATGACAATTTCAAAGTACATTGTTATAGCTATTACTGTTCTCCACTACTGATTGAAATTGATGTCTACCACTCATTCTCTCTCTCTCTCTCTGCTACGGGAATCGAAAAATGATTGTTTTATCGTCTTTAGCGGAATAATGTATATTTACTTTTCTTCCTAGGTTTATATTTTCCTTACATGAAATATAAATAATCATTTTGCGCATAGTATGTGGTTATTACATTTATGAAGCGTTTTAGAGAAGAGAAATAACATAAGTGAAAGTCAATCATGCTGTGCGAATACAGACAAATTACATACACACTTATATATACAAATATTATGGACTTAGTCATAGTACTCAAGGACAATACCCGAAAATATATATTGTGCAAGCAAACTATTACCGCAGACCATCATTTCTATAATTTCAGAGAACATACACTATTTTCTTACATTAAGCTGTGAAACTGCCGCTTAGTGTTAAACCCTTATTAAGTAAGATTAAGGAAGCACATTTTCCATTTAAGTATGATTATTGTATATCGCACCATGCTCGGGAACGCCGGTCATGGCAATCTTTTCCCTTTATAAAGGCTTATTGTGAGAAGAACTAGAAAACATGCAAAAGCATTTCTAGAAAGTATAGAAATAAAATAATATAATAATCAAATTTTTGCCTACACTATTGGAGTTTTCAATAGGTGGCGCTAGAGTTCTAGTTCTCTTCCTCTCTGAAGAGACAATTTTCATATTTAATTTCCCAGAGGAGCATGCATAGCTTTTAAGTCTCCTCACTCTGACATGCCAGGCCTGACTTGTCCCTCTCTGTAAAGAGAAATGTTACCCCTTAGATCCCACAATTGTATTTGTTAGACAGGAATATTAATCCATTGTTATCATTTGCTATGTTTACAGTGTTGTGAGAATACAGAGTGGGCCATTTATATGGATACACCAAATAAAATGGGAATGGTTAGTGATATCAACTTCCTGTTTGTGGCACATTAGTATATGGGAGGGAGGAAATTTTTCAAGATGGGTGGTGACCATGGCGGCCATTTTGAAGTCGGCCATTTTGGATCCAACTTTATTTTTTCCAATGGGAGGAGGGTCATGTGACACATCAAACTTATTGCTAATTTCACAAGAGAAACAATGGTGTGCTTGGTTTTAACATAACTTAATTATTTCATGAGCTATTTACAAGTTTCTGACCACTTATAAAATGTGTTCAAAGTGCTGCCCATTGTGTTGGATTGTCAATGCAACCCTCTTCTCCTACTCTTGACACACTGATAGCAACACCGCAGAAGAAATACTAGTCTAAGGGGGTCAGATTCCTTGCAGGAATGCTCAGACCTGACACCCATAATGTGGTGGTGCACCATCTTGCTGGAAAAACTCAGGGAACGTGCCATCTTCAGTGCATAAATTGGCAACACATCATTATGCAGCAATTTCAGATATGCAGTGGCATTAAAGGTTTCCATTGATGAAGAATGGACCCACTATTTTTGTACCCCATATACCACACCATATCATCAATTATGGGTGTCATGTCTGAGCATTCCTACATGAACAGTTTCCTGGAAGGTGGATTGGTCATCGTGGGCCAGTTGAATGGCCAACAAGGTCTCCCAATTTGACCCCCTTAGACTTTTACCTTTGGGGTCATCTGAAGGCTATTGTCTATGCTGTGAAGATACGAGATGTGCAGCATCTGAAACAACGGATACTGGAAGCCTGTGCTAGCATTTCTTCTGCGGTGTTGCTATCAGTGTATCAAGAGTAGGAAAAGAGGGTTGCATTGACAATCCAACACAATGGCAGCACTTTGAGCACATTTTATAAGTGGTCATAAACTTGTAAATAACTCATAAAAGAATAAAGTTACGTTAAAACCAAGCACACCATTGTTTTTCTTGTGATATTCTCAAAAAGTTTGCTGTGTCACATGACCCTCTTCCCATTGAAAAAAATAAAGTTGTATCCAAAATGGCTGTCTTCAAAATGGCTGCTATGTTCACCACCCATCTTGAAAAGTTTTCCCCCTCCCATATACTAATGTGCCACAAACAGGAAGTTGATATCACCAACCATTCCCATTTTATTTAGGTGTATCCATATACAGGGCGCATCCTGTATTTTCACAACACTGTAAACATAGCAAATGGTAACAATGGATTAATATTCCTGTGTAACAGATACAATTGTGGGATCTAAGGGGTAACATTTCTCTTTACGGAGGGTGACAAGTCAGGCCTGGCATGTCAGAGTGAGGAGACTTACCCTGTATATTTCACCTCACCATTTCTTCCATATTAGCTGATTTGTCACATTTAAAGGGAGTCTGTCACTCCCAGCATGCTAATTAAACCACTTATACAAGTATATAGCTTACCAAGCCCCTATAAAAATCTCAATCTTGTAGATTTTAGTGGTTTAGTTGCAAAATATATATATATATTTTTAATGCAAATGGCAAATAGCAAAGGGCTCCGTGCACTGTTTTGCCCCCTCAGTTTGCATATTGAGCTCTTTGTCATATTTTGTTTTGCCAGCACTCAAGCGAGCATTATCTGAACTCAGTCAGCAGCTCTGCCCCCTGCAGTGGCAAGGCAAGCATTCAGCCATGCTCCCCTAGTGTTGTTACAAGCTTTCATCACTGGCTCTTGTCTGCGGCTCCTTGGTGCTGTACTGCAGACAAGAACCAGCCATGAGAGCCCATATTTTTAACACTATAAGATGCAGCAGACCATAAGACACACCTACATTTTAGAGGAGGAAGAGAGAAAAGAATTGAAGCAAAAAAATATGGTCATGACGTGCTGTTATGTGGGGGGGGGGAGAATTTGCTGATGACACTGCTACAGGGGTAATGTCCCCCAATTCTGTACTAATATCCCCCATCCTGGTATATATATGTCCCCAATCCAGATATACATGGCCCCCCTCATCTCCATTCTTGTATACCTGGCCCCCTCATCCCCATCCTGGTATGCATAGTCCATACATCCCCATCCTGGTATGTACAGTCCCTACATCCCCATCCTGGTATGCATGGCCCCATCAGAAAAACATTAAAAAATAAGCCAATCTACTTACCTTCCCTGCGCTCCCTCGCAGCATTATGTTCTGATACCAGCAGCTGATTTCAGCTTGTAAGCTGTAACATCATGCGCTGCTTACAAGCCGAGGACAGCTTCCAGATTAATCACTGCTCCCCACGCCCAGGACTATGGGCGTGAGGAGCAGTGAATATTCATCTAATCTAATAGCAGGCACACTGTTAGCCGCAGCCACTGGCTTCCTACAGCTGCTGGGCGATTACGTGTGCATGCAACTAAAGGTAATAATAATAATAATAATAATTTTTATTTATATAGCGCCAACATATTCCGCAGCGCTTTACAACTTATAGAGGGGACTTGTACAGACAATAGACATTACAGCATAACAGAAATCACAGTTCAAAACAGATACCAGTAGGAATGAGGGCCCTGCTGGCAAGCTTACAACCTATGAGGTAATGAATATTCACTGCTCTCCACCCCCTTTTAGTAGCGAGCACACGTGATAGCCCAGCCGCTGCAGTAGCAGGCTGTTGCGGCTAACAGTACAGTGTGCAGGCTATTAACGAGAAATTAATATTCACTGATATCCATGCCCATAGTCCCTCCCAACTCTCAGAGCCGGGCCAGTGCATAGAGGTGGGAGGCACTATGGATGTGGAGAGCAGTTAATATTCATTTCTCTTTAACAGCAGGCACAGGCTTTAGCTGCAGCCGACGGCTCCTACCCCCTGTGACCCGCTCCTCTGCCGCTGCCGCTCCCCCACCCCCCATCCACAGTCACAGCAGGTACATCTGATAGTCTGAAAAATAATGTATATTTTGTATTTCAGTGCGATGCACTTCTCCTTGTTACTGAATAAATTGAAGTGGTATATGCAAGAAAAATGAAGGCACTCACCGGTCTAAAATTGGCAATCTTTATTCAATCTTCATAAAAAGCTTCATGGCCGGGGGAGTGAGAAAAGGAGCTCTTGCGAGCAGGAGCAAACGACGGCCGTTTCGCGCTGTGCTTGCGCTTCTACAGGTCAGCAATACCCAAAAGTGACACCATTCTAAAAATTGCACCCCTCAAGGTGCTCAAAACCACATTCAAGAAGTTTATTAATCCTTCAGGTGCTTCACAGCAGAAGAAGCAACATGGAAGGAAAAAATTAACATTTAACTTTTTTGTCACAAAAATGAATTTTAGCAACAATTTTTTTTATTTTCCCAAGGGTAAAAAGAGAAACTGGACCCCAAAAGTTATTGTACAATTTGTCCTGAATATGACGATACCCCATATGTGGGGGGAACCACTATTTGGATGCACGACAGGGCTCGGAAGGGAAGGAGCGCCATTTGACTTTTACAAGGAAAAATTGGCTCCAATCTTTAGCGGACACCATGTCGTGTTTGGAGAGCCCCTGTGTGTCTAAACATTTGAGCTCCCCCACAAGTGACCCCATTTTGGAAACTACACCCCCCAAGGAGCTTATCTGGCTGCATAGTGAGCACTTTGAACTCCCAGGTGTTTCACAAATTGATCTGTAAAAATGAAAAAGTACTTTTTTTTCACAAAAAAATTCTTTTAGCCTCAATTTTTTCATTTTCACTTGGGCAACAGGATAAAATGGATCCAAAAATGTGTTGGGCAATTTCTCCTGAGTACACCGATACCTCATATGTGGTCACAAACCACTGTTTGTGCACACGGCAAGGCTCGGAAGGAAAGGAGCGGCATTTGACTTTTGAATGAAAAATTAGCTCCAATCGTTAGCGGACACCATGTCGCGTTTGGAGAGCCCCTGTGTACCTAAAGATTGGAGTTACCCCACAAGTGACCCCATTTTAGAAACTAGACCCCCCATGGAACTTATCTAGATGCATAGTGAGCACTTTGAACCCCCAGGTGCTTCACAAATTGATCCGTAAAAATGAAAAACTACTTTTTTTTCACAAAAATTTTTTTAGCCTCAATTTGTTCATTTCCCCATGGGCAACAGGATAAAATGGATCCTAAAATTTATTGGGCAATTTCTCCTGGGTACACCGATACCTCATATGTGAGGGTAAACCACTGTTTGGGCACACGGCAGGGCTCGGAAGGGAAGTAGCGCCATTTCACTTTTTTAATGAAAATTTAGCTCCAACCGTAAGCGGACACCATGTTGCGTTTGGAGAGCCCCTGTGTGCCTAAACATTGGAACTCCCCCACATGTGACCCCATTTTGGAAACTAGACCTCCCATGGAACTAATCTAGATGTGTGGTGACCATTTTAAACCCCCAAGTGCTTCACAGAAGTTTATAACGCAGAGCCATGAAAATAAAAAATCATTTTTCTTTCCTCAAAAATTATATTTTAGCCCACAATTTTTTATTTTCACAAGAGTAACAGGAGAAATTGGACCCCAATAGTTGTTGCCCAGTTTGTCCTGAGTACGCTGATACCCCAGATGTGGGGGTAGACCACTGTTTGGTCACACGTCTTGGCTCGGAAGGGAAGTAGTGACGTTTTGAAATGCAGACTTTGATGGAATGGTCTGCGGGCATCACGTTGCATTTGCAGAGCCCCTGATGTGCCTAAACAGTAGGAATCCCCCACAAGTGACCCCATTTTGGAAACTAGACCCCCCAAGGAACTTATCTAGATATGTGGTGAGCACTTTGAACCCCCAAGTGCTTCACAGAAGTTTACAACGCAGAGCCGTGAAAATAAAAAATCATTTTTCTTTCCTCAAAAATTATGTTTTAGTAAGCAATTTTTCATTTTCACAGTGTAACAGGAGAAGTGGACCACAATATTTGTTGCTCAGTTTGTCCTGAGTACGCTGATACCCCATATGTGGGGGGTAAACCACTGTTTGGGCACACGTCGGGGCTCGGAAGGGAAGTAGTGACGTTTTGAAATGCAGACTTTGATGGAATGGTCTGCGGGCATTACGTTGCGTTTGCAGAGCCCCTGATGTGCCTAAACAGTAGAAACCCCCCACAAGTGACCCCATTTTGGAAACTAGACCCTCCAAGGAACTTATCTAGATATGTGGTGAGCACCTTGAACCCCCAAGTGCTTCACAGACGTTTACAACGCAGAGCCCTGAAAATAAAAAATAATTTTTCTTTCCTCAAAAATTATAATTTAGCAAGCAATTTTTTTATTTTTGCAAGGGTAATAGGAGAAATTGGACCCTAATAGTTGTTGCCCAGTTTGTCCTGAGAATGCTAGTACCCCATATGTGGGGGCGCACGTCGGGGCTCGGAAGGGAGGGAGCACCATTTGACTTTTTGAACGCAAGATTGGCTGGAATCAATGGTGGTGCCATGTTGCGTTTGGATACCTCTGATGTGCCTAAACAGTGGAAACCCCTCAATTCTAACTCCATCACTAACCCAACACACCCCAAACCCTAATCCCAACTCTAGCCATAATCCTAATCACAACCCTAACCCCAACACACCCCTAACCACAACCCTAACCCCAACACACCCCTAGCCCTAATCCCAACCCTAACCCTAATCCTAACCCTTATCCCAACCCTAACCACAATCCGAACCCCAACACACCCCTAACCCTAACCATAACCTTAACCACAAGCCTAATCTTAACCCTATTTCCAACCCTAGCCCTAATTCCAACCCTAACTCTATGTGCCCACGTTGCGGATTCGTGTGAGATTTTTTCACACCATTTTTTAAAAATCCGCAGGTAAAAGGCACTGCGTTTTACCTGTGGATTTACCGCAGATTTCCATTGTTTTTTGAGCGGATTTCACCTGCAGATTCCTATTGAGGAACAGATGTAAAACGCTGCGGAATCCACACAAAGAATCGACATGCTGCGGAAAATACAACGCAGCATTTCCACGCGGTATTTTCCGCACCATGGGCACAGCGGATTTGGTTTTCCATAGGTTTACATGGTATTGTAAACCTAATGGAAAAGTGCAATGAATCCGCATCAGCCAATCCGCTGCTGATTGGATCCGCAGCCAAATCCGCACCGTGTGCACATAGCCTGTTTCTAACCCTAACCCTACTTCTAACCCTAATTCTAACGCTAACCCTAACCCTAGTTCTAACCCTAACCCTAGTGGAAAAATAAAAGTAAATATATTTTCTTTATTTTATTATTGTCCCTACCTATGGGGGTGATAAAGGGGGGGGGTTCATTTACTATTTTTTTTTTATTTTGATCACTGTGATAGGTTCATCACAGTGATCAAAATGTACCTGGAATGAATCTGCCGGCCGGCAGATTCGGCGGGCGCACTGCGCATGCGCCCGCCATTTTGGAAGATGGTGGTGCCCATGGAGAAGATGGACGGACACCGGGAGGCTCGGTAAGTATGAAGGAGGGGATCGGAGCACGGGGGAGGGATCGGAGCACTGGGGTGGGACTGAAGTACCACTCCCCCTGTCCCTGCAGATCGGGTGAAATTCGAGTTAACCCTTTCACCCGATCTGCAGGGACACGATCCCTCCATGACGCCACATAGGCATCACAGGTCGGATTGGCACCGACTTTCATGATGCCTACGTGGCATCACAGGTTGGGAAGGGATTAACCCCTTCCCGACATGCCCCGTACTAGTACGGCGCATGTCGGGTCCCCGGCGGTGAGCCCACATCAAAGTCGCGACATGTCAGCTGTTTTGTACAGCTGACATGTGCGCGTAATGGCGGCAGGTGAAATCGCGATTCACCCGCCGCTATTAACCTGTTAAATGCCGCTGTCAAACACTGACAGCGGCATTTAACCGGCGCTTCCGGCCGCGCGGCTGGAAGTGACCTCATTGCCGACCCTGTCACATGATCGGGGTCGGCGTTGCATCAGGATGGTTACCATAGAGGTCCTTGATGCCGGCCTACTGTGAGCGCCCCCCTGTGGTCGGTGCTCATAGCAAGCCTGCATTTCTGCTGCATAGCAGCGTTCTGATGATCGCTGCTATGTAGCACAGCCGATTGAGTGGTGCCAGCTTCTAGCCTCCCACGGAGGCTATTGAAGCATGGCACAAGTTAAAAAAAAGGTTTTTAAAAATATGAAAAAATAAAAAATATATAAAAGTTTAAATCACCCCCCCTTTCGCCCCATCCAAAATAAAACAATAAAAAAATCAAACCTACACATATTTGGTATTGCCGCGTTCAGAATCGCCTGATCTATCAATTAAAAAAAGTATTAACCTGATCGCTAAACGGTGTAGCGAGAAAAAGATTTGAAACGCCAGAATTACGTTTTTTGGTTGCCACGACTGTTGTGAACTCTATTTTTGGGCTCCCTCTAGTGGTCACAAGCGGTACTGTGTAGTGTTGTCTTTCTGCAGGTTGGCAGCATCAGCTGGTTCATTATCCTTGGTTGGTTTCTTATTTAGCTCACCTGTATACTCAGTTCCTTGCCTGCTATCAAT
Organism: Ranitomeya variabilis; assembly: GCF_051348905.1. Classification (NCBI taxonomy): domain Eukaryota; kingdom Metazoa; phylum Chordata; class Amphibia; order Anura; family Dendrobatidae; genus Ranitomeya; species Ranitomeya variabilis. Next base: position 268,290,288 of record NC_135233.1, on the reverse strand, counting down.
GTAGTCAGTGCTCTTCAGATTCCTTGTGTCTACCTTGCTCCCAGTCTCTCCAAGACAAGCTAAGTTTTTGTTTGATCATTTTTTGATTATCAGCGTTCATTATGTTTTTAGTCCAGCTCGCTAAAATGTGATTTCCTCGCTTGCTGGTTGCTCTAGGGGACTGAGTTTCTCCCCCCACACCGTTAGTTGGTGTGGGGGTTCTTGAAATCTCAGAGTGGATATTTTGTAAGGGTTTTTTACTGACCGCATAGATTCCCTTTTCTATTTTCTGCTATCTAGTATTAGTGGGCCTCATTTGCTGAATCTGCTTTCACCCCTGTGTATGTGCCTTCCTCTTACCTCACCGTTATTATTTGTTGGGGGCTTCTATATCTTTGGGGATTATTTCTCTGGAGGCAAGAGAGGTCTTTCTTTCTCTCTAGGGGTAGTTAGTTCCTCAGGCTGGCTCGAGACGTCTAGGATTTTTAGGCACGTTCACCGGCTACTTCTAGTGTGTTTGGATAGGTTCAGATTTGCGGTCAGTCCAGTTTGCCACCTCCCTAGAGCTTGTCCTATGTTTGTTACTTAGCTGGAGTAATTTGTGATCCTCAACCACTAAGGATCATAACAGTATAGCAGGCCAAAAAGTGTTTAATGCATCGCAGAAGTGGGATAAAAAGAAGACCTGAGTACATTTTTTTTTTTCCTCCCGCTTTTCCTTTGCTGCAGTCTGTTTAGCTTCTTTCATCCCCTTGAACTCTGGGTGGTTTTGAGCTCAGCTGCAGACATGAATGTTCAGACTCTGACTTCTAGTGTGGATCATCTTACTGCACGGGTGCAAAGTATTCAGGATTTTGTTATTCATAGCCCTATGTCAGAACCAAAGATACCCATTCCTGAGTTGTTTTCTGGAGATAGATCTAGGTTTCTAAATTTTAAGAATAATTGTAAGTTATTTCTATCTCTGAGACCTCGTTCCTCTGGTGATTCCGCTCAGCAAGTTAAAATTGTTATCTCCTTGTTGCGTGGCGACCCTCAAGATTGGGCCTTCTCTCTGGCACCAGGAGATCCTACATTGCTTAATGTAGATGCATTTTTTCTGGCTCTTGGACTGCTTTATGAGGAGCCTAATCTTGAGAATCAGGCAGAAAAAGCGTTGCTGGCTATCTCTCAAGGTCAGGATGAAGCAGAGGTGTATTGTCAAAAATTTCGGAAATGGTCGGTGCTTACTCAATGGAATGAGTGTGCCCTGGCTGCAAATTTCAGAGAAGGTCTTTCTGAGGCCGTTAAGAATGTTATGGTGGGGTTTCCCATCCCTACAAGTCTGAGTGATTCTATGGCTTTAGCCATTCAGGTTGATCGGCGTTTGCGGGAGCGCAAATCTGCTCATCCTTTGGCGGTATTTTCTGAACAGAGACCTGAGTCTATGCAATGTGACCGAACTCTGACCAGAATTGAGCGACAAAGTCATAGACGTCAAAATGGGTTGTGCTTTTACTGTGGTGATTCTACTCATGTTATCTCAGCATGCTCTAAACACTTAAAAAAAATCGCTAAACCTGTCACCATTGGTACTATACAGCCTAAATTTATTTTGTCTGTTACTTTGATTTGTTCTTTGTCGTCCTACCCGGTTATGGCTTTTGTGGATTCGGGTGCTGCCCTGAATCTGATGGATTTGTCGTTTGCCAGGCGCTGTGGTTTTGTCCTGGAGCCTTTGGAATTTCCTATTCCTCTGAGGGGAATTGATGCTACGCCATTGGCTGAGAATAAGCCTCAGTATTGGACGCAAATGACCATGTGCATGACTCCCATACATCAGGAGGTGATTCACTTTCTTGTTCTGCATAATTTGCATGATGTTGTCATTTTGGGTCTGCCATGGCTGCAAGCTCATAATCCAGTTTTAGATTGGAAAGCTATGTCTGTGTCAAGTTGGGGTTGTCAGGGAATTCATGGCGATACTCCGTTGGTGTCTATTGCTTCTTCCACTCCTTCTGAGGTCCCTGAGTTTTTGTCTGACTACAAGGATGTATTTGATGAGCCCAGATCCGGTGCCCTGCCCCCTCATAGGGATTGTGACTGTGCTATAAATTTAATTCCTGGTAGTAAATTCCCTAAGGGACGACTTTTTAATTTGTCTATACCAGAGCATGCCGCGATGCGGAGTTATATAAAGGAGTCTTTGGAGAAGGGACATATTCGCCCATCCTCTTCCCCTCTTGGTGCAGGATTTTTTTTTGTGGCCAAGAAGGACGGTTCTTTGAGACCTTGTATAGATTATCGTCTTCTGAATAAAATCACAATCAAATTTCAGTATCCTTTGCCACTATTGTCTGATTTGTTTGCTCGGATTAAGGGTGCCAGTTGGTTCACCAAGATAGATCTCCGTGGTGCATATAACCTTGTGCGCATTAAGCAGGGAGATGAATGGAAAACAGCATTTAATACGCCCGAAGGCCATTTTGAGTACTTAGTGATGCCTTTTGGACTCTCTAATGCTCCTTCTGTGTTTCAGTCCTTCATGCATGACATCTTCCGAGAATATCTGGATAAATTTATGATTGTTTATCTGGATGACATTTTGGTCTTTTCTGATGATTGGGAGTCCCATGTGAAGCAGGTCAGGATGGTGTTTCAGGTCCTGCGTGCTAATGCTTTATTTGTGAAGGGCTCAAAATGCCTCTTCGGACTACAGAAGGTCTCCTTTTTGGGTTTTATTTTTTCTCCTTCTACTGTGGAGATGGACCCAGTCAAGGTCCAGGCTATTCATGACTGGACTCAGCCCACGTCTGTTAAGAGTCTTCAGAAGTTCTTGGGTTTTGCTAATTTTTACCGTCGTTTCATCGCTAATTTTTCTAGCGTGGTTAAACCTTTGACGGATTTGACCAAGAAGGGTTCTGATGTGACTAATTGGTCTCCTGCGGCCGTGGAGGCCTTTCGGGAGCTGAAGCACCGGTTTTCTTCAGCTCCAGTCTTATGTCAGCCAGATGTCTCTCTCCCCTTCCAGGTCGAGGTTGATGCTTCTGAGATTGGAGCAGGGGCTGTTTTGTCGCAGACAAGCTCTGATGGCTCTGTGATGAAGCCATGCTCTTTCTTTTCAAGAAAATTTTCGCCTGCCGAGCGGAATTATGATGTTGGTAATCGGGAGTTGTTGGCTATGAAGTGGGCATTTGAGGAGTGGCGACATTGACTCGAAGGAGCTAAACATCGTGTGGTGGTCTTGACTGATCACAAAAATCTGATTTACCTTGAATCTGCCAAGCGCCTGAATCCTAGACAGGCTCGTTGGTCGTTGTTTTTCTCCCGTTTCAACTTTGTGGTCTCATACCTGCCTGGTTCGAAGAACGTGAAAGCTGATGCACTTTCTAGGAGTTTTGTGCCTGACTCTCCGGGAGTTTCTGAGCCGGCTGGTATTCTCAGAGAGGGAGTGATTTTGTCTGCCATTTCCCCAGATTTGCGACGAGTGCTGCAGAAATTTCAGGCGGATAGACCTGACCGTTGTCCACCAGAGAGACTGTTTGTCCCGGATAGATGGACCAGCAGAGTTATTTCCGAGGTTCATTCTTCGGTGTTGGCGGGTCATCCTGGGATTTTTGGTACCAGATATTTGGTGGCTAGGTCCTTCTGGTGGCCTTCCTTGTCGCGGGATGTGCGTTCCTTTGTGCAGTCTTGTGGGATTTGTGCTCGGGCTAAGCCTTGCTGTTCTCGTGCCAGCGGTTTGCTTTTGCCTTTGCCTGTTCCGAAAAGGCCTTGGACGCACGTTTCCATGGATTTTATTTCGGATCTTCCAGTATCTCACAAAATGTCTGTCATCTGGGTGGTGTGTGATCGTTTTTCCAAGATGGTCCATTTGGTGCCCTTGCCTAAGTTGCCTTCTTCCTCCGATTTGGTTCCTCTATTTTTTCAGAATGTGGTTCGCTTGCACGGCATTCCTGAAAATATTGTGTCTGATAGAGGATCCCAGTTTGTGTCCAGGTTTTGGCGGACTTTTTGTGCTAAGATGGGCATTGATTTGTCTTTTTCGTCGGCCTTCCATCCTCAGACTAATGGCCAAACCGAGCGAACTAATCAGACGTTGGAAACTTATTTGAGATGTTTTGTTTCTGCTGATCAGGATGATTGGGTGACTTTTTTGCCATTGGCCGAGTTTGCCCTTAATAATCGGGCTAGTTCTCCTACTTTGGTTTCGCCTTTTTTCTGCAATTCTTGTTTCCATCCTCGTTTTTCCTCGGGTCAGGTTGAGCCTTCTGACTGTCCTGGGGTGGATTCTGTGGTGGATAGGTTGCAGCAGATTTGGAACCATGTGGTGGACAATTTGAGGTTGTCACAGGAGAAGGCTCAGCGCTTTGCCAACCGCCGCCGCGGTGTGGGTCCCCGACTTCGTGTTGGGGATTTGGTGTGGCTGTCTTCTCGGTATGTTCCTATGAAGGTCTCCTCTCCTAAATTCAAGCCTCGCTTCATCGTTCCTTATAAGATCTTGGAAATCCTTAACCCGGTGTCTTTTCGTTTGGATCTCCCAGCATCGTTTGCCATTCATAATGTGTTCCATAGGTCTTTGTTGCGGAGGTATGTGGTACCTGTGGTTCCTTCTGTTGAGCCTCCTGCTCCGGTGCTGGTCGAGGGCGAATTGGAGTACGTGGTGGAGAAGATTTTGGATTCTCGTATCTCTAGACGGAGGCTTCAGTATTTGGTTAAGTGGAAGGGCTATGGTCAGGAGGATAATTCCTGGGTTGTCGCCTCTGATGTTCATGCGGCCGATTTGGTTCGTGCCTTCCACGCGGCTCATCCTGATCGCCCTGGGGGTCTTGATGAGGGTTCGGTGACCCCTCCTCAAGGGGGGGGTACTATTGTGAACTCTATTTTTGGGCTCCCTCTAGTGGTCACAAGCGGTACTGTGTAGTTTTGTCTTTCTGCAGGTTGGCAGCATCAGCTGGTTCGTTATCCTTGGTTGGTTTCTTATTTAGCTCACCTGGATACTCAGTTCCTTGCCTGCTATCAATGTATTCAGTGCTCTTCAGATTCCTTGTGTCTACCTTGCTCCCAGTCTCTCCAAGACAAGCTAAGTTTTTGTTTGATCATTTTTTGATTATCAGCGTTCATTATATTTTTAGTCCAGCTCGCTAAAATGTGATTTCCTCGCTTGCTGGTTGCTCTAGGGGACTGAGTTTCTCCCCCCACACCGTTAGTTGGTGTAGGGGTTCTTGAAATCTCAGAGTGGATATTTTGTAAGGGTTTTTTACTGACCGCATAGATTCCCTTTTCTATTTTCTGCTATCTAGTATTAGTAGGCCTCATTTGCTGAATCTGCTTTCACCCCTGTGTATGTGCCTTCCTCTTACCTCACCGTTATTATTTGTTGGGGGCTTCTATATCTTTGGGGATTATTTCTCTGGAGGCAAGAGAGGTCTTTCTTTCTCTCTAGGGGTAGTTAGTTCCTCAGGCTGGCTCGAGACGTCTAGGATTTTTAGGCACGTTCACCGGCTACTTCTAGTGTGTTTGGATAGGTTCAGATTTGCGGTCAGTCCAGTTTGCCACCTCCCTAGAGTTGTCCTATGTTTGTTACTTAGCTGGAGTAATTTGTGATCCTCAACCACTAAGGATCATAACACACGACATTGCATTAAAATGCAATAACGGGCGATCAAAAGAACGTATCTGTAAAAAGGTGGTATCATTAAAAAGTCAGCTCGATACACAAAAAATAAGCCCTCACCTGACCCCAGATCACGAAAAATGGAGACGCTACGGGTATCGGAAAATGGCGCTTTTTTTTTTTTAGCAAAGTTTTGCATTTTTTTTCACCACTTAGATAAAAAATTACCTAGACATGTTAGGTGTCTATGAACTCGTAATGACCTGGAGAATCATAATGGCAGGTCAGATTTAGCATTTAGTGAAGCAAGCAAAAAAGTCAATCAAAAAACAAGTGCGGGGTTGCACTTTTTTTGCAATTTCACCGCACATGGAATTTTTTTCCCATTTTCTAGTTCAAGACATGGTAAAACCAATTATGTTGTTCAAAATTACAACTCGTCCTGCAAAAAATAAGCCCTCACATGACCATATTGACGGAAATATAAAAAAGTTATGGCTCTGGGTAGGAGGGGCGCGAAAAACGAAAACACAAAAACGAAAAAGGGCCGCGGCGGGAAGGGGTTAACACCTGGCTCCAGGAGTGGAGCAGCCTCAGCTTTGTTCAGACAGTGTAGTCCTTTGTTTCTTTTGGTCTATGGATTAAATTGAAGTGTTAAAAATATTTAGTTTCCACTTTATCATCCGTTGCATATAATTAACTTGTCTATCGATCATGTGATTTCCAGAATTCCACAACTTTTCCAAGTTGGTGTTGCAGTTTCAATTTTGATGAATATAATTGGCACTTCATCAAGCTAATCTACCCTTTAAGTATCTATAGAAAGTGGCTTACTGTTTGGGGTCTGTTAGCTGCTTGAAATAGAGATGAGGGGATTGATGCACAGGGGATCGACTTCAAACTGAATTTTAAATTTTACAGGAAAAATTAGCAATTCTAACACTTTGCAATTTGATTTGCAAATATTGAAAAAAAATGCCAAACTCAAAGAATGGGCTAATGATGTCAGGCACAACTGTGCGACCTTCCCCATCATATCTTGCAGCTATCACATCAAATAATCCATCACAGTCAAACAGGGAGGACTATCACATCTAGTATAAACGATGAGCTGCCAATGCAGCGCCATTTTACATCCTAGGTGTCAGATCACTCTCCTAATGAATAGGAGAAAAAAAATATTTTGGCATACAAGAAAATCACTCATGAAAACTGTTGGTAAAAACTGACACTGACCAAATACTAATGAATAATGGTCCATTTTTTTCCATTACAGGAAAAAAAACGGATGTTCAAAATACAAATAACACTGCATTCACAAATCCATGCCATGTGTCATGATCCATGACTCATGGACTGACTGCAGGTCTCCAGACACAAACTCGACAGCCTCATAAAGTTGTCAAGGTAAAGACAGAAGTCCCAAGGACAGTCCTGGCACCGTGGTCTGTACCTGGACTGCGAAACTAATATGTGAACCTGTCTAACAACAACCAATTATTATTAAGGAAATTGTGAATGTGCTTTATATGAGGCATATTTAGGCTTAGTGCTTGGGGCAGCAAAAGCTGTAAAATTCAACCTTCTTTGGGATCGATTCACCAAAGTTTTCAAGCCAGAAAAGTTGCAAAAGTTGCAAAATTTAGGCACAACGCAGAGGTGCACCTAAGTTTTTGTGAATATTGTCAGTCTGTGATTTTTTTGTTAAACGGTACAGAAAAAATAAAAAGCTAAGTTGGTAACACTGTTGTCTACAAGATAAGTAGGTCCATGTGTTCCCATGATTACAAATTACATAACAAATGTTGTGTAGTTTGATCTTGTAGTCATCCCATATTCTTTTTGCCCCCTCATAATTGCTAACTCACATTCAACTGGCTAGCAAGTAGTAGAAAAGAAATGGATGAGATCCAGTGATGCTGAGTCACCTCTCACGGCCAAGCCATCAGATAGGGTAGGTAAGGAGTCCGAGGTCAGAAGCCAGGAGGGTACATCATAAACAGAAGGAAGAGACAAAGGCGTAGTCAGGTAACGTTCTGAGGTTAGAATACCAAGAGAAGAGGTTAAACAGACAGATGGTCAGAACAAGGTCCAAGGTCAGCCAACAAAAGATCAACAAACAGATCGCAAGGCACAGTGAAAACAAATAAAGCAGTGTCTGAATGTACTTCTGACAGGGGCCTGAGAGTAATAGCCAAGTTAAGTAGCTTGGCAATCACCTGGGACAGTTAACACCTGAAAACAGGGTCTTCCAGTCTCAGGTTGGACGGCCAAGCTGTCAATCAACACACGGACAGCTCGGCACGCCCCTGAACCAGACTGGATGACTGAGCTGTCAATCAAAGTACCGACAGCTTAAGCACGCTCCTGTACCAGATTGGATGACTGAGCAGTCAGTAACTGCATCCCAGACACCCTGAGGGGTGGAACCATGACAGATTATGACTGCAGGCCAGGTAACTGAAAGTTTGCTTCTTGTCTGTGACTATTTGGACTGACTGGTAGGTTGGAATATAAACTGCAGCATATTGTATAAGCTAGCTTCTGATTATTTTTGATGAATTGGTGTAATAAATATTGCAGTGAAAATTTATAAAGCCTTTACGATTAATAATTTAAATTACAGTCCACGCCAGCATATGGGTGCGTACAAAAAACGCAAGTTTGTCAGATTAGGAATAATTGCTGCAGTTTATCTGCTTGCATAATGTGCTTTACTATTTCATCTACATATAATAGTCCTGAACACGTTTGTAGCAGTTTTCTGTTGTTAGGTAACCTGCACTTTCATTTTAGCTTTTAAACCTTCTGTAAAGTTCACATCCTCTCATTTGCTACAGTTTTTTTCCAGATTCATGAAATCCAAAGCTCATGGTTACTTATTTGGGCTCACTTCCTGTTGTTCTTACTATTTGTATGATCTGACTTCCTCAAAGAGCACTCTTATTTTATGGCGTGGGATAAATGCCAAATTATAAGTATTTTCTGCAATATTTTTTTCAGTAAACCAACATTTAGAAACCAGGAGAAAAAAAAATAAGCCCGCTCTTCTCACTAGTATGATTTTCAGAGAGTACTAAGCAGCCGGCTGTTACTAATGAAATGCACATTATTCAAAAGTTGTAAGACTTCTATAAGGTCTCCATTTTTTCACAGATACAACACCTACACATTGCAATGTACATTGCTATTCACATGTCCATATTTTTCCACAAACCCTGTATCCATGAAAAACTCATCGAGACATGTCCATTTTTTTCAAGTATCATGTATGGAAATGGCCAATACAAGTATATGGTTCAGTGAAAAAAACACACATCTATGTGCTGTATGTATTTAGAATTGCAAAGGATAGGAGATTCTTCGCAATATATTTATTTATCCATCCATGAAGAACACGAATGACCACACTGATGGTAAAAACAGACATGCTGACCAAATACTCATGGCAAAAACGAACACAAGTACATTGACGACACATGGATCCAAAACAATGATGACATCTATACCATTTTCATGTACATGTTTAAACACGGGCATGTGAATGAAGCCTTACAAGGTACTTCCCAGGTCCCCTGACTCTCATCCATTTTTTCTGTGGTATGGAGGCAGAATTTGTTATTTCAATAAGGTGGTAAATGTAGCTTATTAGCGCTGCAATCTTTGAAGAAATAATAGCATACTACTCAAGCCCATTCGCTCAACTAAAGAGAAGGCAACACTCCATACCATAGAGAACCATACAGATCATAAGACATGTAAGTCGCATTTAAATCAAGAAGTGTTTGTGCTTGAGGCACCTTTTTAATTATAATTGCATGCTTTTAAACTGTTATAAATAAAGTGTTGATGCTTATATTGCTTTTGTACAAACACTTTTTGATTTCATTGTGACTTACAATGCCTACAAGTAGTATTCAACCCCCTGCAGATTTAGCAGGTTTAATAAGATGCAAATAAGTTAGAGCCTTCAAACTTCAAACAAGAGCAGGATTTATTAACAGATGCATAAATCTTACAAACCAAAAAGTTTTGTTGCTCAGTTAAATTTTTATAAATTTTAAACATAAATGTGTGGGTCAATTATTATTCAACCCCTAGGTTTAATATTTTGTGGAATAACCTTTGTTTGCAATTACAGCTAATAATCGTCTTTTATAAGACCTGATCAGGCCGGCACAGGTCTCTGGAGTTATCTTGGCCCACTCCTCCATGCAGATCTTCTCCAAGTTATCTAGGTTCTTTGGGTGTCTCATGTGGACTTTAATCTTGAGCTCCTTCCACAAGTTTTCAATTGGGTTAAGGTCAGGAGACTGACTAGGCCACTGCAACACCTTGATTTTTTGCCTCTTGAACCAGGCCTTGGTTTTCTTGGCTGTGTGCTTTGGGTCGTTGTCTTGTTGGAAGATGAAATGACGACCCATCTTAAGATCCTTGATGGAGGAGCGGAGGTTCTTGGCCAAAATCTCCAGGTAGGCCGTGCTATCCGTCTTCCCATGGATGCGGACCAGATGGCCAGGCCCCTTGGCTGAGAAACAGCCCCACAGCATGATGCTGCCACCACCATGCTTGACTGTAGGGATGGTATTCTTGGGGTCGTATGCAGTGCCATCCAGTCTCCAAACGTCACGTGTGTGGTTGGCACCAAAGATCTCGATCTTGGTCTCATCAGACCAGAGAACCTTGAACCAGTCAGTCTCAGAGTCCTCCAAGTGATCATGAGCAAACTGTAGACGAGCCTTGACATGACGCTTTGAAAGTAAAGGTACCTTACGGGCTCGTCTGGAACGGAGACCATTGCGGTGGAGTACGTTACTTATGGTATTGACTGAAACCAATGTCCCCACTGCCATGAGATCTTCCCGGAGCTCCTTCCTTGTTGTCCTTGGGTTAGCCTTGACTCTTCGGACAAGCCTGGCCTCGGCACGGGAGGAAACTTTCAAAGGCTGTCCAGGCCATGGAAGGCTAACAGTAGTTCCATAAGCCTTCCACTTCCGGATGATGCTCCCAACAGTGGAGACAGGTAGGCCCAACTCCTTGGAAAGGGTTTTGTACCCCTTGCCAGCCTTGTGACCCTCCACGATCTTGTCTCTGATGGCCTTGGAATGCTCCTTTGTCTTTCCCATGTTGACCATGTATGAGTGCTGTTCACAAGTTTGGGGAGGGTCTTAAATAGTCAGAAAAGGCAGGAAACAGAGATAATTAATCCAAACATGTGAAGCTCATTGTTCTTTGTGCCTGAACTACTTCTTAATACTTTAGGGGAACCAAACAGAATTCTGGTGGGTTGAGGGGTTGAATAATAAATGACCCTCTGAAAAGACTTTTCACAATTTAAAAAAAAATAAACAAAGAAATAACATTCTTTTTTGCTGCAGTGCATTTCACACTTCCAGGCTGATCTACAGTCCAAATGTCACAATGCCAAGTTAATTCCAGATGTGTAAACCTGCTAAATCTGCAGGGGGTTGAATACTACTTGTAGGCACTGTACATGTTGTATGATCTGTATGGTAATCTTTGAAGAAGGTAGATTCATCCCGAAATAACCTCATACAAATGAGGCAGTCCAACAAATTATCTCTTCAACTTTAACAGCCCTGCCTTGGATCTTTTAATTATATTTTCTTGGGCATGACTGACGGTTTTCATACAATACTTATTATGATAGTGTAAAGGTGATGGACAATGACTGTCGCATTCGTACACCTTCCCCTGAAGACAAAGTCAAACATGTCTCGACTGAAATCTGATCACAGGTCCCTTCTGCACGTTCCCAAAGTTGGTGCATACTGGTCACTCGGTTATGTATATAGCTTTTCCTTCAACTCTACCTAGAAGTGTTCAATTAGGTTGAGGTGCGGGACTATGGGGCCTAATACACCTTCACTTCATTATTATTGAAACATTTCCTATCCAATCCCAAAGTATGCTTTGAGTCATTGTCCTACTGGAACACTATGTCATCCTTTTCATGCCAATAATACTCAAGTGTACAAAGTAACTCATCTTGTAGGATGCTCACATATAGCTCAGCAGTGAGACCACCATTGATCCTGGTCAAGTATACAATGCTTTTGGCTGTGAAACAACCCCATATCGTGAGGCTTCCTCCACCAAACTGACTGTTCCTTCAATTTCTCGATCCATTACCCCAATTTTCACTTGTTTCTTCCAGACCCATTTGCACCCATGTGACCCTAGTCTATTGACTTTTGTCTCATCGCTCCAAGTTACCCGTTTCCAATCTTCTACTGTCCACTTTTTGTACTTTTTTGCAAACTCGAGCTGCCGCTTCTTCTGATGATACTGAAGTCGAGGCTTCTTCGGCTTTTTTCGGGCCACCATTCCAAACTTCTGTAACGTACCTCGCACAGTGCTTGCATGGATGTCTGTGATCTCACTCTTATGAAGCATATGAGTGATGTCCACTGCCATGTTTTTCATATCAGAAATTATAGACCTTGTGATGAGCTGACTTGTTGATTCCGATTTTTGCCTGGATGTCCACCTCTTGGTTTTTCAATGGATGGGCAGACTTCATTTTGTATTCTTATAACTGTCATAGCACTCACAAGAAGCAGTTTGTCAATTTTCTTGGCCGACAGACCACTATCGAAGAGCTGGATGTTGCTGTTTCTCTTTTCTTGGGAAATATTCTTCATGGCTGCTCCCTGATTTGAATCGGTGACTTTTCGCTTGTGAATTAACCTAATAACACACTGAGCTATTAGGGAATGTGAGAACAGGTTGTAATTTATAGCATACAGGAAGAAAAACATTTGCCACCATCAGGAGAAAAACAGTAACAATGCAATGACATGACAAGAATCTGCAGAACCAATCATATGTGAAATACTTGCAAGTCAAGTTTATGTATGACATAGCTAAAATGATTGTCTATAAAACAATGGCAGTCTCACGTTTGAAGCAGCAGTACATGGTGAGATATAGAGCCTGAAAGTCAAAAGTTCACAACATTGTTACCCTTTTGCTCATCAGTGTAATTAGGCTAGGTAAACATTGCGTTAAAGCAGCCCATTCAACACATGCGTTAAACGGGCTGTGTTAACACAAGTGCCGACATGCCATCGCGCTAGCGCAGATAGAGCTAACAGATGCTCTATCTGCGCTAGCGGTGACGGACCCGGAAACGCTGCAGCCCACGTCCCAAGGTCCGTCACTCATTGAAGGCACATCACTAGCGCACGCCCATTTAGGGCGTCTGCTAGAGATGCACCCGAAATAGGGCTTAATGGCAGCATTAACAGACTGCGTTACACCACGTTATGCAGCGGTGTAACACAGTCCATCTAAAGGACTGCTTATAACGTAATCTGAACCCAGCTAACATCCTCTGTGTTTATTAGTGAGGTATCCCATGCCCCCTACCATTCTCTGTGGTGATTGCCTGGATGATGGGTAAGTATAGCGTGGAGCCTGTCAAAGACCGATCTCATGAATTCAGACAAGTCATAAGTCCACTGTATATATGTATCTATCCTCCCGGGTTTCGTCACCAACCTTATTAGCTGAACTGTACAACATTTTTTTTGCAATTGTGGCTCCTAGGAGTATGGACTGATAGTTGCATTATGCTTCCCTTAAGGAGGGTAGAATACCCAGCTGCTAAATCTGCTTTAATCAAATTACTATTGATTTTTTTAATCAAATTCTCCAATGTCTTTTTTATTTACAGACACTTTAATGATACCCTCAAACCTAGACAGTGGTACCTGTCCTTTGGGGCAGTTTCCATGTGGAAATCTGTCAGTGTGCTTACCTCAACTGTTACACTGCAATGGACATAAAGACTGCGCGAATGGAGCTGATGAGGAAAACTGTGGTAAGAAGGAGATTTGTTTTTGTGTGTGTAAATTACAGGTGGAGCACATCACTTCAGAAAGAACATTGGCTCTTTCTCTTACCAATCACTAATCTTACAATTCTGGCTGCCTCATATATCACATTCTGTAAAATCCACAATTTTATTAGCTGTATTGCTGATATATAGATTATCCTGCTTCCTAAATGGCCACCACAGTGAGAAGTGTAAACCACTAGGGTTGAGCGACTTTTACTTTTTTGGGGTCGAGTCGGGTTTTGCGAAACCCGACTTTGTCAAAAGTCGAGTCGAGTGAAGTCGGCCGATTTTCGCGAAAAGTCGGGGATCGACCGAAACATGAAACCTAATGCAAGTCAATGGGGAAGCATAGTCGGCAGTGAGTGGAGGCCAGGAAAACACCTACAGTGCCCATTTTAATGGCAAAAACATCCATTCTTGTTACTGAAGCTTGTCAATCTTAATTTACTTTATAATAATAGATAGGCATTGGAAATTGGGGGTCATTTGGCTAAAGTTGTGGGGGGTAGGGCTGGTTCAAGTTTTTAGTGGGCCCAGGAAACGTGGACTACGTCACGGCGGTGGAGCAGTGAGAGGTAAGTATGTCAAGTTTGCAAGTGCTGTGATCCTGAGCAAGCAGGGGGGGCCCACTCGTTGGCATTGGCACTGGCACAGGGCCCCTCAAAGTACAGCGGTGTGTTTGCACGGCGGGGGCGCCTCCCACCGGCAGCGACACTTTTGCGTACTCTGAGGGGCCCTGTGCCAGTGACGTCGCCAACGAGTATGCCATCCCACCTGATGAAGGAACCTGCACTTTCATCTGCACCTTCCTCTTTGTCCCTGTGTAAGATGGTGTAGCATGTGGGAAGGGGAACCTTACTTTCAGCAGGGTCAGACTCTGGCTGTGTAGAGTGCAAGGGGAATGTAGTGGTCTGGGTCAATGTACCAGCAGACTCATCTAGCAGTGGCTGGGCAATGGGCAGGATGAGGAGGAAACACAGATATAGGGCCAAAGAATAAAGTAGGCTAAATGCAGTTCAAAATTGGTAACAGGACTAAACAGGCGGCATTGCTTTGTTCAGTGGAGGAGCAAACCCAGGAGCAGCAGACACCGTTTTAAGGGCCCAACCACACTAGTAGGCCAAATGCAGTTTAATATCTGCTACTATAGGCCGAAAGCCTAAAGACTGAAGCTCAGCTTTATACAGTGGAGGACAACACCAGGGAGCGGCACACACCGTTAGTAGGGCCCAACCAAAGTTGAAGGCCAAATGCAGTTTAATATCTGGTACTATAGGCCGAAAGCCTAAAGACTGAAGCTCAGCTTTATACAGTGGAGGACAACACCAGGGAGCGGCACACACCATTAGTAGGGCCCAACCAAAGTTGAAGGCCAAATGCAGTTTAATATCTGAAACTATAGGCCGAAAGCCTAAAGACTGAAGTTCAGCTTTATACAGTGGAGGACAACACCAGGGAGCGGCACACACCGTTAGTAGGCCCCAACCAAAGTTGAAGGCCAAATGCAGTTTAATATCTGATACTATAGGCCGAAAGCCTAAAGACTGAAGCTCAGCTTTATACAGTGGAGGACAACACCAGGGAGCGGCACACACCGTTAGTAGGGCCCAACCAAAGTTGAAGGCCAAATGCAGTTTAATATCTGGTACTATAGGCCGAAAGCCTAAAGACTGAAGCTCAGTTTTATACAGTGGAGGACAACACCAGGGAGCGGCACACACCGTTAGTAGGCCCCAACCAAAGTTGAAGGCCAAATGCAGTTTAATATCTGATACTATAGCCCGAAAGCCTAAAGACTGAAGCTCTGCTTTATACAGTGGAGGACAACACCAGGGAGCGGCACACACCGTTAGTAGGGCCTAACCAAAGTTGACGGCCAAATGCAGTTTAATATCTGGTACTATAGGCCGAAAGCCTAAAGACTGAAGCTCTGCTTTATACAGTGGAGGACAACACCAGGGAGCGGCACACACCGTTAGTAGGGCCCAACCAAAGTTGAAGGCCAAATGCAGTTTAATATCTGGTACTATAGGCCGAAAGCCTAAAGACTGAAGCTCAGGTTTATACAGTGGAGGACAGCACCAGGGAGCGGCACACACCGTTAGTAGGCCCCAACCAAAGTTGAAGGCCAAATGCAGTTTAATATCTGATATTATAGGCCGAAAGCCTAAAGACTGAAGCTCTGCTTTATACAGTGGAGGACAACACCAGGGAGCGGCACACACCGTTAGTAGGGCCTAACCAAAGTTGAAGGCCAAATGCAGTTTAATATCTGATACTACAGGCCGAAAGCCTAAAGTCTGAAGCTCAGCTTTATACAGTGGAGGACAACACCAGGGAGCGGCACACACTGTTAGTAGGCCCCAACCAAAGTTGAAGGCCAAATGCAGTTTAATATCTGATACTATAGGCCGAAAGCCTAAAGACTGAAGCTCAGCTTTATACAGTGGAGGACAACACCAGGGAGCGGCACACACCGTTAGTAGGGCCCAACTAAAGTTGAAGGCCAAATGCAGTTTAATATCTGGTACTATAGGCCGAAAGCCTAAAGACTGAAGCTCAGCTTTATACAGTGGAGGACAACACCAGGGAGCGGCACACACCGTTAGTAGGGCCCAACCAAAGTTGAAGGCCAAATGCAGTTTAATATCTGATACTATAGGCCGAAAGCCTAAAGACTGAAGCTCAGCTTTATACAGTGGAGGACAACACCAGGGAGCGGCACACACTGTTAGTAGGCCCCAACCAAAGTAGTAGGCCAACTGCAGTGTGACATTAAAAAATACTTAATGAGAGCCTGAAGGTTGAAGCTCGGACAAGGAAACCTGGAGGAGAACACCAAGCAGGAGGAGAACACCAAGGAGCGGCAGACACCGTTACTAGGCCCCAACCAAAGTAGTAGGCCAACTGCAGTGTGACATTAAAAAATACTTAATGAGAGCCTGAAGGTTGAAGCTCGGACAAGGAAACCTGGAGGAGGAGAACACCAAGGAGTGGCAGACACCATTACTAGGACCCAACCAAAGTAGTAGGGCAACTGCTGTCTTATATAAACAACTACTTAATGAGAGCCTGAAGGTTGAAGTTCAGCTTTTTCAGTGGAGGGCAGCGTGATTGATTGGCGCCGCAGACAGACAAAGGTAGTATGTGTTAACTTAAAAAGTTGGCTCTATGCAGTTTTAAATTAGTTTCAGGGGTACACAGGCAGCATTGGTGTGGTCAGCGGAGGACAATTGGAAGGAGGGACCGCAGACAGAATTCCTAGGCCTAAAATAATAAAATAGGCTCTATGCAGCTTCCATTAGGTGGCAGGGGTACACAGGCAGCATTGGTGTGGTCAACGTAGGACAATTGGAAGGAGGGACCGCAGACAGAATTCCTAGGCCTAAAATAATAAAATAGGCTCTATGCAGCTTCCATTAGGTGGCAGGGGTACACAGGCAGCATTGGTGTGGTCAGTGGAGGACAATTGGAAGGAGGGACCGCAGACAGAATTCCTAGGCCCAAAATAGTAAAATAGGCTCTATGCAGCTTCCATTAGGTGGCAGGGGTACACAGGCAGCATTGGTGTGGTCAGTGGAGGACAATTGGAAGGAGGGACCACAGACAGAATTCCTAGGCCCAAAATAGTAAAATAGGCTCTATGCAGCTTCCATTAGGTGGCAGGGGTACACAGGCAGCATTGGTGTGGTCAGTGGAGGACAATTGGAAGGAGGGACCGCAGACAGAATTCCTGGGCCCAAAATAGTAAAATAGGCTCTATGCAGCTTCCATTAGGTGGCAGGGGTACACAGGCAGCATTGGTGTGGTCAGTGGAGGACAATTGGAAGGAGGGACCGCACACAGACTTCCTAGGCCTAAAATAATAAAATAGGCTCTGTGCAGCTTCCATTAGGTGGCAGGGGTACACAGGCAGCATTGGTGTGGTCAACGTAGGACAATTGGAAGGAGTGTCTGACACAGTAAGCACTCCGAGTCCCAAAACCTAAATTGATGTTAATGTATCCCAAACAAAAACAAACCCCCCCCCCAAAAAAAAGGGTGGCATACTTAGGTACAGGGGTGTGCTCCTATGCTGACTTTCAGACATTGTAGTTTGGCGCAAAGTATTTACTGGTGTAAATGTAGGACAGGGCCCCTGACTATTTTAAATAGCATCATACATGTCAACAAATTGTTATTGTCTGTGCCAGGCATGGAAGGATTTCAGCGCATAGACTAAACAGTGGTGGAGCAGCGACAGATAATTTTGCAAGTGGTAGAGCACTGTTTGACCTTGGGGGGGACACTCTCTCCTGGCTGGTGGTACAAGCCCAGGGCTCCTCATGTTACAACTGTGTGTCTGACGTTGGGTGCGCGCCACCACCGCCAGAGACACTTCATTGTACTATGAGGGACCCAGTGCCAGTGTCGTCGACCAAAAGTGGGCACACCCACCTCTTCAGACAAACGGCACTCTGACGGGTGCTTGCGACAAGTGGCGAGACCACGGCCCCGTGGGGGGAGTTAGGCCATTTAGGGAGGTGTAAACATGTCGTATGCTGGACAAACAGCAGCTGCAAATTAAGAGATTGGAACAGTCAGTAACACCAGTCCCAAAGCAAGACCTTTTTTCAGGAAAGCTAGGTGTCAGCCGGGAAAGGTGGGGCAAAATAATTTGAAATCCATGAGTGGTTCATTTTAATGAAGGTTAGATCATCAACATTTTGGGTAGCCAGACGAGTCCTTTTTTCGGTCAGTATTGAACCAGCAGCACTGAATACTCTTTCTGATAGCACACTAGCTGCTGGGCAAGCAAGCTCCTGCAATGCATATTCAGCCAATTCAGGCCAGGTGTCTATTTTGGATGCCCAGTAATCAAAGGGGAATGACGGATGAGGGAGAACATCGGTAATGGAGGAAAAATAGTTAGTAACCATACTGGACAAATGTTGTCTCCTGTCACTTTGAATGGATGCTGCTGTACCTGTCGTGTCTGCGGTCATTGCGAAATCACTCCATAACCTGGTCAGAAAACCCCTCTGTCCTATGCCACTTCTGATCTGTGCACCTCTAACACCTCTGCCCTGTTGCCCCCTGCAGCTCGTGTGAGAGCCATCACTGGCGCTGTGTGCTGGGAATGCCTGAATCAAACGGTCTACAAGAGTATCTTGTTTGGTTGCCAATATCTGTTCGAGGTTCTCATGTTGCATGATATTTTGCAATTTGCCTTTATAGCGAGGATCAAGGAGGCAGGCCAACCAGTAATCGTCATCTGTCATCATTTTTATAATGCGTGGGTCCCTTTTGAGGATACGCAAGGCATAATCCGCCATGTGGGCCAATGTTCCAGTTGTCAAGTCAGTGCATATGCTGGGTTGAGGAGCACTTTCTGGCAAATCAACGTCACTTGTCTCCCTCAAAAACCCTGAACCTGGCCTTGCACCGCCAGCAGTTTCTATTGCCCCCTGAGAAGCTTCCTCATCCAAAAATAGTCATCCCCATCATCCTCCTCGTCCTCCTCCTCTTCGCCCGCCACCTCGTCCTGTAGACTTCCCTGAGCAGACAATGGCTGACTGTTATCAAGGCTTCCCTCGTCCTCGGCTGCAGACGCCTGTTCCTTTATGTGCGTCAAACTTTGCATCAGCAGACGCATTAGGGGGATGCTCATGCGTATTACGGCGTTGTCTGCACTAATCAGCCGTGTGCATTCCTCAAAACACTGAAGGACTTGACACAGGTCTTGGAGCTTCGACCACTGCACAGCTGACAACTCCATGTCTGCCATCCAACTGCCTGCCTGTGTATGTGTATCCTCCCACAAATACATAACAGCACGCCTCTGTTCGCACAGTCTCTGAAGCATGTGCAGTGTGGAGTTCCACCTTGTTGCAACGTCGATGATTAGGCGATACTGGGGAAGGTTCAAAGACCGCTGATGGTTCTGCATACGGCTGGAGTGTACGGGCGAACGGCGGATGTGAGAGCAAAGTCTGCGCACTTTCAGCAGCAGGTCGGGTAACCCCGCATAACTTTTCAGGAAGCACTGCACCACCAGGTTTAAGGTGTGAGCCAGGCAAGGAATGTGTTTCAGTTGTGAAAGGGCTATGACAGCCATAAAATTCCTTCCGTTATCACTCACTACCTTGCCTGCCTCAAGATGTACAGTGCCCAGCCATGACTGAGTTTCTTGCTGCAAGAACTCGGACAGAACTTTCGTGGTGTGTCTGTTGTCGCCCAAACACTTCATTGCCAATACAGCCTGCTGACGCCTGCCACTAGCTGTTCCATAATTGGACACCTTGTGTGCAACAGTGGCAGCTGCGGATGGAGTGGTCGTGCGACTGCGGTCTGTGGATGAGCTCTCGCTTCTGCTGGAGGACGAGGAGGAGGAGGGGGGATGAACGCCTACAGCCAACTGTTTCCTAGACGGTGGGCTAGGCAGAACTGTCCCAATATTACTGTCCCCTGTGGACCCTGCATCCACCATATTAACCCAGTGTGCCGTGATGGAGACGTAACGCCCCTGGCCATGCCTACTGGTCCATGCATCTGTTGTCAGGTGCACCTTTCTACTCACAGATTGCCTGAGCGCATGGACAATGCAGTCTTTTACATTCTGGTGGAGGGCTGGGATGGCTTTTCTCGAAAAGAAGTGTCGACTGGGTAGCTCATAGCGTGGTACAGCGTAGTCCATCAGGGCTTTGAAAGCTTCGGTTTCAACTAACCGGTAGGGCATCATCTCTAACGAGATTAGTCTAGCAATGTGGGCGTTCAAAGCCTGTGTACGCGGATGTGAGGATGAGTACTTCCTTTTCCTAACGAGAGTCTCATGTATGGTGAGCTGGACTGGAGAGCTGCATACGGTGGAACTAGCGGGGGTGCCGGTGGACATGGGTGACTGAGAGAGGGTTGGTGATGGTATTCTTGATGGTGCCCTACATACAGTTTTTCCGACCACAAACCTGGTGATTCCCTGACTGCTTTGGCCTTGTGACAAAACCGCAACATTACCTGCAGGTGGTGTGGTAAACGGTGGGCTTACAGTGAGGGAAGGGATGTCGCGTTGCTGGCTAGCTTCATTGTGAGAGGGTGCTACAACGTTAAGGGACATTTGGTAGTTTGTCCAGGCTTGCAAGTGCATGGTGGTTAAATGTCTATGCATGCAACTTGTATTTACATTTTTAACATTCTGACCTCTGCTGAAGGTCCTTGAGCATTTCTTACAGATGACTTTGCGCTGATCATTGGGATCTTGGTTAAAAAAATTCCAGACTGCACTCTTCCTATCGGATACCTTTTCAGGCATTGCACACTGACCTACTTTAACCTGATGGCCACGCTGTCCTACAACTGGTTTTGGTTTTGCCAGATGTTTTTGGCCAGATACGGGCCTGCCAGATGGAACTTGTTGCGATGTTGATGCCTGCTGCGGCTCCTCCTCCTCCGCTTCAGAGCTACTGCCGCCTGCACCCTGTTCCCCCAATGGCTGCCAATCGGGGTCAACAACTGGGTCATCTATGACCTCCTCTTCTATGTTCTGTGCACCTTCCTCTGGGTCACCGTGTAAGCCGGTGCTATAACGTTCATGACGGGGCTCCATAGTCTCATCGGGGTCAGATTCTGGATCAGTACACTGCGAGGGCAATGTTCTGATCTGAGTCAAAGGAACAGCATAATAATCTGGCTGTGGCTGTGCATCTGTGCACTCCATGTCCGATTCATCTTGTAATGGGCATGGCCTGTTAACAATTTCCCTTTCTAACCCAGGCACGGTATGTGTAAAGAGCTCCATGGAGTAACCAGTTGTGTCGCCTGACGCATCCTTCACTGTTGTTCTGGGTGAAGGACACAAGGAAGCGACTTGTTCCTGACCGGAAGCATCCACTGACGATGCACTGCTCTGACATTTGGCACTTTTCGAGGAGGAGGCGAAAGAGCTAGAGGCAGAGTCAGCAATGAAAGCCAATACTTGTTCCTGCTGCTCCGGCTTCAAAAGCAGTTTTCCTACTCCCAGAAAAGGGAGCCTTCGAGGCCTTGTGTAGCCAGACGAGGACGCTGGCTCAACAACTCGAGACTTAGGGGCTATACTGCTTTTCCCACGACCACCTGATGCTCCACGACCACCAACACTACCATCATTACCAGCTGCCAATGACCGCCCACGGCCATGACCTCTTCCACCAGACTTTCTCATTCTTGGAAAAATGTTACCAAACTAACAACCGTTATGTGGTCCTGTAAAACCAGGTACAAGGTGTGCGTGAACTTGTTGGGAATGCAAATCTCCCTTTTTTATGTGTGGGAGAATGCAGTGAAAAATGAGGCCCACTGTATTACACTGGACAGTTTGATTGGCAGAAAGAGGCTGGCAGATATGGCACTAACAGGAGTGACGCAGATAAAAACACTGGCAATAGAAATGTCCCTCTTTGTGTGTGGGAGAATGCAGTGAAAAATCAGGCCCACTGTATTACACAACAACACAGTTTGATTAGCAGAAAGAGGCTGGCAGATATGGCACTAACAGGAGTGACGCAGATAAAAACACTGGCAATAGAAATGACCCTCTTTATGTGTGGGAGAATGCAGTGAAAAATCAGGCCCACTGTATTACACTACACTGTTTGATTTGCAGAAAGAGGCTGGCAGATATGACACTGACAGGACTGACGCAGATGCACACACTGGCAATAGAAATGTCCCTCTTTATGTGTGGGAGAATGCAGTGAAAAATCAGGCCCACTGTATTACACAACAACACAGTTTGATTGGCAGAAAGAGGCTGGCAGATATGGCACTAACAGGAGTGACGCAGATGCACACACTGGCAGTAGAAATGTCCCTCTTTATGTGTGGGAGAATCCAGGGAAAAATCAGGCCCACTGTATTACACAACAACACAGTTTGATTAGCAGAAAGAGGCTGGCAGATATGGCACTAACAGGAATGATGCAGATAAAAACACTGGCAATAGAAATGTCCCTCTTTATGTGTGGGAGGATGCAGTGAAAAATCAAGCCCACTGTATTACACAACAACACAGTTTGATTGGCAGAAAGAGGCTGGCAGATATGGCACTAACAGGAGTGACGCAGATGCACACACTGGCAATAGAAATGTCCCTCTTTATGTTTGGGAGAATCCAGGGAAAAATCAGGCCCACTGTATTACACAACAACACAGTTTGATTAGCAGAAAGAGGCTGGCAGATATGGCACTAACAGGAGTGACGCAGATAAAAACACTGGCAATAGAAATGTCCCTCTTTATGTGTGGGAGAATGCAGTGAAAAATCAGGCCCACTGTATTACAGAACAACACAGTTTGATTGGCAGAAAGAGGCTGGCACATATGGCACTAACAGGAGTGACGCAGATGCACACACTGGCAATAGAAATGTCCCTCTTTATGTGTGGGAGAATCCAGGGAAAAATCAGGCCCACTGTATTACACAACACAGTTTGATTAGCAGAAAGAGGCTGGCAGATATGGCACTAACAGGAGTGACGCAGATAAAAACACTGGCAATAGAAATGTCCCTCTTTATGTGTGGGAGAATGCAGTGAAAAATCAGGCTCACTGTATTACACAACAACACAGTTTGATTGGCAGAAAGAGGCTGGCAGATATGGCACTAACAGGAGTGACGCAGATGCACACACTGGCAATAGAAATGTCCCTCTTTTTTTTGATATGGGAGACAAGGGATTGAATCAGGCCCACTATATCACGGTATAGTTCCTGTGGCACAAAATGACTGACAGATACCACAGACAGCACTCGCACAGATGCACAGGTTTGGCAAGATTATTCTCCCTTTATTTTAATTTTTTGGGGGGATATGTGAGACAAGTGATTTAATCTGGCCCACTGTTATACAGTAGGTTTTCTGTGGCAGAAAAAAAAAATGACACACACAGGACTGGCACTAATGCAGATTTGCCAATCTTAATCTCCCACTTTTATTTTTTTTTCTGGGAGAATTGTGAAGAAATCAGGCCCACTGCTACACAGTAGGTTTTCTGTGGCAGAAAAAAAAAAAAGATGCCACACACAGGACTGCCACTAATGCAGATTTGCCAATCTTAATCTCCCACTTTAATTTTTTTTTCTGGGAGAATTGTGAAGAAATCAGGCCCACTGTTACACAGTAGGTTTTCTGTGGCAGAAAAACAAAGACAGATTCCACACACAGGACTGGCACTAATGCAGATTTGCCAATCTTAATCTCCCACTTTTATTTTTTTTTCTGGGAGAATTGTGAAGAAATCAGGCCCACTGCTACACAGTAGGTTTTCTGTGGCAGAAAAAAAAAGATGCCACACACAGGACTGGCACTAATGCAGATTTGCCAATCTTAATCTCCCACTTTTATTTTTTTTTCTGGGAGAATTGTGAATAAATCAGGCCCACTGTTATACAGTAGGTTTTCTGTGGCAGAAAAACAAAGACGGATGCCACACACAGGACTGGCACTGATGCAGATTTGCCAATCTTAATCTCCCACTTTTATTTTTTTTCTGGGAGAATTGTGAAGAAATCAGGCCCACTGTTACACAGTAAGTTTTCTGTGGCAGAAAAAAAAAAAAAAGATGCCACACACAGGACTGGCACTAATGCAGATTTCCCAATCTTAATCTCCCACTTTTATTTTTTTTTCTGGGAGAATTGTGAAGAAATCAGGCCCACTGTTATACAGTAGGTTTTCTGTGGCAGAAAAAAAAAAAGATGCCACACACAGGACTGGCACTAATGCAGATTTGCCAATTTTAATCTCCCACTTTTATTTTTTTTTCTGGGAGAATTGTGAAGAAATCAGGCCCACTGTTATACAGTAGGTTTTCTGTGGCAGAAAAACAAAGACGGATGCCACACACAGGACTGGCACTGATGCAGATTTGCCAATCTTAATCTCCCACTTTTATTTTTTTTTCTGGGAGAATTGTGAAGAAATCAGGCC
Organism: Ranitomeya variabilis; assembly: GCF_051348905.1. Taxonomy (NCBI): domain Eukaryota; kingdom Metazoa; phylum Chordata; class Amphibia; order Anura; family Dendrobatidae; genus Ranitomeya; species Ranitomeya variabilis. Next base: position 268,265,907 of record NC_135233.1, on the reverse strand, counting down.
CACTGCTACACAGTAGGTTTTCTGTAGCAGAAAAAAAAAAGATGCCACACACAGGACTGGCACTAATGCAGATTTGCCAATCTTAATCTCCCACTTTTATTTTTTTTTCTGGGAGAATTGTGAAGAAATCAGGCCCACTGTTACACAGTAGGTTTTCTGTGGCAGAAAAAAAAAATGCCACACACAGGACTGGCACTAATGCAGATTTGCCAATCTTAATCTCCCACTTTTATTTTTTTTTCTGGGAGAATTGTGAATAAATCTGGGACACTGTATTAGAGTATATTTTCTGTGGCAAAAAGTGGCTTGAAGAGATATAAAAAAAAAAAAAAAAAAAGGGACTGTACTACAATTACTATCTCCCTACAGTTATATCAGAAAAGTATGTCAGGCAGCAATAAAAAGGACTGCTACACACAAAAGTCAAAAGTGTGGACAAACAAACAAGATAGCTGTGTAGAAAGGAAGGAGCAACAGGATTTGTGCTTTGAAAAAAGCAGTTGGTTTGCACAGCGGTGTACACACAGCAACGCAGCTATCAGGGAGCCTTATAACCTACAGAGCTGTTGCACAGAAATCGAGCCTCCACTGTCCCAAAAAGAAAAGGTGGTGTTGGACAGTGGAAATTGCTACAGCACAAGCGGTTTGAGGCTTAATTTACCCTGCCTAACGCTATCCCTGCTTCTGACGATGCGGCAGCAACCTCTCCCTATGCTCAGATCAGCAGCAGTAACATGGCGGTCGGCGGGAATGCCCCTTTATAGCACCTGTGATGCCGCAGAAAGCAAGCCAATCACTGCCATGCCCTTCTCTAAGATGGTGGGGACCAGGATCTATGTCATCACGCTGCCCACACTCTGCGTGCACCTTCATTGGCTGAGAAATGGCGCTTTAAGCGTCATAGGAAACGCGACTTTGGCGCGAAAATCGTGTACCGCATGGCCGATCCCACGCTGGGATCGGGTCGGGTTTCATGAAACCCGACTTTGCCAAAAGTCGGCGACTTATGAAAATGACCAATCCGTTTCGCTCAACCCTATAAACCACACTTCTGCCTTTGCTATTCCATAGCACAGGAAATGCAGGGGAGTTGTGATTTAGATTTACTAAATCTTGGAAGCAGTACAAATTGGACACTAATGTGAGCAGTGGAGGCAGCAGAAGGAAAACGGAGGGCATCTGATGGAGTGACTATACGTGAAAATCGTTAAGTATTTTTTCAGCCACAGGATGGAGGGTTGCTTCTCAACTACAGTATACATATGTAAAATTAGCTACCATTCGAGATGGGTTATCTTAGTTTGACACAGACATATCACATTTAGTATTAGCAGAGAAGGAAAAAAGCACATAGAGGAGTGTGGGAAGCAAGGACTTGGAATCAAGGAATCAGAATGATCATGTATCTTGTTCACACAAATTAAAAATTGAGTTTAATTTAGTAGAGGCGCTGCATTTAGGAAGTGAACCACTTTCTGTCTAAGGCCACAATAAACATACATGTATAGAAACATTTAAATAATAGAAATGTGTGGGTTTGATCTCCATCACGCCCACTAGACAGTAAGATTCTGCCTATAATAAAAAACTGATCAAATAGAAATTATTGTATCACTATAATGAATGCAATTTAGTTCATGTCAGCTTCTTCAGATTTTATAGCAAACATTTATAGAGCAGTTGTTTCATATTATAAGATGGCCTCCAGATGGGTTCTTGAGGGGAGATATGTGTCATATCGCGGTTGGTAGCTTCGGTGATGTGAGCTCAGAAAGCATGCTCCAGCACATATAGTGCTGAGAGAGTTATTAGGCCATTCCAGGACCGGGATTTACAAGCAGTCATAAAAGATTGGTGGGAATGACTGCTTACATATCCCTACCCCAGGGGCGTGGTTTGGCAGATAAAATGGAAACCGAGTGTCTCATTCAGTGTCTAGACCTGGAGATGTGTGGATCTCCTGTGTGTTGGTCTGTGCTAGGGCCTAAACAACCGGACCCTATCCTAAGCGGGAGGACCTGCTATATGTTGTATGGGCTTTAAACTTTGTGTTTAAACTTTGTGCCAGAAAAGGCTGTTCTTTTGTTTACTATCCTGAGTGATTTAAGAAGTTTAAATAAACTTGCCTGGATATTTCAGCAATACTGCTTCCTGTGCCTACTTCAACCGCAGTGGAGTGAGTACAAACTCTTACAATATATACTAAAAAATAGAAAATCAAAAGAAAGAAAAGTAAAATGCATTAATTATGGTGATAAAAATTATTATATTTTAACAGTTTTTATTATATATGCCATACTGGTAATGAAAATTGGAATTTTGATGTTTAGCGGGGGTGATGGATATCAAACCCGTGTCATTTCTATTATTTAAACTTTTTCTGACATTGAGCCTAATAGTAGGCCCACGTTGGACTCCATCCATTTGATGTTGTCTCCGTCGGTGAGCCCACATCTTTCCTGGCACATGTCAGCTGTTTTGAACAGCTGACATGTGCCCGGAACAGCCGCGAGTGGAATCGCGATCCATCCACAGCTATTAGTCCGTTAAATGCCGCTGATTGCAGCATTTAACATGCATTTCTGGTAATCGCACCGGAAATCCATCCATCGGTGACCCCCGTCACGTGATCGCGGGTCATCGATGGGTTGGCATGACAACCAGAGGTCTCCTGGAGACCTCTATGGTTGTCACTGCCAGATTGCTATGAGAGCCACCTGGTGGTCGGCACTTATAGCAAGTTAGGTATTCTGCTACATGCAGGCGATCTGATCATCGCCTGCATGTAGCAGAACCATCAGGTTATGGCAGCTTGTAGTCTCCCATGGAGACTATTGAAGCATGCCAAGAGTGAAAAAAAAGTTTTTAAAATATAAAAAATTATAAAAGTTCAAATCACCCCCCTTTCACCCCACTAAAAAATATAACAATAAAAAAAAATCAATATTTGGTATTGTCGCGTTCAGAATCGCCAAATCTATTAATAAAAAAAGATTAACCTGATCGCTAAATGATGTAGCGAGAAAAAAAGTAAAAACACCAGAATTATGTTTTTTTGGTCACCATGACATTGCATTAAAATGCAATAACGGGATATCAAAAGATTGTATCTGCGCCAAAATGGTAGCTTGGGACGCAAAAAATAAGCCCTCACCCAATCTGAGATGAGGAAAAATAGAGACACTACGGCTATCGGAAAATTGTGCAATTTTTATTTTTTAACAAACTTTGGATTTTTTTTTCACCACTTGGATAAAAAAGAACCTAGACATGTTTGGTGTCTATGAACTCATAATGACCTGGAGTATCATAATGGAAGATCAGTTTTAGCATTTAGTGAACCTAGTAAAAAAGCAAAACAAAAAAAAACTGTGGGATTGCACTTTTTTTGCAATTTCACCACACTGAAATTTTTTCCCGTTTCCATGACACGATATTTTAAAACCAATTATGTTGTTCAAAAATACATCTCGTTTCCCAAAAAGCAAGCCCTCACATGGCTGTAGTGACGGAAAAATTAAAAAGTTATGGCTCTGGGTAGAAGGGGAGCAAAAAACGAAAACGCAAAACCGAAAATATCTCCGGTCATGAAGGGTCATAAATGTTTGTATATCAGTATGTTTTATTTGGCTTGAGGAAGTTAGCAGTTCACTTTTGAATTGTGTCATTTCTAATCAATAAAACCGTTTTCATTAGTGGGAACAACAAACATTATTGTTTCAATTCCATGATTCAAAGTCCTTGGTTCCCATAGTTCCTCTCTCTGCTAATCATATTACCATTGGAATTAAGAAGATGCAACCTTGAGACTCATGCTCAAACAAGTGATGATCAGAGTAGAGCCTAGACTACTTTTACAGGTGAGTAACGGTTTTATTAAAAAATTCATTTATACTAAGCATATTGCCTTGGAGGAGCACCGCTGTCTTTTCAATTTTTACAGAAGCACATACCACATTTAGAAAGCAGTGGGAAACAAACAGAGGGCAACTTCTTCCTGTACTGAGCGGTCACATGGTACCGCTCATTACAGTAATGAATATGCGGCTCCACTTCCCATAGGGGTAGAGCCGCATATTCATTACTGTAATGAGTGGTAACGGTGACCGCTCAGTACAGGAAGAAGCTGCGTGCGCCGGGGAAGCAGGGACTGCACAGCGCCAGGAGCAGGTGTGTATAACGGGGAGGGAAGCGCAGTGCTGTGCGATATTCACCTGCTCCTCGTTCCAGTGCCGCTCCTTCTTCAGGGTCTTCTGCAGTGACGTTCAGGTGAGAAGGTGCGGTAACATGGTTAGTGCGCGCTCTCTGCCTAAACATCAGTGCAGAAGACGCTGAAGATGGAGCGGTGCTAGAACGAAGTCAGGTGAATATTGAAAGTGCCGGGGGCCTGAGCGACGGAGAGGTGAGTATGTGATTTTTTTTTTATCGCAGCAACAGCAAATGGGGCAAGTGTCTATATGGAGCATCTTATGGGGCCATAACGTTTGTGCAGCACTATATGGGGCAAGAGTCTGTATGGGGCATCTTATGGGGCCATAACATTTGTGCAGCACTATATGGGGCAAGTGTCTGTATGGGGCATCTTATGGGGCCATAACATTTGTGCAGCACTATATGGGGCAAGAGTCTGTATGGGGCCATAATCAACATTTGTGCAGCACTATATGGGGCAAGTGTCTCTAACAAACAGCCACTCCTCACATGTATTCAGTGTATCTGGAAGCCCTAAATCATGCAACTGAGGTGATAAACTATACTGTATCTCTGAGCAATAACAAATACTCGGAGGTCACCCGAGCGTGCTCAGAAAATCCCGAGCAACGAGTACACTCGCTCATCACTACTCTTGAACAATACCCTTCAGACTTAACAAATTGCACCACCAGCAAAGAGAAAACCCTTGTCTAGAAGAGAATACCTTCTGAATGCAACTGTCATGAAAAAGGCCTAATTGGCCAAAACGCATTGACGACACTCAAAGGTTGCTCTTTCGTCTTGAACTTTAATAAAGAAAATCTTGTTTGCGTTCAAAAGGAGTGTACAATTGATATTTCTCTACATAGTCTACGAGGGATCTCACCAATCGTCTCAATTGGCATCTCCGTTAGTGAAATACCTCACTGTGCATGCCAATATCTATTTCACACATAAAACTCAGCATACCCTCAAGAAAAATTGTAATCTTGTGGATTTCAAAAATGCACCTCAGGTCAGTTTACGCAGCCTAAAAAAAGCACAGTGGGCATGAGATTTCTATAAATCCCATCCACTTTGCGGGAACTGTAAGACGCTGCATTTTTTACGCAATGAAAATGTGCAATGTCAAAAACTCATTATGGGAACGTGAGCTAATGGGCATTTTCTGCATGCTCCTTTATTTCTTATCCACTGGAGGGTGGTTGAGAGGCAATGTTTCAAATAATGCCATTTTTTAAAAAGATAATTAAATTGTTTCTTCTTAAATGCACAGAATAAATATATGTATAATAATGCACATTAAAACCACACAGATATCCTGACTACACATTATTTTAGCTTATCTCTGAAGTCCCGATATACTGCAATGTGGAAGTTTTTATTTGACTGTTTTAGATATAGATTGTTTTGTTAGTAATCTCCAGTAGATGATGTATCATTTCTGCAGCGCTCCGCATCACCATCTCTGTGCACAATATACACATATATTAGCATGGGCTTCTGAAAATTGTCTCAATGCATTTAAAATGTGTCTGTCACACATGACTGATCCTTTGACCAAGAGACAATATACTCTGGGAATTATAGACTACTAGTTTTACTGGAGTAATCTGTAAATGTGAGAAGTTTACAGTGGACTCAAATAGGCCAAAAAGTGTGACTCTTATCACAACATGATTCTCATACAGGTTTTCCACAGGTAAAATGCTAAGATATCCAAGCCTGACTTTATTTTTGGTTTATTTGTGCAGCTTTTACAGGGCTGTGTCATGCAGATTGTTGCTCTCCATTCCATTACAATTGGTAAAATTAGAAAATCTCATGCAGTGTAGCCCTGAATTTACAATAATGTGAGGTGAACACATAAAGAAGCACTGGAGGAAATTTGTTATAAAACATGCACTGATATGTCCTAATTTTCTTTGCAAAACAGTAACCTTTTTAAGCTTGATGGACAGCGTCCAAAGGCACTAGACAATCTTTCACATACAGGCTCGTGACATATCAATCTGTCACTAAATTTAATTATTCCGGTAATAGTGTTGTAAAGGTGTCGAGAGCGGTAGTCATGACTGAGCTGCTGTCAAACTACGCTCTGGCACTTCACAGGAAAACAGTGTCCCAGTCCAAGTGTTCATCACACTACCTTGTAGGCCGCTGTTTCGGGCCTCCATCCTCAGGAGCCACCGCACACAATTCAGGGTACAACAAGTTCATTGCAACAAGAAAACATTTACTGGTCAATATCAGTTAATCAGGTTGTAACACGTGGGATAGGGCACAATACTTCATATTCCTTACTTCCTCAGCACAACACATCTTCAGCCCTACCACTAGTTCGTCCTGGACTATCCCTAAGCCCACTGACTCCATCAGCCCCAGGGATTTCATTACACTTCAGCAGTGCACCGGGATCCACTAGCTTCCATCTATATGGGTCCCTGTCCATCTTCTACGGTATGCCAGAGGACATGATGTGTCCGGCAGCCCCTATGCCAGACTTTGGGCACCCGACATGAAAAGAGCGACCGCTTGGGATTCCAGTACGGTGTCCCATGCCTTGAACGTTTTGTACATATTGGCCATAGCAGCCCACTGTTCCTCAAGTTGATCTTGTCATGGTGTTTCCATATCTATCTTTCTATCAGTAAATGCCCCTCCCTTTGATTAACATTATCCCACTCCCACTGTGTGCTAGACCCAAGCATTAACTGTATCTTATCCATAACAGTATGTTCTAAACCTATTGTCCTTAACTTATGCCCTAGATCCTAATCTATATCTTAACCTACACTAACACTATGCAATATAATACCTTCCATTACTACATTAACAGTCTAGTTACAAGAGACCCTAAAACACAGTACATAGTTCACACTTAACATGACACATTATCTACATAAAACGCATGATGTTATTTACATGATGTGAATGTTGTCTTCAGGGGTAGGAACGCAGCAGAACAGTCCATCACTCTTACAGTGTGACAGGGAGCCATAATATTACCATATTATGGTCAAACCAGTGTATCTCTTCCTGGGACGAGGGATGGCTGGCCTGATTTTAGGTGATGTGTGATTTAATGCTTGGGCACCTTAGAATGAGCTGATTTTCTAAATACAGTGATTATACCACTAGGAAAAGCTAACAGTGAACAGCCTGTAACACATTCTGAGAGTATGGCTGTAATAAATACCTAGTTTTCTGTATGACTTGTAATTAGAGATAGCTGAACCCAAACAGTAAAGTTTGTGGATCGGGCATGGATCCCAAACACGGACTTCACAAGGAAGTCCATGTTACTGTTCGGGTTTGGAACCCCCCGAACATCGGGTGTTTCTCACGCTGAAACTACGGCAGCTCTGAACAGCCATAAGATTCATACCACCGATCATAGCACTGCGGTTCTCACGCTGTCACATGACAGAGTAAGCCTGCACCTGTGATCGGAAGTAAAAAGTTTACCTCTGGTCACTGGCAGCAGCTGATGGGACTACAACTACCATCAGCCTTTGACTGTTTCTCTAATAACAGCAAGAGCAGGAGGTGGCTTATGGGAGTATTTATCGGTCGACGCCTGCGCTCTAAATAAATAATAAAAGAAAAACCTGGTGTGGGTTCCCCTGTATTTTTGATAACCAGTAAGGCAAAACCGACAGCTGCGGGGTGCAACCCTCAGCTGTTGGCTTTATAATTGCTAGTTATTAAAAATAGAGGGGTCACACACTTTTTTTTAATGATTTAAGTAACTAATTTTAAAAACGGGTATATATATAAAAATAATCCGCGCTGGGTTATTTTTATATATATACCTGTTTATAGCTACTAATACAGAAGGGTGGCACTGTATTTGTATCCGCTGCAGGATTCACAGTTTCTGAAGCGCTACTGGTGTGCTTAATTTTATCCTAATTTTAAAAACGGCATGGGATCTTTCCCATTTTTGACAACTGGCCAAGCTAAAGCAGACAGCTGGGGGCTAGTAAGGGGCCATAGATATTGGGCCTCTTCTACATAAAAATAGCAGCCCACAGCCACCCAGAAGAGGCGTATCCATAAGATGCGCCAATGCTGGCACTTTTCCTGGCTGTTCCGAATTGCCTTGTGGTGGTAACAAGTGAGGTTCATATTTGTGGAGTTGGCATCACCTTTTTATTGTCCAGTGACATCAAGCCCACTGCTTAGAAATGGAGAGTCATCTATAATCCTGTAGTTATTTTATGAACAAACACACAACCAGAATAAAGTCTTTTATTTGAAATAATAAAACACACTTTTACTTTTTTAGTTAAAAATAAAAAACACAGTTATACTCAAAGCCCCTCAAATATGAATCCCACTTGCCACCGCCACATGGCAAGTGGGAAGAGCCTGGGTAATGCGCCAGATTTGGCGCATCTAATAGATGCACATTTTTTGGGTGGCTGTGGGCTGCTAGTTTTAGGCTGAGAGAGGCCAATATCCATCGCCCCTTACCAGCCTGAGAATTCCAGCCCCCAGCTACCTGATTTAGCATGGCTGTTTGTCAGAAATGGGGGGATCCCACATAATTTTTTTAAATTTAGTGCGCAGGCATCGGCTGATGAATACTCCTATCAGTCACTGCTTGCTCTTGCTGTTATTAGCGGCAGCAGACGTACTCTGATAGGAGTAGTAGTCACATCAGCTGACGCCAGTGATCGTAGGTAAACGTTTTACCTCCGATCACCACTGCAGGCTCACATTGTCATTTGACAGAGAGGGAACTGCAGCTCTCTGACCGACGGTAGTTATTTTACCGCCAATAAGAGGCAGGTGTTGCCGAGCTGTCATGTACATGACAGCGTGGAAAACACTGGATGTTCGGGCCAACCATTCAAATGAATTAGGTCTGGGTTCGGGTACTGTTCTGGTACCAGAACTGAACTTTTTTTAAACTGTTTGGCTGAACCCGCCAGACTGAAACATCCAGGCATTCACCCATCTCTACTTTTAATGTATGTGGCGTTTTTATGGGTATATTTACAAATGATCAGGATAATAGTCTGTTCTAGAACTCCTGGATGTCAAGAAGCTGTATACATTCTCATCTGTCATCGGTTTCTGATTCTAAATTCACTTAATTTGCTTTTACAAAAGTTTTTCAGGTTTCTAATATATACCATGGAACATGCAGCACATCCACACAGCAGCCTCGGCTTTGCTTAGGCTCATCAATACAAGATATAGATTGTGGCTGCTTCTGTGGGTGAATCTAAACCAGTCAATTGACCTTTCTGTGCACACGTTAGTGCACAAAATAATAGCCATCAACTCATGATCATTTCCTGTTGAAAATACATGAAACATTATGTAATGGGTTCTCTGCTAGTCCCTGCAGTGATATATATTGATAGAGCATAAATGGAATGCTTTGGCTCTCAGTGGTGGAGAGAAGATTGCATTGCCAGCAAATTGCAATCCCTCCTTCACTCTAGCTTTTGTGTCATTTATCGGGAGGTAGGCAGCTCATGTGGAGAACCATGAGAGATGTGATTTGTTGAGTCTCATTATTAGTATAAACTTTTCCTGACACTTCGACTGGAAACTTTCAGTGGACATAAAATACATATAAGGATGGATATCACCAAGTGACAGTTGGTGGCCAAATAAGCAACAGCAATTTATGGTGAATCCTCCATAAAGATGTTTTTATTGTTTAATGAGGAAAGATGTCTCAAGTGGTCTTTAGAAGAAAGGTTTTAATTAAAGCTAAGCCTGGTTTCTATCTCTCCCCCTCCCCGTTCAGTTGAGGCCTGGCTAGGCACATGAAGAGGTGTGTCATTACAGTAAGGGACCATCCATACTACATCATAATTGGATGGCTTTTACCTTTTTTTATCAAAAAATGTTAATGAAGTTCCTCACATTTTTTATGTGTGGAATAGTGGAATTCATGTATTCATTAATCACACTCAAAGGCCCTGAATCATAAAGAGCATTCAAAGAAAACCAAATTATTATGCTGTATAAGGTGGGTGATTGAAAAATATAACCAATATGATCATGTCATGTTTGTCGGTATATCACTGTGCTAATGATTCATTACTGCTCACAGTGGATAACAGTGGATGGCCGAAACTGTTTGATACCATCCAGAGTGCCAGAGGCAATCAAGCAGACCAGGACGAGGAGATGCATGAATATGAATGTGGTAAGTCAGCAATGAATACATGGACTGTTTGGATATGTTTCCAATAAATGGAACAGAAGATATGTCCTGTAATTAAGATCATTTATATCTGCAGGCAATTGTTAGATTAGAAAATAATAAAAAGTGTAAGCTTCTTCGGCAGAAAGCTATGTCTTGTTCACCCCATACACTTGCATTTGTGGGTCAGGTGAAAGAGCATGTGCTTTGATTATGAAAGTTGTATAGTTAGCATGAAAATAACCAAGTTTGCAAGTGACTTGCTTTTTCTATCTGTTGTCATTCTCCTTCCACATGAGCTTCTATCATACATTGTTTTCAACTTGTCGCCAAGGAGAACATCCACCAGAGCCTAATCAAGTATTTGCATTACAGTCCAGGCTACGGAGTTAACTCATTAGATCCTGGCCACCTCTCTCCAGCCTATTAATTTGTACAAAGCAGTTAGGGTACCGTCACACAGTGCAATTTTGATCGCTACAACGGCACGATTCGTGACGTTCCAGCGATGCATTTACGATATCGCTGTGTCTGACACGCTACTGCGATCCGGATCCCCGCTGAGAATCGTACGTCGTAGCAGATCGTTTGAAACTTTCTTTCGTCGTCTAGTGTCCCGCTGTGGCGGCATGATTGCATTGTGTGACACAGGTTGTATACGATGTGCGCACAGTAACCAACGGCTTCTACATCGCAAATACGTCATGAAATTATCGCTCCAGAGCCGTGTATTGCAACGTGTGACCGCAGTATACGACGCTGGAGCGATACTTATACGACGCTGCAACGTCACGAATCGTGCCGTCGTAGCGATGAAAATGGCACTGTGTGACGGTACCCTAAAGGCCCCGTCTCACTTAGCGATTTACCAACGATCACGACCAGCGATACGACCTGGCCGTGATCGTTGGTAAGTCGCTGTGTGGTCGCTGGGGAGCTGTCACACAGACCGCTCTCCCCAGCGACCAACGATCAGGGGAACGACTTCGGCATCGTTGAAATTGTCTTCAACGATGCCGAAGTCCCCCTGCAGCACCCGGGTAACCAGGGTAAACATCGGGTTACTAAGCGCAGGGCCGCGCTTAGTAACCCGATGTTTACCCTGGTTACAAAAAAACAAACACTACATACTCGCCTTTCGGTGTCCAGGTCCCTTGCCGTCTGCTTCCTGCTCTCACTGACTCCCGGCCGTACACTGAGAGCAGAGCGCAGCGGTGACGTCACTGCTGTGCTCTCACTTCTCACTGTACGGCCGGCAGTCAGTGAGAGCAGGAAGCAGACGGCAAGGGACCTGGACACCGAAAGGCGAGTATGTAGTGTTTGTTTTTTTTTGTAACCAGGGTAAACATCGGGTTACTAAGCGCGGCCCTGCGCTTAGTAACCCGATGTTTACCCTGGTTACCAGTGAAGACATCGCTGGATCGGTGTCACACACACCGATTCAGCAATGTCAGCGGGGCCTCAACGACCAAAAAAAGGTCCAGGCCATTCCGACACGACCAGCGATCTCGCAGCAGGGGCCTGATCGCTGGTACGTGTCACACATAGCGAGATCGCTATGGAGGTCGCTGTTGCGTCACAAAACTTGTGACTCAGCAGCGATCTCGCTAGCGATCTCGCTATGTGAGACGGGGCCTTTAGACGATGCTGCTTACCAGTTGCTCTTGATTGATCTCTCCCTTTTTGTCAGTTCCTGATCTGGAACTGATGTTTTCAGTCCTGCAAAATCAAAAGCTCCCATACCCCCACTTTGTGGTTGCTTAGCCAGTGCATTTCTCCTAAGTACTACTCACTTTCCTCATAAGCTCCTGAGCCTTAAGGTACCGTCACACTAGGCGATATCGCCAGCAATCCGTGACGTTGCAGCGACCTGGATGGCGATATCGCTGTATTTGACACGCAGCAGCGATCTGGATCCCGCTGTGAAATTGCTGGTCGCTGCTAGAAGGTCTGCACATTATTTGGTCGCTAGGTCGCCGTGTATCGCCGTGTTTGACAGCAAAAGCGACGATACCAGCGATATTTTACACTGGTAACCAGGGTAAACATCGGGTTACTAAGCGCAGGGCCGCGCTTAGTAACCCGATGTTTACCCTGGTTACCAGCGTAAAAGTTAAAAAAACAAACAGTACATACTCACCAGCGCGTCCCCCAGCCTCTGCTTCCTGACACTAAAGCGCCGGCCCTAAACTGAAAGTGAAAGCAACAGCGGTGACGTCACCGCTCTGCTGTTAGGCTACGTTCACATTTGCGGTGTGCGCCGCAGCGTCGCCGCCGCAACGCACATCGCAAATGTGAACACATGCACAACGCAGCTTTTTGCGCCGCATGCGTCCTTTTTTTCATTGATTTTGGACGCAGCAAAAATGCAACTTGCTGCGTCCTCCGCGACCCGACGCGGGCGCCGCAGGGACGCATGCGGCGCAAAAAGCAAGTGCACCGCATGTCCATGCGCCCCCATGTTAAATATAGGGGCGCATGATGCATGCGGCGCCGCTGCGGCGCCCGCCGCTGCGGCGGGCGCCGCTAATGTGAACGTAGCCTTAGGGCCGGAGCTCAGTCAGCGTCAGGATGCAGAGGCTGGGGGACGCGCAGGTGAGCATGTACTGTTTGTTTTTTTAACTTTTACGCTGGTAACCAGGGTAAACATCGGGTTACTAAGCGCGGCCGTGCGCTTAGCAACCCGATGTTTACCCTGGTTACCCGGGGACCTCGGCATCGCTGGTCGCTGGAGAGCGGTCTGTGTGACAGCTCTCCAGCGACCACACAGCGACGCTGCAGCGATCGGCATTGCTGTCGCTATCGCTGCAGCGTCGCTTAATGTGACGGTACCCATATTCAAAGGCACTGTTATCTCTGTATGTAAATATAGAGATAACAGTGTACATTTTATAAGAAGCACTGTCAAACCTGATGGAGTCACAATAGCACTTTCAGGTCTTACAAAGTATAATTTTGCTCAATCTCAACTATCACTGAAGAATGAGTTCCTGCACCCATCTCCATCAAGGAGTAATTGAGTAGGCTAAGGAGCGGAGTACTCCTGAAGACATATGTTCTGACTAACCCACATAGTGTGAACTGTCTCCGTGGGGCAAATGAGACAATACTCTGACATTTGAGACAAGAACCAGCATTGTATGAGTTACCTACTTGTACTAGAGAGAATACAAAAAATAATTCTAGATTTAGAGATTGTGCAATTGCATTCATGACTGACTATAACTTAAACAACCTTCATCAGCTATATATAAAATGGGGGATAGAAGACTGACAATTGGAGTTCAGGCTGCTGGGACCCCCACCATTCAGTAGAAGGGATAACCAAGATTTTGTATGTGAATGAAGCAATAGTAAACATGAGCAACCCCCTGATTACTCACTATCATGAATTACTATCACTATTAATCATGAGATGGGCTCCTCAATGTCTAAAGAACAATTTAGTTGATTTCAAGAATGTTGGGGCTCTTTTAAAGGGTGGTATACATTAGAATCAGTGGAAATAAAACTGAGGCCTCTCTAGTATGACTACTGAGTGGGTTGGGTTGAAGTGGGTGACCAAGTTGATAGCAACTAAGGATTTGGGGAATTTTTATTACTCAAAGCAAAAAAGTATACCGTTTTAACAGGATACAGATGGATGCCTATACATTTGCATCCTGTTGCCGTTGACTCGTTTGAGAATAAAGCAATATATGGCACTGGTCAAAAGTTTTGACAAATCTATTCATGCAATGGATGTTCTTACTGGAATGAGCTCATAGTATATTCAAACGGAAGGCAGCAAAGCCGCAAGGGAACAAGCATGGAAACAAGGAGTAAAGAAATGTGTAAAACAAACAAGAATGTGCGTTAAACCTAAGAAAAAAAGACAGCTGACATAACATCAGAAAAAAAGATGCACGCTCCAAGTCCACAGGCCCAATTGGATGTAGCAACTCCAAAATAAAATATGGAACAGCATCCAGTACAGGTGAAAGATTTGAAAAAACTTTATTCCGCCATCATACAACGTTTCGATCAAATGGTCTTTGGTTATACTTGATAAAGACCATTTGGTCGAAACGTTGTATGATGGCGGAATAAAGTTTTTTCCAATCTTTCACCTGGACTGGATGCTGTTCCATATTTTATTTTGGAGCTTATACAACCTGTCGATTTTCTCAAGTAGCTTCATCAGGTAGTCACCTGGAATGGCTCCCAATGAACAGCTATGCTTCATCAATAGTTTATTTTTGGAATTGCCAGTCTTTAGAAAGTTTTTGCGACTATTAGGTGTGTATTGCAGGGCCAAGTTTGGTACACAGTTTCATACAGTGCTAAGCCATATTCCATAACTTTTGAAAGCCAAAATATGACAAGAAACACTCAAGAAAGTAAAGAGAAATGATAATCCATTAATACTTTAAACATGAAGGTCAGTCAATTGGGAAAATTAATAGAACTTTGAAGTACATCAAGTAGTAGATACATCTCAACATCAACTGTCTAGAGAAGTCTGTGAGAGGCAAATTCCTGCTAAGAACTACTGAGCACTGCAAATAATATGAAGAGATTTGTTTAGGCCAAGCAACACAAAGGCAAGACATTAAATCAGTGCAAATTTGTACTGTAGTGTAATGAATCAAAATTTGAGATTTTTGGTACCAATCGCAATATCTTTGTGAGACGAAAAAAAGGTGAGCGGATGGTTTCTACATGTCTGGTATCCACTTTGAACCATATAGGGTAAGGGGTGATGCTGTGAGAGTTCTTTGCTGGTCAGTGTGTTGGTATGTATTAATGTATTCCAAATTGAAAGCAGAAAAGCCCAATATGGCTATGACCAAGAAGGAAAGGGATGGAGTGTTTCATCAGATGATATGGTCTTCATAATCATGCAATTTCAAACCAATTGAGATGGTTTGGAATAAGCTGGAGTGCATAGTGAAAGCAAGCAACCAACAAGAGCTCAGTGCCTCTGAGAACTTCAATGCTGTTGCAAAGCCATTCCAAGTGGCTACCTGATGAATCTCCATGAGAAATGCCTAGGGGTTTAAAGAGGACATCAGAGCAAAATGGGAATACTTTGAGATATCCAAAGTTTATTAGCTGGGTTCACATTGTGTTAATGGCAATCCGCTGACGGCATCCGTTACACAGCGGCACTAACGCTATGTAACGGATGCGTTAGCGCACCCTTTAATTGCCATTATGTAGCGCATTGCTAACGCATGTCATAATCGGCATGCGTTAGCGATGTGCCGTCATTCTGTGACAGACCCTCGGACGCGGTCTGCAGCGTTTTCGGGTCCGTCACCGCTAGCACAGATGGAGCATCTGCGCTAGCGCGATCGCATAACGCGATCTTTAAAAGTCACTTGCGTTGCTCAGTCCATTCAACGCATGCATTGAACGGACTGCACTTAACGCAATGGGAACCTACACATTCTGGTTTGTTTTACAAATTTTATGTTCCTTGTTGCATGGTGGTATTTTCTGATGAAGGGGGCATGAGACCCCTGAAACGCATTGAATAAAACCACTGTGAATCAACTATACTCTCCTGAAATTCATCTTAGCGGCAGCACAGAATTTTAACTACAAATCTCCCCTTGAAGACATTATTTCCCCTGGTCGGTGAAAACCTGTGGATCTGCAGCAGCCGCTATCTATATGCTCTAATCTCATCCTAACCAGGTGAGCAAATTTGGTGTATATTCTCCTCTGTGTAACGTGAATAAGACCCTATTGCGCTCTTTGTCTCCCCATTGTTTTGCAATATGTTCCTTGTTTCAACATGTTTCACTTCTTGGTTTTGGTGACTTCTGTCTGAATCTATAATGTACACATTCCAATAGGAAAACAAGCAATGGCATTGCATTTACTGTTGTGTCCACACTGGTATGTCCAAAGCAAATCTTGATTTGTTGGTGGCCCATGGCCAATACTTACCGTCATTCCAAATTACTCTGTTTGGTGTTGTCACGCTCGATGATGGTTGATAAGGACCCATGCCTTTTATTACCTAATGGCCAAGACCATTCTCAGACTACCACTTTCGTACTCTGTAAATAATGATCAGTAGCTAAAGGCTGAGTCACACATAACGATATCGTTAACGATATCGTTGCAACGTCACGCTTTTGGTGACGTAGCAACGATCCCGCTAACGATCTCGTTATGTGTGACAGCGACCAACGATCAGGCCCCTGCTGGGAGATCGTTGGTCGATGGGAATGATCAGGACCTTTTTTTGGTCGCTGATCACCCGCTGTCATCGCTGGATCGGCGTGTGTGACGCCGATCCAGCGATGTGTTCACTTGTAACCAGGGTAAATATTGGGTTACTAAGCGCAGGGCCGCGCTTAGTAACCCGATATTTACCCTGGTTACCATTGTAAAAGTTAAAAAAAAAAACAGTACATACGCAAATTCTGATGTCTGTCACGTCCCCTGGCGTCCACAGGGTTACGCGCTGCTGCTGAGAGCTTCCTGCACTGACTGAATGTGTCAGCGCTGGCAGCAGCGGTGACGTCATCGCTGTGCTCTGCTTTACGGCCGGCCGGCGCTGACACATTCAGTGCAGGGAAGCCGCCGGCGGGGG
This sequence comes from Ranitomeya variabilis, assembly GCF_051348905.1. Taxonomy (NCBI): domain Eukaryota; kingdom Metazoa; phylum Chordata; class Amphibia; order Anura; family Dendrobatidae; genus Ranitomeya; species Ranitomeya variabilis. The sequence goes on along the minus strand of NC_135233.1, from coordinate 268,248,952 downwards.
ATGTGACAGACATCAGAAGGTGAGTATGTAGTGTTTTTTTTTACTTTTACAATGGTAACCAGGGTAAATATCAGGTTACGAAGCGCGGCCCTGCGCTTAGTAACCCGATATTTACCCTGGTTACAAGTGAACACATCGCTGGATCGGTGTCACACACACCGATCCAGCGATGACAGCGGGTGATCAGCGACGAAATAAAGTTCTGGACTTTTAGCTCCGACCAGCGATATCACAGCGGGATCCAGATCGCTGCTGCGTGTCAAACACAACGAGATCGCTATCCAGGACGCTGCAACGTCACGGATCGTCGTCGTTCTCACTGCAAAGTCGCTTAGTGTGAAGGTACCTTTATGTATACCTTATCTTTACAGAGTTGGATATCTACCCTGAGAACTGTGAATGTAAGAAGAGAATTGTAAACTGTTCCAGTCAGGAATTTCAGTTTGTCCCTCCAGTATCTGTGAATGTGACAGCTCTGTAAGTATTAAGTGTAGTGATTCAAGGGTGACTTTTGCCATTATTGATCTGGCCCTCATCAGCACCTGGCATGGTTGGGAAGTACTGTAGCTTGGGTCTACTGCTGAAGTTAAATCCTATGAAGTGTAAAGTGTTATTAACACAGGAGGTAATGTGTTGTGTCTTCTACACTTTGGGAAAGGGACCCCACCAGCCCTCTGACAGTGCTAGCTGTAGATCTTTGCCTGGTTTTAAACTCAAGACCTGCTCTGTATGAGGCAGAAACATTAACACCAAGCCACAGGATGCAGTGTTGTCTGTAAAGGGAATGTAGTCTGCCTTAAAGATTAAACCATATTCTTCTTCACCTAACCATTAAAATGTGTTGGCACATGATGAAGAGTGTTGTCTATGTAGCTCATTTCATTAGGCAACCTAATTTTCCATCATGGTTGATGCAGAGATAAAAAAAAAATGGGGCTAGGCAAGTTATTTAAGTGAGCTGGAAAGTCAGCCCTTTTCAGGCTGATATCTTGTCATTTGCTGACACAGATGAGGAAAGTTCCCTTTCTGAATCGGAGCGAGTCATAGAGGAGCACACCTATGCGTAAATGGAGACATCGGAACAGCCATCATAATCAAAGTATGTTAATGAGTTTCAAGAAGTTGGTCACTATTTTTTTTATTTATGGTCTATCTTTATAATAGGCCATTAATATCTGATCAATGAGGGTGTGACACCTGGTACCCTTGCCAACCAACAGTTACCAGCGCCATCCTGAAGCTATGCTAAGGATAGGCCATGAATAAAGGATTAGTGGCCAACCCCTTTAATTAGTTCACATTTCCAAAAACTTTAAACAACTTTTTAAGCAGATGGACAACCTCTATATGACTAAAAAAAATGCAATATCTAAAAATGTCTGCCAAGACATCGCAGTTTTCTCCAACTTATTGTGAGCAATGATGTGATGTGTTATATGTTGTATAAGATGATTTGAGTGACTTTTGTCTTTGTTCCTTTAGTGATCTGAAGGACAATAAAATCAAATCTTTACCAGATGGTGTCTTTCGTTTATACCAGGATTTGGAGAAACTGTGAGTAACCACAAAAAAAAAACAATAATCGCTCTGTTGGAATAACACACAATTCTGCACTTTTTTTAATCTCATTTTAAAACACTAACCATAGGCTGCTATTTAGAGCTTAAAGGAGTTGTTTATAATTCAGATACCCTCTGTCACGCTCACGCCCTGACTGGTGGGCACGAGCAAGAGGATGTTGCCCCACTGTGCCACAAACCAGACTACCCTGGAAGGGGCGTAACTAAGCAGCTACCTTGGTGTTCACTGTAGCCTCTGATGGTGAGGTCAGGCTTGTGTGGCAGGTAGCTGCCAGGTACCACACCAGGGTAGTGTGTGGCTGTGGCTGCTGATCCCACTGGGGAACGGAACACTGGCAGGCAGGCGGGCACGGCTGAGACACTGGCAGGCAGGCAGGTGGGCACAGCTGAGACACTGGCAGGCAGGCTCGGCTGAGACACTGGCAGGCAGGCGGGCACAGTTGAGACACCGGCAGGCAGGCACGGCTGAAACAATGGCAGGCGGGCACGGCTGAGACACTGGCAGGCAGGCATGGCGGAGAAAGAAGGGACAGGAACTGACTCAGAAGGCACAGGAACACGAACAGGTGTTAGTGATAAATGGGAACAGGTAGGGACCTGTTCAGACTGTAGGAGCAGGGACTGATTCAGGGAGGACAAAGACCAGCAGGGTGCGGAACGAGAGCGGCGCGAAATCGCAAGGAGCGGAGCAGAGCAGAACCACAAGAAACGGAGCAAAGAGCGGAGAAGAGCCACAGGGCGCAAAACGAAGAGCAGAGCAAGGTCACAGAGTTCAGAGCCGAGAGCAGAGCAAAGCTGCAGGGTGTGGAGCAAAGAGCAGAGCAAAGTCACAGAGTGCAGAGCTGAGAGCAGAGCAAAGCCGCAGGGTGCAGGGCAAAGAGCAGAGCAAGGTCACAGAGTGCGGAGCTGAGAGCAAAAGGGGTGAGCACAAGAAAACACAGAGAAATAGGGAAGACTCAAGACAGGAACACAAATGGACAGGTATAGGACTTAGTTCAGACAAGGACAGGTACGAGACAAGGCACGGAAATGATACAGATGGCGGAAACAAGAGATACAGGCACTGACCAGGGTACAAAGCCCCACTGGGTGGCAGAGACAGGAGTAACAAAACACAGGTACAGCCCAGGGTACGAAACCCCACTGGCTGGCTAACACAAGAGATAGAGACGGGACCTGGCACCTCAACAGCGAGAAACTGAGGAAGTAAGTTGCTCAGGCCTTCCCCCAGGGGTGGGAATGCCTTAAGTACCTGATGCCTCTTGGCCATTGGCTGGGGACAACTTAGGAGAATGCACACAATCTCAATAAGAGTCAGAGAAAACCGGCGCTGCCCCCTATGCACACAGCCAGGAAGTATGTAGAGAGCAGGCAGGAGACAAGAGGCACACAGCATGGAGCCGGCAGAAGACAGAACTCACAGCATGGCCCAGAGTAGTGAGTAAGTTGGTGTGTAAGGCAGGTGGGGGATGGGAGGCCATGCAGTGAAGTCGGCAGAGTTGTTACTCCCCCTTCTTAAAATTTCTACATTTCCTCTGTGTAAAATACGAACACCTTCTGCTAACTTTCAGAGCTGGTGCCGTTAGTATCGGGTCTTCCTTGACTCGTGTGGCTGTTCTGCCATGTGAGCCCTGCTGCCAGTCATTGGCTCCTTCATGCTCACTTCCTTCTGATGCAACTGACAACAAGAAAAAGTGAGAGCTGAGTAGAGTTGAGCGAATATGTTCGGAAACGATCGCCAAATCCGAATTTGCTATATTCATGCTTTTTTTGTTCCCTATTCGTGCCAAGTTTATGTTTGACGATCAGTTCCGAGCATAATTGCTCAACTCTACTCCCATTGACCCCAATCACGTTCAGCTCTGTTCGACGAATTGCCAATACAATATTCACCGGCCACTATAATTCGAACCGAATTTTGCAAAATTCTCTCAACTGTAGAGCTGAAGCAGCTCAGGAAGACCTGCCGCCAACAACACTGGAAAATTGATGGAATGGTGCCAGCACCAAACATGGTATAGCCTGTTTATATTTTACACAGCGGAACATGGTAATTGAGCACTTTAAAGTGTTGTCTCATGATAGACATTTCTGGCAGATCCTGAGGATGTCTAACTTTCCAGGTCCCACTTCTGGAATCTGCACTTGTCTCTAGGTTATGGCCGAACAAGTGCAGAACTCGCATAGAAGTATGGATAGAGCACTATCAGTCTGAACCTATTTTTCAATTATACTGTATAATGAAAGCTTAGAACTTTGCTTGTAATGAATGGAAACAAGTTACTGCTGAGTTAATTATTTTCAGTTTCCACAAGTCGATAGACATAAAACAATGTATCCTCAAGTAGCGCTTTAATAACAGAGGTGTCCAAGTGGCTCTATCAATTCGATATGATTAGGACAGGTTTTCAGCCTTTATGTGTAAACATTGTTTTGGATGACTGTATAAGGGACCCCAATAACACCCATAGGGGAGACTTGATTGCAAGCTCTGGGACTGGACTCTTATTGTATGAAAACATCAATCATGTCCAGGAGGTCGTAATTACAGATAATTGAAAGAGGGTAATTAGCATAGGGTTCCTGGCTGCATTAAAGCCTATTTTTGGAGATCACATATTTGCATTGATCTCATTTAAATTTTTGAGGCATGCCTTAACAATGAGTGCCATAAGGTTGTCATTGTGAGGATGTGCCTTTCATTACGATATTACATTGTCTGTTATGTTTCCTCACTATGAAAAAAAAAGTTGTTTTAGGCAATTAAAGCAGCGAAACCTGTTATGGGCATGAGGGACATGATAGAAATTCTGGAGAATGGCAGAAGAGCAGCAGGGTGGAGGTCCGGGATGCTAAATGCATGTGACAGGTTCCCTCTAAATCCATCAGAGCTATGGTTTGTAGAGTTACATTGGTTGGCCGCGGTCAAAGCTTTACACTAAGGCCACATTCACACGCTCAGTATTTGGTCAGTATTTGACATCAGTATTTGTAAGCCAAAACCAGGAGTGGAACAATCGGAGATAAAGTATAATAGATACTTGTCACCACTCCTGCATTTCCCACCCACTCCTGGTTTTGGCTTACAAGTACTGATGTAAAATACTGATCAAATACTGAACGTGTGAACATCGCCAAAGGTTAAGGCTACAGGATCGGATGTGGATGTGCATCAGTAAGATCACAAATATCACAATTAATAGTGCAGACTACCATCAGGGCTGGGTTTCTGATGACTGTCAAATTGCAGTTACACAACTTGCTGGTCGTAACACGAGCGCATCCTGTGTCATGCGTTATAACGTAGTAGTGCAAGATTGCAGTCCTCTATTGAGTATCTACAGGTCAGTAGGCCTAGACTAAATGAATGGAAACAAATACAAAGCTTTAATTACTAATTCTGGCAACATATACATATCAGAACTTCATAACTTGGGTTTGTAAAATGTTGGCAGTCCATCATCACACCTTGATTTACCAATTGTATAATGCTACACAACCCTAAAACACATCATTTTACAGTAGTAATGTAAATTCCCTTATCTGCTTCTTAAATTCGCCTGAGAACATTTGTAGAACTGAAGCCACACAAACCGAGCACAGTAAGCAATGCTGATCACCTGACCCAATGGGGTGACTCAGCCTGGCAACGATCTCCTTGTCTTTAATCTACACTTAATAATCTTGTGCTATTCTGCCTAAAGCAAATCTAGACTTGTATTTCATTAAAACCAAATAGCAATGCTCCAATTCTATGTTTTTGTACCAGGCTCCTTCAAAACAACAGACTGCGATCGATCTCACACTTGACATTCTCGGGACTTTTCAACCTAAAGATGCTGTAAGTGGCAATATATCCAATGATTCGGCTGTCGTGAGTTACCGCATATGTTGTGTCAAGGCAGTGAGAGGCATTTAGATGCTTTACAGAAATAAATGATTTATGTAAAAATGTAAAAAACAGGTAATCAACCGTGTTAATTAGCTTCATTTATTTATAAGACTGCACAAAGAAAAGACTAGTAATCATTCTGTCAGCCAGGACTCAGACTGCTTGGCTCTAAATTCTTACATGAATCACATTTAAAGGGAATCTATCATTAAGATAAACCCTCCTTTACCCCAACCCCCCAAAAATAAGCATATATGAACAGGCAGGTCATGTAAGTCCATTAACACCTTTTTGTCTTCTATCTATTGCTGCATTAGAAGGATTGTCCAGTCAAAGCCGATAAGTCTGCAGTCACACTGTGCAGGAATTTGCTGGTTTCAGACCTGAGACCGAAGGGTATGTATGAGCAGCCTTGGTCAATATACACTTGTATGCAGCAAGGTCGCGCCCTGTAGTCGTCCAGCCGTGTCACTAATCTAAGAGCACACTCACTCAATACAAGTGTATGTTGACCGAGGCTGTACCCACTGGCCGGCAGAATGTATAACTGATACATACACTCCAGTCCCGGATCAAAAACCGGCGAATCTCCGCAGTGCGTGTGCTGGGGGGATTCATAAGTCTGCAATCACACAGAGTGACTGCAGACTTATCGGTTTTGACCAGACAACCGCTTTAATGAGAAATTAGTGTTTTCATTCATATGCAGATAAAGTGTTAAGTGCTCAAGGTGTGACAGGGCACTTACGAAGCTCACTGTCTGATTTTCTTGCCTGGCATCAAACAGTGAGCTATCAATCCAGCTAAAGAGGCTGGTGCTAGGCAGGGAGATAACCTGGGAAGACAAAGGTTGGAGAAGTGCTCTGTCACATCCAGAACACGTAATGCCTAATTTGCATATAGATGTAAACTCTAATTTGTCAGGAATGCCGCAACAGATATAAGGTATACCATAAAGATGTTGGTGGATTTACTTTTCAAAGACCTACATGGCCATTGATGGGGGAGGGGGATGATCTTGCTGACACATTCCATGTAGGAAAGTAGGCAAGAAGCTAAAACATGTTTAAGACATTGTTTATGACTAGTAGAAGATATTCAGAAGTTTATACAAAGTAATGATTCTGAGCCCCACCCCACCCACCATCTATGTACAGCCTCCATACATCTTCCATTAATTTCATTACAACCTTAGGACATAATGTGAGCAGACATGACTACTTTACAGCAGGTTTAGAGAGGAAGCCGGCAGTCAACCACCAGTTCTACCCAAGAGGCTACAATAAGTGTAAAGTGGCTTGTTCCTAGATCTAATGGCACAGGCCTAGATCTAGACTCCCTGCATGTGCAAATCCGCTGTACCAAATAATTTGTCTAAGTTCACAGCATATGCCCCAAATGTATGAATCTGTATAGTTTGTTTCTGGCTCTGGTGTTTCTTTCTGCCCCGTTTTCCTCCTAATCTCTCTTCGCCTCCCTAACTATTGCTTTTTTGCTTTAGCTTCCTCAGTGATAACCGGATCAGGAGTCTGAAGGCTGACGTGTTCCGCGATCTTCACTCGTTGGAATGGCTGTGCGTTGGTAACAATGTATTCATGCTGACCTCATTTTCATATTCCTGATTATATGAGCAAAATCTTAAAGTGGCCAAATCTATGAATAGGAAAACAAATCACATTCTGGTAATCTATCATTTCACCTATGATCGCAAATTGTTACATTTCACTGGACAAATGGCTGAAATCGTCCTATTTAATCAACTTCGGTATAATTTATCAACTAGCATTAAAATCTGTGTCTGATTTCCCTCTGTAGTTCCTTGACCAGACATCATGGGTATTGAGTGCAATTCAAGATTTATCATTCCATCTGTTTTATTATTTTAAGATCTGATTTCTTATATAATAATAACACAAAATTTAAATGAACTATGAGTCAGTTTGTGATCTATTATTGCTAATATTATAAGTTGTCACATATTCCATTAGATTTGGGAAATCTAGTATATTTGGTATAGTTTGTACATTTTATGTTCATAAGCCAAATTGCTCCAAAAAGCAGCCTTCTATTACATTTCTTTTTATGCCATGATTACACCTAGTTTTGGTACTTTTCTGATTGCAGCTGCAGAACCACCAGCTATTGGCGACTATATCACTCGAGACATATTAAACAAGGTGATACTTGTGTGTAATCCAGGCAGATTGCTGCATTATGAATATATGACGGGTATTATCAATTGCATCAGTTTTGTCCTTAATGGACACAAATTGGAACAGTAACAGAACTCCCTATAACCCTCTTTTGACTTTAAAGATGCAGAAGAAAATAAGCTTTTTTGCAGTCTAACTTTAAACAGAAGACAAAAAGTACAAAATGCTGGTGCTACTTTAGTTATTTTATGAATCAGTTGTTTAATATATTTCCTTGAGATCAGCAAATCCATTAGATGCAAATCGAGTTTGTGCTGAATTTATGAAATTCGCAAGTCTTGGAGAATTCGTAAAATTTGCTATTCGAATTGCGCAAGTTGCCAAAACAACCTTCTGCGTCACTTTACACATTGATGACGATTGCATCAGATAGTGCTCACATGCCTTTTTATCTGGACTTAATGTCCTTTTCAGTAAATTAACTGGTCCTGCTTCCTATTGATTACAAAACCAAAAAAAAAAAAAATACCTTAAAAAATACCTTTATTTATTCTTATTTAAAATTACATCAATAAAAAGTCAAATATGTGAACTAACACCATAAGAGAGTAGGGCTGGGTGTTGGTGGGCCGGTACAGTGGACCAAAAGGGCCAAGGGGGAGAAAAAAATAAGATGAAAAATTCCTACTAAGACCCTAATAAGATCCTAAATGACCTGTGCCCTACCTAACAGTGGAGGTTGGCACCCTAACACACGATGTGGAGCCCCCACTCCACGTCGACTGTCCCTTATGTCCCTACACCGCCCTAACCACTACCCAAACCCAAATCCCTCCACACCATGCACACAGAAAAACCAGATCTAGCTGAGTAATCTTAACCTTTAAAAAAAAATTCTGCCTAAACAATGGGCCAGAAAAAAGGAAGGTTTGCCAATCAAATGCGGCTCTAGTTATTTTTAACAATGTGTCAACCAAATGTGGACCACACCTGCATATATTTATGCTCAAAAAGGTGATAATACAGCCAAAAAAAAGATAGATAAACACCAGGGTATTCTATAGATTAATAGTGTCTGTTGACTGTAATATGGTATGTATACAGGCAAACAAGTTATTCAGCGCTTATACAGTCCCTGTATTTCAGGTCTACATATATGGTAGATTGACACACAGTAATATACCTCAGTGACCAACAGCTTGGCCTAGCATGCTTAAAAATAATTAACACCTTGTTCCTTTCTCAGTGGAACATAATACACCAAGGTGCTTTTTCTTACTAAGCCTCATAAATATGTCATCATATAAATTTAGACAGCAGCATGCTAGAAACACCGTAATAGGTAAACTTATCTGGGTAAAAACAGCATTCTTGGTCCCAGTGTCCTTGTCCCAACGCGTTTCACCCCCTCCTAGTATAGGGGCTCATCAGGGGACCATAAGTTGGAGTAAACCATAATGGCAAAAAATGTGGTTTTCTAATTAAATATACCCTGGTTGTATTCAGTTCGGTTTGTTTCCTATTGATTACACATGTTTAGTTAATTCTTCAAGTACCAGAATCCAAAGCCAGTTTAAGGCACTCCGCACATTTTTTTTTTTTCTGCTGAAGAAAAAAAGTTAAATCAATTTTGCCTACTTGTGAAAAGTTTTAGGCGAATTTCTCCCCGCAGCGTTCAGCTACAGGCAGGCGCTGGGCATGTTAGTAATGCTATTAACCTTCAGATTAATGCCGTATCTGCAGGTCAATAGTGGTTTTTTTTTCTGTTGACATGTTCCCTTTAACAAACAGACGTGTACTAGTTTGTCCTTCATAAATGTGGAAAACTTTCAATTTGCCAAAGTAAGTCAATTATGGATCAGTGATGATTTTAATTTACCTACGGCTGATGCCAATGTTTAGATGGCATCAGCCTCCTGGCTGTCCATTTTGTTCTACACTGCTCTGTTGCCACCACTGCAGATCTCCCCGCTCGGCCGGGCATCTCTAACCTATTCATTGTGTTATATGTGTAAGTATAGTAATCTTGCTGGGGCTGCCAGTGCTGTTTATACACTGCTGCCCCATCTTATTCTTTAGGACAAAGACAGACTGCCATAAAACTCGTGCAAGGATCGCATCGCAAACCTCGTACTGGCTCTCTGCTCTCCTGACCTCAGCATGGCAGCTGCATAGAAATCCATCATGCTGTCATGCTCAGGTCAGGAGAGATGCTGGGCCAGTCTGTTCAGTGTAATGCAATCATCGCACAAATTATACGGCAGTCTTTCTCTGCCCTTACTGTGGTTGCAGATTCTGCGGCTGCCACCACCACTGCTGATAGTGACTGGCAGATGTATGGCTGGCATGACTGTGTTTTACAGCTATATTGTACTTCGGCTTCCATTACTGTCAGTGCTAGTCCTCCACTGCCAGACATCTCCTTGCCTGCTGTCATATTCTAAACTGAAATTCCACTTCTGCTGCCAAAAGCTGGGCTCACAGATCTCCTATTTGTCCATAGTGTTGGATAGCTGTTTAGTATTGCTGCTGGAATTCTACCCTGCACAGGATAAATAAACCTGAACCGACTCCCACAAAAAGGATAACATTTTCAAATCTTTTTAAGACAGTATTGCTTTAAAAAAAAGGAACATTTTTGGATGCCTTGGAAAAAAGCCATCGTTTCTTAATTTTGCAACCCACAAACCTGTTATTAATCCCAAAATTGGAACATATTTTGGTTGACTTGTTAAAAAGCTATAGCTTCTTTTTCTAACAATCAACAATCCTTTTGATGCTCCCCAAAGAAGGATAATTTTTGGACCAGCACTTGTCAACAAGTCATGGCATTTTCCATCTACACCGCCTGTGTAAAAACACCAGCAAGGCAGGCATCTGCCTTCAGTCAAGTGATGATTTCCTGGACATTTGTAGAATTTAAAAAGCGTAATAATCTGTTAGTGTGATGTTCTGTTAAACTGCCTATTGATTACTACCAGTTACTATCCATTTAGTCATAACCAGATATGCTAAGGTCACTTTCACATTTCTCAGGCTCAGTTTGCATTAAAGAACTCAAAACGGGATCAATGATGTCCTAGTATCTTACAACCCTTTCCAGGCAATTAGAGGCTTTGCAATACTTGCGATTCACGATGAATCAATTCACAGCAAATCAAATTTTTAGGAACATTTTGAGAAAGATGACAGATTCAAATTTCAAAAAAATCAATCACCTGTAATGTTTTCACATCATTTGCCAAGGAAAAGTCCTATAAATATCAAACAAAAATAAAGACTCTGTAGGGGAATTTCTGCATATGTTTTATGTCAATAATCATTGTAATGACTGGCAGCTGTTTTTGCACATCAAATAACTTGCTATCAGATAAGGTCCGGAAAATAAGAAAAAAATTAATGAATCCATAACCATGACCAATTGATTAACTCATCCCTAGGTGCATCACTAATTTTGATTAACATTTCATAACTCGTTTTTATCTGGGCACCTCTTCTAGTATTTTTATTTAGGTACATATTTTACTTTGGACTTCTAACATGAAAGCTTTTTCATTTTTCCTTCTTTGTTAAAATTTGATGGCTGTGTATGTTAGGAGTCTGACTTTTTTTTAAAATTGGCTTCCTATTTTGGAAAACAGAATAATGACAGCTCTGTGTCTCATCAGATGAATTCTGAAAACAAGAGTGTGCAGTTTATTTTATCATTCTGCTTTCAGTGCAAAGAATATGTAAACTTGATGGATTGGCCATATCTTCCATAACACAGCACTTACTTTTATAAGTATAATAGTGCCATAGAGTGCCCACAAAATAGTAACAGCATTAGATGTGTCCCTAGACTAGTAAATAATAATAATATTTCTATCGACTGCTAAACTTATGCAAAAATGTTTGCATGCCCCTGGTCCAGCGGCCTTCTTGGTATACTTTCAAATATAAACAATCTGGCAAATTCATGTAACGTTTCGGTCTTACAATCAGACCTTCATCAGACTAGGATAGAAACAAAGAAATAAAGAAACAAACATAAATAAATCGATATATATGTACAAAACACCCGGTGAAGACACTTAGTTATTTAATAGGCAAAAATACATATAGTGTTCAATAGGAAAAAATACACGAAAGTAGCAATTCATTGTATTTAATACATCAATGATATGAATCATGCTTGTCACAGTGATTATAAATTCTGCATGGGAACTTGCGCAAGACATAGGAGGTATGGCGATATAAGCACCCATATGAAGTCATGTATGAAAAAATAGATCAAATAAAGAAAAACAGAACATTGGAAAATCCTGGATGAAAAAAATATAAAAAATATAAAATATAAATAAATATAAAATAAAATATAAAAATTAAAATTAAAAAAATAATGAAAAAATAATTCAAATAAAATAACAGAAATAATAAAGAATAAAAAAAGTTGAAAAATAACAAAACTGTAAAAGTGCATTCATAGTCAAAAAATCTCATAGCAGTCAGGAGAGCTTAGCAGTCAAATAATCACCATTAGTAGTATAGAACCACAAGCCAAATTGATGGTAAACTTACCGGATTGCAGTGAATTACAGAGAGCCCTTAAGCAGCGCAAGGATCGGGATAACTGGTATGTAAAAGAGGCCAATGTTTGCAAATTTTCTGGTGTAGTCTGTAAGCAAACATATTTAAAGTGTGGACGAATGGGATTCTATGTGAGGTATTTCTATTCCGAGTAGAGCTAGACCTAGTTCGGCAATCCATAAGTAATTTTTGAGGATAACCTCTTTGTAGAAACTTAGTCTCCATTTCATCAAGTCTTTGTTGACATGTCACTTGATCACTGACAATTCTCCTCATCCTCTGAAATAGATTTTTTAATTGCTATTGGATGGCAACTATGATATAAAAGCAAATTATTACAGTCCGTATTTTTAATGAACAAGTCAGCAGACAACGTGCCATCCATATTCTTAATTATTGTTGTGTCCAGAAAATTAATCTGTTTGAGACTAATGTGGATTGTAAATATCAATTCTGGCCAGACACAATTAATGTGATTATGAAAACATTCAAAACTTTCAGGTGTACCACCCCAAATGCAAAACACATCATTATTATTATTATTATTATTATTTATACATCTATGTATCTTAGCCATAGTTGGCAATGGGCATGATACAGAGATTTAGAATAGATGAATTCAGATTCAAAATAAGACATGTAGGCGTTCGCATAGGGTGGGGCCACCTTGGACCCCATGGCTGTGCCCTGGATTTGTAAATAATAAGTGTCTTCAAATAGAAAATAATTCTCTGTAAGTACCAACTTGAGTAGTTCCATTAAGAAGTTAATCACTGTAGGTTCTATGGAAGATTGTTCTAATAGAATGGAAAAAAGCAGGATGAGTCCAGCTGACTCATCCTGCTTTTTTCAATTCATTACTCAAGGATTGTTTTATAAATTAGGAAAATAAATCCAATATCACAGGATGCCTGGCAGCATCTCCTGTGTATAGATAATTGTATTAGTTAGTAACTGACAGTTTCTGGAAGAGCAAACTTATTCTGTGAATGTCCTTATTACCAAATAGGTGCTTCATCAAAGGAGAAGATACGTGCCCTAATGTAGATGGGTCGCCTCTAGCCCATATCCGAGTCCTCCCATGGTAATGGAACTGCCTTATTTCCATGCCGTATCAATAATCTAATATCAACATCATCCACAGATATATCTGTGATCGGGAACTTGTTCAGCTCTGTGGATTCAGACGTTGGGATTTTCAGCCTTATGCAACCACAGATTAAACCAAATTATGCATACAATTAGCCTTCCTCCTCTAACATGACCAAGAGACTCTTTATAATATCTCCTCCAAAACTCATTGTGAGATCCAGGTGAGACCACGTGTTCTAATTTCTGCGGTGATCTCCTATGCAAACAATCACTCACCGATCTAATCTGTTGGCTTTCTTTAGAACTTTTTGCTTTCTAATCCTTTGCCTTGTGTATATGTAATTATTGCTAGTTTTTGTCATTTCTATAAGCACTGTATTTCTTTTTGTATATTAAATCGAAAATTGAATAAGTTTGTTTCTTGCTGCTCTAAGCAACCTTGAAGATGGAAAGTGTACCCTGGTTGTGTGACCTTCTTATGCCAGAGTGCAAGAAGTGTACCTACCAGGTTATTGGAAAAGCTGGGTGTGAGAGGATTGGCGTATTACCCAAGGCAAGCATCTTGCTAACCAAAGCAAAGGCGAGTGGTGGCAGTATGAGATGAGATGTGCGAGCTACCAGGGGGAGCACAAAGCTCATTGTCAGCCTAATGCTAGATGATAGGTCAGTGAGTGTTAGTAGCAGAGTCCCCTGTACTGTCACATCCAAGTCCCGTATGCAGCAAGTGGGATGGGTATGTGACATTCTGCCACACTTAATCACTAAAATAACTATTTCCCTTAAGATGGACTACTGTAAGGTAGTACTGATAATGTTGTTATGTAGGAAGCATCAAATATTGACTCCCGTTCCTTAGATTCATTTACCGCACTCCTTTAGGCTATACATTCTGCAGTTGATCATAGCTGTTTTTCTCAAAACAATTTTTCTATTTTTGTTTTTCAGAATTATTTACATTTTTTTTTTCGTATTTTCTTGCAGGATATTAGATAATAACAAAGTTGCTAACATCAATCCTGGAGCATTCACTGGACTGAGTTCTCTGTATTTCTTGTAAGTCTTTTTACTTATACTTAATCATTGTTAAAGATTGATTCATTAGGGAATATAACTCCAGTCAGTAGGAATACTTACGCTTAAAGTTCTGACAGTTGATAGAAAAAATTCTGCACTTTACATTGATTTCTTAAATTTATTAGCAGCACAAAGAAAATGGAAAATCACTTATTATTAACTTTAATCCAAGGGGTAACACTTCAACTTGCAGAGAGTGACATGTGAAGCCTGACATTCCAAGGTGAAGAGACTTTTAAGCCTTGTAATGGTCCTCTTGGAAATATGCAAATTGTTTCTTCAGAGAGGAAGATGACTACAACTCTCTACCCCGAAACAGTGTCTGCAAGTTGAGATTTTGTTTTTTGGCTTTTATCCTAAGTCATGTGACAAGGCTCTATCCTATCAACTCTTTAAGGTAGTATTTCTTGCACTTTGTGGGAGGGAGAGCCAGGGCCAAAGTCGTGGCTGAGGTTAGAGGCCTTTGCGCACCCCACCCTGGCCTCCCGTCACATGCAAAGAAAGTACTTCTATGAGAGTACTTGCCTCTCTGTTATCCCTACTTTTCGGGTCTCTTCTGAGCTGCTGCAGACCCTTTTCATACGATTGCACACAAATTGAGACACAGTCTTGCTTTAACTTCAAACACAAAACTTTACTTGCTTCTGTTCGCAGCACATCCTTCTCAGTTACATCTACAGCATCGAATTCCATACAGTTCACATCCTCCACTTTCCCTGCTTCTCCTCTTATGGCCTTCAGTATGCGCCCAGGTCGTACCGCCTCTTGTGGTAACACAGCATCCTCCCCGTCCAAACTCATCCACTTGGGGATTCCCTCAGCCGTTTCCCTCCGGATCTGAGGGCATCAGCCCATGAGTTAAGTTGCCACATTATGGAGCCACATGCATCCCCGTACTGTCCTGGCCCTGCTTTTAGCCTCCGTTTCAACACTGCTCTAAGCCCACTGCTCAGCTATACTTCTAGCCCAGTGGGCCCTGGATGGCTTGGTCCTGCATCTTAATGTTGCTGAGCTAAGGGGTAGCTTGAGCTCTGGTGCCCTTCCAAGCTGTCTGGGCACCCTGGCCCCTACTGACTCTAACTCTGAAACTGTTCCTACCTTACCCCAGCTAGCTCCTCCTATGGTTAACTATTTACACCACTTATTACAATATGGTGTCATGGGCCCCATCTAGTGGGCCGAACAGGGTACAGGTGTGTATTTACAATGATGGTTCAGCCATCTTGAGGGAGTGGGGGATAGATAGAGATAGTGAATGGGCTACACACACACACCCTTACAAATAAAATGACTTTGATTAGGGAATATGATAGGCCACTCTGAACAAATGTGTTTTGAGGGAGTGCTTAAAACTGTGCAAGTTGTGGATGGTCCTAATTTCTTGGGGTAGAGCTTTCCCGAGGATTGGCGCAGCGCTGGGGAAATCTTGGAGTCGGGAGTGGGAGGTATGGATTAGTGCAGAGGTTAGTCGAAAGTCATTTGCAGAGCGCAGCGATCAGCTAGGCTGAGAGACAGAAATAAGGGAGGAAATGTAAGGGGGTGCTGCACTGTGGAGAGCTTTGTGGGTGAGAACAAGTACTTTGAATAGGATCCTGTAGTGAATGGGTAGCCAGTGTAAGGACTGGTGAAGAGTGGACATGTCTGAGTACCGATTAGCCAGATGGATGTCCCTGGCTGCTGCATTAAGGATGGACTAGAGAGGGGAAAGTCGAGTAAAGGGAAGGCCAATTAATAGAGCGTTACAGTAGTCCAGTCAGGAGTGGATCAAGGCAACAGTGAGGGTTTTTGTTGTTTCCATAGTGAGAAAAGGGCAGATTCTAGAGATGTTCTTTAGGTGTAAGCGGCAAGAGCGGGCAAGAGATTGTATATGGGAGGTGAAGGACAGATTTGTGTCAAACGTAACACCCAGACAGCACGCCTGCTGCCAGGGTGTTATTATGGTGCCACCCACAGAGAGGGAAATGTCAGATTTAGGGAGGTTAGTAGATGGTGGGGAGCAGGATAAGTTCAGTTTTGGAGAGGTTGGGTTTCCGATAGAGGGCAGACATGATGTTGGAGACTGCTTACAGACAGTCACTGGCGTTCTGTAGTACAGCAGGGGTTAATGTCAGGGATTGACGTGTATAGTTGTGTGTCATCAGCATAAAGATGGTACTGAAAGCCAAATCTGCTGATGGTCTGTCTAATTGGGGCTGTGTAGAGAGAGAAGAGAAGGGGGCTAAGGACTGAGCCCTGAGGTATCCCAACAGTGAGAGGAAGAGGGGATGAAGTGGAGCCAGTGAACAAAACACTGAAGGAGCAGTCAGAAAGATAGGAAGAGAACCAGGAGAGGGCAGTGTCTTTAATGCCTAGTAACTGGAGCCTAGAGAGTAGGAGACAGTGGTCAACAGTGTCGAAAGCTGCAGAAAGGTCAAGAAGAATTAGCAGCGAGTGGTTACCGTTACATTTTGCTGTCAGAAGGTCATTGGTCACTTTGATGAGTGCAGTTTCTGTCGAATGTAGGGGGCAGAAGCTGGACTGTGAAGGGTCTAGGAGGGAATGAGTGGAGAGGTAACGGGTAAGGCAGGAGTAGACAAGGCGCTCCAAGAGTTTAGAGATAAAGGGGAGATTGGAGACTGGTCTGCAGCTGTTTGTGCAGGATGGGTCGAGGGCGGGTTTCTTTAGTAATGGAGTAATGATAGAGTGCTTGAAGGAGGATAGGAAAATGCCAGAGGAGAGGGAGAGATTAAAGATTGTAGTTAGGTGGGTAGTGATGACTGGAGAGAGAGACTGGAGGAGATGTGAGGGAATGGGGTCAGTAGTGCATGTAGTCGGACAAGAAGAAAGGAGCCTGGAGACTTCTTCTGTGATGGGATCAAATGTGGAAAGTGAGCCAGGAGAAATGCAGGGAGTCACTGCACCTGGTGGCTGGGAGTGGATTTACTGACATATATTATCTATTTTCTGTATAAAGTGGGAGGCCAGGTCATCAGCACATATGTCTGTGAATAGGGGCTTGTGCTTTTGGCCTGAGAAGGGAGTGAAAGGTGTCAAAAAGTTTCTTGGGGTTGTTGGATAGTGAGGAGATCAGGGTGGTGTAGTAGGTCTGTTTGGCAAGGAGAAGGGCAGAGGTATAGGTTCTTAACATAAATTTGAAGTGGTTGAAGTCTTCTGGTGTGCGAGTTTTCCTCCATAAGCGTTCAGCACTCCTAGAGCGTCGCTGGAGAAATCAAGTTTGTGATGTGAGCCGGGGCTGCTTTGCTCTGTGTTTGGAGGTTCTGAGGGTGAGGGGAGCTACCTGGCCAAGGGTGCTTCTGAGAGTGTCATTGTAGTGGTGTACAGCCAGATCAGAACAGGAAAAAGAGGAGATTGAAGACAGTAATGATTGTAGGGAGTCTGTAAGTGTATGAGGGTTAATGGCATGTAAATTTCTGAATATGTGGTAGGTAGCCATGGGCTGGGGAAGGAATTGTGAGCGTGAAGAAGAGAATGTTGTGGTCAGAGAGGGGAAGCGGTGAGTTATTTAGGTAGGAGATTGAACAGAACCAGACAAAGACCAGGTCAAGGGTGTTACCGTCTTTGTGTGTTTCAGAGGTTGAGAGCTGTGAGAGGCCTAGAGAAGTGGTTATTGATAGAAGCTGGGATGCAGATGTGGAAGTGGGGCTGTTAATGGGGATGTTGAAGTCTCTCAGGATAGGGGTTGGGAGTTCTCAGGACATGAAATGCGGCAGCCAGGCAGAGAAATGGTCAAGGAATTGGGTGGGTGAGCCTGGGGGCCGATATATGACTGTTACTGTGAGGGAGAGGGGACAGAAGAGCCTGATAAAGTGGAGCTCAAAAGAAAAGAAAGAGTGATGGAACAGGGGGGATGACCTGGAAGATGCATTGTGGGGACAGGAGTATGCCGACTCCACCACCAGGTCTGTTTTTGGGTCTCGGGAAATGGGAGAATTGTAAGCCACCATGGGAAATGGCAGCAGGGGAGACTGTCAGAATCCTGAATTCAGGTTTCAGTGAGAGCCAACAGATGAAGAGAGTTGGTCATAAAGTAGTATGAATATAATCATATTTCATTGTTCTCAATCAGGTACATGCTGAACAATTCTATTAGTGAAATTCCAAAGAATTCTTTATGTGCAGAAATGCCTCGTCTTAACTGGCTGTAAGTATCCATTGTAAACATTATAATTTACAGATTTTTTCATTTTTAAACTAATTGTTTGAATAGTTTTTATCTAATGACGCTTGGCATAGCAGGCGCGATGTAGTGATGTCATCGCGACTGCGGTCCCAGCCATACATGCTGATTGGTGGAAGAAGGGGTGGGCAACGCCATCCTCCACCAATGTATATTGGGACACGAGGCGGTGGAGGGCATCATGGGCCACTGTTTTCAGACTTTTTGCTGTCTTGGTCCGCAAGCCAAACTAGAACCGCCATAGGGCAGCATGTGGCCCACGGTCTGCACTTTGCTAAGGTCTGGTCTAGAGGTCTAGTTTCCTGCTGTTGTACAGATTTATTTCCCTTGTCTTAGGTTGTGAAGACATTAAAAACTGATATCCAAGAAATGTTTAATTTGCCTATGTTTCAATGTTAAAACAATAATCAAAAAACACAATTTTTTGTATTGGGGCTGACAGCATATTAAAGTACAGCTCTCCCAACATATGGCAGGCACCTAATTACAACAGTGGAGTACTCCTAATACTATAGCAAATTGGAAATAGAATGGAGTAAACCGAGATCCACCAAAGGATAATATAAATCAAGTCAGTTCTATTAGAACATCACAATAAAGCATGTCAGACAAAAAATACATGATATCAATTAAAGAACTGTGAAGGAGATATGAAGGTTGGCAAAGGAGAGGGTAGAAGACAGAGTAAGACTTGGGGAAGCAGGACAAAAAGATCCCTGCAGCATGAGTATAGGCAGCACCAAATCGTAGACAATGCAATTAATTATAAGATGTACCCTGTATACCAATAACGTACGCTGCCATAAGAGATAAAGCCTGCTTCCCCATAGTAAGTCTCGACCGCTGATGCCCTCCTTGTAGCCCCTAAATGTCTTAATGCTGTTCAAAATACTTCGAGTGAAGAAAGGTAAATGCTGTCAGCATAAATGAAGTTGTGATCAACTTATTCCTAATAAATAACTCATTCTTAATAGCTGTCCTGGGAGCAGAAAAATAAAAAAGTGCATATTTACTTCAAAGACTGGTGAGGCTCCTGTGATCTCTCCTGGTGTTCATATGACATGGTTTTATCAAGTAACTGCTGCAGACAGTCAACAGCCGCAGAGAGACACCGGGGAGATCACAGGAGCAGGGCCTGTCCAGGAGGTAAGAACATATTTTTTTATTTTTTTCCCCCACACTGCAACTGTCAAGAAGGAGTGGTCCATTAGTGGACAAACCTTTTAATGTACTAAAGTAATCACAAAGAAAATATCATATAGTTTTTGTGCATGATGTATAGGAGTCCTAAAAAATATGATTATAAGTCACTTGTGTATAGATTGCTATTCTCTCCACATCTTTCCCTGGTATGCAAAAATGTTCTCGCTAAACTATAGTTTTCTTGTTCTTAGAGACCTGGAGGGAAATCAGATGCATACCATCCAGGAATCTGTCTTTCAAGAGTGTATAACGGTCCTGTGAGTATGACCCAGTTATTTTTTGCTTCCTATACACGGGGCAATTTTCCTGTGGGTTATATCTGATGTTGCAGATGATGAATTCTACTGCATTCCTTACTTATTTTACAAATACTATAAAGACATAATCTATCATTAAAGTTATATGATTGTTCTTTGCTTTCTTATCTTTATGGTTATACCTACCATTAAATATGAAGAGGATTTGAACCCTAGTGCCTCCTATTGGAAGTAGCAATTCTACAAGTCATTATCAACCCTTTAACGAGCTTTGCAATATGACTTAGGATAAAAGCCATTTGATTTGGCTTTTAGCCTGTCATATTTCAAGGTTTGTTACAGGATCGATAATGACTTGTAGAATTGCTACTTCCAATAAGTGGCACTAGGGTTCAAGTCCTCTTCTCTGTAGAGGCAGTGTGTATATAGTCTCGTCATACTGGAATGCTAGACCTTTCATGTCACTCTCTACGAGGACAAACCTTACCCCTTAGATCCCAACTCCCACCAAAGACATTCTTTTTGCTGCCTCTGAGCATCTACTGTGCCAGAGTATCCAAAGAGGACGCACCGTATCAAACCTTCAGTTACCAGCAGTTGGTTGTCTGTAAAAGAGAATTTGTATTCACTGGTGGCAAGCAGAAATAAATTAAAAATTATTAGTATATGACAACATTTTATAACTTTTCATTCTAAAATTAACACGCATATAAGCTAAACAACATTTTTTTTGTACGGGTCCTTTATATCTAACAGATAGTGGGGGGTAAAAATGAATTTTATCACGGATGTCAAACGAGGTGAAGATGGATGTATGTGCTCTTGACATATATTTCAGATGTACTGCATATGAAATACATTTCTCTTTTTCTAAGCAGATTGAGAATTGTACTTTTCTATGGAGCGTAAGGGGTGGACTTATGGGAACATAACATACTAATTTCTCTATGTATTTCTCTATGTATTTCTATGTACTATGATATAATAAAGATATCTAAAAAGTAGTGTTGAGCATTCCGATACCGCAAGTATCGGGTGTCGGCCGATATTTGCTGTATCGGAATTCCGATACCGGTATTCCGATACTTTTGTGGTATCGGGTATCGGTATCGAAACGACATTAATGTGTAAAATAAAGAATTAAAATAAAAAATATTGCTATACTCACCTCTCCGACGCAGCCTGCACCTTACCGAGGGAACCGGCAGCGTTGTTTGCTTAAAATTTACGCTTTAACTTCCTTACGCGAAGTCCCGGCTTGTGATTGGTCGCGCGCCGCCCATGTGGCCGGGACGCAACCAATCACAGCAAGCCGTGACGTAATTTCAGGTCCTTCAGGATTTTAAAATTACATTCCGGCGTTGTGATTGGTTGCGTCGCGGTCACATGGGCGACGCAACCAATCACAAGCCGTGACGTCACGGGAGGCAGGAGACGCGCGCATTTTAAAATGCGCGCGTGTCCAGCCTCCCGTGACGTCACGGCTTGTGATTGGTTGCGTCGCCCATGTGACCGCGACGCAACCAATCACAGCAAGCCGTGACGTAATTTCAGGTCCTTCAGGATTTTAAAATTACGTTCCGGCGTTGTGATTGGTTGCGTCGCGGTCACATGGGCGACGCAACCAATCACAAGCCGTGACGTCACGGGAGGCTGGACACACGCGCATTTTAAAATGCGACATGCCTCCTGTGACGTCACGGCTTGTGATTGGTTGCGTCGCCCATGTGACTGCGACGCAACCAATCACAACGCCGGAACGTAATTTTAAAATCCTGAAGGACCTGAAATTACGTCACGGCTTGCTGTGATTGGTTGCGTCCCGGCCACATGGGCGGCGCGCGACCAATCACAAGCCGGGACTTCGCGTAAGGAAGTTAAAGCGCGAATTTTAAGCAAAGAACGCTGCCGGTTCCCTCGGTAAGGTGCAGGCTGTGTCGGAGAGGTGAGTATAGCAATATTTTTTATTTTAATTCTTTATTTTACACATTAATATGGTTCCCAGGGCCTGAAGGAGAGTTTCCTCTCCTTCAGACCCTGGGAACCATCAGGGATACCGTCCGATACATGAGTCCCATTGACTTGTATTGGTATCGGGTTTCGGTATCGGATTGGATCCGATACTTTGCCGGTATCGGCCGATACTTTCCGATACCGATACTTTCAAGTATCGGACGGTATCGCTCAACACTACTAAAAAGTAATAAAATAACTCTTAAATTTCTAAAGGGTCAAAGTTGAAGTACAAATCTTATCAATCAATAGAGAAAGTAAAATGCATTTTATGGACACCTAAAATATACTGTATGTCAAGAGCAAACGAGTCAGCCTTCAACTCATCGGAAATAAGTGATAAAAATACTTTTCACGGTCTATACCCACCACCACCTGTAATTTCTTATATGAATATGACCATTTTTCTTTCTATGGGTCTGTTATTTCTAGAAGTCTTCAAACATAAAAATCATGACATGTCTAGTGATAGTTAGAGTTGTAACTCACTATTCAATCTCTATTTTTAATTATTTTGGACACGTGAGATTGGCTTATTGGCACTTTCCCCCCTACATTCAGAACCCAAAGCAAATTCCTTACTAGTTGTTAATAGATTAATTTCATGTAAGGATGTCTTATTGACTTCTGCCACATAAGAGGACAGAATGTATCATGTCATAGCTGGATAAGTCAAGTATGCATTTTAATTTGGGGAATAGGAGCATCAATTCAAATATCTACTGAATACACAATAAGGCAACACAGCGACATCAATTCTCAGAAAAGTTCCATTTGTGCAATTTGCTGTTACACAACGCTAGGATTTTGTATGGAAGAAAAGTGGCCAAATCGCAGTCACATGTCACTTGCGTTGTAGTCTATGGAAAGACAGTTCCATGCAACTTGCAACCAGCGACAGAAAATCCAACACATTTGGAAACATTTGCAATTTTGTGTCTCAGTCGCAGGAGGTCGCAGTGTGATACAATAGGAAGCCATTAGGTCCTAAGTCACAATGTGATACTGCGATTTCAGTTCCACACGATGCAATTGCCTAAAAAAGTAATTAAGGGGGCATATTAATGATTAATGAAAAAAATCATTACTTAGTGACTTTCTTCACTAGCTGTTTGCAAAAGGGATGGGTTTAAAGCCTTGTGGCCTGTTACCTGATCCCTTATGAGGGTTGTACATTAACTCTGGCTAAGTTCTAGTTCCAACTAACTTAAAGGAGTTGTCCAATACTTGGACAACCCCTTCTCAATCCGCATGAGTCCCCCTTATAAAATAATAATGCTTACACTCACCTCCAATGCCAGTGCCATTCCAGCAGTGTCAAAACTGGCTTTTCCCTAGATGTCATGCAAACTCTTCGACCACTCAGCACTGGCTTCACTCTCCACTCTGAACAAATCACATACATCTGTAGAAAGTGATGGAGCAGCAGCTCTAACTTAGTCCCGATGTATATGATTCATCCATAGTACAGGAGAGTAAAGCCAGCGCTGATTGGTTGCAAGGATCTCGTGACCTAACAGTGTCATGCAAACCCTGGAAGAGCCAGTACCAACACCGCTGGAATACTACTGGCACCGGTGTTTTATTTTTTTTTCATGGAGAAAGCATAGGGATTGATAAGTGGTTGTCAGAGTAGTGGACAACCACTTTAGCAATAAATTAGATGGGCACAAATCATAATGGTTACTGACAATGGTCCTAAGTTTTTCACAGAGCTTGGTGATTGCATAATTTGACAGGTTACAGCCTACAACACAGTTTGACAGGTTACAGACCATGGCTTAGTGGTTACAGTCTATGATGTACAGCTTGGCAGTTATAGACTTGGGCACACAGCTTGGCAGTTATAGAATTGGGCACACAGCTTCACAGTTATAGAATTGGGCACACAGCTTGGCAGTTATAGCATTGGGCACACAGATTGGCAGTTATAGACTTGGGCACACAGCTTGGCAGTTATAGACTTGGGCACAGCTTGGCAGTTATAGACTTGGGCACACAGTTTGGCAGTTATAGAATTGGGAACACAGCTGGGCAGTTATAGAATTGGGCACACAGCTTGGCAGTTAGTTTAACTACACTACTGCCATCATGCTGGGTCTTGTATCTGATATGATTCCCAGACAGACATGCTAAAACACTGCACTAAATATTTACTACTTTCTACAATGGTGGCATATAACACCTGCAAAAGTTCATAGCATCCAGCAACAGTTAGTTCCTGCTTATCAATCAGCACCCTCTGTGCATGTTGAAAGCATGTAGAGTTGCTTCACATATGTGTACCATTGGGTGCCAACACCGTCAGCCCATCATGAAGGCCACCAACTATAGAAGTCTTATTGTGACACACGTCCCACTTCCTCCATCTTGCAATGATTTTCAGATTATTACCTCCACCCACTTGTTGTTTTAGATATTTATTGAGATCTCAAGTACTTTACGGCTTGTTTATCCCCATGTAAAGGTTTACTAGTAGTCACATCACTGCTTATTATTGCTTTGATTGATTTTATTATGGTGGCACTATTTTGCCTTGGTAACCTTCTCCAGAATCTGTGATCAACCATCTGACATAAGTAACACTGCACAATGTTGCTTTATTAGCTATGATGTTTGCATTGAGTTCACAACATTAAAGGAATGAAGAAAAGATTGCGATGTGATATATGTCATAACTACTTTGCCAAACTTTATCCCTGGTAGATGTCAAATAAAGATCTAGAGATTTCACACTTGTCATATGGTCATCTTAAAACGATTTAGGAGTGCAAGGAATTTCCAGGGAGTTCTGAGTGAAATTTTGACAAGTCATTAGTCTATAATGTGTAGGAAAGACGTGGTAGGTGTGTGATGCCGTCTTTATACATAGTTAAAGCATTACACAATTAGGGCTGTGCTAAACTATACAGAGAATTCATAGAAATAACTTGTAACAGATAAGGTTAGTCTTATGGAGATTCATTACAATAAGATGTCACTTTGGCGATTTTGTCATTTTAATGTCAAGTCCTTCCTCTCTCCTTCTATTTGGATTATAGACTACTGTAAGGCTCAACCCATTGTACTTCAGTCATTTTTCTTGTTGGAAGATATGCAGCAGATGAGCATCCATATCCTCACTCCATGACACAGACACTGCCACTGCTTTCTACAATGCCACTCTTGCATCAGCTATAGACATGGTCGCCCCTGTCATGCATAGCAGAGTGCGACGAACCAATAGACAACCCTGGCACAATAACATCACTAAAAAGCTTCAGCAAGTATCCAGAATTGCAGAATGGCGTTGGAGAGAACACATTCGCAAGATGATTTCACTACACTCAAACAAGCAACACTCGCATTCAAATCAGCTCTCACCTCTACTAAACAGGCCTACTTCACAACCCTCGTATCTTCCTTATCCCACAACCCCAAACAGTTGTTCAACTCCCTCCTACCCCCACCACTGCCCCCTCTGAGTTCTCTAATTGTTGCCGAGGACTTTGCCACGCACTTCAAAAATAAGATTGACCAAACAAGGCAAATCTTTGTTGTCAAACCACCACAACCCCTTTGTATACCAGACCAATGCCCAAACCCCATAACTTGCCTCTCCAAAATCACTGAAGGTGAGCTTGCTCATCTTCTCTCCAAATCACACCTCACCACTTGTGCACTTGACCCCATTCGATCCCACCACCTCTCCAACCTCACCACCACACTAATCCCATCCTTAACCCATCTCTTCAACCTATCACTAACTTCTGGTACCTTCCCTACTGCTTTCAAACATGCCACAATCACACCTATCCTCAAAAAGCCATCCCTTGAGCCAAGCACTATGTCCAGCTATCGCCCCATATCTTTGCTCCCATTTGCATCCAAACTCCTTAAGCAGCACGACCATGCTGAACTTTCCTCTCACTTTACATCTCTCTCTTCAACATCCTACAATCTGGCTTCTGTCCCCACCATTCCACTGAGACTGCCCTGACCAAAATTACTAATGACTTACTTACAGCCAAAGCTAACAGACAATTCTGCATACTCCTCCTTCTAGACCTGTCCTCTGCCTTCGACACAGTTGACCATTGCCTCCTACTACAGATCCTCTCTTCCTTTGGGGTGAAAGACCTCGCCCTATCTTGGATCTCCTCATACCTTACCAACTGCACATTTAGTGTTTCCTACTCCTATACTACCTCTTCATCTCGCCCCCTCTCTGTTGGTGTCCCTCAAGGCTCTGTACACTCGGCCTGGAACAACTCATAAGTTTCTGTGGCTTCCAGTACCATCTAGATGCTGATGACACTCAGATCTACCTCTCTGGCCCAGATGTCACCTCTCTGCTCTCCAGAATCCCAGAGTGTCTATCAGCCATATCCTCCTTCTTCTCCTCTTGCTTCCTCAAGCTCAATGTGGACAAATCTGAACTAAAAATCTTCCCTACCTGATCTATCTATCAAAATAAATGAAATCACACTTTCCCCTGTCCCCAAAATCCGCTGCCTCGGAGTAACCCTAGACTCTGCCCTGTCCTTCAAACCGCACATCCAAGCTCTCGCC
The DNA here is from genome assembly GCF_051348905.1 of Ranitomeya variabilis. Classification (NCBI taxonomy): domain Eukaryota; kingdom Metazoa; phylum Chordata; class Amphibia; order Anura; family Dendrobatidae; genus Ranitomeya; species Ranitomeya variabilis. The sequence goes on along the minus strand of NC_135233.1, from coordinate 268,222,391 downwards.
ACCTCCTGTCGCCTCCAGCTCAAAAATATTTCCAGAATCCGTCCTTTCCTGAACCCTCACTCTACCAAAATGCTTGTGCATGCCCTAATCATCTCCCACCATGACTACTGCAACATCCTCCTCTGTGGCCTATCTTCTAACACTCTCGCACCCCTCCATTGCATCCTTAACTCTGCTGCCTGATTAATCTCTCTCCTCGCTACACTCCTGCTTCCCCTCTTTGCAAATCCCTTCACTGGCTCCCAATTTCCCAGCGTATCCAGTTTAAACTACTAACACTGACCTACAAAGCCATCCATAACCTTTCTCCTCCATATATTTCCAAACTAATCTCTCAATATCTTCCCTCACGTAATCTCCGGTCCTCCCAAGACCTCATTCTCTCCTCCACGCTTATTCGCTCTTCACCCAATCGCCTCCAAGACTTCTCCCGAATATCCCCCATCCTCTGGAATTCTGTGCCCTAACACATCCGGTTATCCACAACATTTGCATCCTTCAAAAGAAACCTGAAAACCCACCTCTTCAAAAAAGCTTACAGCCTCTAATGACCACACGGCCACCTCAACACCATCGGAGCTACTGCTACCCTCGACCTACTGTCTACTTCCCCATAATCCTGTAGAATGTAAGCCCGCAAGGGCAGGGTCCTCTTCCCTCTGTATCAGCCGTCATTGTTAGTTTTGTTTACTGTAAGTGATATTTGTATTTTGATGTAACCCCTTCTTAAGTACAGCACCATGGAATTAATGGTGTTATATAAATAAATAATAATGATAATAATATTTGATAGAAATTACCATATATATGTAACTGGATTTATCACTACGTATATACAGTTATATGGAAAAGTTTGGGCACCCCTATTAATCTTAAGCTTAATGTTTTATAAAAATTGTTTTTTTTGCAACAGCAGCTATTTCAGTTTCATATATCTAATAACTGTTGGACACAGTAATGTTTCTGCCTTGAAATGAGGTTTATTGTACTAACAGAAAATGTTCAATCTGCATTCAAACGAAATTTGACCTCACCAGAAAAGTGACATTAATATTTAGTAGATCCTCCTTTTGCAAAAATAACAGCCTCTAGTCGCTTCCTGTAGCTTTTAATGAGTTCCTGGATCCTGGATGAAGGTATTTTTGACCATTCCTCTTTACAAAACAATTCCAGTTCAGTTAAGTTTGATGGTCGCCGAGCATGGACAGCCCTCTTCAAATGATCCCACAGATGTTCAATGATATTTAGGTCTGGGGACTGGGATGGCCATTCCAGAACAGTGTAATTGTTCCTCTGCATGAATGCCTGAGTAGATTTGGAGCGGTGTTTTGGATCATTGTCTTGCTGAAAGATCCATCCCATGCGTAACTTCAACTTTGTCACTGATTCATGAACATTATTGTCAAAAATCTGCTTATACTGAGAGGAATCCATGCGTCCCTCAACTTTAACAAGATTCCCGGTGCCGGCATTGGCCACACAGCCCCAAAGCATGATGGAACCTCCACCAAATTTTACTGTGGGTAGCAAGTGTTTTTCTTGGAAAGCTGTGCTTTTTTGCTACCATGCATAACGCCTTTTTGTATGACCAAACAACTCAATCTTGGTTTCATCAGTCCACAGGACCTTCTTCCAAAAAGAAATTGGCTTCTCCGAATGTGCTTTTGCATACCTCAGCCGACTCTGTTTGTGGTGTGCTTGCAGAAACGGCTTCTTTCGCATCACTCTCCCATACAGCTTCTCCTTGTGCAAAGTGCGTTGTATAGTTGACCGATGCACAGTTACACCATCTGCAGCAAGTTGATGCTGAAGCTCTCTGGAGGTGGTCTGAGGATTGTCCTTGACTGATTTCACCATTCTTCTTCTCTGCCTTTCTGATGTTTTTCTTGGCCTGCCACTTCTGGCCTTAACAAGAACCGTACCTGTGTTCTTCCATTTCCTTACTATGTTCCTCACAGTGGAAATTGACAGGTTAAATCTCTGAGACAGCATTTTATATCCTTCCCCTGAACAACTATGTTGAATAATTTTTGTTTTCAGATCATTTGACAGTTGTTTTGAGGAGCCCATGATGCCACTCTTCAGAGGAGATTCAAACAGGAGAAAAACTTGCAAGTGGCCACTTTAAGCAGCTTTTCTCATGATTGCATACACCTGGCTATGAGGTTCAAAGCTCAATGAGGTTACAAAACAAAAAAAAGTGCTTTAGTAAGTCAGTAAAAAGTAGGTAGGAGTATTTAAAACAAGAAAATGATAAGGGTGCCCATATTTATGCACCTGTCAAATTTTGTTTGAATGCAGATTGCACAATTTCTGTTAGTACAATAAACCTCATTTCAAGGCAGAAACATTACTGTGTCCATCAGTTATTGGATACTAGATGGTGGCCCGATTCTAACGCATCGGGTATTCTAGAATATGCATGTCCACGTAGTATATAGCACAGCCCATGTAGTATATAGCACAGCCCACGTAGTATATTGCCCAGCCCATGTAGTATACAGCACAGAGCCACGCAGTATATTGCACAGCCACGTAGTATGTAGTATATTGCCCAGCCACGTAGTATATTGCCCAGCCACGTAGTATATTGCCCAGTCATGTAGTATATTGCCCAGTCACGTAGTATATAGCACAGCCCATGTAGTATATAGCACAGCCCACGTAGTATATTGCCCAGCCCATGTACGCAGTATATAGCAGCCACGTAGTATATAACATTTCCCATGCAGTATATAGCAGCCACGTAATATATAGCACAGCCCACGCAGTACACAGCCCACATAGTATATAACACTGCCTATGTAGTATATAGCAGCCACGCGGTATCTAACAGCCCACGTAGTATACAGCAGTGTGGGCACCATATCCCTGTTAAAAAAATAATTAAAATAAAAAAGTTATATACTCACCCCCGGGATCCACCGAAGCTCCGCCGAGCCGCTCGCGCCGGCCGCCATCTTCCGTTCCCAGGATGCATTGTGAAATTACCCAGATGACTTAGCGGTCTCGCGAGACCGCTAAGTCTTCTGGGTAATTTCGCAATGCATCGCCGGGAACGGAAGATGGCGGCCGGTGCGAGTGGCTCGGCGGACAACGGAGGGTGAGTATAGCAAGTTTTTTGTTTTTTATTATTTTAAACATTATATTTTTTTACTATTGATGCTGTATAGGCAGCATCAATAGTAAAAAATTGGGGACACACAGGGTTAATAGCAGCGGTTACGGAGTGCGTTACCCGCGGCATAACGCCGTCCGTTACCGCCGGCATTAACCCTGTGTGAGCGGTGACCGGAGGGGAGTATGCGGGCGCCGGGCACTGACTGCGGGGAGTAAGGAGCAGCCATTTTCTTCCGGACTGTGCGCGTTGCTGATTGGTCGTGGCTGTTTTGCCGCGACCAATCAGCGACTTGGATTTCCATGACAGACAGAGGCCGCGACCAATGAATATCCGTGACAGACAGACAGAAGGACGGAAGTGACCCTTAGACAATAATATAGTAGATATGAAACTGAAATAGCTGTTGCAATAAAACCAATTTTTATAAAACATTAAGCTTAAGATTAATAGGGGTACCCAAACTTTTTCATATAACTGTATGGTGTTGCCTGTAGGAAATATAGACAAGAGCAGTGTATAACATAGGGTACATGAAAATCACGCATGTCAATATATTATTTGTACATTGAGTTAACAAAAAAATCTAATGATAGGATAGGATTATATAATATGATGTGTGAAGAATTATTAGGCAAGAGAGTGTTTACCTTGTCATTAATTTTATACAGATTTTCCAACTCAAAGCTACATTAACTGGACTGCTTATTGGATGAAGCAGATCAGGTAATGTGTATTTGTGTAATGATGGAGGGCGAGGCCTAAGGATAATCGGCTTTAGTGGTTTAGTCTGTCCACTAATAAATTGCCCCCGTGGTATTAATACAATGTAATGAGGGTCCTATCTGAATAAAGATAAAATCTAACCTTTATTAACAACTCTTAAATTAAAATCTGGGCCATCCACAACAGCAACACAAAGATAAAACCATAACATAAAGTGCGTGTGCTTAACAGTGCTCAATAAAAAAATGGTTTGGTCTCACCAAATCTCGTTCTCCCATATCAAATCCACCCTGGACAGGAGCAAAATATGTGCCTACTTGTATTCGCTTATGGGGGGGGGGAGGTCTACTCTTCCCTGTGGTGCTCCTGTATTGCTCCCGTCCTGACAAGGACAGTCCCCAGATATATGCTACTATGGGGTACCTACCATCACTCAAATAGTGTATGTATTCCCTACGCGTTTCTTCCCCATTGAGGGGAATCTCATGATAAATATCAAAAATTGGGAGTTTAATAAATCATTTTTCAATATGAAAGCTATAAAACACTTAAAATAGGGCCAGTGAAGCAAACGGTAACGCCTAGATTGGGGGAATACCTGCCACTGCAGATTTCCCGTTTTATAGCTTTCATATTGAAAAATTATTTATTGAACTCCCACTTTTTTATATTTATTATTGAAAGGAAAGGAAGCTCTACATTGGTTACTGATATATTTGCTTAAATGACAGATGTATATTTTTGTAAATTTTGTGTTGTTTTGTTATTATTCTCACTTTAACAGGTGAAAATAAACAATTGAGATGAAAAATGTATGCTTTTCATTTAGTTACATAATAATTCTGCACACTAATAGTTGCCCAATAATTATATACACATCAATATTCTCCTAAGAAAGACAAAAGTTCACTTCTACTTTGTTAAATTTTCAAGTTTATCAACCTTTAGGATTAACAGACAGCAATGTAGTTGTTCAATAATAAAACATTATTAATTGATGGGTCTCAAAGGGAGGACATTAGAGGTCAACACTAGCTGACTTGTGCCGTTAATTTAAATGTAGCCTACCAGTGGTCTTTCAGCAACCTGGTTAGACATTTAATATGCAGACAGAACAATTAGTAATAAATTCTTACCGTAATAGATCGTTCTGAGAATATACAGTAGACTGGCATTGTTCTTGACCTCACATGCTCGGGTTGCCAAGAATAATGGTTTTTAAGCCAACCTAAACAATATTTGGAGCAATAAACTAGTGTTTAGCTCAGTCAACGTGTGATTGGCAGCCTGCTTACACCAACATGATTATTGGGAAACGATATTCGCACATTATGAATCCGCAATAACAGTGTATGTTGGGTTATAACTGCTTGTAATCATAGTTACTGCCTGTGACAACTGGTGGGGGGCAGTGGGAATGGCGAAGAGCACATGATGGATCATAACTGCAAATTATTGTTCATATGATAGTAAACCTGGGTGGGAGGAATGGATGATTACTGATATTACAATATGGGGGAAGATGATCCCTGATTACTGCAATATTTGCTGTATTTACGTACAGTGTATGGTTTATTCACCATTACCTGCTGATATATATTCATGTGTTGCTTTTTTATGGCTGGATGATTGTATACACTTATGTATATGGTTTCTTAGCAGCTGATATATATTTATGTGTGTGGTTCATTCATTGTTGGATGCTCGTATATACTTATGCATATGATTTCCTCATTCTAATGTATATTTGTATGTACAATTTGTTCATCGCTTCATGCTTTTTTTGGAGGGAGAGTGGAGGAGGCACCATGTCAGTTTTCACCTCCAGCGATAGAAAAGTCCTGACTGACATAACACTCAGGCACAATTTGCTTAAACAAGCTGGATTACAATCAGTGCTAATCTATGATGATCTCATAATAAGAATCCGCCAATACTGGAAAGTAACAGACTGCAATACATACAGTAATAAGGTGCAGGTAGATGTGGTCCATCACACTCTTTCACAAGAAAGGCAGAATTGCCTGACATTTAGTAATGAAGGTTCCCGGATGTAATGATGTCCTAATATTCAGCGGTGCCCATTTTTGGCCAATTGTCTGGGTGCACCGCCACAGAGACCTGGGAACACTTTCCTGGATTGTAGGGAGGTGCTGTGGCATCCGAACGGGGCGGACACTGCTTCCGGAGGCAATGTAGACATTATAGAGCACCTTGTTTGGAATCAACAACAGGTACTAAAAGGCGAGTATGTCTCCATTCATTATTTTTAATCAATCCATGCCTAAAAAAATATTCTACTGCCAGACAACTGCTTTAACTCAGTAATGACCAATTTATGGCCCTTAGTCCTGGGCTTTTACCTCAAAGTACTGTAAATCTCCTGCTTCTGCAATCTAGGAAGAGTAGGTATGGTCCCCAGCTGTCATACATTGCTGGAGACCATGGGGAAGAAACAGAAATGGATTATTACCAATTCTGTCTGCTCCTTTGTCAGTTACATAGTGCTTAGTGAGCAATATGCAGCAAACAGAAGCATTAGCATTGTCCAAGCTACCATAGGATGACACTCATCCATAACATCCATACATAGGACCATTCCTATGGATGCCCCCAGTTATAATGGAAAGAATGAGTAATAAAGAAAAAAATATATATGTTCCCTAGATATCTTTTATGATCTCTCAGGGGACAAACTGTGCAACATAAATCATGTAATAATATTTTCATTTTATAAAATTATGTAATTTATACAGTGCTCATCATAAATGAGTGCACCTATTTGAAAAATAAGGTTTTAATCAACATCTCACTGAATAAAAAAATAATTTACAAAGCTGAGTTTCATAGAACATTTTTAACACGTAACATGAAAACAAGATTTCTGTAACTTTCATTACAAAATCTTCAGTTTTACTCAAATTAGTTGAAGCAAAAATGAATACACCCTGCAACAAAAATGACTACATCTAGTATTTTGTATTAACGCCATGATTTTCATGGACAGCACCAAGTCATCTAGTCATGGAATGAACAAGCTGGCGACATATTGTAACATTTATCTTTTTCAATTCTTCAAGAACAACCTCTTTTAGAGGCTGGATGGAGTGATGACAACTTGTCTCTTCTGAGTTCTCCATAAGTGTTCCATTGGGTTCAGCTCAGGAGACATACAGTTAGGTCCATATATATTTGGACAGAGACAACATTTTTCTAATTTTGGTTATAGACATTACCACAATGAATTTTAAACAAAACAATTCAGATGCAGTTGAAGTTCAGACTTTCAGCTTTCATTTGAGGGTATCCACATTAAAATTGGATGAAGGGTTTAGGAGTTTCAGCTCCATAACATGTGCCCCCCTGTTTTTAAAGGGACCAAAAGTAATTGGACAGATTCAATAATTTTAAATAAAATGTTCATTTTTAGTCCTTGGTTGAAAACCCTTTGTTGGCAATGACTGCCTGAAGTCTTGAACTCATGGACATCACCAGACGCTGTGTTTCCTCCTTTTTGATGCTCTGCCAGGCCTTCACTGCGGTGGTTTTCAGTTGCTGTTTGTTTGTGGCCTTTCTGTCTGAAGTTTAGTCTTAAACAAGTGAAATGCATGCTCAATTGGGTTGAGATCAGGTGTCTGACTTGGCCATTCAAGAATATTCCACTTCTTTGCTTTAATAAACTCCTGGGTTGCTTTGGCTTTATGTTTTGGGTCATTGTCCATCTGTAGTATGAAACGAAGACCAATCAGTTTGGCTGCATTTGCTGGATCTAAGCACACAGTATGGGTCTGAATACCTCAGAATTCATTCGGCTGCTTCTGTCCTGTGTCACATCATCAATAAACACTAGTGACCCAGTGCCACTGGCAGCCATGCATGCCCAAGCCATCACACTGCCTCCGCCGTGTTTTACAGATGATGTGGTATGCTTTGGATCATGAGCTGTACCACGCCTTTGCCATACTTTTCTCTTTCCATCATTCTGGTAGAGGTTGATCTTGGTTTCATCTGTCCAAAGAATGTTCTTCCAGAACTGTGCTGACTTTTTTAGATGTTTTTTAGCAAAGTCCAGTCTAGCCTTTTTATTCTTGATGCCTATGAGTGGCTTGCACCGTGCAGTGAACCCTCTGTATTTACTTTCATACAGTCTTCTCTTTATGGTAGATTTGGATATTGATACGCTGACCTCCTGGAGAGTGTTGGTCACTTGGTTGGCTGTTGTGAAGGGGTTTCTCTTCACCATGGAGATTATTCTGCAATCATCCACCGCTGTTGTCTTCCGTGGGCGCCCAGGTTTTTTTGCATTGATGAGTTCACCAGTGCTTTCTTTCATTCTCAGGATGTACCAAACTGTAGATTTTGCCACTCATAAAATTGTAGCAATTTCTTGAATGGGTTTTTTCTGTTTTCGCAGCTTAAGGATGGCTTGTTTCACCTGCATGGAGAGTTCCTTTGACCGCATGTTTACTTCACATCAAAACCTTCCAAATGCAAGCACCACACCTCAAATCAACTCCAGGCCTTTTATCTGCTTAATTGAGAATGACATAACAAAGGGATTGCCCACACCAGTCCATGAAATAGCCTTGGTGTCAATTGTCCAATTACTTTTGATCCCTTTAAAAACAGGGTGGCACATGTTAAGGAGCTGAAACTCCTAAACCCTTCATCCAATTTTAATATGGATACCCTCAAATGAAAGCTGAAAGTCTGAACTTCAACTGCATACAAATTGTTTTGTTTAAAATTCATTGTGGTAATGTCTATAACCAAAATTAGAAAAATGTTGTCTCTGTCCAAATATATATGGACCTAACCGTACTTTGCCACTGAATCACTTTCACCTTGTTCATCTTCAGAAATGTAACAGTGGCTTTAGATCTGTGTTTTGATCGCATTCATGTTGAAAAAGTGCACATCTACCAAGGCCACAGAGAGATGGTAGCATCTTCTTTTTCAATATAGAGTAGTACATCTGTGAACCCATGATACCATCAATGAACCTTAGTTCCTCCACATCTGCAGCACTCATGTAGCGCCACATAAGGACATTGCCACCACCAAGTGTGTCCTGATCTGAACCCAACCGAACACCTATGGGGAATTCTGAAGAGACAAGTTGTCATCACTCTCCATCCGGCATCCAGGCTCTAGAAGAGGTCGATCTTCAAAAATGGAAAAAGATAGATGTTGCAATATGCCACCATCTTGTTCATTCCATGGCTAGAAGACTCAATGCTGTCCTTAATAGTTATGTAGGTCATACAAAATACTAGATGTAGTATTTTTTTATGTAGGGTGTATTCATTTTTGCATCAACTAATTTTACTAAAACTGAAGATTTTGTAGTAAAACTTATATTATTAACCTTACTTTTATGTTATGGGGCAAAGAAAATGTTCCTGTGTTCAGTGAGATATTAATTAAAATCTTGGTATTTAACCCCTTTACCCCCAAGGGTGGTTTGCACGTTAATGACCGGGCCAATTTTTATAATTCTGACCACTGTCCCTTTATGAGGTTATAACTCTGGAATGCTTCAACGGATCCTGATGATTCTGACACTGTTTTCTCATGACATATTGTACTTCATGATAGTGGTAAAATTTATTTGATATTGCCTGTGTTTATTTGTGAAAAAACGGAAATTTGGCGAAAATTTAGAAAATTTTGCAATTTTCCAACTTTGAATTTTTATGCAATTAAATCACAGAGATATGTCACACAAAATACTTAATATGTAACATTTTCTACATGTCTACTTTACAACAGCACAATTTTGGAACCAAAATGTTTTTTTGTTAGGGAGTTGTAAGGGTTAAAAATTGACCAGCAATTTCTCATTTTTACACCATTTGTTTTTAGGGACCACATCTCATTTGAAGTCAGTTTGAGGGGTCTATATGTTAGAAAATAACCAAGTGTGACACCATTCTAAAAACTGCACCCCTCAAGGTTCTCAAAACCACATTCAAGAAGTTTATTAACCCTTCAGGTGTTTCACAGGAATTTTTGGAATGTTTAAATAAAAATGAACATTTAACTTTTTTTCACAAAAATTTTTCTTCAGCTCCAATTTGTTTTATTTTACCAAGGGTAACAGGAGAAAATGGACCCCAAAACTTGTTGTACAATTTGTCCTGAGTACGCTGATACCCCATATGTGAGGGTAAACCACTGTTTGGGCGCATGGCAGAGCTCGGAAGCGAAGGAGCGCCATTTGACTTTTCAATGCAAAATTGACTGGAATTGAGATGGGACGCCATGTTGCGTTTGGAGAGCCCCTGATGTGCCTAAACATTGAAACCCCCCACAAGTGACACCATTTTGGAAAGTAGACCCCCTAAGGAACTTATATAGATGCGCGGTGAGCACTTTGACCCACTAAGTGATTCACAGAAGTTTATAATGCAGAGCCGCAAAAATAAAAAATCATATTTTTTCGCAAAAATTATCTTTTCGCCCCCAATTTTTTATTTTCCCAAGGGTAAGTGCAGCGCCCCAGAGTCCTGGTCGTTGCAGTATTGTCGCTCTTCCATAAGGGGGAGTGATGGTACGTCTGATGGCACTAAAGGAGTTCACCTGACCAGGTATCACAGTCACACACTACACTTCACACTCCGGCCACCAGGGGGAGCAAAAGGTTCTATGTATTAGGCCACTCCTCACACTCTGGTAAAACTGGGAGTCGGATAGGAAGTTAGAGAGAAGCTGACTGGGTATTGCCCAGGTAACATCTAGTGAGAGAGAGAGTTGCTTGGGAAGACTCAGGGAGGTCCCTGTCAGGGGTGGGATCCTGACAGTGGCCTAGCACAAGACAGATCGTTACGAAGCCGTGCCTGCATCTCATTGCGGCGGCATCCTAAGAAAGGACACAAAGCGAAGTATATTGTAGAGAAGTGAGAAACGAGATCACAGCACAAAGGAGATAGAACCAGGAGGAGTCGTGCCCCAAGATCGGCAACATCCTTCTGAGGCGCGTAGCCGGCGGCCGGAACGCAGAGGAAGTAATAGGCTCTATGCATTACTTTGAACTATGGCAGGGCAGTTAACTCTAGGTTGGATGTCTCACCTTTACATGAAGAAAATGGAGGCAATTGTGGGAGAGGGGCGTCTCTAGGGTCCTTATAAAATAACTCCAGGCCTACCCCGTCATACGGGTGCATCCTATCCATACCATCTGGGGGACGGAGAGAGAGAACAAAAACATACACGACAGTTGTGAGGACTATCCCGTGGTGCTCAGCAGGGAAGTACTACAACACACAGGCGCTAGTAGGAAGGCTACTGATTTCCACCTGCAAAGGGAACTCTGGATGTGCCTTCGGACCAGCCGGTCTCAGCCAGCCCTGTTAGCAGTGCTCTGGATTGTGGATGCCGAAGCCTTCAGTAAAAAGGTAAAGAGACTGCAACCCTGTGTCCTCGTCATTTACTGCGACCTATACCATTACCATCTACTCATCAAGGGAAGCCCTGGGGACATACTTCACCTGTGGGAAGTTACACCATCTAGCTGCCATTCCATCACCTCAGCGGACCCCTAGCAGCGTCGGTCACCCTGACTGAATACCACAGGTGGCGTCACAAACACTTGACAAACTCTCACCTATACTTTTATTTGGGTGCCCCTTAGCAGGGCCATGGACCGGGTCGGGCCACCGTGACACCCCTAGAACCGAGACCGAGGGACCCGGTACCGAGTACCCCGCTGCCCTGCGTTTGGGGGCCGCTCCATAAGAGAAGAAATTGGACCCCAAAAGTTGTTGTACAATTTGTCATAACATGAGTACGCTGACACCCCATATGTGGGGGTAAACCACTGTTTGGGCGCATGGGAGAGCTCGGAAGGGAAGAAGTGCCGTTTGACTTTTCAATGCAAAATTGACAGGAATTGAGATGGGACGCCATGTTGCGTTTGGAGAGCCACTGATGTGCCTAAACATTGAAACCCCCCACAAGTGACACCATTTTGGAAAGTAGACCCCCTAAGGAAATCATCTAGATGTGTTGTGAGAGCTTTGAACCCCCAAGTGTTTCACTACAGTTTATAACGCAGAGCCGTGAAAATAAAAATTCTTTTTTTTTTCCACAAAAATTATTTTTTAGCCCCCAGTGTTGTATTTTTTCAAGGGTAACAGTTGAACTTAAACCCCAAAAGTTGTTGTCCAATTTGTCCTGAGTATGCTGATACCCTATATGTGGGGGGGGAACCACAGTTTGAGCGCATGGCAGAGCTCGGAAAGGAAGGAGCGTCATTTAGAACGCAGACTTAGATGGATTGGTCTGCAGGCGTCACATTGCGTTTGCAGAGCCCCTAATGTACCTAAACAGTAGAATCCCCCCACAAGTGACCCCATATTGGAAACTAGACCCCCCAAGGAACTTATCTAGATGTGTTGTGAGAACTTTGAACCCCCACGTGTTTCACTACAGTTTATAACACAGAGCTGTGAAAATAAAAAAACTTTTTTTTTTCCACAAAAATTATATTTTAGCCCCCATTTTTGTATTTTCCCAAGGGTAACAGGAGAAATTGGACCCCAAAAGTTGTTGTCCAATGTGTCCTGAGTACGTTGATACCCCATATGTTGGGGTAAACCCCTGTTTGGGCGCACGGGAGAGCTCGGAATGGAAGGAACAGTGGTTTACTTTTTCAACGCAGAATTGGCTGGAATTGAGATTGGACGCCATGTCACGTTTGGAGAGCCCCTGATGTGCCTAAACAGTGGAAACCCCCCAATTATAACTGAAACCCTAATCCAAACACATCCCTAACCCTAATCCCAATGGTAACCCTAACCACACCTCTAACCCTGACACACCCTAACCCTAATCCCAACCCTATTCCCAACCGTAAATGTAATCCAAACCCTAACCCTAACTTTATCCCCAACCCTAACTGTAGCCTTAACCCTAGCCCCAAACCTAACCCTAACCCTTGCCCTAACCCTAACCCTAGCCCTAACCCTAGCCTTAACCCTAACCCTAGCCCTAACCCTAAATCTAGCCCTAACCCTAGCCCTAACCCTAACCCTAATGGGAAAATAGAAATAAATACATTTTTTTAATTTTTTAATTTTTTGTTAACTAAGGGGGTGATGAAGGGGGGTTTGATTTACTTTTATAGCGGGTTTTTTAGCGGATTTTTATGATTGGCAGCCGTCACACACTGAAAGATGCTTTTTATTGCAAAAAATATTTTTTGCGTTACCACATTTTGAGAGCTATAATTTTTCCATATTTTGGTCCACAGAGTCATGTGAGGTCTTGTTTTTTGCGGGACGAGTTGACGTTTTTATTGGTAACATTTTCGGGCACGTGACATTTTTTGATCGCTTTTTATTCCCATTTTTGTGAGGCAGAATGACCAAAAACCAGCTATTCATGAATTTCTTTTGGGGGAGGCGTTTATACCGTTCCGCGTTTGGTAAAATGGATAAAGCAGTTTTATTCTTCGGGTCAGTACGATTACAACGATGCCTCATTTATATCATTTTTTTATGTTTTGGCGCTTTTATACGATAAAAACTATTTTATAGAAAAAATAATTATTTTTGCATCTCTTTATTATGAGGACTATAACTTTTTTATCTTTTCTTTGATGATGCTGTATGGTGGCTAGTTTTTTGCGGGACAAGATGCCGTTTTCAGCGGTACCATGGTCATTTATATCCATCTTTTTGATCGCGTGTTATTCCACTTTTTGTTTGGTGGTATGTGTTTACTGAAGGGGTTGACTAGTGCAACAGTTTTATAGGTCGGGTTGTTACAGACGCGGTGATACTAAATATGTGTACTTTTATTGTTTTTTTTATTATTTAGATAAAGAAATGTATTTATAGGAACAATATATTTTTTGGGGGGGAATTTTTTTTTAAATTTTTTTAATTTTTTTTACACATGTGAATATTTTTTTTTTACACTATAACATTGCCCCGGGGGGGGCATCATGTTATAGTGTAAGATCGCTGATCTGACACTTTGCTGTGCACTGTGTTAGATTGGCGATGTGAAGTGCACAGATCCAGGCTTCCGGGCGCCTGCTCTGAGCAGGCGCAGTGAAGCCACCTCCCTACAGGACCCGGAAGCCGTGGCCATCTTGGATCCGGGCCTGCTGCAGGGAGGAGGAGGTAAGAGACCCTCGGAGCAACGCAATCACATCGCGTTGCTCCGGGGGTCTCAGGGAAGCTCGCAGGGAGCCCCCTCCCTGCGCGATGCTTCCCTATACCGCCGGAACACTGCGATCATGTTTGATCGCAGTGTGCCGGTGGTTAATGTGCCGGGGGCGGTCCGTGACCGCTCCTGGCACAGAGTGCTGGATGTCAGCTGCGATAGTCAGCTGACACCCGGCCGTGATTGGCCGCGCTCCCCCCGTGAGCGTGGCCGATTGCATATGACCTACTATCCCATCGGTGGTCATACGGGCCCACACCACCTCAACGGGATAGTACGTCAGATGTCAGAAATGGGTTAAAGGGGTGCACTTATTTATGCTGGGGACAATATGTATTGTATAAAAACCACCTGGTCACTAAGAGTTACAGTATACAGATTAAAACTCTGCATCTAAATGGTGGCACTTTTGTTCAGAATATTGTGATTTTTGTCTTTAAAAATTGAGCAACATTGGATCTCTGAAGAATCATTTCTAGCCTTGAGGTTGTCATGGTCTAACCTTCTCAGATAAGTTTTGCTTCTTTTCCCACTTTCTGATAAATTACACACTGTAAACTGTACAAAAAAGAAGTCTTCTTTTCATTTGTATTTTTATATCAATTACAACTTAGTACCAAAGTGCTTTAAATATAATTATTTCTACTCTTGATTGCAAAATAGTGGTTTTAAAGGTTTTTCAGTGCAGGCAAACCAGTCTATAATTTTGGGGCAAGGCTTTCTGGACACAGCTCACATCTTAAAGTCAGGGCATCAATATTAAAATCCCTTATAACATTTGTTTTCTGCTCAAAATGAAACCTGGTAATATCACAATACAAGCATTCTATAAGGCACATGTAATGTGCTGCAGTGCAGTATAGTGCAACCTCCACCAGGGGGTGCTGGTGAGGGAAGAGAGGTTGCACACACAGCATAGCAACACTAAGCAGCAGCACAGGTGCCACAGGTAATGAAAGAGTAGTCAGACAAGCCGAATCCAAAACTGTTGGGAGACAAAGTGCCAAAGATAACAGCAAACACATAGTCAGGGACAAGCAAGAAGTCAGAGCCTACCGAGAACATGGTAACCAAAACGTGAGATGTAAGATGAAGTTGGGGTACAAGCCAGAGTCGAAGCCAGTCAGAGAGCGTGGTATCAAAGACGGAAAACAAGGGGCGAAGTCCACAGACCAGGTCGAGTCATACACAAGTACAGGACTGAAATAGCCCAGGCAGCTTGAAAACGAGGCAGAGCGGTTTAACTCCCGCATGATCAGTCCAGAGACAAGACAGCTGAAAGCAAACTCAGGACTGGATCATGACAGCACACACACAAATTGAGAATCAGATGCTGGGAACAAGTTGGATCCTCAAAGCTCAGTGTGACGCTATGATATGAGCTGAATTAGTAGCAATGACACATTTATGGAGCTTTTATACAAGAGCAATGTGTATTTAGCTGTTAGACGACTGTCACATATATGTCTGGTAATTCTAAATTGAAAATGTACTATTATACTGCACGTATTACCTATTTCTCTTTTTATAGTCATAGTTTAAGTGTTTGTATGAGGAAATGACACTAATCCTCATATTTGTTTCACAAAGTTACTGGGAAGAGGGCAAAATTAGACACTGAATTGTCACGACTGATGTAATAGAAGGAGATATTGTTCTGTCAGTTACAGAAGAAGCAATTCCACTACAGTCTACATGCTATAATACCTATAACTTATCAGACTTTTGAGGAAAGCTGAGTTTGTAATCCGATTCTCTCTATGAAAACTATAGCACAATATGAAGATCCCAATTTCTCAAGGTATACAGTGAGAGGAATATTCAAACCATTTCCATTCCAATAAGGAAGGTCAAATGATTTTGCAATGGAAATGTAACAAGTAAAGGAAGATCAATGGATGTTCTCTTTCTTACTATAAAATATAAGGAACCACTTAAAAGTAATTAAATCTCAGGTTGCCTGGTGACTAGTTTTCTAATCGGAGAAAAGACATGCCAAAATTACAAAACTTAGACAGTCAACATAGGATATCAGGAAATCATTTTAACAGTTAAATAATAATTGATTTTTAAGGAGGTTTTTTTCATGAGATTATTGTATGATTATTGTATGAAAGTCTCCCCCTTGCTGTAAAACAAAAACTTCAGGATATATTCTATCAAGTCAGACATGTCACTTGATGCAATAATCACCAAGTTACAACTTGCCTAGTTTGGACACATCATACGAAGAGAGCAATCACTGGAAAAGGACATCATGATCAGGAGAATAAAAGGAACAAAGTGAAGAGGAAGACCATAACCTCGATGGCTTGATACTATCAAGATAACTGCGGAGAAGACCCTGGTGGACCTATTTAGGCTTGCACAAGATCAATCTTCTTACAGATAGTCCATACATCAAATCGCCATGGCTCGAGATCAAGCCGAAGACCGGTAAGCTAATATATATATATTATATCCCAAGAACCCCATTCAACTCCCCAGAAACATACAGTGGCTTGTTCTACTGTAGTATTCACCACTTTGGCATCAGTTCAAGTAAAGAGCATGCCTAGAACTGTGAATATTGGGTTTTCTTTTTATTGTGAAGCAAACAAATAGGACACAGTAACTGAAAACTTCATTGTGCATAACTGTTCACCCCCCTAAAGTTGGAACTTTTGTAGAGCCTCCTTTTGCAGCAATTATAGCTGCAAGTCCGCTTTGAGTAAGTCTCTATGAGCTTTTCGCTGGAGTTTTTGCCATTCCTCAAGGCAAAACTGCTCCAGCTCCTTCAAGTTAGGTGGTTTCCTCTAATGAGCAGCAATCTTCAAGTCTGACCACAGATTCTCAATTGGATTAAGGTCTGAGCATTGACCACTTAGGCCACTCCAGAACATTTACGCGTTTCCCCTTAACACACTCGAGTGTTGCTTTAGCAGTATGTTTTGTGTCACTGTCTTGTTGAAAGTAAACCCTCTGTCCCAGTCTGAAATCATTAACAGACTGAAACAGGTTTTGCTCAAGCATATCCCTGTATTTTGCACCATCCATCTTCTACTCAACAAAGACCATTTTCCCTGTCCATGCTGCCAAAAAACTTCCCCACAGCATGATGCTGCCATCATCATGTTTCACTGTGGGGATGGTGTTCTTGGGGTGATGGGCTGTGTTGCTTTGGTGCCATTTTGGTGGCTAAAAAGTTTAACTTTGGTCTCATCTGATCACAGCACCTTCTTCTATACATTTGGGTAGTCTCTCACATGTCTTTTGGCAAACTCAAAATGAGCCTTACACACAAAAATTGTAAGTAAAGAATTTTTGTTCTGCCCACTCTCTTCCATAAAGGCCACCTCTATGGAGTGTATGGCTTATTGTGGACTTATGGACAGATACACCAGTCTTTGCTTGGGAGCTATGCAGCTCCTTCAAGGTTACCTTTTGGTCTCTGCACTACCTCTCTGTTTAATTCCCTTGTTGCCTGGGCTGAGAGTTTTGGAGAGCGGCCCTCTTTTGGCAGGTTTGTTATGATACCATATTCTCTCCATTTGATGATAATGGATTTGATGGTACTTCGGAGGATCATCAGAAATTGGGATATTTGTTTTTAACCCAACTCTGACTTCTACTTTTTAACTCTGTGACTGACTTGTTTGGAGATGTCTTTGGTCTTCATGGTGTTTGGTTAGTGGTGCCTCTTGCTAATGGTGCTGCAGCCTCTGTGGCCTTTCAGAAAAGGTAAAGTGTATATACTGACAGACATGTGACACTTAGATTGCACACAAGCAGACATCCTGTCACTAAGCATGTGACTTCTGAAGGTAATTGCTAGCACCAGCAATTTTTAGGGGCTTCATATGTCAATTTTTAATTATTTGATCCCATAAATTTAATTTATGCTTATATTTTTCTCACTTCACATCATCAACTTAGACTATTTAGTGCTGATGCATCACACACAAATCGGATTGCAAAAATATTGAAACACAGGATGTAATGTAACAAAATAGGTAAAAAGCCAAGGAAGTGATTACTCTACCAAGCCACTATAATTTATCTACAGTAGGTATTGCAAAGCACAAAGGAAAAAAAAGCATGTATTTTGTAGGGAATACCAGTAATATGACTTCTACCCTTCATGGTGGAGCTTTAGGTATGTCCTGTCATGGATTACCTCTTCAGTGGCATCAATTATCTGCCATAACAAAAAACAATTCATTATCATTGCTCATAGGGGCATTTGTTGGACTCTCTTCTGCCAAGTATGTATCATGAAAAATCAAATAACTTTCATAAATCTTTTTCAAACATAGGCTCAGAATAATAGTAAATCATTTATGATATCTTAGAGAAAAATACAGCTCCACAGATTTAGCAAATTCACAATGGCAACTATTATGGATTTATCATTATTATAACCTACAGGCATCAAATCATAATTGACGCTTCTAGATTTTCACTTCTTACAATAAAAGAGAAGCATTTTTTATCATCAGAGCCTGAGCCATCACAGGGTTCAGTAAACCCAATGTTTCATCTACATCAGCTTGTTTGTGGGATTTTTAGTAAGACTGAAAAATGTGTCTCTGGAAATAATCTATGTATTACATATGTGATTGTAAATGGGAAACTATGGTTCAAAATAAATTCTTGAAACACATTTTCTGGTTTTATTTCTGTCTCGTTAATTGAATGAGATAAAAAGATTCTGGCTTGTTAGTGATTGTCTGTAAATTAAATTACCAGAACCGTAATAAATATTATATAAAATGGCGCATCTACAGATTAGTCACTTGCAGAGCCCTTGGGAGAGTTACAGGAAAAGGATGTGTCATATAGGAATAGACTTTATAAAGCGGTAAGTGGTGGAGCTGGGAGAAAAGCTGCAAGAACTGGAGAACCCCACCATTGATATGTGGTAGGATGGCACTAAATTAAGAAATGTGTAAAGGGGAGATATAACTGAGGCGGAATTCATTATAAATAAGAATAGTAAGATTTGGTATGGGTTTGGAGAGCTGGACTGGGGCAATTTAATGAAGGCTTGTCCATCTGATACTATCATGCTGTATTTCAGGAACCAAAGAAGGAGTGAAAGCTCATTCTTAAATGTATGTCTTTGGCACCAAGTTAGCTTGTCCCTCCATTTTGAACCGTTTTATTTACTTCAAACAAATTAGTCACTTTCTATCTTAGTCATCAACAGGCTAGCTATCAGTGTCTTCCCTCCAAAGTACCCCTCACATCTAAATAAACAGGCAGTAATTCAGCAACCTACGGTATTTGCTGATTCCCACAGCCAGCTTCTTCCCTTCCAACAACTGCTTTACATCGTCGTAAAACCGTCAGCGCAGTCACTACACCAACGTCCATGAATTCGAACACTAAACTATGTTTATACTCAGATCTTCTACGTGCTGTTTTACTGACAGAGATATAATTAGAAGCTAAAAATTAAAAGGTTGATGGAAACCAAACTCCCTCATGCCAAAGATAGTCAATTCTGAACACTACTTTACTGGGAAATATTGCAAAAGAAGAACAGACGGAATAGCTCTTCACATGGAGTCATGTTTCTTCCTAGAGCATCCAGAATCGTCATTCTCACAATAGACTTTGTTTTGTGACTTTTTGTGTTTTACACATGGACGTTTCACTAACGACCCATATGGATCACAACCAGGTGTAAATAAGGTGTGTTTGCTCAGTAAATGTAACAAAATCAGATAGACCATTTTATACACATCTCCTATCCTTATTATACTCTACATAGCCAGGAATCTGGCCTGTCCAGCAAACATTTCCCAGGTCTCTGATTAGTGTAAGGCTGGCACTGCTAACCCCAGCTACAAGCCAAACATGTAGCTGATAGATCTAAGGTGAGTTGGAAAGAGAATGGACAGAAATGAGTTCACCTTGATACTATTCAACGCCTACATGGTGAAAATCTGTTCATTATTTGTGTCATTTCTGAACTTTTTTAGGGGTTTTTAAGTAAAATCAAATGAGTTGAGGCCAAGGGAGAGGGCTGCCAAATAAGAAAGGGAAGAGGAGAGAAAAGAGAATGGAATATTCTTATATGATCATGGCAGGGAATGAGTTTACGAGGGACATACTGTACATGGGGCACACTTTCTTGTTGATTTATATTAATGACCATATTGACAGTTGGTTAAAGGCTATCAAGTCAATTAGATTATATGCCACCCTGTCTTGTTGCCGATATACATAATATGTACATTCTCTGGTACTGTGTGATGTACCAGCAAAACAATAGCATTTTATCGGTTTAATAGGTATAATAGACCCGTTATCACTCCTCTCCTGTCATGTCTGTTTTAGAAAATACTTGAATTCACCATAAAGGTATGGAACATCTTTTCTTAGAACTCTAGAGAATATTTAGGAAGCTAAATGCACCAGAATTCTAGCATATTTTGCACCAAAAACTTTCTTTCCCGACTTGCACCTTAACGACGTTCTCCACTACTTGGACAACTTCTTCTGATACCCCTCGCTTGGTCCCAATAAAATAATAAAGCTTACACTTACCTCCCATGTTGGCGCTGTTCCCACGGTGTCATTCCCACGGTGTCAGCACTCTGTCTCCTGTGGCTCCTGTGCTGTTGTGGTGACACATGACACCATCTCCAAATCAGTGCTGGCATCTCTGTCCTTGCCTTCTGTGGTTTTGAGCAAGAAGAGGAAGTGCAGCCCGTACTTCCTCTTCATATTTGATTTGTCCGAAGTTGGGGACAGTGATGCCGGAACTGACTGGGCACCGGTGTTATGTGTCACAACAACCGCATGCCAGCCCCAGGATCAAGAGTGCAGACACCGCTGAAATGGCGCCAGCACGGGAGGTGAGTCTCGGTTTTATTTTATGGGGGCCAAACATTTTGATCAAGAAGGGGTTGTCCTAGTAGTGGAGAACCCCTTTAATTATGATGTCTGCTAGACACTTTCTATGACGTTGCTGGTCAGAAAGAGGACGTGGCTTAATTTGTGGCACCAAATGCACCAAAAATTGTGCCAAAATTAATCCGCATTTTTCTGGTACAAAGTAAAGCAACTAACAATTGATGTATAATAGAGCCTTGAGATTTTCAAATTGGTTATTATTAATACCAACAAACTTATGCGCCGTACCAGCGCCTTTCTCAAGGTACAAAAACCAAGGACATGGTCTTCATGGGTCTTCCAGTAGGACAATGACCCCAAACATACTTCAAGAAGCCCCCAGAAATGGATGGAAACAAAGCATTGGAGAGTTCTGAAGTCGCCAGCAATGTGTCCGGATCTAAATCCCATTGAACACCTGTGGAGAGATCTTGATTGATGCTGGGAGAAGGTACCCTTCAAATATGAGAGACCTGGAACAGTTTGCAAAAGAAGAGTGGTCCAAAATTCCAACTGAGGTGTCCAATTTGCCTTTTTTCTTTTTTTTTTTTGTGTTGTTTCAATACACACAAAGGAAATAAACATGTATAACAAAACGTGCAATTGCAATAATTTTCTGGAAGAAATGCTTTGTTTTCTGGAACGATTTCAAGCATGCCAACACTTCCGGCCATGACTGTACATCTGGAAGAACCCTCTTCCAGCCTCGTGGCAGCAGCAGTGGCTTTCCACACTTCTATAGGTGTTATGTGTGCACACAACACCTTCAGGTAAGCGGTACCATCGCTGCCACTTTTCCTCCACCACATGGTATTGCCCTATTTTGTATGCGCTTCTGTCCCTCTCCAGAGGGTCTTAATAATTTATGTAAACTTAGACTGGATAGTTTTAAAATTTCACATGTATACATGTATCGAACCAGCATGAACCACATTGATTAATTTGGTGCATTTTAAGACTTTATAGTATATTGTCTCAGAATCACAGTTTTAGTAAATACATTCCTCTGTATTGTGAGGAAGTAGAGGAAGGCCATCCTGTACTTCACATCTGGTTTTATGGATATCATGATGATAACTTCCAGTAACTGCAGCTCCCTGAATTATACCTGTACTAATAGTAGTTGTTGTGTATATACACAAATAAAACAGGTTATCATCCATATTAGAATCTTGGATGGCCAGCAAACCTGTTACGTGTTACCTTTGATGATCCCTACACAAGGAACCGCTATGTCAATATTTTTCCACAGTTCTAAATTTTCACCTTTGTGTTGTTTTACTCCTCTGTTATTTCCCCTAGAAAGGCCAGTGTAAATTGACCAATGCTGAATGTGATACCACTCTTCTTGTCAATAGGGACATGTTTCTACAGACGCTGATACCTTCACCGTTTTTTGGAAAGAAGCAAACTGTGTAAGGAGACTCTCCCAACTGATAACACGCAGATTGAAGATGAGCAAATCTTTTGAAATTTAAATTCGACAACATTGCAGAAATTTCTCAAAAAATTTAATTTGCGGAGAATAAATTTATGTGAATCTCAAAATTGGAAAGCTTGTAATTAATCAGAAAATACGTGTGGTGGAGAGGAGAGAACCCTGCGGACCATAATAGCTTACACTCCACATGAGCAAGAAAGAGAGAGTAGCTTGCTGATTATATGAGCAAATCTGCTCATCTCGAACCCAGATGTCTGCTTATTCATAAATTTGTAAGAGTAAAGTAGAAAGCATACAACCTAAAAAAATATTCAAAAAAGAGGTCTAGAAAATGTTCACAAAAAAATGACGTAGTCCACCATCTTGTTTTTCCATAATTCTTTTAGAGATGAAAGGTTTGTTTGTCATTGCCATGAATATTAGATAAAGCACTTGCCTACTTTGACTTTGTCCTAGGCAGGTTTTCAATACATTTCTGTATGAATATGAAACATCCATCAATTTAGATTGAGTTATGAATAAATTAATATATTTCTCTTGATTTTGAATAAACCCATGTGAATTTCAAAGCAAGGTAAAGCTTTGTTCATACAGAGTTGAAGCTTTCTGTTGGGTATATACACCCTATGTGTGCCTTTGCTGTGATCTAAAGTTATCCACTGGGATATGCAACAATGGCACAATAAATTCAAAAATTGACAGTAATAGGAAAGATCTAGGGAAGATAGATTGTGCAATCCCTGAAGGTAGCCCTTCCTATCAGCGGAGGTTGACACCCTGGGTGGTGAAGTGGCGTCCCCGCTCCACGTCAACTGACCCTCAATAACCCTCACCAGGACTCCTTATCAAAGCCACCACCAAACACCCAATAAAGTGCTATAGTACAAAATCAACTTATTTGTCTGTTTCTTGGTGCCTGATAACTACTAAGCTGTGCAGACAATAGAGCTCAGCGTTTTAGAGACATGCAAAATGACCACATAACTAAAATCTGTCATGAGCCTACTAGGGCAATAAGTATGTCTTGGTTAATCCTTCTGTTATCACTAATATCCCAATGTGATGAGAATAAGAGGGGGGGGGGTTAGTGTATAATCACCAATTAGAGAAACACTCAGAATATATAGATGAATTTTCAAATAAGTTTCTTATATAACACACCCCAACACAGAAGAGATGGTCAAATGACAGATAGTCAAATATAGAAATTATGTGGTTTCAGGGGTACAGTGCCATTCTGTCCCCAACCAAAAGACACCACACGTCCTTCAATTAAGGAACGGCACCAATTATTACAGGCAAAATAGAAAAACAGGGTACCAGCCCCTTTTGAGGTGTGTTTTTCTATTTTGCCTGTAATAATTTGTGTTGTTCCTTAATTGAAGGACGTGTGGTGTCTTTTGGTTGGAGACAGAATGGCACTGTACCCCTGAAACCACATAATTTCTATATTTGACTATCTGTCATTTGACCATCTCTTCTGTGTTGGGGTGTGTTATATAAGAAACCTATTTGAAAATATATCTATATATTCTGAGTGTTTCTCTAATTAGAGATTATACACTACCCCCCCCCCTTATTCTCATCACATGTACTTATTGCCCTAGTAGGCTCATGACAGATTTTAGTTATGTGGTAATTTTGCATGTCTCTAACATGCTGAGCTCTATTGTCTGCACAGCTCAGTAGTTATCAGGCATCAAGAAACACACAAATAAGTTGATTTTGCACTATAGCACCTTATCGGGTGTTTGGTGGTGGCTTTGATAAGGAGTCCTGGTGAGGGTCATTGAGGGTCAGTCGACGTGGAGCGGGGGTGCCACTTCACTACCCAGGGTGCCAACCTCCGCTGATAGGAAGGGCTACCTTCAGGGATTGGCACAATCTATCTTCCCTAGATCTTTCCTATTACTGTCAATTTTTGAATTTATTGTGCCATTGTTGCATGTCCCAGTGGATAACTTTCATGGGATCATTGCCTCGAGACCCTTTACTGATTCCTTTTTTGAGAACTGTGGTATTTTTTGATCCTTTTTAAAAAATGTATTAAAAGTTAATTTATAAATGTTTTTTGTTTTGACACTTGGTTCTCTCCTATTACTAAAACCCCACACTATTGCCTTTGGTTTTTGAGATAGGTATACAGTAGCAAACATTGCTCATAGGGCATAAACGTAGACGGCATAGTAAATGTCTTTTGCAGTATCCCTCTGACAGTGTCCAACTGGGATGCCAAGGGCCCACCAGTAACACTGACTTGGGAACCCAGTGTCCATTAACATATCAATCTTTTATTACACCCATTTACTAATTTTCCTATGCTTCTATATAATAATAAACTGTGTATTTTTTTTTAAATGAATGATGAGATGCTTCCTTTGTTTGTATATAGTGAAATAATTCATATAGATGGCGTGGGGGCCTACCAGAGGATTCTCCTGTTCTCCCGTGGGCCAGTCCAAGTCAGCTCTCTATAAGGGAAAGTGCTTACTGCTGCGCTTTCCGGCACAGTTGGTCCAAAAAAGGTCCACTGATGCATGTAATAAATGTTTTGCACCCTATCATGTGAATGGATATATATATATATATATATATATATATATACGCAGCATATGTGCTGTACGTAGGACAGTAATGCTGTGTGCACAGAACCTTAGCACCTCCGTACAATGCAAAGTTAATGAACTGGTGAAGCAGCTGTGTCTGTAATGCAGATGGAGGGGAACGAGAAGAATACAGCAACACACTGTGGGAGCAACATGGAATAGATTATTTTAACTTGCATCACTTATATACACTCACTGGCCACTTTATTAGGTACACCTGTCCAACTTCTTGTTAACACTTAATTTCTAATCAGCCAATCACATGGCAGCAACTCAGTGCATTTAGGCATGTAGACATGGTCAAGACAATCTCCTGCAGTTCAAACCGAGCATCAGTATGGGGAAGAAAGGTGATTTGAGTGCCTTTGAACGTGGCATGGTTGTTGGTGCCAGAAGGGCTGGTCTGAGTATTTCAGAAACTGCTGATCTACTGGGATTTTCACGCACAACCATCTCTAGGGTTTACAGAGAATGGTCCGAAAAAGAAAAAAAATTCAGTGAGCGGCAGTTCTGTGGGCGGAAATGCCTTGTTGATGCCAGAGGTCAGAGGAGAATGGGCAGACTGGTTCGAGCTGATAGAAAGGCAACAGTGACTCAAATCGCCACCCGTTACAACCAAGGTAGGCCTAAGAGCATCTCTGAACGCACAGTGCGTCGAACTTTGAGGCAGATGGGCTACAGCAGCAGAAGACCACACCGGGTACCACTCCTTTCAGCTAAGAACAGGAAACTGAGGCTACAATTTGTACAAGCTCATCGAAATTGGACAGTAGAAGATTGGAAAAACGTTGCTTGGTCTGATGAGTCTCGATTTCTGCTGCGACATTCGGATGGTAGGGTCAGAATTTGGCGTAAACAACATGAAAGCAGAAGGTCAGAATTTGGCGTAAACAACATGAAAGCATCCTGCCTTGTATGGAGCATCTTTGGGATGTGCAGCCGACAAATCTGCGGCAACTGTGTGATGCCATCATGTCAATATGGACCAAAATCTCTGAGGAATGCATCCAGCACCTTGTTGAATCTATGCCACGAAGAATTGAGGCAGTTCTGAAGGCAAAAGGGGGTCCAACCCGTTACTAGCATGGTGTACCTAATAAAGTGGCCGGTGAGTGTATTTACTATACCTATGACTGTGAGGTTTGTTGTAGAGGTATATCTGAGGGACGATGCCTTGTTTGGGATGCGGGCCAACATTATTTGATTAAAATGTGCTCTAAGAACCTCACATTTAGGCCACGTTCACACGTTCAGTATTTGGTCAGTATTTTACATCAGTATTTGTAAATCAAAACCAGGAGGGGAACAATCAGAGGAAAAGTATAATAGAAACACGTCACCACTTCCGTGTTTATCACCCACTCCTGGTTCTGGCTTACAAATACTGATGGAAAATACTGACAAAATACTGAATGTGTGAACATGGCCTTAGACCTCCTTCACAAGTCTGTATAAAACATGTATGTGAAGAATCGGTACCAGTGTCATCTGTGCTTTCCATCAGTGTATCCCTTTTTACCAGTCATCAGTGTTTATCCGTTATCGATAAATAAGTAAATGACAAAGCTTGTCCTATACTATACAATGTTAAACATGGACAGGACATTGACTGTGCACTGATGCCATCTGTGCACTGAAGGCGTTTTTCACAGACCCATAGGCTTGTAGTGGCCCTTGACATCCGTGATGCTGTATGATGGAGAGCCCAGGGCTGCCATCATGACCGATAGCCATCCCCTTATCTCTCTCTGGCCTTCCCCCTTCATACTAACATGTATATCTTTCTGAGTACCTCGGTGTTGTTCCTCAGCACCATCAGGGTTTTCCCAGTACGGGACAATTACCGCTGCAGATGATTCCAAGAATAAAGAGTCACAGTCCGATTTCACTTCAACTTCAACATGTTTACTCAGCAACTTGTCATCCAGAGCACACACTGTTACAGCATCGGGCATCGGTGTCTCTGACCCTTGCCTGTCGCTAAGCCTGCGTTCGGGACGGTCCATACATATGGTCCCGCAGTGTCCTCAATGTTTACTATTTCTACCTGTCATGGGTGCATTCCCTGCCATTTCGCACCTGTCCTGAGAATGGCGGCCCACTCAAAAATCTGCCACATCTTGGTGCACTTTCTCCCCCTTTGCTCAGCCTTCTTCTGTCCAGCAGCTGCTCCGCTGATTCTATAGCTGTTGTACTCTTTGTTCTTAGTTCTGGTCCCCTGGATACTACTGCTGGACCCACTCTTCTTAGAAGAAGGTTGCGGGGCACGATGTGCCCTGGGCCAGCTCCCTTTTGAGCTGTGTGGGTGCCCAGGCCACAACTGAACTGACACAGGAAGACCTAACTGTCTTATCCCCATCGTGCCCCTCCAATCTTAACTATTCCCTATGCTATACCTAATATCTAAGATGCCCCCATCTAGTAGCCAACTTGGGGTACTACTCCCCTGATACTATACGGGCCCGGGGAACTTTCTTTCCCTAACATTAGTACATGTGCAATTATGGCAAAACATATTATACATTAGACAAGTATATAAATGCAGAGTAATACGCTTTATGCGTAGCGGTACTCAATACGAATAGTGATAATGCATTAAGTAATGTAGCAGGATCACATGACATCTGAACAGGGGGTTGGGGGAACAAGGCAAAAAGTATCACATCCCCTACAATACCAGAAAAAACACATATGTCTCCGTGTGTTTTACATGGATACATGGTCCGTGTAAAACCACAGATATGCATAAGTTATAATGGATGCATGTGTTGTCTGTGAAATAAAATGGATACCACACGTACTGGAAACACAGATGTGTGAAGGAGGCGTTAAAGGTATAGTAAATGTATGTAATTATTGTCAGCATATAGTGTATCTGACGACCTGTATGAACCCTCTATGCTGATTCATTTGATTAATTATCTTTATGCTGGTTGGTGCACTGTTTGGTTTTTTCATTGTAGAACTCAAAATTCCGTTTAACTTGTTGTGTAGACTAAACAGATTGTTTTGTAAGGCCATGTTCACACACACATACTTGTGTCAGACTTTAGATGCTGATTCTTCACCATAAAGGCAAACCTCAGCACTGCTATGGGGCCTGACTCTAACTCCATGTTGGAAAGTACAAGGGATTTTAAATATTTTTTTGCAACTACAGCTAGGGGCAGATTTCTACAGCTTCCATTAAAAGTAGCTGTATAACTGTGCTCTCTCTAATGGTTGCTGTAGGCATGGCTCCCAACCGTCCCAGATTCAGCGGGACTATCCCAATGTGAAGGGTCAGTCCCTTTGTTCCGGAACATGATTGCTCTGTCCTGACTTCCAATACTCACTACACTCCAGCATCTTCATCGCTCTGTAGCTCTTCATCCTCTACTAATTAATGATGAAAAACAATTACAAAAAATGTCATTTTCGTTTTTTTTTTTTTTTTTTTTTTTTTTTAATCTCCACGGTTATTGAAATAACAACCTACATCATTGTAGGCAACAAAGTTGTAAGCCGCAACCTCCGGAGATACAGGTGCTTCTCAAAAAATGTGAATATCATCAAAAAGTTAATTAATTTCAGTTATTCAATACAAAAAGTGAAACTCATATATTATATAGAGTCATTACAAACAGAGTGATCTATTTCAAGTGTTTATTTCTGTTAATGTTGATGATTATGGCTTACAGACAATGAAAACCCAAACGTCATTATCTCAGTAAACTAGAATACTTTATAACACCAACTTGAAAAATGATTTTAAAGCCCGAAATGTTGGCCTACTGAAATGTATGTTCAGTAAATTCACTCAATACTTGGTCGGTGCTCCTTTTGCATCGATTACTGCATCAATGTGGCTTGGCATGGAGGCGATCAGCCTGTGGCACTGCTGAGGTGTTATGGAAGCCCAGGTTGCTTTGATAGCAACCTTCAGCTCATCTGCTTTGTTGAGTCTGGTGTCTCTCATCTTCCTCTTGACAATACTCCATAATGTAGATTCTCTATGGGATTAAGGTCAGGCATGTTTGCTGGCCAATCAAGCACAGTGATACTGTTGTTTTTAAACCAGATATTGTTACTTTTGGCAGTGTGGACAGGTGCCAAGTCCTCCTGGAGAATTAAATTTCCATCTCCGAAAAGCTTGTCGGCAGAGAGAAGCATGAAGTGCTCTAAAATTTCCTGGTAGACAACTGCACTGACTTTGGTCTTGATAAAACACAGTGGACCTACACCAGCAGATGACATGGCTCCCCAAACTATCACTGACTGTGGAAACTTCACACTAGACCTCAAGCAGCTTGGATTGTGGCCTCTCCACTCTTCCTCCAGACTCTGGGACCTTGATTTCTAAATGAAATGCAAAATTTACTTTCATCTGAAAACAACACCTTGGACCACTGAGCAACAGTCCAGTTCCTTTTCTCCTTGGCCTAGGTAAGACGCTTCTGGCGTTGTCTATTGGTCATGAGTGACACTGACTTGACACAAGCAATGCAACGATTGTAGCCCATGTCCAGGATACGTCTGTGTGTGGTGGCTCTTGAAGCAATTACTCCAGCAGCAGTCCACTCCTTGTGAATCCCCCCAAATTTTTGAATGGCCTTTTCTTAACAATCTTTTCAAGGCTGTGGTTATCCCGTTTGCTTGTCCACCTTTTTCTACCACACTTTTTCCTTTCATTCAACTTTCCATTAATATGCTTGGATACAGCACTCTGTGAACAGCCAGATTCTTTAGCAGTGACCCTTTGTGGCTTACCCTCCTTGTGGAGTGTGTCAATGACTGCCTTCTGGAAATCTGTCAAGCTAGCAGTCTTCCCCATGATTATGGAGCCTACTGAAACAGAATAAGGGACCTTTTAAATGTTTATGAAGCCTTTGCAGGTGTTTTTTTCGTTAATTATTCATATTTACTGAGATAATGACTTTTGTGTTTTCATTGGCTGCAAGCCATAATCATAAACATTAACAGAAATAAACACTTGAAATAGATCACTCTGTAATGACTCTATATAGTATGAGTTTCACTTTTTGTATTGAAGAACTGAAATAAATTAACTTTTTGATTATATTCTAATTTTATGAAAAGCACCTGTATCACTAAGGCTAGGTTCACACTTGCGTATTGGGACTTTGCGGATGGCTGCGTACTTCCTCCCTGAAGCACCGCCCACTTCTGTACTTCTTCCGTTTAGGTCCGCCTACTTCTGCATGTGTCCTGCATACCTATCTTTAACATTGGGTATGCATGACATGCGGATGTATGCGGATGCGTCATTTTGACGCGCCCGCTGACCGCACGGAAACGCAAGTTGTTTTTTGCTGTTTTTTGCGCAGAAATTCTGCTGTGTTTAACTGTCCAAGCAAAGAAGATGTGATTTCATGAAAACTGCGCCCCTGTGCATCTAAAGACGCTGCTGAACTGTGCGGTTTTGATGTTTTTGGTTTTCTGGAAGGTTGCCTTGTAAAGACCATAAAAAACCTCATGTAAAAAACTGCAGTTCCTTTTTTAGGTGCAGAATCAAAGCTTCGTCTTACTATAAAAAATACTTACAAAACACTTTCACATCTGCACCAAAAAAGCAGGGAAAATTTATAAAATAATACAGCAAAATGGAATAATGGAATAAGATTGTTATTGCAAAGTTTGGTGCAGATACCGGCAGAAAACACAAAACACAATATTTAAGCAATGTGTGAACACGGCCTTACAGACACAAAAGAGCCAGATGTCATATAGTGAAGCTACATAAAGATGAGAACGTTCTGGCAGCTCCTACTGTAAACGAGTGAGCAAAAATACATCCACAGGTTCTAAGTAAAGATGAGCAGGATGCACACTTAGTGTCATGCCAGCCCTGGCTAATCAAAAGCCGGAAGGTAAGAGATTCTTGGGCCTCCTGTCCTAGCCCCAAACGTCCTGGATACAGTCCTGGATTTGGGGCTGCAGAATTTCCTTCACTGCCAGCACCCCTCTGACATCTCCTCCTGCCCGGGGAGAAAGAATTGGTAGTTGGGCATGGATTGGGGTGTGGCACGCTACGTGAATCACCTGATTTGTCCCTCTTTCTGTTCTTGAAAAGTTGGGAGGTATGGTGGTAGGTAGTCAGTTCCACCATTTTGTCCAAATGTGGAGTAGGAGATTTAGAGCTGTTTAAGGAAATGTATCAATATAGAGTGTGTCCATAAAGTCATGGTGCACTTTTGACCAGTCACTGGAAAGCAACAAAAAAAATAGAAATGTGAAATCTGCTCCAAATATAAGAAAAACTCTCCCAGTTTCATACCTATTCAGTGCAGTTCGATGTGGGCTCCATTTGTTGCCCTACACACATCCAAATGATAGGGAAGTTCTTGCCACACACGGGTAAGGACGTTTGGTGTAACAGAGTGAATAACGTCTGTGATTTTGTTTTATGGAAGGACACCTTGTCGCTAAACACAATCTTCGGCAAAAATCTTGCATCATTGTCAATCTCATGAAGCATATCTGTAGCAAACGCGCATCGTTTGGGTCTATTCGCCGGTTTGATAGTGTGCAACAGCCAAAATTTGTACCCCGTAAACAGAGATGTTTCTTTAACACCTTATGAACTGTAGTCTTTCGTAGTTGTAATTGTCAAGCACATGCACGCACAGATTTTTTAGGGGTCCTTAGGTAGCTATCCCGTATAGCCTCTGCAGACTTGTCACTGACTGATGGCCTACCAGAACAGGGTTTCTCCACCAAACTGCCGGTTTTCTTTCACCTGCTTATCCCACCGAGTAATGTTATTCCTATGTGGTGGCGCTTCGTTATAAATGCGCCGATATTCATGTAGCACTTTGGTCACGGGTTCGAATTTAGCGAGCCACAGAACACACTGAGCTTTCCTCTATACCGTCCACATCTCGACTGGCATGGAAAACCACACAGCATAAGCTTGTGGTTGCATGATGTCACAGACCTGACAGTGTATTAATCAGAGTTCAGTTTATCAGGGGTTAATCTGACTGGGGGCTCAGCAACAGCTTAAATCGGTTTCCCCCTGAGGAAGCGAGTGAGACTGCACGCGAAACGCGCGTTGGGGAACGGAATCCAGGATCTCTGCAGGACGTTCGGACACATATGGGTAATTTAATTTAACTAAACTTAATCGTATTAGCGCCAACTGTTAAACCTTGTCGGCGTTCTGGGGACATGTGGTGACTCTCAGCACATTAGCATATGATTTGGATTTAATCCATGTCTGCAGACAAGCCAAACCCATCTTTGTGTATATATATATATTATTCAAACAATTGAACTTGTTCACTTTTGTCCTGTCTGAGTATCTGGATCCCTTTTTGATGTATATATGGATACAGTAACTTAATACCCTTATGATCAAGTATTTATTATGATATGGCACATTAATTTATATGATTGATTTTTGTCAATAAAAAGAAGTTTTTGTGTACATCTTTTGGCTAGTTTTGACTCTCTATTCTCCTTTTATGCTTAAATCGGTTTGTGTTGTTTGATTAGTTCTTGTTATCTCTCCTCATGAACAGGTCTGATATGATTGGGCCAGAGAAAGGACGCCAAAATGTAAACTATAAAAAGATCCTGTGACTGGTCAAAAGTGCACCATGACTTTAAGGACACACTGTATTTATGCCTGTTGTCTTTAGATTTAACAATTTACCAATATCAGGGATTCCCTCTTGTCTGCTACACATTGCACAAGGGGAGAAATTGTATGCACACACACATACCTATATATAAAAACACACTCCTATGCATAAAGATACAGATATGTGTGTATGTATATATGTTGTATATATAGTAGATTTGGAGCGGTCCTCCAAATCTACTGGCAAATGGAAATTATGGTAACATATAGGAGAAAAAAGATCGAACTCCAAACATAGCAAAAAACAGGTGAAAATAATGTATTCCATGATAAAGGTACACAATGTTTTGACTCAAGATGTGAGCCTATTTCAAGTGGGGTTTTTTTCTAGGAAAGAAAAAGCTCAATAAAACCTTAATGACTTTTTAGGTAGAGCATTTGTATTCCATAAAATCACAGTTTGTTATTCAGAAGCAAAATTTTAGGATATTTTATTATTTCCTCCTTTTAAATGAGCTGTGATTCAATATTGAACACACATGGTTGTCCATGGAACATGGTGAGGGGCCCATGATTTCCCTATAAGGCCGGTTTCACACGTCAGTGTCTCCAGTACGTGAGGTGACAGTTTCCTCACGTACCGGAGACACTGACACACGTAGACCCATAAAAATCAATGCATCTGTGCAGATGTCATTGATTTTTTGCGGACCGTGTCTCCGTGTGCCAAACACAGAGACATGTCAGTGTTCGTGGGAGCGCACGTATTACACGGACCCATTAAAGTCAATGGGTCCGTGTAAAACACGGACCACACACGGACCTTCTCCGTGTGCAGTCCGTGTGGCGTGCAGGAGACAGCGCTACAGTAAGCGCTGTCCCCCCCACATGGTGCTGAAGCCGCCATTCATATCTTCCCTGCAGCAGCGTTTGCTGCATAGAAGATATGAATAATAGTGTTTAAAAGAAAGATCTATGTGTCCGCCGCCCTCCCACCCCCTGTGCGCCCCCCCCGCTGTTCTGAAAATACTCACCCGCCTCCCTCGCAGTGTTCTGTCCTGGCCGCCCCTTCTACTGTATGCGGTCACGTGGGCCCGCCAATTAGAGTCATGAATAGGTGGCTCCACCTCCCATAGGGGTGGAGCCGCCTATTCATGACTGTAAATGAGCGGCCCCACGTGACCGCATACAGGAGAAGATGGGGCCAGACCAGGAAGCAGCATCAGCCAACGAGGGAGCGGGTGAGTATTTTCAGAACAGCGGGGGGGCGCACAGGGGGTGGGAGGGCGGGGGACACATAGATCTTTATTTTAAACACTATTATTCATATTTTCTCTGCAGCAAACGCTGCTGCAGGGAACATATGAATCGCGGCTTCAGCACCAGATGCTGGTAGTACGTGTGGTACCCAGCACGGTGCGTGTGGTACCCAGTGGGCACACGGGCGGCACACGTGTGCCACACTGATGTTCACCAGAAACGCAGGGGCACACGGACACGGATAATTCCGGTACCGATTGTTTCCGGTACCGGAATTATCTGGACGTGTGGGACAGCCCTAATAAAAACATGTGCTTAAAAATAATCAGCTTCTTCATCTATCAGTGACTCAGTCACTTGTCATTTTCTCATTACAGCATCCTGCGCAGGAACAAGATAAGCAAAATTCATCAAGGGGCATTAACCCAAATGAACAAACTAGTGGATCTGTGAGTATAGATGTCTTGTCATAGAACTATGAGTGTGAGGGTTTAATATTTTTATATATGTTACGTTACAAATACCTAAGTTTATCAGAACAACATGTTACTGGTGGATATCAATGTTGTGTAGACCTTCTTTCTGCTATATTTCTAATGTATTATGTCCTTTTGCTGTGGCTTTGCTCTTGATTATACTGTAGGGATTCTCAAAACAAGGCGGACCCTTGATGCGGGTTATCAGCGTGTGTATTTTGGCCAAAATATTGACCAATATCTCATGCAAATTATGTTTTATTTTACTGCACTTTTTTCATTTTCATGCAGGATGCAGCCAAGCCCATTAATGCCTGTCCCTGTGGGGTGTATTTAAATAGTGCTGGGCAGCCCACCTAATCTAAGGGTATGTGCAGACGTTCAGGAATTGGCAGCGCTTTGGATGCAGCACATGTCCGCTGCGTCCAAGGTGCTGCTGGCTATCAAACGCAGGTGATTCTGCATGTGTTCATTGAACCGTGCAGATTAACCGCCTCCAATACATTGTACAGGCAAAATGTATCTTGTGGAGACTCACGTCTCTGCAAGATAAATAAATATGCTGCCGTCTGAAAAGACGTGCCACATGTCTGTCTCCGCGGGTGATCCGTGGGCATCTCTGGAGGCATAATGGACATGGGATTTTGGGAAATCCCATCCATTATGCTGTAACATCTGGATGCTGCAGGTTGGACGCTGCGCAAGTACGCAACGTCCAACCGGCAGCGTTTACTGATGTGTGCACCTACCCTTACAGTATGGGCGTCACTAACAGGCTGTGAGCCAGACACTGTGCACACCATCTGTGTGACTGGCGCCCCACACAAGTCTTACCGGGTGTAATTTTAATACTACACAACCACCCCCCTCCATGAATTAGTAGGTGTGCTAGTGGTTGTTTCATCAATATTTTGTACCTGTGATCCCCCTTGCCTTTATCATGGGGGCTGCTGCGTCTTGTAAGTGCATTAGTTTTCTGACCTGCGTTGGTAAATACAGCTGCCTTTTTTCTGCTTTATTTCTTTAATTCATGTCCCACAGCAAAAATTTGACCATGGGCACCCCAGTGAAGTTGCAAGAATCAACATACACTCACTGTAAAATAAATAAATAATACAAATATAATATATAAATCTCTTTTTATAAGTAATGTTTTTACAACACCAATTCCAAAAAGGTTGGGATGTTTTGTAAAATATTAACCCCTTAACCCCCGTAGCTTTTTTTGTGTTTTTATTTTCTCTCCCCTTCTTTCCAGAGCCATAACTTTTTTTATTTTTCCATCAATACTATGTCTTGTAACAGAAAAGGGGAAAAAAAAATCCAAGTGCAATGAAATTGCAAAAAAAATGCAATCCCACACTGGTTTTTTGCTTGGCTTTTTTGCTAGGTTCGCTAAATGCTAAAACTGACCTACCATTATGATTCTCCAGATCATTACAAGTTCATAGAAACCTAACATGTCTAGGTTACTTTTTATCTAAGTGGTGAGAAAAAATTCCAAATTTTGCTAAAAAAATAAATTAAAAAAATTGCGCAATTTTCCGATACCGGTAGCGTCTCCATTTTTCATGATTTGGGGTCGGTTGAGGCCTTATTTTTTGCGTGCCGAGCTGACGTTTTTAATTATACCACACTTGTTCAGACACGATCTTTTGATCGCCTGTTATTGCATTTTAATGCAATGTCGCGGCGACCAAAAACATAATTTTGGCTTTTTGATTTTTTTTTCTCGCTATGCCGTTTAACGATCAGGGTAATCCATTTTTTTATTGATAGATCATGCGATTCTGAACTAAATGATACCAAATATGTGTAGGTTTGATTTTTTTTTTTATTGTTTTATTTTGATTGGGGCGAAAGGGGGGTGATTTGAACTTTTATATATATATACTCACTGGCCACTTTATTAGGTACACCTGTCCAACTTCTTGTTAACACTTAATTTCTAATCAGCCAATCACATGGCGGCAACTCAGTGCATTTAGGCATGTAGACATGGTCAAGACAATCTCCTGCAGTTCAAACCGAGCATCAGTATGGGGAAGAAAGGTGATTTGAGTGCCTTTGAACGTGGCATGGTTGTTGGTGCCAGAAGGGCTGGTCTGAGTATTTCAGAAACTGCTGATCTACTGGGATTTTCACGCACAACCATCTCTAGGGTTTACAGAGAATGGTCCGAAAAAGAAAAAAAATCCAGTGAGCGGCAGTTCTGAGGGCAGAAATGCCTTGTTGATGCCAGAGGTCAGAGGAGAATGGGCAGACTGGTTCGAGCTGATAGAAAGGCAACAGTGACTCAAATCGCCACCCGTTACAACCAAGGTAGGCCTAAGAGCATCTCTGAACGCACAGTGCGTCGAACTTTGAGGCAGATGGGCTACAGCAGCAGAAGACCACACCGGGTACCACTCCTTTCAGCTAAGAACAGGAAACTGAGGCTACAATTTGTACAAGCTCATCAAAATTGGACAGTAGAAGATTGGAAAAACGTTGCTTGGTCTGATGAGTCTCGATTTCTGCTGCGATATTCGGATGGTAGGGTCAGAATTTGGCGTAAACAACATGAAAGCATGGATCCATCCTGCCTTGTATGGAGCATCTTTGGGATGTGCAGCCGACAAATCTGCGGCAACTGTGTGATGCCATCATGTCAATATGGACCAAAATCTCTGAGGAATGCTTCCAGCACCTTGATGAATCTATGCCACGAAGAATTGAGGCAGTTCTGAAGGCAAAAGTGGTCCAACCCGTTACTAGCATGGTGTACCTAATAAAGTGGCCGGTGAGTGTATATATATATATTTTTTTTTTTATATTTTTAAACACTTTTTTTTTTTTGCATGCTTCAATAGCCTCCATGGGAGGCTAGAAGCATCCATTACTCGATCGCCTCTGCTACATAGATGCACAGATCACCTCTATGCAGCAGAATTACAGGCTTGCTATGAGCACTGAACACAGGGTGGCGCTCATAGCAATCTGCCATCAACAACCATTGAGGTTGCGAGGAGACCTCTGGTTGTGATGACAATGCACCAATGACCCCCGATCATGTGACGGGCGTCAGCGGTGCGCGTACTTCTGGCCGCGCAGTCGGCAGCGTTTGTTAAATGCTGCTGTCAGAGTTTGACAGCGGCATTTAACTAGTTAATAGGCGCGGGCGGATCGTGGTTGAAAACAATTGACATGTTGCGGCTTTGAGGTGGGCTCACCGCCAGATCCCACCTCAAAGCGGGGGATACTGCCAGCTGACGTACTATTCCGTCAGCTGACAGAAAGGGGTTAATAAATGAAAAATATGATGATTTTGAAATTTCTTGTAGCCATATTTTATTAGCAACAGGTTAGAAAAACTGGTTATAAGTGGAAAATCAGACATTTTTCCATTTCGTTTGAAAAAAATAACTCATTCAGAAATTGATGGCAGCAACACATCTCAAAAATGTTGGGACAGGGTTAAACCATAAGATGGAAAAGTACTGTAAGCAGTACCAATGAAAAACAGCCAGATGGTCAATTTTCAACTAAGTCACATGACTGTATATAAAGAGCATGTTAGAGAGGCAGAGTCTTTCATGAGCAAAGATGGTCAGAGGATCATTAGTTGGTGAACAATTGCGTTTAAAAATAATAGCACAATTTCTGAAAAATGTTCCTCTTTGTATAATTGCAAAGACTTTGAATCTTTGAGTATTCCACAATCTACAATACATATCCTCAAAAGATTTAAGTATTCTGGAAAAATCCATGTGCACAAAGGACAAGGCTGACAATCAATATTAGATGCTCATGATCTACAGGCCATCATGCGGCACCGCATTAAGAAACAGGCGTGATTCAGTCATGAAAATCACTGCATAGGGTCAGAAATGTTCCAGAAATCATTGTCTGTGAACACATTCAGTTTAGTTTTGAATCACTGTTTTGTCAGCAGGAGATTCTCACTAGAGGACTAGTAAACCTGCTGCCAGGTAGTCCTCCATATTCATGAGCTCTGTATAACTCAGTCCATACCACTGATTGTCAGCTTTCTGTGTATACTGTTCATGGGCAGAAAGCTGGCGATCAGTGGTGTGGGCATGGCTATACATAGCTCGGCATTCAGAGTACTGCTAGAACTGCAGCAGGTAATACAGTGATTGTATAAAAAAGGTAGCAAGCAGCTCAGTATGTGATACATCGCTGGAATCCAGGTTTCTTCCCTTCCATCATGCTGCTCTCACATGGAATAGCAAAAACCTGGAGAAAGATTCCCTTTAATAAATTCTGTGTTCTTAGAGGAGGTACCCTGTTAAGGGCCACTGTCTATTAGCCACTGCAGAGAGCAGCTATAAAGAGGATCTTTGACCTTGACCGCATATTCATACACATAAACTGATAGCCAAAAATGCATTTCACTTATGTCTTTTGTGTATTACAGAAAATTAAGGAAAGGTAACTCTGAAAAAATATATTAGATGAGAACTGAAATTGGAGACACCATTCACAACACAAAAATTAACCTGTGTAATTATTTTGCTGTATCCTTTTACAGAGATCTTTCTGTTAATCGGATAGTAGACCTGCCGCCATCACTGTTTACTAATTTACAAGATCTACAACAATTGTGAGTATTGCCCTTGGACAGGGTCATTTATTGTACATGTAATATACAGTACTTCCCAAATTGAAAAGGAACACATTGTCACGGCACAGCTGTCGGGTGACCCGGGACCAGGGGCTCCTTCCCCTGTAAGTCTCGGACAACTTGAGTAAAAGGCCCCTGTCTCAAGGGGGCGGAGTCAATGGCGATTCTGGGTATGGGTCTGGACAGAGTATGTGGGATGTTGCCTGGGACCTAGACGAACCTAGCATCGATCAAATTAAATGCCCCACTGTCCAGAAATGTAGACACGTCCACCTTAAACGAACCCAGGTGGATTATAGCTGGTAGGAAATATTGTGTCCTACCCACAGAGGTGATGAGGACACCCGGGTTGCTAACCTCCCAGCAACCTTGGCCACCTGGTTTTCCTGGCAGTTGTTTTCTATATGATCGGGAGGGACACGTACCCACGAATGGCCCTTTTTACCACAATTGAAACACACTCGCCGCTTACACCCCCACCTGCATAGGTTCCACAGTAGGCTCAGTGCTGACCTCCCTTGACCCTGGACCTCCCGCACACAGAGGTGACTCCCTATGTCTCTGGCGAAGACGGCGATCAACACGGAACACCAGAGACATGGCTGCCTCAAGGGAGTCTGGAGTCTCATATAGAGCTAAGGCATCCTTCACCCTTACTGTGAGCCCCTCACAGAATGGACTATGGAGTGCAGGGTCATTTCACCTGGTGTCCTTGGCCCACCTCCGGAACTCAGAGCAATATTCTTCTGCCGGCCAGTCTTCCTGCTGAAATTAGCGCAGTGTGGACACGGCTAAGGAGACGCAATAGGGGTCATCATATAAAAGGGCCAGTGCCAAGAAAAACCCCTCCACCATCTGAAGTGACACAGAGTCAGACTTGAAAGAAAATGCCCACATTTCGGGGTCCCCTGGAGGAGCGAGATTACTATCCACACACGTTGCTCCACTGTACTTGAGGAAACCAGATGTAACCTGAAGTACAG
This sequence comes from Ranitomeya variabilis, assembly GCF_051348905.1. NCBI lineage: Eukaryota > Metazoa > Chordata > Amphibia > Anura > Dendrobatidae > Ranitomeya > Ranitomeya variabilis. The sequence continues at coordinate 268,182,514 of NC_135233.1, read as the reverse complement.
TTTACAGGCTTCCCGGAACACAGCAAACTTATCACACCCCCCCAAAGAACCTGTCAGGTAAAGTGATCTTGGGCTCCACTATGGTTTGCTAGGGAAATGGGAGTCCTACATCAGATGTATCAGGGTGCTTCAAAACCACCATGTGTAAATCCACCACCTCCAGACTGAGCTGCCGCAGTTGCCCTGTCAGAGCATAATGGATCAGAAAAAATGGTTGCGTTCAGAGCAAATGTTACAACACAGCTGTCTGGGGACCCGGGACCAGGGGCTATTTCCCTGTCCCTAACACAGGGGGCACCCTAGCTCGCCCTACTCGCCTCCAACCTTGCCTTATCTCCTGAGTTAGCCCTCTGTCTGTTCTCTTCCCCCACCCAGGGAAGAGGGACGCTTCAGTGCATCATAGTACACCAACCCAACAAACAAGAAAACACAAACACAGATGCTGCAGTCTTCTGGCTCCACACTGTTGCGGTAACCCTGTGACACACATACTGCGTTACACACTGCATCAACTTTTACTTCATGGCAAGCCACTTCCCTAACCTCATCCAGTACTCTATATGTGCCCACACATAAATATTGCTCCTAGTGTATTATGTATTATTATGTATTATTATTTATTAGGGTCCCACACAGTATGATGCCCCTTTTCATGTCTCCTAGAGCTACCACCACACACAGTACTATGTCCTCACAGTGCCTTCAGCACAGAGTACTCCCCACTCACAGTATGATGCCCCACTCACAGTATGATGCACCAACAGGACATTCTCTCCTACACAGTATGATTTCTATAGTCCCCGCACACCTAGTATTATTCCCCCCCACATTGTGATTCCCCCATAGTTCCACGTATAATATCATACCCTCAGTGTCCTTCATGTGAAATGTAATGTCCCCTCAATATCTCACTCACAGGAAAACTCCCTACAGCCCCTCCACACTATATGTTGCTCCTGTCAGGATGGTACTGCATTTTTGTTATGTTAAAAGTGAGCATTATACTACAGTTAGGTCCATATATATTTGGACAGAGACAACATTTTTATAATTTTGGTTATAGACATTACCACAATGAATTTTAAACAAAACAATTCAGATGCAGTTGAAGTTCAGACTTTCAGCTTTCATTTGAGGGTATCCACATTAAAATTGGATGAAGGCTTTAGGAGTTTCAGCTCCTTAACATGTGCCACCCTGTTTTTAAAGGGACCAAAAGTAATTGGACAGATTCAATAATTTTAAATAAAATGTTCATTTCTAGTACTTGGTTGAAAACCCTTTGTTGGCAATGACTGCCTGAAGTCTTGAACTCATGGACATCACCAGACTCTGTGTTTCCTCCTTTTTGATGCTCTGCCAGGCCTTCACTGTGGTGGTTTTCAGTTGCTGTTTGTTTGTGGGCCTTTCTGTCTGAAGTGTAGTCTTTAACAAGTGAAATGCATGCTCAATTGGTTGAGATCAGGTGACTGACTTGGCCATGCAAGAATATTCCACTTCTTTGCTTTAATAAATTCCTGGGTTGATTTGGCTTTATGTTTTGGGTCATTGTCCATCTGTAGTATGAACCGACGACCAATCAGTTTGGCTGCATTTGGCTGGATCTGAGCACACAGTATGGCTCTGAATACCTCAGAATTCATTTGGCTTTGCTTTCCGATTTGTTTGCTAGGATTAAGGGGGCTAGTTGGTTTACGAAGATTGACCTTCGGGGGGCTTATAATCTTGTTTGTATTAAGCAGGGTGATGAATGGAAAACTGCGTTTAATACGCCCGAAGGCCATTTTGAATACCTTGTGATGCTATTCAGTGCTATTCTCTGTGTTTTCTTGTCCATGTTAAGGATCTGAAACTCCTAAACCCTTAATCTAATTTTAATGTGGATACCCTCAAATGAAAACTGAAAGTCTGAACTTCAAGTGCATCTGAATTGTTTTGTTTAAAATTCATTGTGGTAATGTCTATAACCAAAATTAGAAAAATGTTGTCTCTGTCCAAATATATATGGACCTAACTGTATATAACCTGTGCCACTGTTTCTCAATGGAAACCAATTCCCCTCTACTTAAAGAAAACTCAACTTACTCACCAACCCTCGCTGTATAATGTATTTCATACCACCTAAGTTACATCTATAGATCTCCCACCTTCATTTTAAGAATTTGGGTCATATGATCTCCAGTCTGACAGTCTTGTACATGCACTAATGTGTAGACAGGAAGTCCGTCTCCGCCATCATTGGTGATCAAACCCCTCCGGGCAGCTCTTAGACTCCTGCCCTGTCCTGTGTGTCAGTGTGGACCTTTGCCTGTACAGTGTGGAGTCCACAGTATTCACAGTCCACGTGTAGCTTGCGGGCCCATGATGTGTTGCTTGTGGCTGTCTGCCAGCTTGGTGTATTAGCACCAGGTGTACCAAACAGCAATTAAGAGCATATCTCCAGATGGTGACTATTGTGTGTAGCAATGCAGATCTGAATGGGGTAAGGTAGGAAACCCTGGAGCTTGGCATAGGGCCGAAGTGTGTTTTCAATGGAAAAGCTTTGGCTGTCATTACACTGGTAATGGGGGCTCTGCATGTTATTACTGTGAGTGGGGCAGGAGCTGGATGTGGCTCGCGACCCTCTCTCAACAGAAAATAGTGTAGTATTGTGGATATAATTGTATAAAGTGTGTATACAAACACAATTCCAAAGAAGTTGGGATGCTGTGTAAAATGTAAAAAAAAAAAAAAACAAGAATGCAAAGATTTGGAAATCTTCTAGTCATATTTTTTTTCACAGCAGAACATAGATCAGAAGATGAATGTTTGACATTTTTCATTTGAAAACTTAACTCATTTAGAAATTAATGACAGCAACACCTATCAAAATAGTTTGGACAGGGCCATGTCTACATTGTGTGGGTATCCCCTCTTCTTTCTACAACAGTCTGTAAATGTCTGAGACCTGAGGAGACCAATTGCTGGAGTTTTGGGAGAAAAATGTTGCCAATTCTTGTTTGATCTAGGGTACAAGCTACTCAACAGTCTGGAGCCTTCTTTGCTGGATTTTTAATTTTATAATGGGCCAAAATGTTCTCTATTGGTGACAGGTCTGGACTGCAGGTGGCCAGGTCATCATCACGATAAACTTCTTCTGTGAAGCCATACTGTTGGCTGCGGTTCTGGATTGTGTTGATATATGGCTTCTTTGTATGATAAAGCTTTAACTTCCATTTATGGATTGCACAGTGAACTGTCTTCACAGAAAATGATTCCCTGAACTATTGCTGAGCTCATGAAGTGATTAGCATGCCCGAATCATGTTTTTTTTTTTTAAAAAAAACAAAACAGTGCCACCCAGGGATCCATAGATCACAAGCTTTCGATATTGACCGTTGGTCTCTGAAATGTGTTGCTGCCATTAAATTAAATGGAAACGTGTCTAATTTTCATCTTCTGATTTGTGTTCTAGGTTCTATTGTAAATAAAATACACTGCTCAAAAAAATAAAAGGAACGCTAAAATCCCACATCCTAGATATCACTGAATGAAATATTCCAGTTGTAAATCTTTATTCATTACATAGTGGAATGGGTTGAGAACAATAAAACCTAAAATTATCAACGGAAATCACAACTAATATCCCACAGAGGTCTGGAGTTGGAATGATGCTCAAAATCAAGGTGGAAAATGAAGTTACAGGCTGATCCAACTTCAGTGGAAATGCCTCAAGACAAGGAAATGATGCTCAGTAGTGTGTATGGCCTCCACGTGCCTATATTACCTCCCTACAACGCCTGGGCAGGCTCCTGATGAGGCGGCGGATGGTCTCCTGAGGGATTTCCTCCCAGATCCCAGACCTGGACTAAAGCATCTGCCAACTCCTGGACAGTCTGTGGTGCAACATGACGTTGGTGGATGATGAGAGACATGATGTCCCAGATGTGCTCAATCGGATTCAGGTCTGGGGAACTGTTATGATCCGGTGACCTTGGAGCCGCATGAAACTTTCTCTGGAGATGGTGGTACCTGTACTGACCGCAATCCTGAACTAACACCGCAACTAGAAGTAGCCGTGGGGTGTGCCTAACAAACCCTAGACACCTCGACACAGCCGGAGGACTAAATACCCCTATAGATGGAAATAGGAATACTACCTTGCCTCAGAGCAGACCCCCAAAGGATAGGCAGCCCCCCACGAATATTGACTGTGAGTAGGAGAAGAAAAGACACACGCAGGTAGAAAACAGGATTTAGCAAAAGAGGCCACTCTAGCTAAATAGGAAAGGATAGGACAGATTACTAGGCGGTCAGTAATAAAACCCTTCCAAAAATATCCACCGCAGATAATACAAAAAATTCCACAATCTAACTAAAGACGTGGAATGAGTATCTGCAACCCCAGAGAATCCAACAAGACTGAGAAAATACTGACACAATCTAAGCTGGACAAGAAAACACAGAGAATAGCACTGAATTATGAAGCACACAGCATGTGTGCCACAGAAAAGAAAACCAGACACTTATCTTTGCTGTTAACCTAAAACGAGGGCACTATAAGTCAATGCTTCGCCATCAAAATATATGATATACCAAAAGAAAAATGGACACCAAAGCTAAAAATTATAGTTTATTAAGAACCATTAAAACAGTAGATAACTACACAAATATACTATATGATAAGAAAAAAGTTATTATTAAATAGTAAATAGTAGAAAGGCAACACTAGTGCCGCATAGGTATATATCCTGCTAGGGGACGAAAATAAGAGAAGGGGAAGTGTACCATAACAAAATACACAGTAATTAATATAATATAGTAATATAGATTATTAAGTGGTAACACACAACCAATAAGGCGTCTGACAGCAATACAATAATTGCTAACGAATAACAAGCAGGTAGAGGGGGACAAAGGATGTGCATGTAAGTCAGAGAAATGAATAAATAAATAAAGTGCCTCATGCAAAATATAGAATGTCAGCAAAACCCCTATATATTAATATTGGTCACAGCACATATGTGCAGATATACCGGGGAAGGTCCCAAAAGCTGCCATCGATAGAGCTATATACATACTTACAAAGATAGAGAGAAGGCACGCACATGCACATGCAAGGTCCCACCTTGTAACCGTACGCGGAAGGAGGAGCCCCGACGCGCGTTTCGCAAGTATTGCTTCCTCGGGGGGCGCCCCCCGAGGAAGCAATACTTGCGAAACGCGCGTCGGGGCTCCTCCTTCCGCGTACGGTTACAAGGTGGGACCTTGCATGTGCATGTGCGTGCCTTCTCTCTATCTTTGTAAGTATGTATATAGCTCTATCGATGGCAGCTTTTGGGACCTTCCCCGGTATATCTGCACATATGTGCTGTGACCAATATTAATATATAGGGGTTTTGCTGACATTCTATATTTTGCATGAGGCACTTTATTTATTTATTCATTTCTCTGACTTACATGCACATCCTTTGTCCCCCTCTACCTGCTTGTTATTCGTTAGCAATTATTGTATTGCTGTCAGACGCCTTATTGGTTGTGTGTTACCACTTAATAATCTATATTACTATATTATATTAATTACTGTGTATTTTGTTATGGTACACTTCCCCTTCTCTTATTTTCGTCCCCTAGCAGGATATATACCTATGCGGCACTAGTGTTGCCTTTCTACTATTTACTATTTAATAATAACTTTTTTCTTATCATATAGTATATTTGTGTAGTTATCTACTGTTTTAATGGTTCTTAATAAACTATAATACTTATCTTTGCTGATTTGGCAGAAAGACAGGAGGAACCAAGAAGAGGTCCAACACCTCCCAGCAACAATTGACAACTGGCAAGGACTAATGAATCCTGCACACCTAAATACCCCAGTCAGAACTGCAATCAGCAGACACACCTGACCAGGACTGCAACCCAGGGACAACTGCATTACCACCTACTACCACCGGAGGGAGCCCAAAAGCAGAATTCACAACAGTACCCTCCCCTTGAGGAGGGGTCACCGAACCCTCACCAGCGCCCCCAGGCCGATCAGGATGAGCCCGATGAAAGGCATGGACCAAATCAGCAGCATGGACATCACAAGCAAAAACCCAAGAATTATCCTCCTGGCCATAACCCTTCCATTTGACAAGGTACTGAAGCCTCCGCCTCGAAAAAGGAGAATACCAAATCTTCTCAACCACATACTCCAACTCCCCATCAACCAAAACAGAGGCCGGAGGATCAACAGAGGGAACAATGGGCACTACATATTTCCGCAATAAAGATCTATGGAAGACATTATGGATAGCAAAAGAGGCCGGAAGCTCCAATCGAAAAGACACCAGATTAATAATCCCAGAAATCCTATAAGGACCAATAAACCGAGGCTTAAACTTAGGGGAAGAGACCTTCATAGGAACATGACGGGAAGACAACCAAACCAAATCCCCAACCCGAAGCCGGGAACCAACACACCGACGATGGTTAGCAAAACGTTGAGCCTCCTCCTGAGACAACACCAAATTGTCCACCACATGAGCCCAAATCTGCTGCAACCTGTCAACCACAGAATCCACACCAGGACAGTCAGAAGGCTCAACCTGCCCAGAAGAAAAACGAGGATGAAAACCAAAATTACAAAAAAAAGGCGAAACCAAAGTAGCCGAACTAGCCCGATTATTAAGGGCAAACTCGGCCAATGGCAAAAAGGCCACCCAATCATCCTGATCAGCAGACACAAAGCATCTTAAATAAGTCTCCAAGGTCTGATTAGTTCGCTCGGTCTGGCCATTTGTCTGAGGATGAAATGCAGAAGAAAAAGACAAATCAATGCCCAGCCTAGCACAAAAGGCCCGCCAAAACCTAGAAACAAACTGGGAACCTCTGTCGGACACAATATTCTCCGGAATACCATGCAAACGAACCACATGCTGAAAAAACAACGGAACCAACTCTGAAGAGGAAGGCAATTTAGGCAAAGGCACCAAATGAACCATCTTAGAAAACTGGTCACAAACAACCCAGATAACTGACATCCTCTGGGAAACCGGAAGATCAGAAATAAAATCCATAGAAATATGCGTCCAGGGCCTCTCAGGGACCGGCAATGGCAAAAGTAACCCACTAGCACGCGAACAACAAGGCTTGGCCCGCGCACAAGTCCCACAGGACTGCACAAAAGAACGCACATCACGTGACAACGAAGGCCACCAAAAGGACCTACCAACCAAATCTCTGGTACCAAAAATACCAGGATGACCAGCCAACACAGAACAGTGAACCTCAGAAATCACTCTACTAGTCCATCTGTCAGGCACAAACAATTTCCCCACAGGACAGCGGTCAGGTCTATCAGCCTGAAATTCCTGAAGAACCCATCGTAAATCAGGGGAAATGGCAGAAAGGACCACCCCTTCTTTCAGAATGCCGACCGGTTCAAGGACCTCAGGAGAATCAGGCAAAAAACTCCTAGAGAGGGCATCAGCCTTAATATTCTTAGAACCCGGAAGATAAGAAACCACGAAATCAAAACGGGAAAAAAATAAGGACCATCGAGCCTGTCTAGGACTCAGCCGTTTGGCAGACTCGAGGTAAATCAAATTCTTATGATCAGTTAGGACCACAATACGGTGCTTAGCTCCCTCAAGCCAATGTCGCCACTCCTCAAACGCCCACTTCATAGCCAACAACTCCCGATTGCCGACATCATAATTGCGTTCAGCAGGCGAAAACTTGCGGGAGAAGAAGGCACACGGTTTCATCAAAGAACCAACAGAATCCCTCTGAGACAAAACGGCCCCTGCCCCAATTTCAGAAGCGTCAATCTCAACCTGAAACGGAAGAGAAACATCCAGTTGGCGCAACACCGGAGCAGAAGTAAATCGGCGTTTAAGCTCCTGAAAGGCAGAGACAGCCGCAGAGGACCAATTCGCCACATCAGCGCCTTTCTTCGTCAAATCAGTCAAGGGTTTAACCACGCTGGAGAAGTTAGCAATGAAACGGCGCTAAAAATTTGCAAAACCCAAAAATTTCTGAAGGCTCTTCACGGATGTGGGTTGAATCCAATCATGAATAGCCTGAACCTTAACCGGATCCATCTCCATAGATGAGGGAGAAAAAATAAAGCCCAAAAAAGAAACCTTCTGCACCCCAAAGAGACACTTAGACCCCTTCACAAACAAAGCATTGTCACGAAGGACCTGAAATACCATCCTGACCTGTTCCACATGAGACTCCCAATCATCGGAAAAAATCAAAATATCGTCCAAATATACAATCAAGAATTTATCAATATAAGTCCGGAAGATATCATGCATGAAGGATTGAAAAACAGATGGAGCATTAGTGAGCCCGAATGGCATCACAAGGTATTCAAAATGGCCTTCGGGCGTATTAAACGCAGTTTTCCATTCATCACCCTGCTTAATACAAACAAGATTATAAGCCCCCCGAAGGTCAATCTTCGTAAACCAACTAGCCCCCTTAATCCTAGCAAACAAATCGGAAAGCAAAGGTAAAGGGTATTGAAACTTGACCGTGATCTTATTCAAGAGGCGATAATCAATACAAGGTCTCAAGGATCCATCCTTCTTAGCAACAAAAAAAAACCTGCTCCCAACGGTGAAGAAGATGGCCGAATATGCCCTTTCTCCAAAGACTCCTTAACATAACTCCGCATGGCGGTATGTTCAGGCACAGACAGGTTGAAAAGTCAGCCCTTAGGAAACTTACTGCCTGGAATCAAGTCAATCGCACAATCACAGTCCCTGTGCGGTGGAAGGGAACTGGACTTGGGCTCATCGAATACAACCTGAAAATCAGACAAAAACTCTGGAATTTCGGAAGAGGAAGAAGAGGAGATTGACATCAAAGGAACATCATTATGAACCCCCTGACAACCCCAACTAGTCACAGACATAGATTTCCAATCCAACACAGGATTATGTACCTGCAACCATGGAAAACCCAGCACGATAACATCATGCAGATTATGCAACACCAGAAATCTACAATCTTCCTGATGGGCTGGCGCCATGTGCATGGTCACCTGTGTCCAAAACTGGGGCTTATTTTTAGCCAAAGGTGCAGCATCAATCCCCCTTAAAGGAATAGGATTCTGCAAAGGCTGCAAGGGAAAACCACAATGCCTGGCAAACTCAAAATCCATTAAGTTCAAGGCGGCACCTGAATCCACAAACACCATGACAGAAAATGATGACAATGAGCAGATCAAGGACACCGATAACAGAAATTTAGGTTGTACTGTACTGATAGTAAATGAACTAGCGATCCTTTTTGTCCGTTTAGGGCAGACTGAAATAACATGAGAAGCGTCGCCACAATAATAACACAACCCATTCTGACGTCTGAATCCTTGTCGTTCCGTTCTAGACAAAATCCTATCACACTGCATTGGCTCAGGACTTTGCTCTAAGGACGATGCCACAGCGCGCACAGTTCGACGCTCCCGCAAGCGCCGATCAATCTGAATGGCCAGAGACATAGAATCACTCAGACCGGAAGGCGTGGGAAACCCCACCATAACATCTTTAACGAATTCAGAAAGACCCTTTCTGAAAATTGCCGCCAAAGCAACATCATTCCATTTAGTCAACACAGACCATTTTCTAAATTTCTGACAATACAATTCTGCCGCCTCTTGACCCTGAGACAGGGCCAACAAGGTTTTCTCCACTTGATCCACAGAATTCGGTTCATCGTATAATAATCCTAAAGCCTGAAAAAAGGAGTCTACATTAAGCAAGGCCGGATTCCCAGATTCCAGGGAAAATGCCCAATCCTGTGGATCGCCACGCAGCAGGGAGATGACAATTTTAACCTGCTGAATGGAATCACCGGAGGATCGCGATCTCAGAGCAAAAAACAGTTTACAATTGTCTTTAAAACTCAAAAATTTGGACCTATCACCAAAAAACAAATCAGGGGTAGGAATCTTCGGCTCTAAAGCAGGAGTCTGAACAATATAATCAGAAATACCCTGTACCCTAGCAGCAAGCTGGTCTACACGAGAAGCTAATTCCTGAACATCCATGCTGTTACAAGACTCCTCAGCCACCCATAGATAAAGAGGGAAGAGCAGACTACAGAAAAAAAAATGGCTCAACACCTTTCTTCCCTTCTTCTGAGATGCATTTATCTCATTATTGGCCAGTTGTACTGTTATGATCTGGTGACCTTGGAGCCGCATGAAACTTTCTCTGGAGTCGGTGGTACCTGTACTGACCGCAATCCTGAACTAACACCGCAACTAGAAGTAGCCGTGGGGTGTGCCTAACAAACCCTAGACACCTCGACACAGCCGGAGGACTAAATACCCCTATAGATGGAAATAGGAATACTACCTTGCCTCAGAGCAGACCCCCAAAGGATAGGCAGCCCCCCACGAATATTGACTGTGAGTAGGAGAAGAAAAGACACACGCAGGTAGAAAACAGGATTTAGCAAAAGAGGCCACTCTAGCTAAATAGGAAAGGATAGGACAGATTACTAGGCGGTCAGTAATAAAACCCTTCCAAAAATATCCACCGCAGATAATACAAAAAATTCCACAATCTAACTAAAGACGTGGAATGAGTATCTGCAACCCCAGAGAATCCAACAAGACTGAGAAAATACTGACACAATCTAAGCTGGACAAGAAAACACAGAGAGTAGCACTGAATTATGAAGCACACAGCATGTGTGCCACAGAAAAGAAAACCAGACACTTATCTTTGCTGATTTGGCAGAAAGACAGGAGGAACCAAGAAGAGGTCCAACACCTCCCAGCAACAATTGACAACTGGCAAGGACTAATGAATCCTGCACACCTAAATACCCCAGTCAGAACTGCAATCAGCAGACACACCTGACCAGGACTGCAACCCAGGGACAACTGCATTACCACCTACTACCACCGGAGGGAGCCCAGAAGCAGAATTCACAACAGGGAACGGGCAGGCCAGTCCATAGTTTCAATGCCTTCATCTTGCAGGAACTGCTGACACACTCCAGCCACATGAGGTCTGTCATTGTCCTGCATTAGGAGGAACCCAGGGCCAATCGTACAAGCATATGGTCTCACAAGGGGTCTGAGGATCTCATCTCGGTACCTAATGGCAGCCAGGCTACCTCTGGCAAGCACATGGAGGGCTGTGCAGCCCTCCAAAGAAATGCCACCATACACCATTACTAACCCACTGCCAAACTGGTCATGAAGGATGTTGCAGGCAGCAGTTCGCCCTCCACAGCGTCTCCAGACTCTTTCACGTCTGTCACATGTGCTCAGTGTGAACCTGCTTTCATCTGTGAAGAGCACAGTGCACCAGTGGCGAATTTGACAATCCGGGTGTTCTGTAGCAAATGCCAAGCTTCCTGCATGGTGATGGGCTGTGAGCACAACCCCATCTGTGGATATCAGCACTCAGACCATCCTCATGGAGTCAGTTTCTAACCATTTGTGCAGACACATGCACATTTGTGGCCTGAGGGAGGTCATCTTGCAGGGCTCTGGCAGTGCTCCTCCTGTTTCTCCTTGCATAAAGGCTGAGATAGCGGTCCTGCTGCTGGGTTTCTGCCCTCTTACGGCCCCCTCCATGTCTCCTGGTGTACTGGCCTGTCTCCTGGTAGCGCCTCCAGCCTCTGGACACTGCGCTGACAGACACAGCAAACCTTCTTGCCACAGCTCGCATTGATGTGCCATCCTGGATGAGCTGCACTACTTGAGCCACTTGTGTGGGTTGTAGCATCCGTTTCATGCTACCACGAGTGTGAAAGCACAACCAACATTCAATAGTGACCAAAACATCAGCGAGAAAGCATTGGTACTGAGATGTGGTCTGTGGTCCCCACCTGGAGAACCACTCCTTTATTGAGTGTCTTGATAATTGCCAATCATTTCCATCTGTTGTCTATTCTATTTGCACAACAGCATGTGAAATTGATTGTCAGTGTTGCTTCCTAAGTGGACAGTTTGATTTCACAGAAGTTCGAGTTACTTGGAGTTATATTCTGTTGTTTAAGTGTTCCCTTTATTTTTTTTGAGCAGTGTATATCTATAGTGAGATTTCCAAATAAATGCATTCTTGTTTTCCTTAAATTTTACACAGCGCCCCAACTTTTTCGAATTGAGGTTGTAGTATATAGTGTGCAGCTGTGCATATAATAGTATAGTGTTGAGGTGTGTAATTCTCAGTATCTGTGCACATATTCACTGCAGAGTAGCCCTTCTCCTGTCCTGTATACTATCTGCTCTTACGGTGTATATATGGACCGTATGTAGTAGCACTTCTCCTGTCCTGTATACTATCTGCTCTTATGCTGTATATATGGACACTGCACAGCAGCACTTCTCTTGTCCTGTATACTATCTGCTCTTATGCTGTATATATGGACACTATGCAGTAGCACTTCTCCTGTCCTGTATACTATCTGCTCTTATGCTGTATATATGGACACTATGCAGTAGCACTTCTCCTGTCCTGTATACTATCTGCTCTTATGCTGTATATATGGACACTGCACAGCAGCACTTCTCTTGTCCTGTATACTATCTGCTCTTATGCTGTATATATGGTCACTGCACAGCAGCACTTCTCCTGTCCTGTATACTATCTGCTCTTACGCTGTATATATGGACACTATGCAGTAGCACTTCTCCTGTCCTGTATACTATCTGCTCTTATGCTGTATATATGGACACTGCACAGCAGCACTTCTCTTGTCCTGTATACTATCTGCTCTTATGCTGTATATATGGACACTATGCAGTAGCACTTCTCCTGTCCTGTATACTATCTGCCCTTATGCTGTATATATGGACACTATGCAGTAGCACTTCTCCTGTCCTGTATACTATCTGCTCTTATGCTGTATATATGGACACTGCACAGCAGCACTTCTCCTGTCCTGTATACTATCTGCTCTTATGCTGTATATATGGTCACTGCACAGCAGCACTTCTCCTGTCCTGTATACTATCTGCTCTTACGCTGTATATATGGACACTATGCAGTAGCACTTCTCCTGTCCTGTATACTATCTGCTCTTATGCTGTATATATGGACACTGCACAGCAGCACTTCTCTTGTCCTGTATACTATCTGCTCTTATGCTGTATATATGGACACTATGCAGTAGCACTTCTCCTGTCCTGTATACTATCTGCCCTTATGCTGTATATATGGACACTATGCAGTAGTACTTCTCCTGTCTTGCATACTGGATGCAATTCTCAACCCAACAAAAGAGAAAAAATATTTCATCTCACCCTCTGTATAGTGGATTAGCAGACATAGTCTCCAGGCAGTGCACATGCAAAAAAAAGGAAAGGGTGATATCCCCGGATAATTCCCTCTAGCACTCCCATCTTTTTCTATCATATTTTTAAAGATGATCTAATAAATTTTGTTGTTTTTAATATTTTTTTCCTCTTGGATGGGTTTCTGGAAATTTTCCATATACTGATGTAATTCTAAGTATCTGCTGTTTTTCAGTACATGCATTCAAAGTGCAGTACTAGATATGGACATATGTTTTGAAATTCGAATTTACCAAGTTTGCCAAATATTCTATTTGCAGTCAATCGATCTGCCACAAATCACAGTATTGCAAAGTTTGAGGTGTCCTAGGACTGTAAAACTTTTTTTTAACACAAACACAGCATTATTATTGACAAAGTGACCTCCCTCAAACTTAAAAATGGATGATAACCCAGTAGTATCCAGTAGCCCGTTCAATAAGAGTCATTAGTCATTTGTGATCAAAAAGACCGTTCTGTGCTGAACACTAAAACAACCTGACAGAGTGGCTAGTAGAGTTAACATCATCCTGATCTGACTGAAATGAGTGATGTGTCATATACAGTGCCTTGAAAATGTTTTCATACCAAAAGTCAAATAATTAGTAAATGGAGTCCACTTGTGTGTAATATATTCTCATTTTGACTGCAACTATTCTGTGAAGGCCTCTGAGGATTGTTTGAAAACATTACGCATCAAACAGCATCATGAAAACAAATAAACACACCAGACAGGTCAGGGATAAAGTTGTAGAGAAGAGTAAAGAAGGGTTAGGTTATAATTAGTGTTGAGCATTCCGATACTGCAAGTATCGGGTATCGGCCGATATTTGCTGTATCGGAATTCCGATACCGAGTTCCGATATTTTTGTGATATCGGAAATCGGAATCGGAAGTTCCCAATGTATGGTTCCCAGAGTCTGGAGGAGAGGAGACTCTCCTTCAGGCCCTGGGATCCATATTCATGTAAAAAATAAATAATAAAAATAAAAAATAGGGATATACTCACCCCTCCGGCGGCCCCGGCTCTCACCGGTCCAAGCGTCTGCCTCCGTTCCTAAGAATGAGCGAGTGAAGGATCTTCGATGACGTCGCGGCTTGTGATTGGTCGCGTGAGCGGTCACGTGACCGCTCACGTGACCAATCACAAGCTGCGACGTCATCGAAGGTCCTTCACTCCCTGCATTCTTATGAACGGAGGCAGACGCTTGGACCGGTGAGAGCCGGGGCCGCCGGAGGGGTGAGTATATCAATATTTTTTATTTTTATTCTTTATTTTATACATGAATATGAATCCCAGGTCCCAGGGCCTGAAGGAGAGTTTCCTCTCCTTCAGACCCTGGGAACCATCCAGGATACCTTCCGATACTTGTGTCCCATTGACTTGCATTGGTATCGGGTATCGGTATCGGCGATATCCGATATTTTTTGGATATCGGCCGATCCCATCCGATACCGATACCTTTGAGTATCGGAAGGTATCGCTCAACACTAGTTATAATAAAAAAAAATAGCGCAAGCTCTAAACATCTCACCGAACAAGAATGGCAAGAAGAAAGTCATTTACGAAAACAAGCCATAAGAAGTCCCGTTTGCAATTTGAAAAATGCCATGTAGGGAACACAGCTTGCATGGGGAAGAAGGTGCTCTGGTCAGATGAGACCAAAGTAGAACCCTTAGGGCTAAATGCATATGTGGCACCCCAGGGGTCCGGTTGCCACAGTGGCATTGCCTCCCTCACAGGGGGTGATGTCATACCTGGAAGCAGAAAGGGATCCCCTTGGCAGGTAACACTAGCATGCAACACTTTCTTGACTCCAGACCAGAAGGGGGAGCTCTAAACCCAGTTTCAGGGGAGCTGCCCTATAAGTTCTGGTCAGGAGGCAGGGTTAGTTAGTGCAGTGAGAGACAGTGAAGGAAGAGGAGACAAGAAGTGAGGAGAGCCTGGGAGTGGAGCTGCAACTGAGCTCACCCCAGGACTGAGTGCTAAAGGACTGGACACCGGAGTCCGTGGTTGTGTGGGGACTGCATGCCCAGCAACTGAATCCGGAGGACAGGAGATTGCAGGTCTCCTGGCCACAACTGACATCTGAAGGCACAGCAGCAAACTAGAGTCCAGAGTCAACACGAGAGAGTGACACCTGTAAAAGGCTTGAGCTGCCTGCCATGCGGGTAGTGTTCCACTTAAGGGACAGACTCAGAGAGGGACTTGAATAGAGCATAAGGCATCAAGGACCTAGGGAGCAGCACAGAGGGAAGGCCTCCAAATCCATTTGGCTAGTTGGATCTTGAAATGCTTCCAGGCTGCCCGGACCTCCAAGTTCACCAGTCACCAGTGCCCTGGACTGCATCTGCAATTAAAGGTAAAGAAACTACAGTCACTGTGTCCTCCAATCATTCCGGCACTTCAACATCCACAACACCTCATAGACTGTCCTGGTAGCCCTGGGGCCCCCGCTTGTCCTGAGGGGAGCAGAACCATCCCAGCTGCATCAACATCGGCCCCAGCGGTCTCCCTTTAAAGGAGTAATGCTGTAGATAAACCCCGGATGTAACCTGAAAGATAAGAAAAACAAGTTAGATTATACTCACCTGGGGGCGGTCTGGTGCGGTCTGGTCCGATGGGCATCACAACCGGGTCCGGCGCCTTCCATCTTCATGCGATGTCATCCTCTTCCTTGCTTCCTGTCGTGGCATTACAGAATGCTGTAGATAAGCCCCTGATTTTGGTGGCTGCAGTTTAAAGGGCCAAAATGAGGTGACAGATTCCCTTTAAGCAACGTTGGCCATTCCTGGCTGAGTACCACAGGTGGCGTCATGAATAATCCCCTTTTTTTATATAAACTTTATTCCTTTCCATCACTCATCCCCTTTAATTGCGCACCCAGGGCCACGGACCGGGTCACTGCTGCTGTAACCGCCCCTTTAAAAGCCATACAACCCGGTTCCGAGTACCCCATGGCCCTAGCGGGTGTTGCACATCAACATACTGTAGCACATCACTCTGAAAACACCATGCCCAACGTCAAACAACGTGGTCGTAGTATCATACTGTGGGGATGATTTTCTTCAGCAAGGACTGGGAAGCTGGTCACAGTTGATGAGAAGATGGATGGAGCTAAATGCAGAACTATCCTTGTGTTGATATATCACACACAATCCAAATAAAAAACATTTAGTAACTTTGTGGGTGTAAAGAAATGTGGAAAAAATTCACGTGGTATGAATGCTTTTTCAACTAACCATATTCCATAATACCCTCTTTTTTCTCCTCACTAATGTACTTGCAGGAGGCAAAAGTAGGTTCATGATTAGCATTACTACTGCTGGTGCCTGTGGTGGTTCTCATTCTGCTGCTAGTGTTCCTGCATTTTTAGCTGTGGTATGGGTTTTTTCATTAACTTATACTACTCTGTCCATTGTCATTGCCACTTTTTCTTTTATTAAGTATTTTGTACAACAATATAATTAACTTTCGACAGTCTTTTCAACCCCAATTATTCAACCCTTGTCAAAGAGAACATAACAAGAAATTCTATAGAAAGCAAAATGTGGCAGCAGGCTGCAGTATAGATGTGACATGTACGGTTATCAAATTAGATTAGTAAAACAGGTGTCTGGATTTATGGGAATTTTTTTCTTATTTTTTAAAAAGCAATTACCATATTTTGCAGATTATATACACCAAACCATAAGACGCACTCAAAATTTTTGTGTGCAAAATACGAAAAAAAAAATATTTGACGTAAAATGGTGGTGTGTCTTATATTTTCTATTAATGGCACCTTGCCTGGGAGGTGGCTGCTGTGGAGCGGGGTCACAGGAGGCAGGGTCGCTGCTTCAAGAGGCCGGCGGCGGCAGGAGCTTGTTTTACAGAGATCTCAATCTGTGCATGCACCACCTCTGGTGGTAATTTTCCTGAAGCCCACGACAAGGATACTATTAGGAAAATGGGCTCCGCTCACCGGCGCCAACACCTTCTGAGATCGCAGGCACCGCTGCCTCGCCCCTTTCCTGCTTTCGCCGCTGGCCTCCTGAAGCAGCGACCCAACCTTCTGTGACCCCACACCACCGCTGCCAGCACCCGGGAAGCTCAGCTTGGATTATAAGATTATTGACCCCTATTTTCTTACCAAATTTGGAGGGGAATAAAGTGCGTCTTATAATCCAAAAAATACAGTATTCCTCATTCACAAAAAGGGATTATAGGAGAAATGCATGTGAATACTTTTATGCACAAAACAGAAAGAAGTATTTTAGAAGTGATACCTAGTGTGTACGCTCTTATGATCAGCGGGGTTCTCTCTCTATTTGTAGCATGTAAGCAAAAATGATCAGCAGGGTTCTCTCTGTCTTCAGTAGATTGTGGGGTTCTATCTTAGTAGTTTGTAAGCTCTCATAGGCAACAGGGTGCTATTGCTCTCTCTCTCTTCATTAGTTTGTAAGCTCTCCTGGTGAGTGGGGTCCTCTCTCTCTACTTAAGGGTTCAGTGATCCTTAGTCCGTCTGGGGGGAGTCCTATGGTCAAAGACTTGAAAATTCTTATTAGACTACATTTCAAAATTTTTCTTTCTTTCTATTTTTCTCAAAATTACCTTTCAGTATTAAGACTTTAAATCTTTCATATTGAGTCCCGGTCCAGGGAAATGTTTTCCCACAGGCGTGTCCAGCTTATTCCTTGTGTGTCTGTAGATTCATCCTCGTTTTGTTTAGTTTCCCCTATAAAGGTATTTTCAGGGAGCACCTGATACACTGTATCGTGTACACCACATTAAAGGATATACATGAGAACACATCTAGAATTGTATAATCCTGTTTTCTGTTGGGAATGTGGACTGTGTTGGTAAAAAGTGTTCAGGGGAATGTGTCAGACCCTTTTGATGAGGAGATTCCTTAAAGGGGTTCTCCAGGAATAGGAGAAATGAAAAGGAAATGTAATTTATAAATAAATTCCTAAATAGATTTAATTAGCAAATCACAATTGTTTTGTATAGGGAGGTTATCGCAATAGAATTAAAATGGCTTCCACATTATTTCACAGCGAGAAACCTGTCCCAGAATGTTAGGACAGGGGCCTGTGAGCATGTGCAGTAGAGTCTCCGCCCTCCTTCATATGTAGGATGATGTGCTGCACTGATACTACTGGAGGCACCACAGGTGCAGAGGTACTGAATAACAACATAAGTATCTCCAGGTCACAGCGTCAGTTCCCTTCTGCACATGCTCAGAGGTCGGGTTCTAACATTCTAGGACAGGTCTCTGTCTATGCAACAAGATGATGGCCATTTTAATTCTATAGCGATTACCTCTCTAGACAAAATGATTGTGATTTGTTAATTAAATGTATTTAAGAATTTATTTATAATGATATTTCCTTTTGTTATTTTTTTTTCTATTTACGGAGAACGCTTACCACTGTGGCTGTCAGCCACTTCATGACTATAACTAATGCCACAACATGGCACCTGAGCAAGAAATTATAGGAAGGGGGTGACATTTCTGTCCTGAGAGTATGAAATGGATTCCCCTTTTTGGCGTGGCTTTTTCCTAGGTACTCCCGTTTACATATTGATAGGGAATTTAGATTGTGAACCCAAATGGGGACAGTGATGATAGTGTCTGTAAACCGCAGCGGAATTAATGGCGCTGTATACTTTAAGTAAATAAAATCAATAACGCCTCTAGTGTCACAGATCTGAGCATTATTAGACTGGCATCATGGGAAAAGTAGTCTATGATTAGTGGAACCATATCAGAGGGAAGAAGACATTAAGATGACTGACAACCCAGACATGGCACAATAACTAAAACAGGTGTACACAAGGCTTGCACAAAAACCTCTACTTTCATCAATAATGGTCTCTGCTAGACTATACAAGAAAAAAACAATTAGCTGGAGTATTTCTTTATATTAATTATATCAAAGCACTCCTGTGGCTATAAACATACACCGGTGGACCCGCGTCTGCAGCATCACCTTCCAGGCTGCATCCGTGTAAGCTTTTTGCCTAGATTGAAATTATCTCAGATTTATCACCTACGGCAACTGATGAAGGTCCTCTTATGTGACCGAAACGTTTTGCCATACCTTATCATACCACTGAATAAATCACTTGAACATTATTACTAAGTTGAGTGCCAGGTTCTTTTCTTTGTATATTACTATGGTTTGGGAACCTACCTTGGCACCACGACACAGCTGTGCACACGTTTACTCAAACATAACCATACACTGTCCTGGATACATCAACATGTTACACCCACCTTCATGTGTGCACTTCCGGGTGAGAACCTAGGTTGTAAGCCAATTAAAATAAAATACAAAACATACACATAAATATATGGTATATGTATAATATATCTAATAGATATGCTCCAGCTGTTGTGAAACTCCCAGCTGCCCAGACTAGCTGTGACTAGCGGGTACTTACTTTTATCATGTTTCTATTTTATAGGAATATTTCCTTCAACCCTCTGAGCCACATCCCCCACAATCAGTTTGATCTTTTGACCAATCTTCAGTCTCTGTAAGTACCATGACCTTGTATGACATTGTTGTGATCCATATGAGTAGAATAAACCCAGATATTGTATATGATGTTCAGAGCAAATCCTCATCTCCAAGGACACCTAATACTACCTGGAAAAGTCACTGACAGTATCAGTAATGCCACAATTTTATCATAATGTCACTGTGGATATATAGGGTATTAAATGGCACTGTCCAATTACTGATTCTTGACTGTGAAGAACTCTGCCCTCGCCTTTACTCAGCTGATCTAGAGAGGAAACTATAATATGGGTCATTGTAACATGAGATTGAAAGGCGTACAGACAAGCTGAATCTGTATCGTCCAGAGTGTCGCACTTTCAACAATCATGGCTTATGACTCACCTTGTGGGTTGTGTTATTGGCGACAGCACTTGTGGCTCCAATCATTGGACCTAATAATTCTTCTAAAATGTTACACACATTAGATGACAACAATGCACATTAGTATATTATTATTATTATTATTATAGCTTCAAATGTATAAAGATCAACTCAACATTCAGAGTAGAAACTTGATGTCATATTGTATCAGTGTTTGCTGCTCAATAACATCCCATTTTGTTAGTATCCAGATTTATAATTGTACACCGCCTTCCAAATTATTATGCAAATTGGATTTAAGTGTCATAAAGAAGTAATTTTTTGTTTTTAAAATAAACTCATGGACAGATCTTTGGATCACTGAAATCAATCTCAAACACCTATGATAATTAGTTTGCCAGGTGAGCCCAATTAAAGGAAAACTACTTAAGAAGGATGTTCCCTATTATTAAGCAGACCACCTAATTTCAAGCAATATTTGAAAGAAAAAGGATCTGTCTTCTGAAGAAAAGGATCAAATTAGTGCAATGCCTTGGAGAAAGTGTGAAAACATTAGATAAGTCACAAAATGTAAGTGTGATCATGGTACTGGAGATTTGTGTTTGATACAGAGTAAGACGGGTTTGTGCAGATAAAAGCATAATGAAGAAGGTTTCTGCCAGACAAATTAAACGGATTAAGAGAGCGGCTGCTAAAATATCATTACAAAGCAACTAACAGATATTTGAAGCTGTTGGTGCCTCTAGAGTCCCATTAACATCATGATGTAGAAACTTCCAGCATTTTTGCATAAACCTACTTTTTGGCCACCCCTAAACAGTGCTCACAAGCAGAAATGGTTGCAGTGGGCCCAGACATACATGAAGACTAATTTTAAAACAGTCTTGTTTACTGATGAGTGACGTGCAACCCTGGATAGTCCAGATGGGTGGATTAGAAGATGAAACAAAAAAAGGGAGGTAGCCAGCTCACCAGTAATCACCGCAGATGCACGGAACTCTGCTGCAGGCAGACGTAATGTTCATTGAAGAGAGAAAAAAAAGTTGAGTTCCAGCTCCTTAAAACAATTCTTTTATTGAATCCAAATATAAAATCCAAATGTCCATGGTGTATGACTCCCACCAATAAGTGCCCAGTATGACAGAGCTTTAACGGCTACGCGTTTCGATCAGAATGATCTTTATCAAAGCCCTATCAAAGGCTTTGATAAAGATCATTCTGATCGAAACGCGTAGCCGTTAAAGCTCTGTCATCCTGGGCACTTATTGGTGGGAGTCATACACCATGGACATTTGGATTTTATATTTGGATTCAATAAAAGAATTGTTTTAAGGAGCTGGAACTCAACTTTTTTTTTCTCTCTTCAATGGATTAGAAGATGGTTGGTGGATGACCACCCTGTTCCAACAAGATTGCAATGTCAGTAAGGAGGTAATGGAATAGTGTTTAGGGCCAGAATCATAGGGAAAGAGCTGGTAAGCCCTTTTAGGGTCCCTGACGGTATGAAAATGACATCAGCAAAGTATATAGAGTTTCTAACTGACCATTTTCTTCCATGGTACAAAAAGAAGAACCATGCCACCCGTAGCAAAATCTTCTTCATGCAGTCTTTGGATGCTATGGGCATAAAAGGCGAGACACTCATGGTGTGGCCACCGTTCTTCCCTGATCCCTACCCTATTGAAAACCTTTGAAAACAAAAGGTCTAGGAGGTTGGGAGGCAGTTCACATGAAAACAGTAGCTCTGGGCAGCTTTTCAGAAATTCAAGTAGAAACTCTCCAAAAACATCCAAGTTCATTGGATGTAAGAATTGTGAAAATGATATCAAAGAAGGGTCCTATGTTATCATGTAACTAGGTCTGTTAAGATTTTTTTTTTATTGAAAAAGCTTTTGATTTCAGTAAATGTGATCTCTTAAATGCTGTAAATTCAACAAATGACCATTTCAGTCTCTTACCGCCTATAAAATGTTTGGAATCTCTATCGTGCATACCAATTTTTGAAAAAAATACTACTATCATTGAGAAATTTGTACAAATAAAATTTGGTTTCTTCTCTAATGGCTGATTTGAACATTATGCTAATTCATTTACATCAACCATTTAGGAAAATTTGAGAAATAGCATTTTCATAATAATTTGGAACGTGGTGTAGAATTGCATTAGAAGGCCAACCTTGTAAGAGAGGCATAAAGTTGGTCATACTTATCTGATAAATGGCAGCTGACCGTCATCTCTTCCTCAACCAAACATTTGTGTGTTATCAATGGCGAGATAGGAGAAAGCTGCTGTAGATGGCTCTGGCAGCCTCATACCTTCTAGATAACAAAAGGGTCTGATGTTTGAATTCACACTGCACAATCCTTATCCATCTGTCAGGAGACAATGGAGACCCCCTATACAGATCTAAACAGACAAACCCTGTATGAATTAATAGGGCCACTCTGCTTTTGTCCTGAAGCAATTATACCATGTTTCCTAGAGATGTTTATCTGTCCTGAATGAGACAAACTAAAAAGATAAACGGACATGTGAACAAAGCCATAGGCCCCAATTTCCAGATTTCTGGGATTAAACACTTCGAAAGGCACTAAACCTATAGGCAACTAGGAGTTTTACAACAGTTTTGCTACTTTTGGCATTTTCATAACAGTTCTGGTAATGTGCATGGAAATGCATACTTCTTATTAAATTAGACAAATCTTATTCCAGTACACCCATCATTAAGACTGGCATACGAAACAGACTCGTAATGAATCAGGCCCTTAGTGTTAGGATTAATACTTCTGGCAAAGCCATAAACATGAACCCTTCATGCGTTCTCATGGAGTGCAAAATGTACAAGCTTTCTCCTGTATGCTTTAAAACAAATGGGAAAATACAGTTAATATAACAAGTGTTCTCCATATTCAACACAAAATGCAATGTTTAATTTCTACTGTAATCTCAAAATGAATCATTCACTTTATGATGAGCATGTTTAGTAGAGCCTCTTAAGCTGTTATGACCTCCGGCAAACATGATACCTAGCCTGACACCACCTTCGAGTAGAAACCTGAGGACTCTTCTTAGCTGATTCTTCATAGGCAATGTCCTCATGTTCACTAACATGCTTGGGTAGGCAATGATGTTGTGCAAAGAGTTAATTAAGAGAAGAGATTATGGCCTTGCACAAAAAAGGAACAAAAGGATACAAAACATCTGGGTGGAAGCAGAGCTCACAAGTTCAAAGCTAATGGAACACTGGCTACACTACTTGGACATAGGAGAAAGAGGACATGGTCATTGGCTGCCACCAAACCTCTTGAGTAATTGCAAAAGACTGGCAAGATTATGTGTCAGCAGGTAACAGGGTTTAAGTTCATACAGTATGTAGCATACTAAATGCTGGAAGTCTCCCTACCAGAATTCCAAGCCAAACATGTCTACGGACCCAAAGTTCAAAAATAGTTGGCTGCAATATGCACAATACCATATAAAAAGTCAGATGTTTTGAGATTCTGTTCTGTGGATTGATGAAAAAAGTTGGAACTTTTTGGGCCTACAATCAGCAGCATGTTTGTAGGAGGAAAGTGAAGCAAACACTGAAAACAACACCTGCCTGCAGAGAAGCATGGTGGTGGATCAGTGATGTTCTGGGGCTGTTTTTATTCATGTGGGACTTGAAATCTGCAGTGTTTGGAGCGCAAAATGGACTTCATCAAATATAATTCTAGGAGAAAATGTCATGCCTTCTGTGCGGAAAATGGACATCCATTAGGATTATGATCCTGAGCTAAACTCAAAGTCCACTAAGGCTTGGTTTCAAAAGAACTCCCAAAATATTCTGAAGTGACCATCACAGTTACCTAACTTAAAAGTCATATCGAATGTTTGGTGGGACTTGAAGAAAGCCATTGCTGTACACAAAGCCAAGAATATTCGTGAACTAGGTTAAGATTCCTCAGGGATGCTGCTAGAAGCTAGATTCTGCCTATGTCTTACTTTTGCAACATGTTTTAACAGCCAAAGAGTTCTCTACTAAGTAGTGAAGACATTTTCATAAAGGGGTTGAATATTTTTGAGACTGCAGTAGTCAGTGAAAGTGGTATTTTACACTGAATTACTAGAAACCACTTATTATATTGTTCAGGCAGTTACATTGTTCTTGTTCGATTGGTTTATTTCAAACAGCAGAATGTTAGCAAATTTTGCTAATAATCCTCATTTACAATGGAGATTGAATATTTTAACTGTACAGTAGAATCTGTGACGGAGACTTTTTAATTGGTCTTTGATTGAGATGTGAACAGGGCCTTATATGATGTATCTTATTGTGGCCAAGGTTTCTGTCAGGAGAAGAGTCTTTCCTTCTCAAATTATATGCACAGCGGAAACTCCACAATACAATGTTTGCACAGCAACTGCCTCTAGGCAGAAGATGATGATGGTGGTAGTAGTTGGTGCATTTGAGCTCCAGTCATGAAGCAGCCGTAAGAATTTAAAACAGAATTCTTTTTGTTGAAGGTAATGGGGCAAATTATTATTTACAAACAGCAGGAAACTGAGGTACAGGATTACACTCAGTTGATGATTGCTGTGTACCTGCAGACAGGCAGATCTTAGTAACCTCTGGCTTTATTAACAACATAATCTACTATGGTAGGTGCCATGTAGATAAGAAGTGAGAAGAAACACAGCATTAAAATTAAAAGAAATACTTTATTAAATAACAAAGATAAAAAAATATAGTTAAAAAGACAGGGCAGAGTAAAGCCTCTAAACAAATGGGGAGCAGTAGCAGCAGCAAGTAATAAAGTGCACAGTAAAGTAGAATGTAATTTAAAGCACCAATTAGGCTCACATATAGTCTGCACTCACAGCTCGCAGCATTTATTGCCCCTCCTGGAACAGGATATCATCAGGAGCCTGCACTGCAGCTACTAGTTTCTTGCATCACTGCCCCTTCTGAATCAACCGGGATTCTAGGTGACGGATGCTGTGGGAGATGTAAGTGCTGCCCTCGCAGTCTGTTTTGATCTCTGCCATATTTTCTGATAGAAGCAGTGACACCATCGCTGCATCACAGCTTCTAGCACCACCTCAAATGATTCGTCATCAGGTTGTGGCACTGATGTCACTCACTGCTTCTATCTCCACCCTCTGATAGCGTCTTGTTTCACAGACGCTAAGGCGGAAGCAGATATTGAAGCAGAGTGCCGATGCTGCACTCATATCTCCCACAGCGTCATCACCCAGGATCCAGGATGTCTTCAGAGGGAGCAGCGATGCAAGAAACTAGTAAGTAACTGCAGCGCTGCCTCCTACTGACATCCTGTTCCAGGAGGGGCGATGGACGCTGCAAAGAGTGTGTGAAGCCCCAGCCGCCTATGATGTCACATTTGAGACTCCTAGTAAACGAAACCTCACAAGAAGTGAAGTAAAAAAACACTTTTAGGGATTATCTGGATAGAGGGAAGTGCAGGGTATTGTGTTACAAAGCAAATTACAAAAGTGGCTAGGGTGTAATGATATAGTTATAAAATACATTTTAAGTGCTGGACCACCCCTTTTACCTCT
The DNA here is from genome assembly GCF_051348905.1 of Ranitomeya variabilis. NCBI lineage: Eukaryota > Metazoa > Chordata > Amphibia > Anura > Dendrobatidae > Ranitomeya > Ranitomeya variabilis. The sequence continues at coordinate 268,156,812 of NC_135233.1, read as the reverse complement.
TAAATTCCGCTGTCAATTTCTGACAGTGGCTCTTAAAGCAAGTGAACTGAGGGACATCATGAAGTGCCAATAGGTTACCATGTCACCCGAGGATTTGCTTAAGACCCCCATACCTGCCATGACAGTGCTACATTGAAACCCAGCCTTTGGCTGATATTCATGGGCGACCATGATTTATACTATATACTGCAATACTGTTGTATATATACACACATATACAGGGTGGGCCATTTATATGGATACACCTGGGTGGGCCATGTATATGCACCTAAATAAAATGGGAATGGTTGGGGATATCAACTTCCTGTTTGTGGCACATTAGTATATGGGAGGGGGAAAACTTTTCAAGATGAGTGGTGACCATGGTGGCCATTTTGAAGTCGGCCATTATTTATGCAACTTTATAAATAGCCCACCCAGGTGTATCCATATAAATGGCCCACCCTGTGTATATATATACATATATATACACACACATATATACATATGGTACTAAGTTAATGCAATTTTGATTAGAAAAGCATAAAAGCTATCCACCTGCACCACAATGCACCTATTGGGATGGTCCTAACCTGTCTCTAATATTAAAACCTTACTATTTGTCAAACAACGTTAATGTGAATAAGAGCAAAGCAGGACAGGGCCTGACTTAGACACCCATGCATGGGAAGCTATACAGATGAAATACTTAGCTCAGAAAGAGGTGCCATTACCCTATTTGTACAAAGTGCAAGAGACTACAGCAAAACAAAAAAAATGAGCTGGATTATAAGTTGGTATACATGAAAATTGTGTAAGAGCACACTCACACTGTGGCTATTCTATGAACTAGCCACAGTGTGAACGTGCTCTTACACTTTGCACATATACCACATTATAGTCCAGATCTATTGTTTAGATGATCAAGTCTCAGGGTAGAATTTGCTGTAGAATTCCATGGTGTGTTAATCAGTGTACTGAAAAAACACCATAAGAGGAAAGACCTCCACTATTCTAGACAAAAGAAAAATAAACAGTATACAGGCAGAGATGCTTACCTGTTCGAGGCCTCCAACAATTGCACTAACCAAGGTGCAGCGGACCCAAGTTAAGATGGCAGATACTACATTTTTTTTTTTTTTATTATTATTTTTTTTTTTTAAATCAGTGTACTGACCAGGCAGCAATGAAAACTTTGCCAAAAGTAACAGGGAAACATTTGATAAACTTGCATCAGATGAAATGTGTTCGGTTGTATTTATCTCATCTAGATTAATTTTTCGTTCATAGAATCATGGAGGATATAGAGATTCCAAATATCCACAACCGCATGTTTTCCAGTCTGGTTAACCTGTCTCACATGTAAGTAGAAATAAAACGTAATTGCTGTTCGAAGATGGAAATCAGTGGCTTATTAAAGGGAGTATGTCAGCACGATCCCCACCCCTCACGCCAACTGTTGATATGGCCATGTTGTTCTCTGAAAGAAAATGTCATCCCAATATTTCCTGATGTAATCTGCTATCTCCTGAATGAAAAAACCTTTGTTTTCATGAGTATGCAAATGCAGCTTGAGAGCTCTAGGAGTGTCAAAGCACTTCCAAGCCTCTTGCTCTGTTCCCCGCTCAGGCCCACCGTAATCTGCTTGACTGACAGCTCACTGACTGCGTAATCATGCCAATGAGCTGTCAAGCACAGGAATGACCATAGAACAGATAGGAGGGTGGATTGTTCTGTCAGATTCCCTATATAAGGTGAAATCCACAGTCCTAGGACTTAAGGTACCGTCACACTCAGTGACGCTGCAGCGATATAGACAATGAGCCGATCGCTGCAGCGTCGCTGTTTAGGTCGCTGGGGAGCTGTCACACAGACAGGTCTCTCCAGCGACCAACGATCAGGGGAACGACTTCGGCATCGTTGAAACTGTCTTCAACGATGCCGAAGTCCCCCTGCAGCACCCGGGTAACCAGGGTAAACATCGGGTTACTAAGTGCAGGGCCACGCTTAGTAACCCGATATTTACCCTGGTTACCATTGTAAAAGTGAAAAAAAAAACACTACATACTTACTTTCTGATGTCTGTCACGTCCCCCGGCGTACACAGGGTTACGCGCTGCTGCTCAGAGCTTCCTGCACTGAATGTGTCAGCGCGGCCGGAAAGCAGAGCACAGCGGTGACATCACGGCTGTTACTGCCGGCACTGACACATTCAGTGCAGGAGGCTCTGAGCAGCAGCATGTAACCCTGTGGACGCCGGGGGACGTGACAGACATCAGAAGGTGAGTATGTAGTGGGTTTTTTTTTTACTTTTACAATGGTAACCAGGGTAAATATCGGGTTACTAAGCACGGCCCTGCACTTAGTAACCCGATATTTACCCTGGTTACAAGTGAACACATCGCTGGGTCGGCGTCACACACGCCGATCCAGGGATGGACAGCGGGTGATCAGCGCCAAAATAAGGTTCTGGACTTCTAGCTCCGACCAGCGATATCACAGCGGGATCCAGATCGCTGCTGCGTGTCAAACACAACGAGATCGCTATCCAGGACGCTGCAACGTCACGGATTGTTGTCGTTCTCGTTGCAGAGTGGCTTCCATAGAACACAAGAAGACTGATGTCTCTGGTGCCTTGTTTTCTCCACGTGGTTGCATCAAGGCTGTAAAAACACTATAGAGAATGTAATAGTACAATTTTAGCATGGCTTCTTTAATCTTATCATATTCTTTTTGCAGATACTTTAAAAAATTCCAGTACTGTAGCCATGCTCCTCATGTGCGCAGCTGCAAGCCCAATAGTGACGGCATATCTTCCTTCGAGAACATGTTGGCCAATATCCTTCTCCGGGTCTTTGTCTGGGTGATGGCCTGTGTCACCTGCTTTGGAAACCTGTTTGTGATCTGTATGAGATCATTCATAGTCACTGAAAACTGCCAGCATGCCATGTCCATCAAGTCTCTCTGCTGTGAGTTCCCATCAACATCCATAAGAATCACAACATCATGCTAAACTAATGCTTACAGCAAGTGAAATGCTGTGTATCACAGTGTGAGGGAGAGCCAGGGCCGTAGTCATGGCTGAGAATATCGGATCTTGCGCGCCCTGGTCTCCCTTCGCATACAAAGACTGTCCTTTACTAAGTGTATTTGCCTTTTTGCTCTCTGCACCTTCAGGATCTCCTCTGAGTTGCTGTAGGCCTTCTCCATACGTTTGCGCACAAACAGAGACACAGTCCAGTTGTAACTTAAAATGTAGAACTTTACTTTTTCCTCTTCGTAACACATCCTTATTAGATACAACATCAGCATAGGGTTCCAAACAGTTCACATTTTCCACTTTCCCTGCACTGCTTCCTACGGCCTTCAGTACGTGACCAGGTCTTACCGTCTCTTGCGGTACTGCAGCGTCCTCCCTGTTTAGATTCACTACACTAAGGAGTTCCTTTGTCCGTTTCACCCCAGACTTGAGGGCATCTGCCCATGCAGTAAGCTGCCACATTATAGAGCCACCTGCATCACGGTACTGTTGTGACCTCCGCTGTAGCCTCTGTTCAACTACTGCTGTCACACTGCTGCTAAGGCTGTACTTCTGGAACACTGGGCTCTGGATGGCTGGGTTCCTAGCTTTGAACATTACGGAGCTACTGAGTAGCTCGGGCTCTAAGGCCCTCCCAAGCTGTTCGGGCTCTCTAGCCCCTCTGCCTCTAACCAGGAAACTGTTCCTGCCTTACCCCAGTTAACTCCTCCTATAATCAACTATTTATTATACTAAGATGTCATGCACCCATCTAGTGGCCCAACTAAGGAACTACATTGTCCCTATAAAACTATGGAAAAACTATACTATACACAGTATTATATAACATTTATATAGCAGTAAACAGTTGGAAAACACTGTATACATAGCAGATTGAAATCACATTTACATTAGGTGTTCACACTCTCACTACATCAAAAACCAGGACATGATTAAAGGGATAGGGGCATGTACCATTCTTTGTAACCCCTTACAACAGTACACACATGAATAATGAGTTAAGGAGGATCTGTCACCAGATTTCCCAATATAGACTGTATACATTGCTAAATAAGTCTCTTAGACCTGATGAGGATGGTATACTTACTGTAAAAATCCATGAGATTTAGCGAAAAAAATCTGCTTGAAATATCTACCAAGTTCTAACATTCTAACATGTCTGTGTTGCATGTTTCTACAGCTGGATTTTCAGATAGATAGATAGATAGATAGATAGATAGATAGATAGATAGATAGATAGATAGATAGATAGATAGATAGAGATACAGTATGTATACATACAGTATAGATACAGTGCCTTGCGAAAGTATTCGGCTCCCTGGAACTTTTCAACCTTTTCCCACATATCATGCTTCAAACATAAAGATATCAAATGTAAATTTTTGGTGATGAATAAACAACAAGAGGAACACAATTGTGAAGTTGAATGAAATTTATTGGTTATTTTAAATTTTTGTGGAAATTCAAAAACTGAAAAGTGGGGCGTGCAATATTATTCGGTCCCTTTAACTTAATACCTTGTTGCACCACCTTTTGCTGCGATTATGGCTGCAAGTCACTTGGGGTATGTCTCTATCAGTTTTTAAAAACAACGAGAGACTGAAATTCTTTCCCATTCTTCCTTGGCAAACAACTCGAGCTCAGGGAGGTGTGATGGAGATCGTTTGTGAACAGCAGTTTTCAGCTCTTTCCACAGATTCTTGATTGGATTGAGGTCTGGACTTTGACTTGGCCATTCTAAAACCTGGATACGTTTATTTGTAAACCATTCCATTGTAGATTTTGCTTTATGTTTGGGATCATTGTCTTGTTGGAAGACAAATCTCCGTCCCAGTCTCAGGTCTTTTGCAGACTCCAACAGGTTTTCTTCAAGAATGGTCCTGTATTTGGCTTCATCCATCTTACCCATCAATTTTAACCATCTTCCCTGTCCCTGCTGAAGAAAAGCAGGCCCAAACTATGATGCTGCCACCACCATGTTTGACAGTGGGGATGGTGTGTTCAGGGTGAAGAGCTGTGTTGTCTTTATGCCAAACATATCGTTTGGCATTGTTGCCAAAAAGTTTGATTTTGGTTTCATCTGACCAGAGCACCTTCTTCCACATGTTTGATGTGTCTCCCAGATGGCTTGTTGCAAACTTTAAGCGACACTTTTTATAGATATCTTTGAGAAATGGCTTTCTTCTTGCCACTCTTCGATAAAGGCCAGATTTGTGCAGTGTACAACTGATTGTTGTCCTATGGACAGACTGTCCCACCTCAGCTGTAGATCTCTGCAGTTCATCCAGAGTGTTCATGGGCCTCTTGGCTGCATCTCTGATCGGTCTTCTCCTTGTTTGATATGAAAGTTTAGAGGGACGGCCGGGTCTTGGTAGATTTGCAGTGGTATGATACTCCTTCCATTTCAATATGATCGCTTGCACAGAGCTCCTTGGGATGTTTAAAGTTTTGGAAATCATTTTGCATCCAAATCCGGCTTTAAACTTCTCCACAACAGTATCACGGACCTGCCTGTTGTGTTCCTTGGTCTTCATGATGCTCTCTGTGCTTCAAACAGGATCCTGAGACTATCACAGAGCAGGTGCATTTATACGGAGACTTGATTACACACAGGTGGATTATATTTATCATCATTAGGCATTTAGGATAACATTGGATCATTCAGAGATCTACAATGAACTTCTGGAGTGAGTTTGCTGCACTGAAAGTAAAGGGGCCGAATAATATTGCATGCCTCACTTTTCAGTTTTTGAATTTCCACAATAATTTAAAATAACCAATAAATTTCGTTCCACTTCACAATTGTGTTCCACTTGTTGATTCTTCACCAAAAATTTATATTTGGTATCTTTATGTTTGAATCATGATATGTGGGAAAAGCTTGAAAAGTTCTAGGGAGCCGAATACTTTCGCAAGGCACTGTTTATAGATAGATAGATAGATAGATAGATACAGGGTGGGCCATTTATATGGATACACCTGGGTGGCTATTTATAAAGTTGTGTTCAAAAATGGCCGACTTAAAAATGGCCGCCATGATCACCACCCATCTTGAAAAGTTTTCCCCCTCCCATATACTAATGTGCCGCAAACAGGAAGTTGATATCACCAACCATTCCCATTTTATTTAGGTGTATCCATATAAATGGCCCACCCTGTATATATACACACACACATGCCTTTTTTTTTACACACATTATACACTACATATATACAAAAACAGTATATACGCACACTGCACACACATATACAGTATAGACACACTGAATACATGCAACTGTATAAACACACTGCACACACATATAGTATATACACACAATACATACATATGCGTACAGTATATACAATGATTGCATATAAACAAAATACTATGCAAACACACACTGCACACATTATTATTTACTTATTTATATAGCACCATTAATCACATATAGTCACACACTGCATACATGAAAAACACAATATACACACACTGCACACACATACATGAAATATACACACTGCATACATGAAAAACACAATATACACACACTGCACACACATACACGAAATACACACACTGCATACATGTAGAGTATACAAATACTGCCTACATTCATAAGCAATATAGACACACACTGCACATTCAGTATATAAACACACTGCCTATATACATATACAGTATACACATGCTGCATATATACAAAAACAGTATAGACACATACAGTAAATAAACACAATGTATACATTCATATACAGTATACACAATGCATACATTTACAGTATATACACAAACTGCATACATACACAGTATACACGTAATGCATACATATGGAGTATATACACATACTGCATGTATTGCCAAAAAAAACAGCAACCCTTGTTGAAGGCTTGTTCTCAAGTTCTGTTTGCAGCAGTACACAGCTCTGCAGTCTGCTTACCTCCTGGTTGTTGGAGCCAGGCACTTCTACTTGAGTGAAAGTTCTGGGCAGTTTCCTCTTGCTGATCTTATGCTACTGTGACATATTAATGGTTGGTCAGTGTTTGCTCTGGAGTCTACACTATCTTTGAACATAGAGATAACAAATGCCTTTGAACAACTGAACAGTGATTATGAGAACTGCTCTGGAAAATGCCAACTGTGAGGGTATGTGCACACGTCCGGATTTCTTGCAGAAATTTCCTGAAGAAAACCGGAAATTTTCTGCAAGAAATCCGCATTTTTTTTTGCGTTTTTTCCCGTTTTTTTCGCGGTTTTTTTAGCATTTTGCAAGCGAAATTAGCTTGCAGAATGCTAAAGTTTTCCAAGCGATCTGTAGCATCGCTTGGAAAACTGACTGACAGGTTGGTCACACTTGTCAAACATAGTGTTTGACAAGTGTGACCAACTTTTTACTATAGATGCAGCCTATGCAGCATCTATAGTAAAAGATAGAATGTTTAAAAATAATAAAAAAAATTTAAAAAATGGTTATACTCACCCTCTGCAGACAGCCGATCTCCTCAGCGGCGTCCGTTCCTATAGATGGTGTGGTGAAGGACCTTCGATGACGTCGCGGTCACGTGAGCGGTCACATGAGTGGTCGCGCGACCAATCATAAGACCGCGACTTCATCGCAGGTCCTTCACCACACCATCTATAGGAACGGAAGCGGCAGCATGCACCGCTGAGAGGCGGGAAGACATCGAAGGTGAGTATATGACTATTTTTTATTTTAATTCTTTATTTTTTACCAATTATATGGTGCCCAGTCTGTGGAAGAGAGTCTCCTCTCCTCCACCCTGGGTACCAACCGCACATAATCTGCTTACTTCCCGCATGGTGTGCACAGCCCCGTGCGGGAAGTAAGCAGATCAATGCACTCCTAGGTGTGCGGAATCCCCGCAATTCCGCAAATTTAATGAACATGTTGCTTTTTTTTCCGCGATGCGATTTTTTTCGCGGAAAAAAATGCAACAGTTGCACAAGATTTGCGGAATACACTGAAAATAATGGGAGGCATATGTAAGCGTTTTTTTCGCGTTTTTATCACGTTTTTATAGCGAAAAAACGCAAAAAAACCGCAAAAAATACATGGCCTGAGAGCAGGTGATTTTGTGAGACTGATAACCAGTAAGGAGCTGACAGAGATGTGGAGGTAGGAGAGCATATAACTGTTGCAAAAGGAACACACGAATTAACATCTCAGACTGTGCGTACCTGACCAGGCTCTGGTCATCAGTCTCCATGGCAACAAGCTGTACACGATGTAAAATAAAAGCTTTCAGCAGGAGAATAACAATAGATCGAAAAAGCAAGTAACTTGCTCATTTACATGCTATTTAACGAACTACAGCAACTTAATAACATGAAGATCAAAATACCCCTTTAAAGTTAGTTTTCAAGACTCTATAATAAGACGGAGACAGGGAGCAGCATTTTAGACTTGGAATCTCTTCAATCATCCTATGCATGGTGTTTGGAGTTTCCGCAGCCCTATTAGAATGCTACAGACATTTTTAAGGTGAAAAATAACCTCTAAAATAATAGCATGCTACTTTATCCTTGAATTTGGCATGGAGAGTCCTTCAATTAAGCCCAAAATGTAAGAACGCCATATAAAAGAGATAATACATACCTCATGTATCTCATACATACCTGCAGCAGGGTTTCCAACCTGACCTTATTTTTGGACAGCTTATCAAAAAAATCACGGACAGATAATATTTTTTATGGACACATTGGAAAACCACAATAAATTATTATGATAAGTGATACATTTCTACAGCCAATAATTCTAATATGACGTTTTTTACAGACAATAAAGTGCCCTATCTTTACAGACTGTCCTGGAATTTCTGGACGGTTGGCAAACCTTCATGTCCAAGGCAAATACTCAAGAGTCAGCCCTGGATTTCAGCTGCAGACATTACAATATTATAGAGATAACGGCAGAACCAAAGACATGAGCCTGAATATTAGCTGGTATACGTGTGATAAATAAGAACACGTTCACACTGTGGCCATTTCACAGACAAAACCCAACAAAAAAACAAAATGAGCATATATCCTACAGCAAATAAATAGGTAAATGTTAATAGTACATGTAAATAACATAGGGTACTTACTTAACACTATTTTGATCAAAATGCATAAAAGCCATCCCACCACGACAAGGTGTATCCATCGGGATGGTCCTATCCTGTCTCTAGTATTAAAACCTTACCATGTGTCAAACGACATCAATGTGAATAAGGGCTGAGCAGGATAGGTCCCGACAGACACCCATCCATGGGAAGCTATACAGATGACTTAGCTCAGAAAGGGGGACCATGCGCCTATATTATAGATATGCAGACTCCTCTAGTAGACGCTTTCATTGCCATCATGTTCATTTTATTCAGTTGCCATTTACCCCACTATTCTTCAAGTTTTGACAAACATTTTTTGAACATCTTACAGAATCTCACATTGTAAAATGCTGAATTCTAACACTACTTTTCTGTCTACAGGTGCAGACTGCCTGATGGGCTTCTACCTCTTCTGTCTAGGTGCATATGATATAAAGTTTCAGGGAGAATACAACAAACATGCCCAGGTCTGGATGGAGAGTTGGGAGTGTAAACTAGTTGGCTCGTTAGCCATGCTGTCTTCTGAGGTCTCTGTTCTCATGCTTACATACATGACACTAGAGAAGTACCTATGCATCGTCTTTCCTTTCAGTCACTTCCGAGCAGGACGTGCGCAAACCTTAGGAGCACTTGCGGCCATTTGGATTCTTGGCTTTTTCATCACCGTCATTCCTTTCTTCAGCTATGACACATTTGGCAATTTCTATGGAAGAAATGGGGTGTGCTTCCCACTACAGTCAGATAGCACAGAAAAATCAGGAGCCCGGGGATATTCTGTCAGCATCTTCTTAGGTAAGATGTTATGAGTTCATAGTGAATAGAAAACTGCACTGGCGGCAATCCATATCTGGTTTGGCAGCCCAACATCACTTCTCAGAACTCGATGTGGTCACCTATAGAAATTTGTGAATGTATTAACAATTGGGTGGTACAACATGGGGGCATGTCCCTACACAGCCCGGCATTAGCAGCACTAGTTGGATGCCTCCAAATGGTAACACCCATTGTCAAATTATTCATACCTTTCTATAAGAAAAATAGAGAACTGGCACAATGCAGAGTTCCATGAAATAATGATCCAGAATCGTAACAGTAGTTAGCAACTACCTCCTGGAAAACCCCTTTAAAAATGGGTAGGGTTTGGCTGCAATATAGCCAACTCAGTGACACGCCATCTGGCCTAACCCTAAAAGAATGTCTGATTTTATAAACTGGAAAACCCTGTTAACCAAAATGTAGATCACTTCACAGGTATCAGGTAATAGTGCCTTACTTACGTGGCTTTTTTGCCTGACGCCAGCTAAAAGCAATCATGAATAGAGTTTGCCATATTCATGCCATATTGGTACCCTATTCCTGCCGAATATGTTTGATGATTGGTTCTGAACATATTCGGTAATTTCTGCTCCCATTGACTCTGACGTTCGGCTGTATTCGACGAACATTGCAAAAACAATATTCGCTGCCGATCGTATTTGGACCCAAATCCAAACAAATTCACTCAGCTCTAATCATGAACCACTCCTGCCTGCAATTTTATTGCTTCATGTCAACAGAACACCTCTGTTGACGGGGCATAACTGGAAACATTATGCTGATTGACAGATTGCTTCCTGCAGTTAGTCAGAAGGGAGCTGGCTGTCAATTAATATGACATTGTCATGCACTCCCTGTCAACAGAGCAGAGTGGAAGAGAAGAAACTGCTTTGTCGACGTGGCATCAGTGGAAGCTGCAGAATCGCTGGCAGGAGCAGTCTGTGACCTCTCTGAGCTGGTGGAAATCAGCAGTGGACAGAATAGTGCTTAGGCCCATAATAGTTAAATTGATTGTCAAAAAGGCGCTTGATTTCACAGATGGACACCTGTTTCATCCACAAAACCGCCAGGCAATTACCATATTTTTCGGACTACAAGACTCACTTTTTCCCAAAAAAATTTGGGAGGAAAATGGGGGGTCCATCTTATAGTGCGAATGCAGGCTTGTGGCGATGCTGCAGCGGTGGGCAGTGCAGAGTGCACCTGAGCAGTGTCCCTTCTTCAGGATGCTGCAGGAGGCTTCAGGAAAATGGACGCAGAGATCTCAATATGCGCACGCGCGGCCTCCAGCGCTTATTTTCCTGAAGCCTCCGGCATCCCACGGCTTCAGGAAGATGGCCGCAGGGAAACCGGTGATACGCTCTTCTCACCGTGGACACCGGGCCGTGGCGCTGCCACATTCCTGCCACCGGCATCCTGAAGAAGGGACCCTGCTCAGGTGCACTCCGCACCACCACAGCATCTCCACACCTCTGCCGCCATCAACATCCTGAGGATGTGACCCAACTCTAGCTCTGCCACGCCACCGAAACCCGACCCGCAACATCGCACCCCGGGACTGCAGCAGTGCCCCACTTCTGCCACCGCTGGGGTCCTGAGAAGGGACCATGCCTTCTGTGACCCCGCTGTACCACCGCTAGCTCTCAGGTAAGATACCTTAAATTTGGATAATAAGACTGACCCCCATCTTATAAAAATCTTTTTTCTGCTATTTTCTGCCCCAAAATTTGGGGTCCGAAAAATATGGTACAATCAATCGCACAGATTAGGTGGTAAAACACTCCATCTAGCCTTACTCTTAGGCCGCATCCTCGTGTATGGCTAAACGGAGCATGACACATTCTAATTCGATTTGATTTTTTATTGAACAATTTATGGACAGTGGCATGAAAAAGTTTGGGCATCCCTGATCAAAAATGTTATTGTGAACAGTGAAGCAAGTTGAAGATGAAATGATCTCTAAAAGGCCTAAAGTTAAAGCTGACAGATTTCTTTTGTATTTTAGGCAATATACATATTGCCTAAAATACAGACTCCCAATAAAATAAATTATTCAGTCTGTGGTTCTCCCCAATTAACTGTAAGGCAATGTACACATGGAAAATGTGCAAGGTTTTACAGTACAGGAAAAGTGAATGAGATCCCTGAAGTCTCATGCACACGCTACATATTTTTTCCTTGCAGATTTGCAGCAGATTAAAATCTGCATAATGTCAATTCTTGCAGCGTATTTCACCTGTACTAATGGGGAAAAATACGAAACAAAAGCATGGCAAAAATGTTGGAAAAAAAATAAATGTATTTTACTCAATTTTCTTCCTGCCAACACATTAGATATGCAGCAGAATTTTCTCCTGCAAATTCTGAACGTGTGCACAGAGCCTTGGTCCCTGTCATGTGTCCCCATCATTGACTATAAGTACTTGATAGCATCATAATGAATTTGGGGGTGGGAGAAGACGCTATCAGGCACTGAGTATCTTCCACCACCTCCCAATTCAGTACAAGTCCCTGACAGCATCTTCTCCCACCTTTCAGTTCATTATAAAGTGTCCTATGTACCCTATTGCCTCCTCTCCCACTCCCCAATAAATTTTAAGTCCCGATAGCGTCCACCCCATCTCACAATTCATTGTGATGCTATCGGTGGCTTAGCATCCTCCTCCACCACCCAATTCATTTTACATCCATATCTAACATCTTCCTCCACTTCCCCCTGTTCGTATGTTTATAAGTCATTATAAGTCCAACTTCCTCCCATCCCTCCCATCCCAATCCCCCACATCCCTCATTGTCCTCCTCCCGCCCGCATCCCATCATTGTCCCCTCCCTCACCTCCATCATTGCCCTCCCCACCATCCCAATCATTGCACCCACCCATTACCTCCACAATTGGCCTCTCCATCACCTACATCAATACCCTCTCCACCACCTCCATCATTGCCCTTTCCACACTTTCATCATTGCCTTCTCTCCCACCACCCCCATCATTGCCCTTTTACCACCTCCATAATTTCTTTCTCCCACACCACCCCCATCATTGCCCATTCCACCACCTCCATCATTGCCTTCTCCCCTCCACCTCATCATTGTCCTTTCCACCACCTGCATCGTTGCTTTCTCCCCCACCCACCCCCATCATTGCCCATTCCACCACCTCCATCATTGCCTCCTACCCCACCACCCCATCATTGCCCTTTCCACCACCACCATCATTGCCTTCTCCCCCTCCACCTCCATCATTGTCCTTTCCACCACCTACACGCATACACACACACTACTCACTTCTCCGCACGTTCACAGACACTTCTCCGCATGTTCCCTGCAGCTGCAGCACCATCGTCGCCGGCCGCTTTCTGCCTGACACAGAATCTTGATTGCTGGCCACTTCAGAACACTCCATCACTTTGTTTCCATCCATTTCTGGGTGCTTCTTGAAATATGTTTGAGATCATGGGTTGTAAACTTCTTGATTATGTTGCCCACCGTGGACAAAGGAACATCAAGATCTCTGGAGATGAAATTGTAACCTTGAATTTGTTGCTATTGTTCAACAACATTGGTTTTCAAATCCTCAGACAGTTCACTTCTCTTTCTGGTCTCCATGCTTAGTGTGGCACACACAGACACACAATGCAAAGATTGAATCCACTTCTCCCCTTTTTATCTGCTTTCATGTGTAATTTTAATATTGCCAACACATGTTACATGCCACAGGTGAGTTTGGACAAGCATCACATGCTTGAAACTAAGTTGTTTACCCTAGTTTTTGAACAGTGCTAACAATTTGATTTTGTCCAGCCCACTTTTGGAATTTAGTGTGAAATTATATCCAATTTGCCTTTCTTTTCTCTGTTTTTTTTGTGTTGTTCCAATACACAAAGGAAATAATTGTGTATAACAAAATGTGCAATTGCAAAAATTTTCCAGGAGAAATACTTCATTTTCTGGAACAATTTCAAAGGTGTCAATACTTTTGTCCATGATTGTGTAATGTGTTCTTCACAGTTCACCAACATACTCAGAATTCTGTTATCTAAACAGCACTAGAACATGGATGCTAGAAATGATTGTAAGAAGTTGAACACGTCACTTTTTTCTAAAAATGAAATATACCGTAACTGACTTCCATATTCTACAATTCTCTTCTGACTTGCTATTTTGGTGAATAATTGCAAACACTATGAAATAGTTGTAGAGCATCTTTTCTGAGGACTTTACAATGTGACATTCCTCATTAATTCTGAATAAATTGATAGTTCTGTGTTACCTGTAAAAGATAGGGGGTGTCCATAACATACTGCCTGCTAGTACCGCACAATGTATGGACACACTCCTTTGACAGGGTGATTTGTAACACCCAATTATCGATTTATTTATATATTTCTTGGAGAAAAACAGAGGAACAGATTCTAGGACAAGATGATCCAGATGTATTGTTCTGTAGGGAATACAAGTGTTTTATACATGACTAAAATAGACATCTCTAATAAAAAAATACTGTATATCGCTATTTGAAAGATGATTAAAACACCCTTGTATAATTATGAATATTATGCAAAACAGTTCCCCTCTTCTTTCTACAAGCATATTTTAGATATTTCCTCCATGAGGGGGACAAGCTGAGAAAGTTCTACTATTTTGTATTGTACAGTATTTGTTATGGACATCATGCTGCCGAGACCATAATACACCTGTGTTCTCTCCTGCCAGGGCTGAATTTGTTGGCTTTTGTCACCATCGTCTTTTCCTACAGCAGCATGTTTTACTCTATTCACAAGACGGGTGCCAAAACAGCAGAGCGCAGTGTACTCTCTCGAGAGGTGACCATAGCCAAGAGGTTCTTCTTCATTGTGTTCACCGATGCCCTCTGCTGGATTCCCATCTTTTTATTGAAGGCTGTTTCACTCACAGAGGCAGAGATTCCAGGTAAGATCATCATATAACTTAGATCGAAATAGTGAATAGAAATCCAGTATAGGATAACATTATATAGTGCCTCAAATCTGCCGTATTCTCCCCAAAGTGTTACTTTAGATTAATAAAACTTTAACATATAGTGTAAGTGAAGTTGAAATGGAAGAAATATAATATAGTCTAAGTGGTGTAGCAAGGGTTGTCAGTGCACAGGTCAAGGCAAGTATTTTGCATCTCCTAACCGGTGGATCATTACTTGTTTTTCAGTAGCTTCCACCAGTCCAGTGCTTGCCCCTAATCCCCAAGAACACGATTACTCCTATAATTTTAGTTTGAGATTTGACCCTCTAGTTTTCTTCAGCTTTTTGCTGAAATCCAACCTTAAATTTTGAAAAAAAGAATTTGTGCTGTTATTTCTATTTACTTTTCTTATTGTATTTTTGTGTTTCTCTATGAATCTGTGTTAATATCGTAGAACTAAACATACCTCTATCTCTGACCTTCGTCGTAGCCCTAACCCTAGCCATAGTCTAGCATTCAAGATGAATTTGTCATGAGCTGCGCCTGCTTTGCTCTGCATAGGTGGTGACCAAGATGACAAAGCTCACTTCATCATACTGAGAGATGTGATCCCGGCCGCTGACTGTGCAGAGCTCAGCAGCCAAGGATAAAATCATCTAGACTGCTGTGCTCTGCATAGTAACCTGTGGTATCAACAGCTTTAGGCTGCTTTACACATCTAGATCGCTAGCTGCCAAAAATCTTTCAAAGAACTTCACTCCTAAATAAACTTCATATATGAGTAAGCCCTGAAATTCAAATGTTTTAAAGAAATGAGTGGGCTTACACACGTTTGGGGAAACGCAACACATTTTGTCTGTTGTTGCTGCTGTTTTGGAGCCAAAGACAGAAGTGACTTTTCTTCTTACTGAAACTGCTTTTGCTTAAAAAAAAAAAAAAAACTACCGGTACATTCAAAACTGCAGTGGCTGAATAGGTTGTTAGTGTACACACTTGTCTAGCATAAGTGAAAGTTTGCGAACGCAAAAGCCACAAACAATCGTTCTTTTTTTAAATGTAATGTCTGACTTTGATAATTTCACTTCACAAAAGGAGCTAATTTAATAAACAGCTAATGCCAGAAATTTGGTGTGGAACTCTTTGAAAAAGGTTTTTGAGTTTTTACTCCAGCTACGTCAAATTTTTGAAAAGTTAAATTGGAAGGAAGTGTCTAAGTGCGACCCAACAAATCCATCATAAGTAGTGTAAATTGTGTCAGAAATTACCCAAGTACATTTATTATGCTGTCGCTTGGCAGCTGAAGGATGCCCCAAATTCAGTTGGAGGCACATTTCTCGTAAATATTTTGGCACATCTTACTTCAACGCACTCTGGATCAAGACTGGCATACATAACACCAGTATTGATGAATTGACCCTATTACATTACCACAAGATTAGTATGCTTGGTTCCTTCAAATTTTGATATGCACTGTAATGCTTCTCTCTATTCCTAGGTACAATTACCTCCTGGGTGGTCATCTTTATTTTGCCAATAAACAGTGCCCTGAATCCCATTCTGTACACAATGACAACCTCCTCCTTCCAGGAGAAGCTCAAACTATGTTTACAAAGTAAAAGACACCAACTGCAGGAGTCGGGAAAAAGCTTTACATTGGTATCCATTCACACCAACACAGCTTAGCCCTGGTTGACCTTTGAACACTTGCTTGAAACCTGTAGTACTCATTTCATGATTTAATTTTGTGCCTTTCATAAAATCATGGGCATCCATCCAGTCTTGTGACCGATGCCGAGAGAGTGAGAGTTCTCATAACACAATGAGTTTTCTCCTAAAGCTATGGCTGATTGGAAGCACCAAGAGCTCTACTGAATGCCCCTGCTTCCTATGGAAACAATGAATAAGTGACCACTGAGCAGATATGATGAGTACTGGAGTCATCTAATCATCAATCAGAAACATAAAAACAGAAGATTGTACTCATATGTCAAGAAGGTCGTCCTGGTCTATGAGACTAGAAACACGCATAGAATCACCTGGAGGTGAACCCTTTGACTGTGAGGCTCAATTTTTATTATAAAAGAAAATCATAGAGGATCTTGCCAGTTATCCTCAAACTCAAGGTCAATGGTTGGATTTAAAGATTATAGAGCGTTAAGCTGTTGTAAGAGAAAACCAATGTGAATTCTGTATAAATAGACCTGTACATATATTTATAACATTTCTTATGAAGAGATCTGATGTATTATAATTTTGACAACTAGGTGTATGATATTGATATGCTTTTAAAGAGGATATTTCACCAGTTTGAGCATACTAAACTGGCCACATCACGGAATAAGTGGCCGCAGAAGTGATATAAAATGTACTTTTTTTTTAATTTCTCATTTCCGTTGCAGAGATATTAGCTTGCAAAGTTTAGTTTATAATTTATGATAACCCAACAGGGCATTACCAGAGATTTTCCTCTGGTTACTTGAACTTTTGCCCCTACATGAAGCTGTCCAATCATAGACAGGAGGTTTCATACAGGGTAAATAAGAACACGCCCACTGAAGGTCAAAAGAACAAACATTCTCCTGTGACATGTTATGAGGCACAGCTCTGCTCTCAGCCCTGATACCTGCAGCTTCTGAGTATTGTAGAGCAGAGCTGAGTGTGATTAGACCTTCAGCTTTGATCTCAGCCAGTGTGGGGGAAGCTGAGCTAAATGTGATCACAAACACTTCTGCAGCTCTCCTCTCAAAGTGCTGTCAGTTCTTCTGTCCTACTGGTGTTTTCTTTTTTTCCCCCCTGCATGATGCCTCCAGCTTATGATTAGTCAACATCATGTAAGGAAGAAGTACACAGCCCCAGAAAAAAATCTATAGTACCGCACCATTGGGTGCATCATGAATTATCATCTAAACTTTACAGGATAATATCTCCACAATGAAGGCAAAAAATTAGGATTAAAAACTAAGCTTTATTCAGCTCTGCAGCCACTATTCCATGATATTACCAGTTTAATATGCTCAAACTGGTAAAACATCAGAAGTATTGATTAGTTTGCCCAAAACTGAAAGGTTTGAAGACAAAATAGATTTGTTTTCTCATAATAGAGCGGACTAAGGTATTCCACTTAAAGTTTCTTAAATATTTTTTTTTGTAATAGGTTAGTTAGTTTTTATTTTGGTATGTTGATAGAAGTTCCAGGATTAAGAAATAAAATGGCTTTAAATTATTTGTATAAATATGTTCTCCAAAAATGAGAAAAAAGTGCAAACAAGACTCCCTATCATGATCGACAGTCCTTTGCTCCATCATGTGCACAGTCGTTCCTGGGCAAATAGAAAGCCACATTCATTTTTGCAGAACCAATGAGCTAGTGGCATCCAAACATTGGCTTCTGGCTCAGGTTCATAGCTAATATGTTTGTTTTATTGAGGAGTACAAAATTCATTAACTTACTGGGTCTAAGATTTGTTTTATGACACTTAGCCAGAAACACTTCTGTTTTTGAATGTCTTAATTTCCAGAGGCCCAAATAAGTAAATACAGAGATCTTTAGTGAGAAAATCGCCACAAATAGTCTATCCTATTCAGTAAAGAATGACATCCTCAGGACTTACGGGCAAAATGAAATTACTCCAACTGTTCCAGTTTTTCTAGGCAGATGGAGGACTTGAAGAACCATTTCCTTGAACAAGGCTAATCAGATAAGATCTTGTGGGAAGCATTTTTGGCAGCCACTCTGTATCATCTACAGGGATACATTTTTAGGTACAAGGAAATCTGGGTAATCAGAATATTTGATGAAGCCCATAAAGAAATCAGGGGCATGCTAAGAAAAAAAAAACCCTGGGATATCCTTTTAGTTGATAAGGCTTAAAAGAAAAAAAAACTTCAGTTAAATTGCTATGTGACGTCCGATTTCACTTGAAGAATAGAATGGATCATAGAACCAGTTGTACAGCCGGTTTTTCAACATGACAACACCAGGCCGCATGTTGTTCATGCTACTGTAATCAGCCTGCATGGCTTAAACGTGCTATCATGGCCCGCTGTGTCTCCAGACATGTCTCCAGTTTAGTACATCTGGGACGTTAGTCGTCAGAAATTGAAAAAGAAGCTGCCAACTGCGGATTTTGATGATTTACATGCTCAAGTGCATTCAGCTTGGCAGAACATTCCTCAGACAACCATTAATAACATCATTGATAACTTGCCAAGTCATGTAAGTACGTGTATTTCTACGGTGGCGTTCATACTCGATACTGAATAAATCTTGGTGTTTTAAACATTTTGTTTCCATTTTTCATCATATGCGTATTATTAATATGTTTATCTATCCTGTGATTTCCATAATTCTATGACATTTCCTTCTTAGTTTTGCAATAGCGTTGTTGATGAGTGTATATTCAGTCCTGTACAAAAAGTTTTATTTAAGTGTGGGAAAAAAAATGCTGCAAAGAGAATTAAAAAAAAAAAAAAATTATATAGTGTGTTAATGTTAATACAGGGTGGGTCATTTGTATGGATACATCTGGGTGGGCCATTTCTAAAGTTGGATCCAAAATGGATGACTTCAAAATGGCCACCATGGTAACCACCCATCTTGAAAAGTTTTCCCCCTCCCATAAACTAATGTGCCACAAACAGGAAGTTGATATCACCAACCATTCCCATTTTATTTACGTGTATCCAGATACATGGTCCACCAGGTCTATCCATATAAATAGCCCACCCTGTAGATTCATTTTGTATTCTGCTAATCGTTAAAAATAATGAAAGACTCTTTTAAAAAGCAACCATTGCTTCGCTTTTTATTTCATAAATTAATAGAGCTCGCAGAAATGAGAAACTTTGTAATACCGTATATATTCGAGTATAAGCCGAGGCACTTACTATACTTTTGCCACGGAAAATTGGGTAAGCTTATTGACTCGAGTATAAGCCGGGTATGCATTGTCCCTCTCATCCCTGTCTTGCTATGTGTGGTTCTCCCTGTCCTGTCCTGATATGCGTGGCTCCCTCTGTTGTATGCATGGCTCGGCTTCCCCCCTTCCCCTCGTTGTATGCATGGCTCACATTGCCCCATCATACTTGCCCTCCTCTCTCCTGCATGCATCTCCGTTGTGCTGGCGGCTCTCCTTTCCTCGGCTCAGCGGTCACGTGGTACCACTCATTAAAGTAATGAATATGCGCTCCACACCTATGGGAGTGGAGATGGGTCCATATTCATTACCTTAATGAGCGGTACCATGTGACCAATCAGGAGAGGAGAGCTGGGACAACGAAGGTGCAGGGAAGGAGATGCAGGGACAGAGCATGAGTATGATGTCTTCTGTTAGCCGGGGGCTGCAGCTGTCACTGTGCCAGAGCCGCCAGCTCCTGCCACTGCTACACTGCTCCCCCACCAGCGTTATGGACAATTGAATCGTGTAAGTCGAGGGGGGTGTTTTCAGCACAAAAAAATTGTGCTGAAAATCTCGGCTTATACACGAGTATATACGGTATATATTATTAGATAAATCTGCTTCTTTCTCTGCCAGGACTGAATAATCATTCTTAAAATTCTCAATTTATGTGTAAAATCTGGAAATAAATCTGCATTCCATTATGAAGTAGACAAGGAGGTAGGTTCCAAATATCATCTGTGGATGTAAAATAATGACTCAGGTTAACTGTCACGCCAATTGTGGGTGCTGCATGTGGAAACAAATAAAAGTTTACCAAAGTCTAAGGACACATGATGGAGTACATTTGTCTTTATTTGGCAAATGGGACGAGTTTCAGCCCATCCAAAGATTTAATCAACAATTGCAAGAGTGAATATACATCATATGTAGGGATGTGACATTTATCTAATATGTTTTGCTAAATATCCTTTATTTATGTAATGTGATACTGCTACACTCACTGGTGTATTATCACTTTTATAGTTTGGTACTGCTACACTAATAATGTGTATTACCATTCGTGCTAAATGTATTTGGCACTTTTCCCCAACCCCTTTAAGAATATTTAATGTCATGAAAAATGTGTATAATATCCCTGTTATATATAGGGAAAGGGATTTACCCTGGGTTGGCCACTAGATGGGAGTATATTTTAAAGGGGAAGTATTACTCTAGTTTGGTCACTAGATGAGGGCATTACAGGGTTAGCCTTATAGCACAGTGTTAGGTAGGATAGGATATAGTTAACATAGGAGGGGCACAGTGGGATAAAGTAAGTGATGTCATCCTGGTCAGTTCAGTTGGGGCTGGGCACCCGTGTAGCTCATGTGGGCTGGCTAGCTCAGGGCAACACTGTGCCATGCAATGTTCAAGGATAGTGAGACCCAAACTATAGCATCCTGGGGCCAGTTCTCATCTGAAGGAACAGCAGCAGCAGTGCTAGTGGATACAATATTACTGGGACTGTATTTGCTAAGAGGCTAAGCAGAACGGTCAGGTCGCTCATCATGTGGCAGATTTTTGCTCGGGCAGCGGTCCTTAGATCTGGAGCGAAGCGGCTGAGGACACCCCCACACGAGACAAGGTCTGGACAGAGAGGATGCTGAGGGACCGAAAGGTACGGTCTGTTCCGGTAATGAGCTTATTGAAAGGGAAAGAAGAAAAGGGACAGAGAGAACATTGCCTGTTGATGATACTGGAAATACCCTGGATGCGCTGAGTAAAGCTGTTGATGTTGAAGTTAAACTGGACTGTGTCTCAGTTATTGTGAAGACCACATGCTCGGAGAAACTCGAGTAATGAGCACACTCGCTCATCACTAATAGACAGACATTAGATTCAAAGGGGCTTATGGCTAAGTTCACACTAGGCGTTTTTGCACTTTTTTAATGTAAATTTTCAGCTGTGTTTTTAATAAAATCTCATGCACACAGCTTGTTTTTTTGTCATCAGGATTTTTCACATTGCGTGGTTTTTTTTTTACACAACAGAGCATGTCACTTCTTTCGGTGTTTTTCACTCGATGACTTGAATGGGTGGTGAAAAACGCTAAAGAAACGCACCAAAAACGCAGGTATCAGGTTTTGCATCGTTTTTCGTGCCAAAACCTGATTCTATAGAATTGGACTTTTTTAAAACACTAAACCCTATTAGCATGCACAAGAGACAAATCTAGCATGCCAAAACAGCCACACAAAATGCATAAAATAAACCAAGGAAACATTTTTTTCTGCAGCTTTATTAAAGCCAAGAGATCAAATTTTGCTGACGAAAAAAAACAAAAAAAACACCTAGTGTGAACTTACCCTAACAAAGAATATGAGATTAGTAGATTAATATGATATATAAAACTCCTTTTTCCCTTTTAGACATTACAGATATGCTGATCAAGTAATTCAAAATTGAGAATCATTAATTATTATGGAGTTAGGCTCGATTGATGGATGGTACTAATGCTCACTGTATATCGATAGAATTTAATATAATACATGTCAGGGATTGTCAATTTAAAGAATGATTTTTCATTATATCATCCTTAATCATTAGAATTATGATATGATTTGATATGTATTTTTGTAAACAATCATAAGATATTTTCACAATATATCGGTGCCTGTTGAGAACTTTTTTGCTTAATATCAATTTATATTTTTTTTTATTTCAGATCCATAAACTATTCTCTCAACACAAACTAATGTCACTTCCATATGATTCCTTTATATATGCTGTATGTTCACTCTTTCAATGGTTGATAAAAGCTTTGAATGGTCTGAAACGCATCCTACTACTTGCTGAATAAAGACAAGTTTACTGCATCTTCTGTGGATGGATCTTGTACGAATTCTTCTATTTCTTCAGGTAATCGTGACACCCCAGGAATCCGGTTGTCACAGTAGTATTGCCTGCCTCTCTGGGAGGGTGATGCCATGCCTGGAAGCAAGAAGGAATCCCCTTGGCAGGTAACACTTACATACAATCACTTTTCTGACTCCAGGCTAGAAGGGGGAGCTCTAGACCCGTTTTCAGGGTAGCTTCCCTATAAGTTCTGGCTTGGAGGAGCTAGAAGTCAGTCTGTGTGAGACAGTGAAGAGAGAGGAAGCACATGAGGAGAGAGAAACTGGAGTGGAGCTGCGATTGGGCTCACTCCATGTTTGAGCGCAAGAAACCAGACCCCAGGGTCCGAGGTTGTGTGGGAACTGTATGTCCTACAGCAGAAACCAGAGGGTAGGAGATTGCAGGTCTCCTGGCTACAACTACACCAGAAGGCACAGCAACAGATTAGAGCCCGGAGTCACCACGAGAGAGGGACACCTGTAAAAAGACTCGAGTTGCCTGCCATGCGGGTAGTGTTCCA
This sequence comes from Ranitomeya variabilis, assembly GCF_051348905.1. NCBI lineage: Eukaryota > Metazoa > Chordata > Amphibia > Anura > Dendrobatidae > Ranitomeya > Ranitomeya variabilis. The sequence goes on along the minus strand of NC_135233.1, from coordinate 268,133,654 downwards.
TCTAAGGGACAGATTGAGAGGGGGACTTGAGGAAAGCTAATGCATCAAGAACCTAGAATTCAGTGCAGAAAGGAAGACTTCCAACCTCTCCTGGCTAGGGGGATTCCAAATAGCTTCCAGGCTTCCCAGATTTCAAGATCACCTGTAACCTGTGCTTTGGACTGCAATTTCACCAGTAAAAGGTAAAGAGACTGCAACCCGGTGTCTTCCAATTCTTTCCTGCACTTCATCATCTATCATCCCTTACCAAATCCACTGGGAGCCCTGGGGACCAAGCTGTACCTGTGGGGAGCTGTATCAACCTTGCTGCAATACCATCAGCCCTAGTGGACCCCTTTAAGCAGCGTCAGCTACCTCTGGTCGAGAACCACAGGTGGCGTCACGAGCATTAGACTTTATTTTTCCACCACAATTTAAATCCCTTTTATTGGATGCCCAGGGCCATGGATCGGGTCACTGCTGCTGTGACACATCCCCTTTAAGAACTGTGCCGACCCGGTACCGAGTACCCCACGGTCCTAGCGGGTTCTTCATAATCACAGACAGACTCAATGATGTTGAGATCAGGGCTGTGTGTTTCATCACTCCCAGGACCCTTTGTTCTTCTTTATGCTATAGTTTTTATTGATATTAGTTGTATATTTAGGGATGTGGTCTAGCTGCAGATTAAATTTGGAGCCAATCAGGGGGCGTGGCCTGGAGCTTGAGAGGAACAGACGTGTGTGGCAAGAGCTCCCTAGTATTTTGTACCTAGGGACCCCAAAATCGTGTTCCAGCCCCTGGAAATTCCACCACGGAGAGCCCAAGGTGTCTGTGAAGAGACGCCACCTGAACCCAGCGCTGAGAGAAGCTCAGCACCTCACAGAGAAGGCGCAAGCAGGAACACGCGGTGCCGCAGTCAGACGGCACCATCATTGTTTCCCTCTGCCGCCCCTTCAGTGAAGGAGCTCCATCAACAGAAGAGCACCACACCGCAGAGCCCCGGAAGCGAGCACAAAGTCGTGAGGAGGGGAGGGGGATCGCGGCACCTAACGGCAGGTCCGGTGAGTCGGGAATCATTAGCGGCGCAGGGGGAGACCGCCCGTCCTCCAGCAGCCAGCATTACACAGAGGCTGCAGCAGTCCGGTCCACTCACCCAGGGGAGGACTACCTCACCGCCCGTCCTTATCGTCCCCCCACCCTCACCTCCTCCATCCCAGCCCTGTCAGACGTGGGTGAGGAGAGGAAGCCTGCGGGGAATCAGAGCGGCAGAGGTGCTGGCCCCTCCCCCGTCTCTAGGACTGTATTCTGGCGCTAATCGCCGCCATTACAAGCAGGAGCGCCCCCTCCCCCTCCTCCATAACACCCCGCAAAAGTAAAGAATCTCCCTGCCTGCACTGTGGCCTGACACAGCAGAGCGGTCGAGCATAGAAGACCCAGAGAGAACGATCGCTGCCGCAGACATTCCCCCTCCCTCCTCCTACACAGCATACCGACGAGAGGGAGAGAAAAAAAAAAAAAAAGTCTCCCTGACCGCTCTGTGACCTGATACGGCTGAGCGGCTACTCACAGGGGACATTAACAGAGGAAGGTGAAGTTCCCTGAGAGCCCATAGTCTGCACCTAGCGCCACCTCAGTGCTGCAGACCAGATCAGAGGAGCCGGAGATAGGAGGTCCCGAATCCAGCACACCGGAGCCCCTGCACTCTGTATATCATATCCCTGATTTTGGGGGCTTGGCTCACTTCTCAGCAGGGGTGTGCAATTTTGGGAGGTATAAGTCCCTGTGGGCTCTGATGATACAGCTATAGGAAGAGGTGACACGATCCTCCCCCCTGAAATTACTGTTGCTTAGTCACAAACACAAACTAATTAGTGTGAGACCCCCGGAATCCTACTGCTGCTCTGAGAACGAGGCTTTTCAATTCTGCAGAAAGCAGTGGGCGCTATAGCCGGGACTGACCGCACTGAGAGCTGTAACAGTAGCTTCCAATCCACGCGGCCATCCCCTACATGAGGCTCATCTTGCAAATAAGTGAAATCAGCAAATAGATAAAACTTTATTGACGGGGCGCATGTGCAGAGTACGGCAATGACAGACATGTTGTGCTGAGCTCCGCTACCCGACGGACCCCATTCAACCCTTTCCATCGACCGAAGCATTCTAAAAACTCCCCTCTCGGGGGCGGTCTGTCTTTAAGAGCAGGGCAATCCGTAATGCCGAGAAAAGGGGGCGCAGCACAGCCGACGGGCCGCACCATCCCAGACCTCTTTACGAACGGCACCCCCTCCAAAATGGCTGCAGCAACTAATCCTCCGTCTGCCTCTGCAACTCAGGGTAACGGGGGTACAGAGCGGGACGATACTTCCTCACACTCTGAAGCAATGATTTCAACGGCCGCCCTCACGAGGTCCTTACAAGAAACCTTTAGAGAGGAGCTTACCACCGCCATGCAGGGTATCTCATCCCAGCTGCAAGACCTGGCACAGCGCACAAACAATTTGGAGGAAAAAATGGACGTTGTCTCTGACGCACTGGAGGAGGACCAGGAGACCCTCAAACGACATACTGACCGTATTACTGAGTTGGAATTGAGATGTGAAGATTATGAGAATAGGTCCAGAAGAAGCAACATTCGAATTAGAGGGCTTCCTGAACATGTGGTTGCCCTTAAAGATACAGCAGCAGCCCTTTTTACAGCCCTCCTGCCTGACCTAGACCCGGCCCTTCTCCATATTACAAGAATACACAGGGCACTGGGTAAACCAAGATCTACTGTTATGCCCAGAGATGTAATACTAAAGATGCACTATGAGGAGACCCGTGATCAGATCTTGCTAGCGGCTAGAAACCAACCTACCTTACCTGGCCTACCAGACTCAGTGCACATTTATGCAGACATTGCGCCCTCTACATTGGCCAGAAGAAGGGCCCTCAGGCCAATTACTACCTCCCTACAAGAGGCTCAGATTAAATACAAGTGGGGTTTTCCATTCGCTCTTATCTTCACTTTCAAGTCTCAGCTCTATACATGCCGGTCACTAGAGGAAGGAACCCAGGCCTTGATCAAGGCTAATATTCCACTATCTTCAGAGACTCCCTCGCTTCCGCAAAGAAAACCCAGGCCAACAAGGGAATGGACAGCCCATCCCAGAACAAGAAGTCAAGACACTCAGATTACCTGATCTGCATAACTCAAGATTTGATAACCCCAAAATCATTCATGTTTTTCTAGGTTATGTTTATGGGGCCTGTTGTTGAACTTGCCCTGCTCTGGATTTAGACTAATCACCTAGCAGTTAATGTTCGGTCTACCTACAGTTGTATTACCTACTAATGCATTATTCAGTTCCCTTTTCCCTACCCCTCCTTCTTTTGTAATTCCCCCTCCCTCCCCATCCTTCCCCCCATCCCCCTTCCCTCCCCCCTCCCCTCCCTCTCTCCCCCCCCCCTTTTTTTTTTTTTTTTTTTTCCACTCCCTTCCCCTCCCCCCCTCTTATCCCCTTTCCCTCTCACCCTCTTATCCCCCCTCCCCCCTCTTATCCTCTTCCCCCCCTCCTCTCTCCCCTCTTCTTATCCTCTTCCCCCCCTCCCTCCCTCTTCTCCCCTTTTTTTTTTTTTCTTTTTTTCTTTTTTTTTTTTTCTCTCCCCTCTCCCATCCCTTTTCCCTTCCCCTTCTCTCCCCCTCCATCCCCTTATTATACAGTCAACCTTATATGATTCAAGGGTTGGGGTTCTAAGGGTTGTATCATGCTGCCCAACCCTGGTGATTTTTGGCGTCCCTTTTAATATGGGACCCCAGATCGCCATATTTTGTGGGCTCAATGCCCTTTGGAAAACTTATGTTATGTTTTGTGTCGACGTCCTCCCCCTGTTTGTCTCTTTCCCTTTGTTTCTACTTAGAGATTTTGACTGTGATGGTGGATTCGTAGGCCGAGGTCGGGTGGGGGATGATGGCTTGCCTTCTTTTAGCAATGCTCACTTAACCAAACATGTGTAGGGTGCTCTCCCATAATGTCAGGGGCTTCAACTCACCTGTAAAACGCAAAAAAGCCTTTCTAGATTATCAGAAGCACAATCCGGATGTAATATGCATTCAGGAAACCCATTTTTCCAATTCATCCCAACCCAAATTCCTGGACACACACTATTCAAAATTTTTCCTTTCAACTTGGGACCGTAAAACTAGGGGTGTGGCTATTTTAATCAAAAACAGCCTTCCATTCCAACCCACCAACACGTATTCCGACCCTGAGGGCAGATTCATTATCTTGATGGGAACCCTGCAAGGTCTAAATATATGCATTGTTAATAGTTACCTGCCAACGGCCACTCAGACTCGGGTCATGCGTTTAATCTTATCAAAGTTAGCCTCACTCTCATATCATCACCTTATCTGGTGTGGCGACTTTAATCTCACTCTCAGCCCGTCGCTCGACAGCAGTTCTCTGAATCGAGTAGACATATCAAAAATAGACAGGAAAAAGATCCTACAAATGCTGAAAGTGAATTGTCTGGCCGATATCTGGCGAGAACAAAATGGCCCTCAGAGGGGGTATACATACTTTTCACCTGCACAAAAATCCTATTCCAGGATTGACCTACATCTCGCATCCTCCAGAACACTCCCTTCGGTTTTATTCTCCCGACATATAGTATCGTCTTGGTCAGACCACGATGCTGTCCTGTCTGCATTTAACTTTGCCATTACCTCTTCTAGACTCTTCAGGTGGAGACTGAATGAATCCCAACTAGTAGACCCATCGGTTTTGTCTTCCATAAAGGATGAGCTGAATCTATATTTCCAAACCAACAATACTGCAGAGGTGTCCCCGGGAAATGTGTGGATGGCACACAAAAAATTTATAACAGGGACCCTAATTAAAATTGCTTCTAGCAAAAAAAAGCAAAGGTCCGAGCTACAATCACAATTAGAAAATAAACTCTCAAAATTAGAACAGGCAAACCAAAACCTCCCCTCACTTTATCTAATTAAGAAAATTCGTGAAACTAAATTACAACTCAATACCATTCTAACCAATAGATCAGAAAGAGCCCTGGCTTGGACTAAATCTACTTTTCACAAACATGCAAACAAACCAAGCAGCATGTTGGCCCGTAAACTTAAGAGTAGAGAGCTCCTGAATAATATCCCCCACATTAAAGATTCTTCAGGCCGTATCACAGCCCACCCTGATGCAATATATAAAACGTTCCACCAATTTTATCAAAATCTTTACTCCCTCCCACGGCCTCCTTCTCCAACTCGCATCCAGAATTTCCTCAAAGACCTGACGTTACCTAAAGTCCCAAATTCTGATATAGCACATCTTCAAGCTCCAATCGACTCTGAAGAAATAAAAACAACGATCAAAAATTTAAAAAAAAATAAGGCTCCAGGGCCTGACGGGCTCACAGCGCAGTACTACAAAAAATTGGACAGCATACTTATACCTCATATACAAAACTTCTGTAACGCTTTATTAAACGGAGCCCAAATGCCATCTGAATTTTACGTTGCCCACGTCACTGTAATTCCAAAACCGAAGAAAGATCACCTTTACCCCAAAAACTACAGGCCTATCTCACTACTAAACATAGACTTAAAAATTTTTACATCTATAATCACAGCCAGAATAAATAAAATACTGCCTACCCTAATTCATCGGGATCAAGTGGGGTTCATTCCCAGAAGACAGGGTCCAGACAATATTAGGAGGAACCTTAATTTAATACATTTAGCTAATCACTCCAAACAGCCCCTACTCTTGTTAGCACTCGATATAGAGAAAGCCTTTGATTCGGTGTCGTGGTCGTACTTGTTCGAAGTACTTGCGAAATTTGGCTTTCCAAGCGGTTTCACTTCCTGCCTTAAACTCCTATACGACCGCCCCACGGCTTACCTAAAGTTACCCTCAAATCAGCCTACCCCTATTAACATCCAACGTGGCACCAGGCAAGGATGCCCGCTTTCCCCAGCTTTATTCGCCCTAGCCATGGAGCCATTAGCGGAAGCCATCAGAACTAACCCTAACATTAATGGACCTACAATTAAAGGTGACCACTACAAGGCTAGCCTCTTTGCAGATGATCTGCTTTTATCCTTAGTTAATCCCATAATTACACTCCCAAATCTTTTTGTCGCCCTCCATGAATTTGAACTGGTCTCAGGCCTCAAGATTAATGTAGATAAATCTGAAGCCCTGTTTATTAACACTCCCAGGGACACACAAAACAACATAACAGCGCAATTCAACTTTACCAGAAATGAGCAATACTTAACCTATCTCGGCATTAATCTAACTTCCCATAGGTCGACTTTATTTAAATGGAACTATGCTCCCTTAATTTCTAACCTCAAATCGGACCTTGCCAGATGGTCATCCATGCCCTTATCCTGGTTGGGTAGACTCCATGCCATCAAGATGGTTTCCTTACCACGTTTTCTGTATGTTTTTCGATCCTTGCCCATTCCTCTCCCCGCCAAAACGTTGCTTGATATCCACAACATGATTTCTAAATTCATTTGGCAGGGGAAGAGGCCTAGAATAAGGCTTAAGACTATGTTTATCAACAGGAGACGGGGGGGTCTGTCCCTACCCAACTTCACCTTATATTATAGAGCGGCCCAACTAGCCCAGCTAATAGGTGCTAATGCAGACAAACACAGCACACCCAGATGGGTGAATCTCGAATCACACCTCCTTTCCCCATTTACCCTTCCGGGCCTCATGTGGACGCTGCAGAGACTCCCGAAAGGGATTCATAAGTCAGCCCCTTTTACAGCACACTCCCTGATGCTATGGAGGAAGGAGAGATTTAAACATTCCCTGCAGTCCAGGTCCTCCTTAATGACGCATATTTTTCACAATCCGGCTTTCTCCCCAGGGTTGGATCCTCGCCCTTTCAATTGGTGGACATCTAGAGGTTTAATTACCCTCAAACAGCTTACCTCTCCATTTAACACTCTACTCACTAAGCAAGAGTTCATCCAAAAATACTCTCCACCAAGCTCTGAAATATTACGTATCATCCAAATTTTTCATTTTGCTGAACAGATTCTGGGACATGGTACCACACACTGCCCATCAGGTTATGAACAAATATGCTTAAGTGACCCACTGGGCGGGGGAGCTATCTCTTTAATTTATTCGAACCTAAATGCAATACCAGAAGATGTAAAACTGAAATATATGGTACAGTGGGAAAATGACTTCAATAAGATATTGTCCCCATCAGATTGGCAAAAATGTTGTTGCTCCCTCACTAAGGGCAGTCTCCAGACTTCTATAGTTGAGACGTCTATCAAACTTCTACATAGAACATATCTGGTCCCGAGCAAGCTTCATGCTATCTTTTCAAACATATCGGATCGGTGTTTTAGAGGATGTGGCGCTCTGGGAGACCTGAGGCATACGTGGTGGGATTGCCCGGTTGTGTCCGCCTTTTGGTCAAAAATCAAATCTATTGTAGAAGAGCTGTATGGTGGAGCGATCCAGTTAGAAATAACAGTGTTCCTACTGGGGGCCAGATATCCGGGCTTCTCCAACAAGCTTCATAATTTAGTTAATCAACTATTTCTTGCTGCTAAGCTGCACATTGCAGCGAAATGGAAAACAGCTACCCTATCTCTCTCCCCAGTAATTGACAAGATGAACACTATCATGCTATGTGAACGAATACAAGCTACAAGAGAGGACTCCTGGGAGACATATTATAAAATGTGGAGACCATGGATTGAAAGGAATCCTAACAGTAATCTTGATCAAATTTTAGCATTATCCCTATGAGGCTAATCTAATATCCGATGGTTTCTATTAGACTTGCTCCTTATACCTGACCATTGATTGTTTGATTGGTACCGCTATGATGCAGTTATGGATCTCTTATTTCCCCCCTTTCCTTCTTGTTTTTTTCCATTTACCTGTCTTTGTCTATGTGTTTATTTGTATTGTTTAAATACCATTAAAGTTATTCTGGAATTTGATAATATTTAAGTATATTCCCCTGCGCGGGATTTTGTTGTAAAGCTTTCTGGATTTATCTTGAAAATAAAATAAAAACTTGTTGAAACTAAATTTGGAGCCAATCAGATGCCTCCCTAAGGGTATTAAATGATGGATAAGTGTTTACCTATATTTCTCAGCATTGAGTAGACCAAGAACTGAGCAAGTTTGAGGGCCATAGACACAATGATCGGCTAAGGAAACTCAGTGCAGCCGATAAAAGACATCATTCATTCTTCCAATTGAAGTAGGAAGATGTCCAGGAGTGCCCTCAGCGCAGATCTGGCAGTAACTAGTGGGATCCAGCTACAACCATCTACAGTTAAGAGAAGTATGGCCAGAAATGGTCTTCATGATAAATTTGCTGCCAAAAACCATACCTTCATTGTAGAGGCAAGGCCAAGCGACTCATATGTATAGAAACTGGGGATGCAGAAAAATAGAAGCAGGGGCTTTGGACTGAGGAGTCGAAGTTTGCAATACTTGGTTATAAAAGAAGTCCGTTTGTTCGCTGAAGGTCTGAAGAGCTGCACAGCAATGATTCTGTAAGGAACAATGAAGCATGGTGGAAGAACCTTTGGGCTGCATTTCAGCAAATGGAGTTGGGGATTTTGTCAGAATTATTGGTGTCTTCAGTGCTGAGAAATGCAGACAGATACTTATTAGTGATGAGCGAATATACTCGTTACTCGAGATTTCCCGAGCATGCTCGGGTGTCCTCCGAGTATTTTTTAGTGCTCGGAGATTTAGTTTTCTTCGCCGCAGCTGAATGATTTACATCTGTTAGCCAGCATAAGTTCATGTGGGGGTTGCCTGGTTGCTAGGGAATCCCCACATGTACTTATACTGGCTAACAGATGTAAATCATTCAGCTGCGGCAAGAAAAACGAAATCTCCAAGCACTAAAAAATACTCGGAGGTCACCCAAGCGTGCTCGGGAAATCTCGAGTAACGAGTATATTCGCTCATCACTAATACTTATCCATCATGCAATATTATAAGGGAGGCATCTAATTGGTCTAAATTTATTCTGCAGCAGAACATTCCCAAATATACAACCAATGTCATTAAAAACTATATTTTGCCTAAAGAAAAAAAAAAGTCCTGGAAGTGATGATATGGCCCACACACAGCTCTGATCTCATTATTATCGAGTCTGTCTGGGATTACATGAAGAGAAAAGAAATTGCTTTGGCATCAAAGCCGCTCCAAAAATGACCAAAAACTCAGGAGGTAAGCAAGTGTCTAGAAGACGCTGTGTGCCCATAACCTAACTTTGCAGTATTTTTCCCACACTTGCATAAAACTTTTGCACAGTACTTATTGTGCATATAATTAACAGAGGAGCCCCAGCAGTTGTTTATGAGCACTTTCAGCAGCGGTAGCTTTCTATGAGCAAACTCAGTGTTTTCAACATCTCTATGATGTGACCGTTATATTAATCATTGTGGTTTTATTTTGTGGAATTTCATATATCTCCTGCATGCATAGTATTCGCATTTAGTGTTCAAAGAATCACAGTATTACAAGACGATGTGATTACTTTTCTGCCCAATGATGACAGAAGTATTCTAGGAGTGATACTTCTGTCATCATTGGGCAGAAAAGTATTCACATGGTTTTTTCTGGCTAACACGGTACCGCAATACAATTTGTTATATTGTACATCAGTATTACAAGACAAAACCTGCATTGCTATATATTCATACCAGACACCAGGTATAATGCTAGTAATAATGCTCGTTTGCCCCTCATTCACACAGTACAGCAGGATCAATGCAGTGTTTACTTTGTATGTTCATTCTACATTTTGTATAAGTATATAAATACATATACTGTAATATAAATACATATACTGTATATACAGTCGGGAAAATAAGTATTTGATGCACTGCCGATTTTGCAAGTTTTCCCACCTACAAAGAATGGAGAGGTCTGTAATTTTCGATCATAGGTACACTTCACCTGTGAGAGAGAGAATCTAAAAATAAACCCCAGAAAATCACATGCTATGATTTTTAAATAATTAAATTGCATTTTATTGCATGAAATACGTTTATTATCACCTACCAACCAGCAGGAACTCTGGTTAGTTTTTCTTTAACAAGCCCCCATACACTGCACTCATTGCCTGTATTAATTGCACCTGTTTGATCTCATTACTTGTATAAGACACCTGTCCACACAATTACACTACAACCTCTCCACCATGGCCAAGAACAAAGAGCTGTCTAAGGACACCAGAGTCAAAATTGTAGAGCTACACGAGTCTGGAATGGGCTATAGGACAATAGGCAAGCAGCTTGGTGAGAAGGCAACAACTGTTGGCACAATTATTAGAAAATGGAAGAAACAACTGTCATTCTTTCTCGGTCTGGGGCTCCATGCAAAATCTCACGTCATGGAGTAAGAATGATTCTGAGGAAAGTCAGGAATCAGCCCAGAACTACATGGGAGGACCTGGTCAATGACCTGAGGACTATATATAATAAGGGGGGAGGGAGTGGGGAGTAAGGGAGTAATTTGAAATATGTAAACATTTCTATTTTGACAAAATTGCACTTTTCTGTTAATTTGAATTTTGTTAATAAAAATGTATCGGATTTTAAAAAAAATGACCTGAGGAGAGCTGGGACCACAGTCTCAAGCATTACCATTAGTAACATACTACACAATCATGGATTAAAATCCTGCAGGGCACGCAAGGTCCTCATGCTCACGCCAGCACATGTCCACGACCATTTGAAGTTCACTAATGACCATCTGGATGATCCAGAGGAGTCATGGGAAAAGGTCATGTGGTCAGCAAGACCAAATTAGAACTTTTTGATATCAACTCCACTCACCATCTTTGGAGAAAGAAGGATTAGTACAAGCCCAAGAACACAATCCCAACCGTGAAGCATGGTGGAGGAAACATCAAACTTTGGGGGGTGCTTTTCTGAAAAGGGTATCGGACGACTGCACCGTATGGAAGGGAGGATGGGTGGGGTCGTGTATTGCGAGATTTTGGCCAACAACCTCCATCCCTCAGACCATTGAAGATGGGTCATGGCTGAGTCTTCCAACATGACAATGACTCAAAACACACAGCCCAGGCAACTAAGGAGAAGTTCCATAAAAAGAATTTCAAGGTCCTGGAGTGGCTTAGACAGTCTCCAGACCTGAACCCTATAGAAAATCTTGGGAGGGAGCTGACAATCAATGTTGCCCAGCAACAGCCCCAAAACCTAAAAGATCTGGAGAAGATCTGTACGAAGGAGTGGGCCAAAATTCCTGCTGAAGTGTGTGCAAACTTGGTCCAAAACTATAGGAAATGTCTGACCTCTGTAATTGCAAGCAAAGGTTTTTGTACCAAATATTAAAGTTCTGTTTTCCCATTGAATCAAATGCTTTTTTCATGCAATAAAATGCAAATTAATTATGTAAAAATCATACAATGTGATTTTCTGGATTTTTTTATTTATTTTTTTTAAGATTCTGTATTTCAAAGTTGAAGGAGACACCTTCTGGATAGAGAGGTGTTCTGAATGCTCACTTTGGATACAATTTATCCAAAAGGTGTGAACTCACTAGTGTTCCATTATTATCACTGTTCTTTCATGATGTTTACTGCTAATGATGTGTCTTCATTTCTGATATTTTTTTGTTTCTGAAGAAAAATGTTTAAAAAATATCTCCAGTATATTGATAGGGTTAAGTAAACACCGTTTTTTCATCCTTATGGATGCTAATGTATTACATTGCTCAAAAAAGGTTAAGGATATTTGGCTTTCAGACGAAATTTATGGAAAACGTAAAAAGTTCATGCTACAGTGATATTTTGCCATGAAAGTAGGGCACTTATATAGAAGCATGCAATGGTGAGGTCTTCATCTCAAACAATGCATTGAAACAAAAGACAAAAACAGTGGTGGGTATATCCCCAAAAATGTCAATGTCTCAATAACTTGTCATGTGGGCTTGAACGTAAATTACAGCTTGACAACGGCTCATGTTGTTCACAAGTTGAGTAATTGTCTGCTGAGGCATGGCATCTAACTCTTCTTGAAGGACAGCCCTCACCTCACTGAGGTTCTGGGGTACTGAGTTACAAGCCTCTTCACAGTGACTCAACTGATCCCATAGATTTTCTATGGGGTTCAGGTCTGGAGAAAGTGGAGGCCACTCCACTTGATTTACCCAAGTTACCAGCAGACGTTCCCTAATGATGTGACCACGATGAGCTCGAGCATTGTCATCCATGAAGATTAAATAAGGCCTGTATTTTTTGTACCAAGGCACAATGACTGGATTAATGATGTTATTCAAGTAGTAGGGGCTTATCAAAGTGTAGAACAGTTCTGTATTGACTAAACCACCTTCCCACACTGTTACATCACCACCGGCTCGTCTGGTGACCACAGTGACTAATGCATAGCGGTCTCCTTGACATCTTCAACATCATTTGTGGCCATCATTTCTGCTCAGCTACTAGCTATATCAATAGCTATAATTCACTGGAGGATGGAGGTTATCCTTGTACCTCCGAATGCTCCTGTGTGTACTGGTGTCCGCTGTAGGACTCTTGTATCCAAAAATAATTAAAAAATGGACGAGAGGCAGCAAGACGCTGTGAGTCCTCTGGTAATTCTAATAAGTCTGGCGGCTAGGGTACACCTGCCGGTAGTGTCCCTGGTAACTGAGCGGGAGAATGCTGCAGTAGTGTTCGACGTCCCTGTAAGAAGCCATGAAGTCCTGCGGTTTCCATAACCTACACATTGTGAGAAAATCTCTGCTCCCCTTCGTCAGGGTATGTGAAGTGAAGACCACAAGAGAAGATTTAAAACTCCCAGCTCTGCCCATATAAAATTGACACTTTTTAATAGAAAGAGATTGGGGAACTATAACAAGGACACTATATCAGTTAACTGACTCACAGCATCTTGCTGCCCAGCACCCATTTCTAATTACTTCTGGATACAGGATCCCCATAGCAGACACCAGTAAGCACAGGGGCACTCAGAGGTAGGCCAGGGTCACACTTGCGAGTGCGAGAAACTCGCGCGAGTCTCTCGCATCAATACCGGGCACTGCCGCCAGCACTCTGGCCGGAGCGTTCAGCTGCATAGAAATACATGTAACCGCACTCTCTGGTCACGAGGTATAGATGGGCACGTTTCTCGCATTGCACTCGCAAGTGTGACCCCAGCCGTACAAGGATAACCTCCCTTCCTCCAGTGAACTATAAAAAGGACAGTATATCAGTAAACTGCAGATCTTTTTGTTCTTTTTATGTTTCACATGCATAATTGTTATCTGAATACTCGGTCTGCTGTGGAAACTATATGTAGCATTATAAACTGACTGTTTTTTTTTTTGTTTTTTTTAATAGAAAGTTTAGTGAATTAATGATAAGATCTGCAGCCAAACTTTAAAATTGTAGCGTTAGCAGAAATACTACAAAATGTTTTACAGAGAGGTATTGATCTTAAATACCTGTGTGTAAGTTTGATTTACCATGATTTTTGAAGGGATTATCTGAGCATTACATTATACATGCAATTCTTAATGATATATTTATCATTGCAAATCTCCCCCCCTCCATGTTCAGCCACTAGCTGCTTAGCACGACAGTATCAAGTTTGTATGTGATCATTTTCGCCACTTTTTTCACTGCAAACAGTAATAGCGATGACCTGACGCTTGTAGTTCACCTTACTATATGTCAGCAGACATAAAAGAAAGATGACGGCAGAGAAAGACCAAATGTTCACACACCTGCCTGCCTGTGGAAAGCTATATAAACAAAATGAATAGCCCCCCCCCAAAAAAAAAAACAAAAAAAAACAAAACGGTGCCAGTACCCTTGTTTGCACAAGGTACAAAAGAATAAACCAAAAAAAGTGAGTCTATGCATATGTTGGTATAGGAGTAATGCAAACTTACCAATTAATGTCTATAGTGCTGTCCACATGTCCAGAAAATGGGACATATGCGACTCGGATGAAAACTGAATATCAAACTTACCAAGTCTGTGAAAATTTAGGACGGCACAACACTGCCATGCACGTCCTGTCCATTTTTAACATTGTAATGGGCATAAAAAGCTTTGCAGGTTTTTTTGTATGCATCAAAATTACTGATGTTCAATACTGAAATACTGACTGAATACTGATGAAAATCAAAACCACTTTTTTTGCATACCAAATAAAATAGCTAATGTCTGATTTTTCTGGTATACAAAAAAAATTGTTACATTTTCAATTCTCACTTCCTAAAAATCAATGTAGACAAAACCGAATTCATCATCTTTCCCCCATTTCACGTATCCCCCCTACCCCATCTATCTATTATGGTAAACGGCATCACACTCTCTCCTGCACCTGAAATCCGCTGCCTCGGGGTAACTCAACTCTGCCCTTCAAACCGCACGTCCAAACTCTTGCCACCTCCTGTTGCCTTCAACTCAAAAATATTGCCAGAATCCGTCCCTTCTCCAACCCACAATCTACCAAACCTCTTGTGCATGCCCTCATCATCTCCCGCCTCGATTACTGCAACACCCTCCTCTGTAGCCTCCCTGCTAACTCTCTTGCACCCCTCCAATCAGTCCTCAACTCTTCTGCTCTGCTAATCCACCTCTCTCCTCACTACTCCTCTGCTTCTCCCCTCTGCAAATCCCTCCGCTGGCTCCCAATTCCCCAACGAATACAGTTCAAACTACTAGCACTGATCTACAAAGCCATTCACAACCTGTCCCCTCCCTATATCTCTGAACTAATCTCCCACTATCTTCCCTTACGTAATCTCCAATCCTCCCAAGACCTCCTACTCTCCTCCACACTTTCATTCCTCACACAACCGCCTCCAAGATTTCTCCCGAATATCCCCCATCCTCTGGAATTCCATGCCTCAACACGTCCGATTATCCACCACCCTCGGATCTTTCAGACGGAACCTGAAAACCCATCTCTTCAGGAAAGCCTACAGCCTGCAATAGCCATTCTGCTGCCTCACCACCCGAGCTGCCGCCTCACCAACCACCAGAGCTGCCGCCTCACCACCACCAGAGCTGCCGCCTCACCACCACCAGAGCTGCCGCCTCACCACCACCAGAGCTGTTGCCTCACCACCACCACAGCTGCAGCACTCCTAACCTTCTGTCTCTTCCCCATTATCCCGTAGAATGCAAGTCCACAAGGACAGGGTCCTCTCCCCTCTGTACCAGTCTGTCATTGCAAATTTGTTTACTGTAAACGATATCTATAACTCTGTACGTAACCCCTTTCTCATGTACAGCACCATGGAATTAATGGTGCTATATAAATAAATAATAATCCATGTTTTTAGATAAAAAGACTAAGGCCAGATACACACTTCATTTATGCATGCAGCCTACAATATATATCAGGAGATTATATTCTGTAACATTGCCATTGATGACCGTACAGCAGACTGCGCTGTCCTATACAAAAGACTACTGCTAAGAAATGTATGTGATATAACAGAAATATGGGCTCATGGGGTTATGGTGCAGGCTCGTACAAGGCAGGCGCTGGCTGTGTTATACAGCCTGCACTGCTTCTAGCGCTAGATCCGATCGCTGTTCATCACTTAAATACTTAAGAACGCAGCATTTTAACGGCAAAATCGTGACTGTTCTGTCACCCATTTCCCTTCCCATGACACGATTTCATGGTGCCAATGAGTACCATGGCAGCTTAACATCCACCTCCTTTTATTTCTATTATTTCTGCTATTTACTAAGCACTGGAGAGGATTAGGGTGTTCCACAACAAAAAATATTTGGGGTTCTGCAATATATAGTTCAAGAAATCAAACAAATCCATGTGAACTAAAATAATTAACCCCTTCACGACCAATGACCCATTTACGTCATCAGCCATATCCCTGCTTTGATGTGGGCTTGCACGCTGAGCTCGCATCTTTCCCACAGTTGATGGCTTAATCAGCATTCGAGTGCCTCTTAGGGTATGTGTCCACGTTCAGGATTGCATCAGGATTTGGTCAGGATTTTCCATCAGTATTTGTAAGCCAAAACCAGGAGTGGGTGATAAATGCAGAAGTGGTGCATAAGTTTCTATTATACTTTTCCTCTAATTGTTCCACTCCTGGTTTTGGCTTACAAATACTGATGAAAAATCCTGACCAAATCCTGATGCAATCCTGAACGTGGACACATACCCTAACAGTTAGCCAGTTAACCCCTTCGCGACATGCGCCGTACTAGTACTGCGCTGCCGGCACTGCATTAGTGCCAGCCGCAGTACTAGTACGGCGCATCGATCACCGCGGTCTCGCGCTGAGCGCCGCGGTGATCGGGTGCGGGTGTCAGCTGTATATGACAGCTGACACCCCGCAGCAATGCCCACGATCAGCGCGGTCGCCGATCGCAGGCATTTAACCCCTCTGATGCCGCTGTCAATAGTGACAGCGGCATAGAGGGGGGTCGCGCAGGGACGGGGGCTCCCTGCGCTCTCCCACCGGAGCAGCGCGATGAGATCACGCTGCTCCGGTGACCTGGAAGGAGTCCCCGGATCCAAGATGGCCGCGGGACTCCTTCCGGGTCATGAGATGACCCTGCTTGCCGGCGTCTGCTGAGAATTCCTCATAGCAGGCGCCGGCAAGCCTCTGCAATGTGCCTGTCAGATCGATGATCTGACAGAGTGCTGTGCACACTATCAGATCACCGATCTGTGATGTCCCCCCCTGGGACAAAGTAAAAAAAAAAATTTTCCACATGTGTAAAAAAAAAAAAAAAAAAATCCTAAATAAAGAAAAAAAAAAAAAAATATTCCCATAAATACATTTCTTTATCTAAATAAAAAAAATCACACAATAAAAGTACACATATTTGGTATCGCCGCGTCCGTAACGACCCCACCTATAAAACTATATCACTAGTTAACCCCTTCAGTGAACACCGTAAAAAAAAAAAAAAAACGAGGCAAAAAACAACGCTTTATTCTCATACCGCCAAACAAAAAGTGGAATAACACGCGATCAAAAAGACGGATATAAATAACCATGGTACCGCTGGAAACGTCATCTTGTCCCGCAAAAAAAAAGCCACCATACAGCATCATCAGCAAAAAAATAAAAAAAAGTTATAGCTCTCAGAATAAAGCGATGCAAAAACAATTATTTTTTTATATAAAATAGTTTTTATTGTGTAAAAGCGCCAAAACATAAAAAAATTACATAAATGAGTTATCGCTGTAATCGTACTGACCCGAAGAATAAAGCTGCTTTATCCTTTTTACCAAACGCGGAACGGTATAAACGCCCCCCCTAAAAGAATTTCAGGAATTGCTGGTTTTTGTTCATTCCGCCTCCCAAAAATCGGAATAAAAAGCGATCAAAAAATGTCATGTACCCGAAAATGGTACCAATAAAAACGTCAACTCGTCCTGCAAAAAACAAGATTTCACATGACTCTGTGGACCAAAATATGGAAAAATTATAGCTCTCAAAATGTGGTGATGCAAAAACTATTTTTTGCAATAAAAAGCGTCTTTTAGTGTGTGACGGCTGCCAACCATAAAAATCCGCCCAAAAAACGCTATATAAGTAAATCAAATCCCCCTTCATCACCCCCTTAGTTAGGGAAAAATAATAAAATTTTAAAATATATATTTATTTCCATTTTCCCGTTAGGCTACTTTCACACTAGCGTCGGTACGGGGCCGTCACGCTGCGTCGGCCCGACATACCAACGCATACTGTGCAAGCGCCGCACAAAGGGGACAGCGGATGCTGTTTTTCCACGCATCCGCTGCCCCATTGTGAGGTGCGGGGAGGTGGGGGTGGAGTTCCAGCCGCGCATGCGCGGTCGGAAATGGTGGACCGTCGGCACAAAAAAAGTTACATGTAACGTTTTTTGCTGCCGGCGGTCCGCCACAACACGACGCAACCGTCGCACGACGCTTGCGACGTGTGTCAATACGTCGCTAATGTTAGTCTATGGGGAAAAAACGCATCCTGCAGATGACTTTGCAGGATGCGTTTTTTCGCCAAAACGACGCATTGCGACGTATGCAAAAAAACGCTAGTGTGAAAGTAGCGCTAGGGTTAGGACTAGGGTTAGGGCTAGGGTTAGGGTTTCAGTTAGAATTGGGGAGTTTTCACTGTTTAGGCACATCAGGAGCTCTCCAAACGCGACATGGCATCCGATCTCAACGCGTTTGTTTGCGTAAAAAACGCATGCGTTTTTATAGAAAAAAAACAGAACACACACTGAAAAGTCACCCACCACCATCAAGGTGATAAAGGGATCCAAACCCTAACCCTACCCCTAAACTCACCCCTAACCGTTTAATGAACATTTTCTGACAGTCACAGTTCCACGATATTTCAGTGCCACGTCTTTCAGTGCCACGTCTTTCAGTGCCACGATATGTCAGTGCCACGATATGTCAGTGCCACGTTATTTCAGTGCCACGATATTTCAGTGCCACGTATTTCAGTGCCACGTATTTCAGTGCCACGTATTTCAGTGCCACGATATTTCAGTGCCACGTCTTTCAGTGCCACGATATTTCAGTGCCACGTCTTTCAGTGCCACGATATTTCAGTGCCACGTCTTTCAGTGCCACGATATTTCAGTGCCACGTCTTTCAGTGCCACGATATTTCAGTGCCACGATATTTCAGTGCCACGTCTTTCAGTGCCACGATATTTCAGTGCCACGTCTTTCAGTGCCACGTCTTTGAAATATCGTGGCACTTAAATACGTGGCACTGAAATACGTGGCACTGAAATATCGTGGCATTTACGTGACATACGTGGCACTTATATACGTGGCACTTATATACGTGGCACTTATATACGTGGCCACTGAAATATCGTGGCACTTATATACGTATATACGTATATAAACGTATTTCAGTGCCACGTATTTCAGTGCCACGTATTTCAGGTTAGGGTTAGGGGTAGGGTTTTTTGGTTTTTTCTTGTTTTCTTGTGTTTTTCTATAAAAACGCATGCGTCTAAAAAACGCATGCGTTTTACCGCGTTTACATGCGTTTATATGCAGATAAAAATGAAAGTGTGAAACCAGCCTTACCCTTGGGAAAATAAAAACATGGGGGCTAAAATATAATTTTCGTGGAAAAAAATATATTTTTTATTTTCGCGGCTCTGCGTTATAAACTGTAGTGAAGCACTTGGGGGTTCAAAGTTCTCACAACACATCTAGATAAGTTCCGTGGGGGGTCTAGTTTCCAATATGGGGTCACTTGTGGAGGGTTTCTACTGTGTAGGTACATCAGGGGCTCTGCAAATGCAACATGACACCTGCAGACCAATCCATCTAAGTCTGCATTTCAAATGGCGCTCCTTCCCTTCCGAGCTCTGCTGTGCGCACAAACAGTGGTCCCCCCCCATATATGGGGTATCAGTGTACTCAGGACAAATTGGACAACAACTTTTGTTGTCCAATTTCTCCTGTTACCCTTGAGAAAATAAAAACGTGGGGCTAAAATATAATTTTCATGGAAAAAAAAATATTTTTTATTTTCACGGCTCTGCGTGATAAACTGTAGTGAAACACTTGTTGGTTCAAATTTCTCACAACACATCTAGATAAGTTCCGTGGGGGGTCTAGTTTCCAATATAGGGTCACTTGTGGGGGGTTTCTACTGTTTAGGTGCATCAGGGGCTCTGCAAATGCAACATGACACCTGCAGACCAATCCATCTAAGTCTGCATTTCAAACGGCGCTCCTTCCCTTCCGAGCTCTGCCGTGTGCCCAAACAGTGGTTCCCCTCAATGTATGGGGTATCAGCGTACTCAGGACAAATTGGACAATAACTTTTGTGGTCCAATTTCTCCTGTTACCCTTGGGGAAAAAAAATTGCGGGCTAAAACATCATTTTGTGGAAAGAAAAAATGATTTTTTAATTTTCACAGTGCTACATTCTAAACTTTAGTGAAACAACTGGGGGTTAAAAGTGCTCACCACACATCTAGATAAGTTCCTTAGGGGGTCTTCTTTCCAAAATGGTGTCACTTGTGGGGGGTTTCCACTGTTTAGGCACGTCAGGGGCTCTCCAAACACGACATGGGTTCCGATCTCAATTCCAGCCAATTTTGCATTGAAAAGTCAAATGGCGCTCCTTCCCTTCCGAGCTCTGCCATGCGCCCAAACAGTGGTTTATCCCCATATATGAAGTATCAGCGTACTCAGGACAAATTGCACAACAACTTTTGGGGTCCAATTTATCCTGCTACCCTTGGGAAAATAAAAAATTGGTGGCATAAAGATCATTTTTTGTGAAAATTAATATTAATTTTTTTTTACGGCTCTACATTATAAACTTCTGTGAAGCACTTGGAGGTTCAAAGTGCTCACCACACATCTAGATAAGTTCCTTAGGTGGTCTTCTTTCCAAAATGGTGTCACTTGTGGGGGTTTCCACTGTTTAGGCACGTCAGGGGCTCTCCAAACACGACATGGGTTCCGATCTCAATTCCAGCCAATTTTGCATTGAAAAGTCAAATGGCGCTCCTTCCCTTCCGAGCTCTGCCATGTGCCCAATCAATGGTTTACCCCAACATGTGGGGTATCGGCGTACTCAGGACAAATTGTACAACAACTTTTTTGGTCCAATTTCTCCTGTTACCCTTGGTAAAGTAAAACAAATTGGATCTGAAGTAAAAATTTTGTGAAAAAAAAGTTGAATTTTCAATTTTTTTTAAACATTCCAAAAATTCCTGTGAAGCACCTGAAGGGTTAATAAACTTTTTGAATGTGGTTTTGAGTACCTTGAGGGGTGCAGTTTTTAGAATGGTGTCACTTTTGGGCATTTTCTGTCATATAGACCCCTCAAAGTCACTTCAAGTGTGAGGTGGTCCATAAAAAAAATGGTTTTGCAAATTTTGTTGCAAAAATGAGAAATCGCTGGTCAACTTTTAACCCTTATAACTCCCTAACAAAAAAAATTTATGTTTCCAAAATTGTGCTGATGTAAAGCAGACATGTGGGAAATGTTGTTTATTAACTATATTATGTGATATAACTCTCTAATTTAAGGGCATAAAAAAGAAAAATTTGAAAATTGCTAAATTTTCATAATTTTCGACAAATTTCTGTTTTTTTCACAAATAAATGCAAGTCATATCGAAGAAGTTTTACCACTATCATGAAGTACAATATGTCACGAGAAAACAATCTCAGAATCACCAGGATCCGTTGAAGCGTTTCAGAGTTATGACCTCATAAAGTGATAGTGGTCAGAATTGTAAAAATTGGCCGTGTCACTTAGGTGAAAACAGGCTTTGGGGTGAAGGGGTTAAGTGCCACTGTCAATCACTGACAATGGCATTCAACACGCGCAGACAGGAAGCGCGTCAGTCACGTGATCGCAGGGCGCCTATAGGTTGTCAGGGGTCTGTTAAAGTTATCACAATCCTCTTGTGAACGTCAGTGCAAAAAATAAGCAAGCTGTCATACAGACCCAGATCCCAAAAAATGAAAACATTACCGTTTTCGGAAAATGTTGACAAAAGGAAATATTTGTATTATTATTTTATTTTTATTTTATTTTTTTAACAAATTTCTGAATTTTTTTCACAACTTACAAAAAATGTATAGTTTTGTTTGTTGCTTTTTTTTTTTTTATCTGGGTACTCATACAGACATGGGGAATCATTATTTCCAGGTCTGTTTTACCATATATTGAAAATTGTAAATAAAAAAAAAATTAAAAACAAACTGTGGAATTGCATTTTTTTTTTTGCAATTTCACCATACTTGCATTTTTTTTTTCGGGTTTTTCAGTAGACTATGTGGTAAAATCAATAGCGTCATTCCAAATTACAACTCGCCCCGCAAAAAACAAGCACTCATACGGCCATATCGATGGACAAATAAAAAAGCTATGGCTCTTGGAAGGAGAGCAAAAAACAAAAAAAATTGACCGCAAGTGAAGGAGTTAAGTGAAAAATTAATTAAAAACAATATAAAAGTGTGATTTACCCCTGCCCCTTTTTCTCACTGAAAATAGAAGAACTAAATTATTATATATATGGTGTTCATCTGCAGGATAATAGTGTTCTGAAGCCATGCGGCCACCACAGTGAAAGCCCAGCTACCTCCAGCTTTCGGTCATAGAGGAGCGGTTAGTCCCCACTCAAGGCATAGGGAAACTACACTGACGCTGACTGACAGCGGTCTCTATAGACACACTACTGAGCCGGCAGTCAGTCAGTGTGCGGTTTAAGCTGCTCCAGAGAGAGATCCGGCGCCATAGGCTTCCATTATAGCAAACGACGGACACAAAAAACGTCACTATGTCCATTTGTTGTGTACAGCGAATAAACGGGCAGCAACGGAATCTGGCGAAAAATGGATGAAACGTGAGGCCATCCGTCACTAATACAAGTCTACTGAAAAAAAACAGATCCGGTGGCAATTTTTGCAGGATCCGTTTTTCAAAATTCGACGGATTGTGCCCGATGGCAAAAAACTGATGTGTGAAAGCAGCCTAAGCTGCTGGGAAGAATAAAGGTAATTTCCTCCTGGCAGCCAGGCGTCCAGTGCGGTGGCTACATGGCTTCGAAAACCTATTAAAATGGTTCTCCGAGAAATAAAATACATAATACACATTTAAATATGAAACTTTTTCAAAATACGTATATTTAGTAAAAGGTATGCTTTATTTTGTGCGCACTGTCAGGATTTCAAAAATAGCAACTGCCATATATCATTGTGCAGCCCATCTTAGATTTCAGGGGACATGCAGCAGGACGGACTGCGCGACACAGACACACAGGAGACAGATGCACTCAAACTGTCAGGCTCACTGAGATGAATGTTCATTCTCAGGGCTCATACTCACTTGTGAGAAAAACGGATGAGTGCAATCTGATTAAAAAAAAAAAAAATCGGATTGCGCTCAGACCAATGTTATTCAATGGGTGACATCTCATTTGTGATTTTCTCAGCCAAAATCGGACTGAGAAAAAATTAAAGCGATTTGCTGAGGTATCTCGGATGAGACTCACCAATGCAAGTCAATGGGTGCGAGGAGAAAAAAATAAATAAATAATAAAAAAAAAAAAAAAAAAAAAAAAAAAAAAAATCGCACAGCACTCGCACCATGCGAGTGCTGTCCGATTTTTAAGCACTCATGTCCTTTGAAAAGCCGGTAATTCAGCGCGGTGTACAGTAAAATCACACTGACAGTAAGAATAGAATAGATATATGTGTGTGTATATATATATGTGTGTGTATATCTATTCTATACTGTACGCAGCATCTGCCAACTTTTAATCTATGGTTTGTTTTGAAGATTATTTGGTTTTAAAACGATGTGTACAGCTGTATTTTACTATGCGATTTTAACATGAGCTTTTACATTGAGAGAATGGCTGCATGTAAAACCTCATGTTAAGATGGCATTGCATACGGATGTCATACGGATGTTCCGTGGAGAAAATAATAATAAAAAAAGCATTGAAATCGCATTACACTCAACCATTTTTTCGGTCCGGAAATCGGACCTTTTTTCCCCTCACAGATGGGTATGAGCCTTTAGTCAGATAAACACCTTTATCTTCCCGTTACTCCGGCTCCACTCAGTGTCCTGTCAGGTGGACAGAACAGAGGACTGTGCAGTCACCATGCCTGACAGGATATAGAGAGAGAAAAGGGTAGGCCTAACAAAGCGGGAGTCACCACCATATAAATAACAGGATAACAACTTTATTTCACACATATGAAAGAGACAGAACATTTAAAAACATTAAAAACAAAGGGATGTGAGTGTGACATATCCCTAAGTGAACCAAAAGGCCCATAATACGGCCACAGCACCGCACCACCCTCAAAAGGGTATTATTTACACATGCCCAAAATAATGAATAGCCTATCCTAAAAAATAGTTTGATGGCTTGAAATAATGGCTGAAAATAACCGGCTCCCCCAATGCTCACCAACACCAAATTGCAAAGGTAAGGTGCATGCCTAATGATGACATGCAATCTGGAAAAAGACAAAAATGCACATAATCCTAAGCATTATATGTAATCAGACTTGGACAGCATATAATAAGCTGACATGGATGAAATACCCACCAGAAAATAAAGGACCATGACCTGGAGCACGAGGGTAAAATAGAACAGCCAAAAGATTCCACAGAATGCTTACACGGGCATGTGCACCCTAAAGGAGGTTAAGTGCGGGCAGCAGACACCCAACGCGTGTCGCCACACTGCGGTGGCTTCGTCAGGGGTGATGTCTGCATGCCCTGCCTCCAGCTTAAATACAAGTCACAAATGACTTACCAATATTCAGCTGTGTGGGCGGCCTGAAGGGCCGCATGGAGCAGCGGTGATGGCGTCTGTTTACCTGCCGGGCCCGGCATGTGGTTACTGCGCACGCGCCGGCGTCCCAGAGCGGAAGTGTGAGCTCCGCTCCTGGTCGCCGTAGCAACGCGTACACAGCGGCAAAGAGCGCTTGCGCTAGGGGACTGAGATAAAGGACAAATACTGTGAAAACAGCAGGGGCCTGCCTAACATATTAATTTGCAGCGGAAAATCCTACCACTACTTGGCAGACCAAAAAGCCATGGATAACCTTAATAGATAAAAGGAGAAAAAGTACACAGGAGTGCATAAAGATGAAAACGCAGCCCCCGACAGGGGAAACAAAAGGTGGGAAGGGAGGGGGGGGGGAAGGAAAGAAGAGAAGGAGGGGGGCCACATCGTGCACTCAATAGGCAAAAGGCACAGAGATCACACAAATGCCCTTAGAAGAGAATATGTAAGAAAGCATAAATAGAGCAGTAGAATGCCTAGTATAGGCAATCACTGAAAACAGAGTACATTGAGGGGCAAAAACATCACTTAAAACAATAAACATATGAACATGCTTTTAAAATAGTAGATCTTCATTAATGCCAAAGGGAATTACACAGTTCAGGTCAAAGATCCACTTGGATTCCCGTTTTAGAAGTTCAATGGTAATATTTCCACCCCTCATGTTCATATTCACTGATTCAAGTCCCAAAATCTTCGTGCCAGCCCACTGTGAATTATGTTGAGCCAAGTAATGTGCCGCTACTGATGTAAGGGTTTTCCCCTTTGACTTGTCCCTTTGTGCTGTAGAGATACTGGAGAAGTGTTGCTGCATACGTCTCCTGAGTTCCTGCGTGGTTTGGCCCACGTAGACCTTAGGGCAAGGGCACACCAACGCGTAGACCAAATTCCGAGTCCTGCAATTAAAGTAGGTCTTAGTGGGCGTCTGTGAAGACAAAAAAGGCACCATCACTTTTTCATCACGACTGGTAAAGGGGCAGATGCTGCAGTTACCACACGGAAAGGTGCCCCTGAGTCTAACCCCTCTACCCAGCCTAGTGACCGGCCGCTGGAAATGACTGTGGCTAAGTTGGTCCCTAAGACTTCTGGCCCTTCTGGCCACCAGATTAGGCTGGGGGGCAATGTGGGGGGAGGAGTTTTGATTCACTCTGTAAGATACTCCAGTATTTGGACAGGATCCCCCGTAGGTCTTGCCACTGGTTATTAAAAGCTGTAATTATACCCAGCGGCTTGTCACTGATCCTGTGCCTGCCCTGTAACAGGTCATCCCTATTGCTGTTATTGGCTGTCATGTAGGCCCGGGAAATAATCCGCCTTGGGTAACCCCTCTCTCGGAAGCGTGCAGTGAGCTCACGGGAATGTCTGGTAAACTCCTCGTGCTCACTGCAATTCCTCCTAATTCTTAAGAATTGACCCTTGGGAATACCATTTTTCAAATGCAGGGGGTGGAAGCTATCAAAGTGGAGGAGGCTATTCGTAGCCGTTGGCTTCCGATAAAGTGTTGTCTGGATATGTTGTCCCCTCACCTGCAATTTTAGATCCAGAAAGTCAATTTCCGTCTGGGAGTAATGTGATGAAAGACGAATATTCCAAGGGTTATCGTTTAGAGCGCTCACAAATTCATTGCACAATTCCAGAGTGCCTGTCCAAATAAACACAACGTTGTCAATATAACGTGACCACTTCATGACATACTCAGAGAACAGTTCCAAACCATATACCCTTGTAGTTTCCCACCAACCCAAGGCCAAGTTGGCGTAAGAAGGGGCACAACGAGCCCCCATGGCCGTCCCCCTTACTTGCCTGTAGTAGACACGATCGAACACAAAGTAGTTTTGATCCAAAACAAAATGCTAAAGATCCAAAATGAACGAATCATGTCCTCTATCTCCCGTAGTCTTCAGGTCCAAAAAGTACGATACAGCACCTATACCCCAATCGTGTCCAATACACGTGTACAGAGACTCGACGTCAAGCGTGACAAGCCACGCCCCTGGCGGAATCTCAAGGTCCTGAAGTTGTAAGATAAGGGATGTAGAATCCTTGACATATGACTTGAGGGACACAACTATAGGTTGAAGAAAAAAATCAACATAAGTACACGGCTTTTCAAGCAACCCACCAATCCCAGAGACTATGGGCCTACCGGGAGGAGCCTGTAGGGATTTGTGCACCTTGGGAAGCATGTAGAAGGTGGGAGTCCTAGGGTATTGGTTGGTTAAGAAATCCCTTTCACGTTTATTAATGATACTACGTGTGAATGCAGCCTCCAGTAAGCGATTCAACTTGGCCTGAAAAACATAAGTGGGGTCTGAGGGAAGCACTTGGTAGCACTCAGTATTGCCCAATTGGCGCCTGGCTTCTTGGATATACAAATCAACAGGCCAAATGACCAAATTGCCCCCCTTATCCGCCTCGCGAATAACGAAGTCCCGATTGGAGCCCAGTTTAGCCAAAATCACCTGGTCCTGTTGACTGATATTTCTCCCCCTCGTACTATCCAGTTTGAGATCATGTACCTCTTTACACACGGCGTTGAAGAAACTCTGTACTGCCGGGAACAAAGTAAACGGGGGAGTGGCTTGTAAGGGAAGCCTTCCAGTGAACTTTCTTCTGGGCTGGCACTCCTCTCCCTCATCCAAAAGTTCTAGGAGATCCCTCAAAACGAGTCGGTCAGCAATGGGCAAGTCATCTAGAGCAGAGGGACGATGATACAAGAGTTTAAAGGTGAGCTGCCTGCAAAATAAATACACATCCTTGATAAACATAAATTTGTCAAGCCCACTGGTAGGGCAAAAAGAGAGCCCCTTTTCCAAAAGACTCTTTTCACGTTTTTCTCCTTTTATCTATTAAGGTTATCCATGGCTTTTTGGTCTGCCAAGTAGTGGTAGGATTTTCCGCTGCAAATTAATATGTTAGGCAGGCCCCTGCTGTTTTCACAGTATTTGTCCTTTATCTCAGTCCCCTAGCGCAAGCGCTCTTTGCCGCTGTGTACGCGTTGCTACGGCGACCAGGAGCGGAGCTCACACTTCCGCTCTGGGACGCCGGCGCGTGCGCAGTAACCACATGCCGGGCCCGGCAGGTAAACAGACGCCATCACCGCTGCTCCATGCGGCCCTTCAGGCCGCCCACACAGCTGAATATTGGTAAGTCATTTGTGACTTGTATTTAAGCTGGAGGCAGGGCATGCAGACATCACCCCTGACGTAGCCACCGCAGTGTGGCGACACGCGTTGGGTGTCTGCTGCCCGCACTTAACCTCCTTTAGGGTGCACATGCCCGTGTAAGCATTCTGTGGAATCTTTTGGCTGTTCTATTTTACCCTCGTGCTCCAGGTCATGGTCCTTTATTTTCTGGTGGGTATTTCATCCATGTCAGCTTATTATATGCTGTCCAAGTCTGATTACATATAATGCTTAGGATTATGTGCATTTTTGTCTTTTTCCAGATTGCATGTCATCATTAGGCATGCACCTTACCTTTGCAATTTGGTGTTGGTGAGCATTGGGGGAGCCGGTTATTTTCAGCCATTATTTCAAGCCATCAAACTATTTTTTAGGATAGGCTATTCATTATTTTGGGCATGTGTAAATAATACCCTTTTGAGGGTGGTGCGGTGCTGTGGCCGTATTATGGGCCTTTTGGTTCACTTAGGGATATGTCACATCCCTTTGTTTTTAATGTTTTTAAATGTTCTGTCTCTTGCATATGTGTGAAATAAAGTTGTTATCCTGTTATTTATATGGTGGTGACTCCCGCTTTGTTAGGCCTACCCTTTTCTCTCTCTATATGCTTTACAATGGTCCTTGGGCCTAGGTTTGAGTCCCACTGACCGTGGTGCCCCCATTTTGCTTTTTTGGTTCACCATGCCTGACAGGACGCTGCCCTGACCTGACCGCTGTTCATCACGCTGCCCGTCCTACTGCGTGTCCTGAGAGTGCATTACATAAAGCATACATTTTTGCTAAATAATAAAGGTATTTTGAAAAATGCTTAAATATTTATTGGTTATTTTATTCCATTTTTCTAGAACCCCTTTAACCTACAGATTAGCCCCATATATCTGCTGGTTAATACCGCTTTTTGACATGTCAAGTTCCCTTTCACTGTTGTGGGACTCCTGCAGCGGAGCCTAACAATGCTGGTTCTCTCTGCAGTGTCCATTGGGGGTAATGCATCTGCATCCAAGACACCACAGACAGATAAGACACCTACAACTTTGATTTGCCTCATTTTATCTAATTGCCTGCTGGACGTGCATCCTAGCATTTATCCTATATCTTATTACCTCCTGTGGGCACAACATTTATCAGACTGGGGAATTTCCTGCTTGCCCAGGTCTGTATCATGGGCTCACTGAGCATTTAGCCAAGAAGTAGCAGCATTCAGATTATAAGCATTAATTTATAAGGCAATACCACCATCTAGTGGTTAAGTAAAATACTGCACCTACCATTCTGAATGGTCTTGAAAAGGACTGATTTCAATAAACCTTTCTGCTTTATCTGATGCAAGACCAATGCTCAACAACTATAATGTCATCTCAACAAAGGTTGGTGCACTAAAATCCTGAAAACTCACGCAAAGACCAAATAAAAGTTGGATTTTATTGGTTGATTTTTCCCATATTACTACTATTCAGTCATACTGCTCATCCCTACTTACTACAATTCAGCTCAACTCGGCTGCCAACTGACCGATGGCCTCCTGACTCTCTAGCCATTGAAAACAAAACATCATCTGGGACCAGACAAAAAAAAATTCCATAGAATCTACCAAGATAAGATCACAATTCTGGAGGCTTAAGGTACCGCTTTGATGTCACCGCTGTGCTCTGCTTTACGGCCGGCCGGCGCTGACACATTCAGTGCAGGGAAGCCGCCGGCGGGGGACGTGACAGACATCAGAAGGTGAGTAGTGGTTTTTTTTTACTTTTACAATGGTAACCAGGGTAAATATCGGGTTACTAAGCGCGTCCCTGCGCTTAGTAACCCGATGTTTACCCTGGTTACCCGGGTGCTGCAGGGGGACTTCGGCATCGTTGAAAACAGTTTCAACGATGCCGAAGTCGTTCCCCTGATCGTTGGTCGCTGGAGAGAGCTGTCTGTGTGACAGCTCCCCAGCGACCACACAACGACTTACCAACGATCACGGCCAGGTCGTATCGTTGGTAAGTCGTTTAGTGTAACGGTACCTTACAGAAAAGGCTCCTATAGAACGAAAAAAGACTAAATTTTAACCTTCCATTTCTCAGCCTATTCCTCAGTCTGCAAAGATCTCCGAGAGGAATACATTCAACCAAACTTTGAGGTTCATTAAAATTGCGCCCAATTTCTATTTTTTCCTCCCTCTCTGCTAAGAGCCAGAACTTTTTAATTTTCCATACACATAAGCGGATACGAGTTTTAACTTTTGAGTGACATCATTCATTTTATTGTGTGATGCTCAGGAAAGGGGGAAAACATTCCAAGTGCGCTGAAATTGCCAAAAAAACAAACAAAACGCAATTCTGCAAATGTTTTAAATTTTTTTATTTTACCATCTCGCTTTATTTACTTCATATTCTCCTGTCCTCCACCGAGCGCTTACGTCAGTGTTTCTGTGTAAATTCACCAAAACCGCAATTCAGACAAAACCCTGGATGGAACCACTTACTTATGAGGCAGATGGAGTCATTTTGGACTGGTCTGTGTTCCGGTGGTGTCCCATCATTTTAGGCGTCTTTTTAGCCCACAAGTGTGGACAACTACAGATCTGTGCACGCCTAAAAAGATGGATTCCACCGGAGCAGGCACCAAAACGTATGAAGTGTCTCCATTTGTCCATTTGTCAGAATCGCATTTTTTGCATGGAAAGTGCTCAGCATGGAACACAAGAATGGGATCCTCGCCTGATTCTGGAAGCGATTAAAAAATATTATGTACCCCAAAATGTTACCAATAAAACCCCTAATTTATCCCGTACAAAACCAGCCTCCGCTCAGGTCCAAAAAGCGACACGGCTCCCACTTCCTCAAATAAAATCCAGTCAAGTCTGCTGTACCAAATCCAAATGTCCTCCTTCTTCTGAGCCCCACTGTGCCTACACCACAGTAAGCGGCCATGTTTGGAATTATTGTAGTGGGGAGAGAGCACTTAATTTATAGGGTATGTTTCACCAGAAGCACAAGCTGGGCATGATGTAGGGGGGCGCTACACTGTAGGGGGCACAATAAATGGGCACTAAACTGGCGTATTTGCAATTCTCCAGAAAAAAAGCCTGACGTGGATGTTACAAAGTAGTCACAGCAGCCGTAGATGAAATCATTGAGAGGGGCAGTTTTTACAATGGGGTCACTTTTGTTTGTTTTTTCTGTAGATCTGTCACCTTAGGGGCTCCACAAACTATTCTAGCAAAATCTTTTCTCCAAAAGCCAAATAGCGCTCCTTCCCGCTCTGCCCTGACATGTGGCCGAGCAGTAGTTTCTGACAACATAAGGCAGAAACTGCGCAATAAATTGTGGGGTCTAGTTTCACCTATTAACCCTTGTGTAACTGACATTTGCAGCAAATAAAAAAATTACATTTTTTACTGCTAAAATGTATTTCCACATCCCAATGTTATAAAATCTTGTGATGCACCTGTGGGTTCACTACACACTACTGTGTGTACTCCCTACACCATCAGAGGAAATCCCTAAGCAGTAACATTTCCACTATGAGGTCCCTTGTGGGGGTTTCTGCTGTTCTGGCACCTCAGGGGCTCTGCTAATGGAGCCCGCAATCTATTCCAATGGAATGAGTGATCTAAATGCCGAGTAGAGCTCCTTTTTATTCACAACTCGTTTCAATGCCATACCAGTGCTTTTATCGAGTGAAAAATAAAAAAATGTTTTTTTTGTGCAGCGAATGGCGCTTTAAGGAGTGGCGAAAAATGAATAGATATTTCATTTAGAAAGGAAGTCATTCTAACAAAAGGAAATCGTAGAAATCTGGAAGGGCGAAAAAAATTTACTAAGTTGGTGTGTTTTGGTGACTCGGGATGGGAGAATTATATGAGGAAAATTAAAATGCACGGTAAAGAGGAGTGAGGTTGTGAAAGGAAGATAACTAAAAAAAAAAACGAAATAAAAAAAAATCTCAAAAATAAATTTTTTGCCATTGGTTGAGATATAGTAGGGAAAAGAGGTGTATTTATGCACAGGTATACATACGAAACAAAAAAGGGGGTTAAAAAGAGGACAAACAATTGGGATTAAAATTGTATAAATACGAACTCATGAACAAAAATAAAACAATAAGTAATAAATAGATTAAGGGCAGGAAAATTAAGTACGGTAAATTAAATTTAAAGAGGAACTTTGAAAAACAGAAAAATTGAATGCCAGCCATGTACATATTGATTTAAGATAAGACATTTTGCGATATATAGAATTAAAAACGATAAGAAAAAAGGAAGGCAGCTCTCCACTTTTTTTCATCTACAATACCTTTGGTTTTATTCAGACCCACATAGCATGGCAACGTTTCGACTCACACAGTCTTTTTCAAGCCTGAAAAAGGCTCAGTGTGAGCAGAAACGTTGCCATGCTATGTGGGTCTGAATAAAACCCACATTTTTTCCCCATCTATAAAACCTTTGGAGTGCGGCCTTCCTTTTTTCTTATCTGGATTTGGGCATGTGCTGGATGCGGTGCTGAGGAGACTTGTGCACCCACTTATTGATATTGTGCTGTTACATTTTTTCTTTATAGAATTAAAAATGGGGATATTAATACAAATGTACATTAAAACAACAATCAAAAGAGTATTAAAATACATAAGAAAGGGGATGTGTGACCATGGAGCAACTGTACAGAGAAAATATTGCGTGTTCATAAATTAAAATAAATAAAACAGCTGACATCAACCCCAAAACCATTACTCAAACTCCCAATGCACCAGCACAACCGGGAAGAGCAGAGGCTAAGCGCCAGAACTGGAGCATCTAATGGATGCGCCATTTCTAGTGAGGCTGAGGGCTTATGTTATTAGTCTGGGAGGGGGCCAATATCCATGACACCTTCCCAGCCTATTAATATCAGCCCGCAGCTGTCTGTTTAGCCTTTGCTGGTTATTAAATATAATAATATATTCTAATATAATTTTTGGGGGGTCTTCCATTTAATGGACATCAATAGAAAACAAGTCACATTTCTGGGCACCTCGGTGATTCCTTGTTCGTTTATCCATTGCTGGAACCTCATTTCTTAATGATACAGACAAACATGCACAGAAATTATTTGGTAGATTTTATTATAGTTTCTTTGAATAAAAGCAAAATTATATTACAAATACTTCCCTTAAATAGAAACACTGATTGGAAATGGTTGAACCTGGCACAGTCATATGGTGACGGAACAGTAGAAAAAATAATATATTATAAAATTTACCTGTACATATATAACAATCATCTTTAGACACCGTCCTACATAGAGATGCCTATGAAAAGATTCCCAAAGTCAGGAAATTAAGTGATAATCACATGAAATCTGCCCCCACTTCTTCTCTACTGTAGGGCGAGATTAGCCAACCAGGCCTGGCCAGAAGAGATGGCCACTGCCTGCTCGGACCTCGGGGTCCCTGGATGACACAAGTGTACAGCAGGTCAAGGATATAGTGAAGGCTTACTTCATTTCTAATCTGAATAATGATATTTTAAAAGGTCCTGTCGGTTCTCCTGTCATGTCCTATAGTAAATGTGTGTATTATAGGAAACTATTATAAATCGTCCACTGGGCATTACCATTTCTCTGACCAATAGGGCATGGGCTTTCGTGTGATAAAGTGTAGAGATATATCATATGGGCAAGGAGAATGATATGATCAGTAGTCAGTTTAGTCATGCATTTCCACAAGGAATAATGAAGGGCACAGCACGTGTTATGAAGAGATGATGCAAAACTGATATTTATAGGGAAATATCGGCTACTGGCAAATCTCATGAGACATTCTGACTCCCTGGGCATGTGCAGTGCGCTGGTGAAGCTGGGGAGCGTGCACCCGGCATCATTGTACACTATGAGGGCGATAGACGGCCTCACCGCTCACATGCATGTGATTTACAAGGAGGCCATGGAAACATTGCTCATGCAAAATAAGAAAATCATGCACAGAGGCGCGTGCAAACAAGGTGGGAAGCAGGACTAGTCCAGGAACATTATGCCCTGCTGGATTAGTCCTGAGACATTTCTATAGCGCGGATGCAGAATAAAACTCAATTTTCAAAGTATAGAGAGATCTCAAAGCCAAAAGAAGGTGGTAGTTATATTGAAGAAGTAGGGTACAGTAGAGCCACGGTGGTGATTTTGGGGGTTCCCTTTAATGAGGAATACATGTAATTACTAAACAGGACATGTCAGGACAATGAAATGATAGAACAGAAAGACATGGATGATGACCATGTCAACTGAAATACTCAAGCAACTTTGTAACATTTGCAGTTGTGCCATTGTCTGGTCCCAGTAATGGTAAGACGACGACCGTGTTCCTCCACAGATCCTGCACAACACAAACAGCAGATAAGTCTGTATATGGAGAGTAGAGCCCACTCCAGTCACACATCCATAGGGCAGACACCACCAGAGAAGGGTCAGTCATAGCTCTGCGCCCGCAGCACAGCTAACAGGGGCAGTTGTCAAGGTGCTAGAGTGGTAATACCACAAGGACAGCTGGGCGGCACAACAAAGGATTGCCGCCGAGTCTTCACTACATAAATCAACTTTTCTGCATGGGCTCCTACAACGGTTCTCTTTGGAACCTACCTAAGGCTGGATAGGTCAATATAATGGTAGGACACCACGATAACTTCTAGTAAACCGCAGTGCGTTGTCAGAAAAGGTCTCCAGAGCTAATCTAATAAACTCTAGGATCAATTTGGCAGTCGCTATGTTGTACATTAATCCATTTTGCAAACCTGCTGTTCTAACGGAATGATGAAACCGGACAGACAGGTTCATGTTATGTGCTAAAAAATCCAGTTCTACTCTGAAGCAGGTATAAATAGATGAAACCAGTTACATCACATTCATCACACCACCTTCATACAAAGCTCTGCACCTCAGTCACCTCAGGACATTCACACCTGATAGCCAATAATTCAGCTTACACATACCAAACCCTGCTTACTGGCATCACCGAGTCACAGAACATACATAAAGACAAAATACACAATACTGATCTTTCTTAGCATCTTCCTAAGTAGCAGCGCAAGAATACTTTTCCAATAGTGTCTTGCACATTGCCGTCCTCTCGGGTTGGCAGCACAACAGTCACTTTTCTCATCCTCTGTAGCTATGGATTGCTTTTCAAGAAACCAACCCATGGATGAGTGATGCCACCATCCGCAACCCATGTTCTTGAAACCACTGTTATGTGGACCCCGTCATTTCAAGCACCGTAGGTGGAGGCAAAAAGATTCTCCTGTTGCATCGCCTCATACGTTGGCAGAAATGTCCACATCGAAGCTCTGGTCAAAGATTCTCCCATACTGTGTCTTCTGACAATATGGTCACTCAGACTTTCTTGCACTTAGAGCTTGGTTTCTGGCCCACCAGGACTAAGAGGAGGAAATGAATTACGAATTCGGACTACCTCCATTGCACAGAGGTGTCCAAATACCTTGTTGTACCAGTCAGGAGAACGTCCCCTGCAAGCAGAAAAAGATGATGGTAAACACCAAGATATTGTCACTTTACGTCATTGCTAAGGCAGAACTTAGGACTGGACGAATCAGAGGCTTTCTCTGGGTCTCTGTAAGGAGATCTGTCCTCATACTATGTTGCCCGGATGGAGGGCAGACTAGTTTGGTGACAGATCAGCTCTTCTGTTAGCCAGCATGGCACAAAACATTGCATTTAAGACTCCTATCTTTCCCCGTCCTATTCACTGGTGACCGACTTCCGGAACTTTATACATATAAAAATAAATTTCTGTTATTTCTGCACAGCCAAATGACCGAACCAATCAGCATCAAAATTTACAACATAGGCAAGTCAGGTGCTTTTGAAGGTTCTAGGCCAGGTTGCAGCTTTTTAGGACTTACAGTTCTCTACGAATTTACAAAAAGGCGGCATACAAAAGCAAATATTGACGGAAATATCTTCAGGACACCACGAGAGACATAACATTCCTGCTCATAACTCAGATATGTTGGCTTTATCCCAATAGCAAACCACATGCACAAACAGTTAAAGCAAATGGACTCGTGCAAAGCCGGGTCACATCCTACTAGTAACAAGTATGGATTGTCAGAAGCGGACAGCCCCTATAAGGATAGTATGGTTATGAGGATAGTTCCTTCGCCCTTTCACCAATAGCAATAAGGCTGCAGTGCATGTATAGGTTGGCAAACATCGCTGGAAGGGCACCCGTGCAGGTGGTGAGTATACACCGTTTTTATTTTAATTACGGTCCTGAATTGATTAAGCTGGTTTCCAATAATGGACAACCCCTTTAAAGGTTTTTTTTATGGATGCATCATGTTTGATATTAGGTGTAACCCACTTTACCTCAGATCAGCTCTGCAGATATAGGTTAACTTAGAGCGTCCCATTCCACAAGGCTCCATGAGGTACTGAGAGCTTAGGATTACAGCCTGGACACCTTCATCCAACTGGCCAGTAGCATGGTCCAAAGAAGTAGACACCAACGCACACCCTCCTCTGGGCAGGTCTGTTCGCCATTTCCTGGATGTGACAAATTATCCAAAGTAGAAATAACCAATTGATTAAACACAAACAGTAAATGTTATTTCCTTGAAACCTTTTGCGCTTTTTAAGTTCAAGACCAAGACTTTGTTTTCAAGGAAACTTTAAAGTACAGAATGATTCTAGTAGCAGAGCACTTTCCTGCAGGAATGGTGCCCAAAGACACACCGAAGAGTCTTTCAATTAGTACTAAAAGCTGCAGACGTACCCTCCCGGCAAAGTCTAGCTCTAGGATCAGATGTCTATGTGTAAAGTAATATTGGCAAATGGGGAAGCCCAGTAGGCTCTCCTAGATCTTACATTTCCTTTGTATTTCAGGGAAAAAAGATATATAGTCATTTTTTACATTTTAAAAATTACTAACAGGAAAATGGGCCGATGCAAAAGTTTGGACACCCTTGGAGATTTGTGTGCTCAGATAACTTTGACCAAGGTTTCAGACCTTAATTAGCCTGTTAGGGTTATGGCTTGTCCACCATCATTGTTGGGAAAGGACCGGGGATGCAAATTTCTCAGCTTTATAAATACCCAGCCTCCTCTAACCTTGTGCCAAAACACAGCAGCCATGGGTTCTTCTAAGTAGCTGCCTAGCACTCTGAAAATGAAAAAGGTGGAGGCCCACAGAGCAGGAGAAGGCTATAGAAAGATAGCAAAGTGTTTTCAAGTTGTCCTTTCCTCAGTTCGAAATGTAAGAAATGGCAACTTACAGTAACAGTGTCGGTCAAGTTAAGGTCTGGAAGACAAGGCAAAAATTCAGTGAGAGCTACTCGTAGGATTGCAAGAGAGGCAAATCAGAACCCCTGCTTGACTGAAAAAGACCTTCAGAAAGATTTAGCAGATTCTGGAGTTGTGGTACATTCTTCTACGTTCAGAGACACCTGCACAAATATGCTGTAGAAAATAATAATAACAGTCCACCTGATGAAGACGGTTTAACCGTTGAAACGCGTTGTAGTTCAACACTAAAATCCTTGTCTTGGTCTCGTTTCCAGCGCTCCTAGGACCGTTATTATTTTTTACTGCATTTTGTATCCTCTTAGAAGATTAACGGCTGGAGCTGCGGTGGACCTTTTGCCTTCATTTTGAATTGCGGCCCTCACAGCGCTCCCCGGTTACCGCTTTCTTTTACCTTGGATTTTAACCTGCACAAATATGACCTTCATGGAAAAATCATCAGAATAAAATATCTCCTGTATCCAACCATTAAGCATGGAGAGGATCAATCATGCTTTGGGGTTGTGTTCGTGCCAATGGCACGGGAAACATCTCAAGGGTAGAAAGAAGAATAGATTCTTAAAAATTTCAACAAACTCTTGATGCAAACATAGCACCATCTGTAAAAAAGCTGAAGATTAAAAGAAGATGGCTTCTACAAATGGATAATGATCCTAAACACATGTCAAAATCCACAATAGACGACCTCAAAAGGCGCAAGCTGAAGGTTTTATAGTGGCCTGATGTGATCATCATTGAAAATCTGTGGTCAGACCTCAAAATAGCAGTGCATGCAAGACGACCCAGGAATCTCACAGAACTGGAATAATTTTCCAAGGAAGAATGGATGAAAATCCCTTAAACAAGAATTGAAAGACTCCTGGCTGGTTACAAAAATGGTTACAAGCTGTGAGACTTGCAAAAGGAGGTGCTACTAGATACTAACCATGCAGGATGCCCAAACTTTTGCATTGGCCCATTTTCTTCTTTTTTTTTGTTGTAATTTTTAAAATGTAAAAAATGAAAATATATATATTTTTGCTTAAAATACAAAGGGAATGTGCCATCTTTATCAACTTGCTTAACTGTTCACAATAACATTTTGACCAGACGTGCCTAAACTTTTATATGGCATTGTATATCCATAATGGAGCAGGATCTTCTGAAGGAAACCCAAGCAT
This sequence comes from Ranitomeya variabilis, assembly GCF_051348905.1. NCBI lineage: Eukaryota > Metazoa > Chordata > Amphibia > Anura > Dendrobatidae > Ranitomeya > Ranitomeya variabilis. The sequence continues at coordinate 268,095,726 of NC_135233.1, read as the reverse complement.
ACATGGGAAGAACATGTCCCTGGTGGGATATGAACCCAGGACCCCAATGCTGCAAGGGAACCGCCTAAACCATGGAGCGACTGTGCAGCTGTAAGATCATCATTTACCACACAAATAGTATATGGTATGTTATAACATTTCTACTATACATAGAAGGAAAAAAACTGCATGAGCACCGGACTAAAAGAGGAAAGCTGTTAGGCTAGTATTAGATCGAGAGATTGCAGAGGTTAAAGACAATCCTTCAGGTAGCACATACCGTAGTACTAAGAATTGCCGACGTGGATGTGGTGCCATGCTGTCTGTCACATAATGGAAAAGATCTGTGTTCTGATCTAAGGACTCCACCACTCTCCCTTGTAGGAGATCATCATCCCATAGGTGTCGCTCCCGTAAAACACGATGAAGTAGTGAGCTTGGTGGAGCCTCCACTTCTGCTGAAACTTTCCATAAACGCAAGGGATTTCCATCACCAACCTACAAACACAAGCGATAACTGTGTATTACAATTTTGAATGGCACCTTGGTCTGCTTCCTCCGTTACACCATGTTGTCACATAATCTGTCAGATGATAGAGCGCTGCATACACTGCCGCTCATAGAATTGTGTGGAAGTGGATTTTACTGTGACGTGGGGCACAAATTAATTTTTTTAATTTTTTTAAATGCAGAGTAACAAACAAGAAGTTTGTGACAACCCCTGTCCATATGCCCAATAAGAGAATATGGACGGTAAATAGTGAGGACCCCACTTTTGCCCCATTCCATTATCTAGAATTAAGAACCATTTTGGCAGATTCAAGTTGTCTACTTATATAAATGCTCAGCTATTCATCTTCAAGGAATTGTCTGGGCATAGGCATTGCTGACCTATCTACAAGATTGGACAATAAGAGCAGATTGGTGGGGGTCCAACAGACAGTACCCCCAAAGATTAGCGATTATTTACTCCGGCAGCAGCTGGATGTAAACACTGAGCGGAGCTGTAGAACATCTTGATTTGAAGTGTTGTAGCCTCCAATGCAACAAAAAAAAAAAATGGGGAAAAGCCATAAAATACTCATATTCTTCAAACATTTCAGTACCCCTACATGAAACGTACTACAAGCTATTGACCAGATGGTACCTTACTCCCTCCAGAATTGCACACTTCAAAGCTGATTTGTCTCCACTATGCTGGAGAGGATGCGGAAGTAAGGGAGATCTGATGGACATCTTTTGGACATGCCGAAAACTCACGAGTTTGTGGGATGAGATCTCTGAATACATTGGTAACCTTATTAACAGAGATTTTGTTCTCTCTCCACAAATAACATTTTTCTCTCTAGATATGGAAGATATTCATTGCTCAACTAGATATGTAATTATACACCTCTTATTGATAGTTAAGAACATGATTGCTACCCTTTGAAAAAGACCGGAGATTCCTAAGTTCTCGGACGTTGTGGACAAACTACAAATGCACAATACACTAGATTTGAAATTTGCTATTGCAAATGACTGTATGCATAAGTACGACAAAAAATGGAGTACATGGAACACCATTCTCCAAAATTCTGACTGATATCACGTTCTTTAGAGTTATAGAATGTAGATTTGCTTTTTCTTGTATATAGTTCTAATAAGGAAATATAGAAGTTAATGACAATGAGACAGACTTGATGCCAAATATTTTTTATGATTGGCCATAGATCTGTCTTATGTTCTTTGTTCCCTATTCCCTCCCCATTCCCCTTCCCTATATGTCACATTATTACGCTGTCTATAACAATAAAACTTAAAGAGCTGTTGAAAATTACAAAAGTTCAATAAAAACACTTAAACAAGAAGTGTTGTAGCCTCTGCCAGGTACTGCAGTACAGCTCCTATTCTTTTACATAGAAGCTGTGCTGCAAAAGCTGGCACTAACAGTAGCAGCCGATACGCTTTGAATAATCCTGTACATAGGTTAGGTAAGTCATCAATACCCATGCCTGGACAACACCTTTAATGGCCATATGTATTTTTGCATCTCCTCTGTCTGATTGGCCCCAGCTTACTAGCAAAATCAGACCAGACAGAAAGGGATAAATCTATCCCAATGGGAATTATGCAAAACCTTTGGGAATGATGCAAACCCGTTTTCAGACACAGAAGTTTCTACGGCCATGTGTAAATATCCTCTGGGTTTTCATGTCTTCCTAATAATTTTTCGCTGCATTCTTTTATTTCTATTGCTTAAAGTGGTTGGTTGGGCATACATTATATACATATCACATATTCCCAACATGGCCCAGTGAGGATCTCACCTTCTTACACGACAGCTCCGTGTTCTCTGGACCAGACATGCTTATCCAGCCTTTAAAACGTTCTGCGGATTCATGGAGGAGAGCTTGTATGCTGCTGTCCAAGACTGAAGAGAAATCTCGCGTCTCGCCCGACGAACCTACACAGAGATCTTCCAGTGACAGTGGATTGGTATCAGCAGCTAAATAGGAATTTCGGGACTGAAGCATCATATCATGGGGGATCTGCAGAACACACAGAACATACCGGTAATGAGATTCTTTAGGTTCATAAGCCGTACTCCACGTACAAGACTGAGGTAATATGCAATACTTACTGTATAACAATGTTACACGCCAAATGTGGCTTTTAGTAAAGACCCTTAGTAACTGCTCAGTCTACCGTGTACTAATGATAAACTGTGATATTTGATAAGTTACACCACAGGTATTTGGATGCAGTAGGAGCTGGCAAATCGCAGCCTCGCAGCGATCCTAGTGGTCATCCCGCAGGACAAGGTGTCGGTCAGAAGGGGCCATTACCTCTGAGCCCACCTTCTCACATTATGGTGATTTTTGCATTGTGCCACATGGTTGGTAGGTAGGACTGAAATATAGCCATAGAAATGTGTGATCGCACCTTGTATAAATAGGTCTACAGCAAAAGCACGAGAAACAGAAAAACTTGCTGTGAGACCGAGTCAAGGCCTGGGCATAGTCAGTCACTGAGGACAATAGTTTACATAGCACAAAAGACAGGATGCCCCATGATCTAGTCAAAGGACAACTCCGATTGTGAGGAAGTCTGTGCTGTGATTGGACGATGCTTCTGCGTGAGCGGGACAGAGTTTGTAGTGACTTCTACACATAAAGCCATTGGCAACAAGGGGTCAGAGGCCAAAAAGGGTTTTGCGCTTCTGTCCACATTGAGGGTGTGCTGCTGACACCAGTTGAAGCGGTATTACTGACATGGAGATAGCCCATGTTATGGACTTGGGGTTTAACCAAAAGTCAGCATGGTTGGTGCACACGCTGTACTTCTGCAACCATGTGTGGTTGGGAGAAATTCCTGAAAAACAGAGTGGGATAGGAGAAACTACAGCCCCTGGAAGAGTCAGGCCATCAGCATCCAAGAGGCTGACTCAACAAGGCAGACATGCCCAGATGGGACCAGTTATAGTAGGAGAGAGCCTCCCTTTGCGCCATAGAAGCACAGGAGGTTCAAGCAGGAGCGGATTGCCATCTTGGGCATGAACTGAACACCTGAAGGATTTTTAGTGAGGCGCACAGTCATCCAAGCACCAGAAAAGCGTCCTGACACTGTTCTGCAGAACAATTGCTTAGGAAGCACAGACAGTGTGCCACTTTTTCTAGGTCCTGAGGGGGTCCTAAATGTCATGTCAATGTTACACCTGCTTGATAGAATGGGTAAGGCTGGCAGTGTCCTGATGCTGCCATGTTTTCCAAACACCAGCTCCATATGCAAGCCTGTCATTACCAGCCGCCATACTAAATATCTCTTCTGAAGTGAATGTATTCTGCGTAGAGTGACACAGTGCAGACATATCCATTATACTGTAGCTGATGGGTAAAGCACTTCTACCATATCAGCAATATGGCTTCTCACTGACCTGAAAGAGCTTCTTGCATTCGGAGATCATATGAAGCAGCCCTTGAGTAGCAGCCATGTTCTCGCTGAGATCCTTGTGATCTGGTTTTCCAGAGGCCCCTCTCTTCTGTATGATCCTGAAGAAGACCCAGAATTAGCACCGCCAAATGATATATTACTTATGTATAAGTGCCAAGGATGATGTGGGCATTTAATCCTGGTTTACCATTCACTATACTAATATTATAAGTATTTCATAACCAGCCAGAAACTTTACGACTTAACAGATGGGTCACACAACACATAGTAAGCGCAACTACCATAGAGCGGCATTAACCCACAGAGTCGCCGGAAAACATTCTGCAAAATCAGCCCTTCTGCACAGAAAAAGTCTTTAAAAATGTGATTAACGCTGGTATGGAGCCATAATGGTGGTAACCAGGTGTATGCAGTATTTCAGATATTAGGAAAAGTAATTTATTAGAGACATTACAAGACATGTAATACTGGATTATTAACCTTTAATTTATAGAGTCAACACATTGTGTGGCAGATTGTATGTCAGCGGTGTCATTTAGTACAAGAATATTTAGCAATGAAACAAAAACATATTTCTTTTATTTGCAACAATAACACTCGTTAGACCAGTGGCCCGTGACTCCCATAACGCTTACAGAATTATCCCTAAAGTCGTCCCGTAAAGACTGTAAACTCAGCCAGAGGTGGTCGGGTGTCTGAGGGAAGCCGCCTCCTGCTCAGATCCAGGAACACAACACAGCATATGGGGCAACGGGGCTGAACGCTGTATGTGAGGGCCACACATGCACTCTATAGGAAGGACACATTGCTGCGGACAGAGGGGCACGCGGCTGGCACTGTATTAGGGGAGGGCTGTTTTATCGCTGTAAGAAGCAGGCAGCCATCCTTCAATGATATGCTGGAGTCCATACATTAAATAGAAAAAAAGACACACAAAACATTTCTGTGTCTCCCATGCATTACAATAGACAGAGACGGCACATGGGAAACCACCACTGCACGGCAACAGCGGACATTGTGCAGCCCTCCATCACTGACCATATCAGAGACCCCAGTACTGTGGTGGGTTCATCCCATCACATTTCATGCATAAGCAAGAACATAACTTTTATCCTCATATAAAGTCCACCCTCTTGCCAGGTTTAAAAATGTTGTGGAAAATCCCTTTAAAAGGAATATTCCCATCTAAGACAATTAAGGCACGTCCATATGAGGCCATCTGTTTATTCATTCCTGACCGGATGTGAGAGCCACCACATAGACATAGGGGATATTTTAAATAAGTGTTTACATCACATACGATATACCAAAACTCCTCCTATATACATCACACAGGAAACTCTGAGACTGCTGTATATACATCACATAGAACACACTGATAGTGCTGTAAAAACATCATATACAAGACAGCAAGACTGCTGTATACATCACATAGGAGATACTGAACTGGTGGATATACATCACATAGGATACACTGAGTCTGCTGCATACATCACGAGATATTGCAGCTGCTGTATACATCACGAGACACTGCGACTGCTGTATACATCACATACGATACACTGACTCTGCTCTATACATCAGAAGGCAGCTGTTGCATCACTGATCAATCACTAGTAACCATTCGATGAAACAAACATGACAGATCAAACATGGCACAGTTATTGCTATAGCATACAGAGACACAAATGTCAGTGGCGAGGTCCATACCGAGGAGATGTGGTCTCCTTTTTGGAAATGTTGAGATGGAAAACAGAAGGTGCAAGACACACAGCCAGGTTCCCAGGAGTCATCTGATTCTCTTGAGCGGAGGAGATGTCGCTTAGAAAATACAGTAATGTCTGCAGGACTTCTCTGTTCTCATCTGGCATCAGTAGAATTGCAGCCTGCACTGCCCGCAACCTCTGATCTTTAGGCACATCTGCAGAAGAGACAGAAAAAAAATAAAATATCTGTATAATTTATGTTTCCAACTAGTAGACGATCTTGTGTCTAATTTACCACAATCTACGGAATGAGGAATCCTAAGGAATATCAGTGAAATCAGTGGCCGAAATAATGACTATCCTTTAATAGAAGCCAAATTCCATAGATTTTACTCTACAACTTCCACCTTGTGACTCAAATTGTGCCAATGAATTTAAAGACTCACGCTGGTAAATCTGCAGGAAAGTTTCGGTCAGTTTGCTGGTAAAAATGGGTTCCGGCAGGTCTCTGAAGTACTGCTTCAGCAAATCAGCCACGTCATACGCCGACTGCCCCACATAGTTTACGTTGTCAGGAGAGGACTCGTTAGTTTGGCGTAGAACCTGAATACGAGACTTCACACCAGACTTCCTGAAGATTCCCACCTGCGGCACAGAGAATGGGGAATGAACGAGGAGTACAGGGTACAGCTAGACACACAGGTCCTCTACAGATGGGGGTTCTGAATACCAACAATCACCTTCACCTATAGGACACCAATCACTTTGAGGAAAAACGTGTGTACAAGACGACTACTAAAAATAAATGGACAACCTAGGAGACAAACTCAAGTCCACAATTCACTTCCTGATATCAAGGCTGATTTCTTGAGACTTTCCCATGAAGCTACATAAAGAAGCAGTGTGTTTCAGGTGTGCATTAAAATACATCCACAGGTGTGTCTCTAATTAACCCAGATGTTGCCAACAATGTACCAGAAGCTTCCAAACACATGACATCAACATATGGGCAGTCCAGAATTGTTTAAAGGCATAGTAATCTTAGTGTATGTAAACTTTTGACTTTGCAGTAAGTAATAAAAATGCCTTAAACCATTCTCTCTCATTATTCTGGCATTTGGCAAATATTCCTGTACACCCATCAATAAGGCTGGAATATGAGATGCCATTCTAAATGAACAGATGTAAACCGTGGCCCCGAGCAGGGCCGGCATCAACACCAGGTGCACCCGGGTAAGTGCCGGGGCCCTAGCGAGACGGGGGGGGGTCCATTTTGACAAGTGCGCAGCATCAATAGTAAAAAGATATAATGTTAAAAATAATAATTAAAAAAAGAATAAAAATCGTGCTATTCTCACCTTCCGGCCGCCCCCGCAGACTTCCCCATCCTCGCGATGTTCCTGGCAGCTCCCGTTCCCAGTGATCCTTTGCGAAATGACCCCGATGACGTAGGATCACGCGAGACCACTACGTCATCACAGGTCATTGTCTCGCAATGCATTACTGGAAATGAGAGCTGCCGGGAACATCACTGAGGCCTGGGCTGGATAAGGGGGCCGCCAGTAGATTAGTATATAACCATTTTTTATTTTAATTCTTTTTTTAACAGGGATATGGTGCCCACACTGCTATATACTACGTGGCTGTGTTATATACTACATGGCTGTGCTAGATACTACGTGGGCTGTGTTATATACTATGTGGGCTGTGCTATATACTATGTGGGCTGTGTTATATACTACGTGGGCTGTGCTATATACTACGTGGGCTGTGCTATATACTACGTGGGCTGTGCTATATACTACGTGGGCTGTGCTATATACTATGTGGCTGTGCTATATACTACGTGGCTGTGCTATATACTACACATTTAGCACTTTTACAAATGTTCTACGTTAATACTTTCTAATGTTTACTTTAAAAAGTTTTCCATTAAAAAATTGTCATATTCAATGTATGCAGTTTTTTCTTTGCAGTAAGTTCAGCTAACAATAAAATGCCTACTGGTAACTGAGGGAGAGGGAGAAGGTCACAAAAATTGGCATATAAGGGGTTGACTTATATAAAGCGCCTCGGCTGTATGGTATTGTAGAATTTACAATAGCTATCACTCATGTAAGAAGTGAAATCTGGCATTGTACTATACCTATATTTCTCTGCTGTATCTGTGCATCATGAATCGTGGTAGGTGTTAAAGGGGGGGCTCACTGAGACTCTTTCATCCGGGGCCCTCAAAAACCTGGAACCAGCCCTGGCCCCGAGACTGTGGCCACGGTCGGGCACATAATAATAATAATAATCTTTATTTATATAGCGCCAACATATTCCGCAGCGCTTTACAGTTTAACAGTTTCAAACACAACAGTCATAGGTAACAATGTTAACAATACAGCAATAAAGCAAAATAAGACGACCCTGCTCGTGAGAGCTTACAATCTACAATGAGGTGGGGAGATACAAAGTACAGGTATGTATTTACAATGATGTATTTACAATGATGGTCCAGCCATCTTCCGGGGGTGGGGGGTAGGTGAGATAGTGAATGGGCTACACACACACAAACATAAAATGACTGATTAGGGAACGCGATAGGCCGCTCTGAACAAATGAGTTTTGAGTGAGCGCCTAAAGCTATGCAAGTTGTGGATGGTCCTAATATCTTGAGGTAGAGCATTCCAGAGGATTGGCGCAGCACGGGAGAAGTCTTGGAGTCGGGAGTGGGAGGTACGGATTAGTGCAGAGGTTAGTCGAAAGTCGTTTGCAGAGCGCAGAGGTCGGTTAGGCCGATAGACAGAAATGAGGGAGGAGATGTAAGGGGGTGCCGCACTGTGGAGAGCTTTGTGGGTGAGAACAAGTACTTTGAATTGTATCCTGTAATGAATGGGCAGCCAGTGTAATGACTGGCGAAGAGCGGACTGTTGTGAATTTGGATTCTGGGCTCCCCCGGTGGCCGCTTGTGGAATTGGACTTGTCATCCTCTTTCCTGTTTCACCTGGTTCCATCAGTAGTGGGTGTCGCTATTTAAGCTCATTTCTCTGGTGGTTTCTTGCCGGTCAACAATGTTATCTGATGCCTCTCAGTGCTTGTTCCTGCTTCTAGACAACTACTAGATAAGTTGGACTTTTGTCCATGTTTTGTTTTGCCTATTTGTTCCAGTTCACAGCTGAAGTTTTGTTACTGTGTCTGGAAAGCTCTCGTTGATCAGGGATTGCTACTCTGGCGTTATGAGTTAATGCCAGAGTTTAAGGTAATCTCTGGATGGTGTTTTGTTAGTGTTTTTCTGCTGACCATGAAAGTATACTATCTGTCTTCTGCTATCTAGTAAGCGGACCTCAAATTTGCTAAGACTATTTTCCTGCTGCGTTTGTTGTTTCATCTGAACTCACCGTCATTATATGTGGGGGGCTACTGTCTTCTTTGGAATATTTCTCTAGAGGTGAGCCAGGTCTTATATTCCCCTCTGCTAGCTATTTAGGTCTTAGGCCAGAGCTGGGCATCTAGCGATAAATAGGAAATGCTACCTGGCTATTTCTAGTTGCGCGGCAGGCTTAGTTCATGGTCAGTATAGTTCCATCTTCCGAGAGCTTGTCCCTCTATAGGCTTGCTATGATCTCTGCCTGCAGAGATCATGACAGTTTGACCGGCCCCTAAAGTGTTAAAGACCCAGGTTGAGAAAGGAGAGTTATAAGAAGTCTGCTGGAATTTTTTTTTTTTTTTTTTTTTTTTCCTCCAGTCTGCCTTGCTGCAGTCTTTTTTTCTCTCTCTCCTCCTAATCTCTGTATGCTCTGTGTGCACCTGACAATAATGGATCTCCAGAGTGTAACTGCGGGTTTGAATAATCTCATCACGAAAGTACAAAATTTACAAGATTTTGTGGTACATGCTCCGGTATCTGAGCCGAGAATTCCTTTGCCGGAGTTCTTCACAGGGAATAGAGCTAGCTTCCAGAATTTCCGAAATAATTGTAAGCTTTATTTGTCCCTGAAGTCTCGTTCAGCTGGAGACCCTGCTCAGCAGGTTAGGATTGTGATTTCCTTGCTCAGGGGTGACCCTCAAGATTGGGCCTTCTCATTGCCAGCAGGGGATCCTGCGTTACGCGATGTGGATGCGTTTTTTCTGGCCTTGGGCTTGCTTTATGAGGAACCTCATTTGGAACTTCAGGCAGAAAAAGCTTTGATGGCACTATCTCAGGGGCAAGACGAAGCTGAAGTTTTCTGCCAAAAATTCCGTAAATGGTCTGTGCTTACTCAGTGGAATGAGTGCGCCTTGGCGGCAACTTTCAGAGAAGGTCTCTCTGATGCCGTTAAGGATGTTATGGTGGGGTTCCCTTTGCCTGCAGGTCTGAATGAGTCCATGACAATGGCTATTCAGATTGATAGGCGTCTGCGGGAGCGCAAACCGGTGCACCATCTGGCGGTGTCTATGGAAAAGACGCCAGAAAGTATGCAGTGTGATAGAATTCTGTCCAGGAGCGAGCGACAGAATTTTAGACGGAAGAATGGATTGTGTTTCTATTGTGGGGATTCTACTCATGTTATATCAGCATGCTCTAGGCGTACAAAGAAGCTTGATAAGTCTGTTTCCATTGGCACCATTCAGTCTAAGTTTATTTTGTCTGTAACCCTGATTTGCTCTTTGTCATCCATTGCCACGGACGCCTATGTTGACTCTGGCGCCGCTCTGAGTCTTATGGATTGGTCCTTTGCCAATCGTTGTGGTTTTGATTTAGAGCCTTTGGAGACTCTTATTCCTCTGAAGGGGATTGACTCCACCCCATTGGCTAATAATAAACCACAATACTGGACACAAGTAACCATGCGTATCAATCCGGATCACCAGGAGATTATTCGTTTCCTGGTGCTGTATAACTTACATGACGATTTGGTACTGGGATTGCCATGGTTGCAGTCTCACAACCCAGTCTTGGACTGGAGAGCAATGTCTGTGTTGAGCTGGGGATGTAAGGGTATTCATGGGGACGTACCTTTGGTTTCTATTTCGTCGTCCATTCCCTCTGAAGTCCCTGAGTTCCTCTCTGATTATCAAGACGTCTTTGACGAACCCAAGCTTGGGTCGTTACCTCCGCACCGTGAGTGCGATTGTGCCATAGATTTGATACCGGGTTGTAAATATCCAAAGGGTCGTTTGTTTAATTTGTCTGTGCCGGAACATGCTGCTATGCGGGAATATATAAAGGAGTCTTTGGAAAAGGGACATATTCGTCCATCTTCTTCTCCCTTGGGAGCTGGGTTTTTCTTTGTCTCAAAAAAAAGACGGCTCTTTGAGACCATGTATTGATTATCGGCTTCTGAATAAGATCACTGTTAAGTATCAATACCCATTGCCATTGCTTACTGATTTGTTTGCTCGTATAGAGGGTGCTAAGTGGTTCTCTAAAATTGATCTTCGTGGGGCGTATAATTTGGTGCGGATCAGGCAGGGGGATGAGTGGAAGACCGCATTTAATACGCCCGAGGGCCACTTTGAGTATTTGGTCATGCCTTTTGGTCTTTCTAATGCCCCTTCAGTTTTCCAGTCTTTTATGCATGATATTTTCCGCGATTTTCTGGATAAATTTATGATAATATATCTGGATGATATTCTGATTTTTTCTGATGACTGGGACTCTCATGTCCAGCAGGTCAGGAGAGTTTTTCAGGTTCTGCGGTCTAATTCTTTATGTGTGAAGGGGTCTAAGTGCGTTTTTGGGGTCCAGAAAATTTCCTTTTTGGGGTATATTTTTTCTCCCTCTTCCATTGAGATGGATCCCGTCAAGGTGCAAGCTATTTGTGACTGGACTCAGCCCTCCTCTCTTAAGGGTCTTCAGAGATTTTTGGGCTTTGCCAACTTTTACCGCCGATTTATTGCTGGTTTTTCGGATGTCGTTAAACCACTGACTGATTTGACCAGACAAGGCGCTGATGTTGCTAATTGGTCCCCTCATGCTGTAGAGGCCTTTCAGGAGCTTAAGCGCCGTTTTGCCTCTGCCCCTGTGTTGCGTCAGCCTGATGTGAATCTGCCTTTTCAGGTTGAGGTTGACGCTTCGGAGATCGGAGCTGGGGCAGTGTTGTCGCAGAAAGGTTCCGACTGCTCCGTCATTAGGCCTTGTGCCTTCTTTTCTCGCAAATTTTCGCCCGCAGAGCAGAATTATGATGTTGGGAATCGGGAGCTTTTGGCCATGAAGTGGGCGTTTGAGGAGTGGCGCCATTGGCTCGAGGGGGCTAGGCATCAGGTGGTGGTATTGACTGACCACAAAAATTTGATTTATCTTGAGACTGCCAGACGCCTGAATCCTAGACAGGCGCGCTGGTCTTTATTTTTTTCTCGCTTTAATTTTGTGGTGTCATACCTACCGGGTTCTAAGAATGTTAAGGCAGATGCCCTTTCTAGGAGTTTTGACCCGGACTCTCCTGGTAATTCTGAACCCACAGGTATCCTTAGGGAGGGAGTAATTTTGTCGGCCGTTTCTCCTGATCTGCGGCGGTCCTTGCAAGAGTTTCAGGCGGATAGACCGGATCGTTGTCCGCCTGATAGACTGTTTGTTCCGGATGATTGGACCAGCAGAGTCATCTCTGAGGTACATTCTTCTGCATTGGCAGGTCATCCCGGAATTTTTGGTACCAGGGATTTGGTGGCAAGATCCTTCTGGTGGCCTTCCCTGTCACGAGATGTGCGAGTCTTTGTGCAGTCATGTGACGTTTGTGCTCGGGCCAAGTCTTGTAGTTCTCGGGCTAGCGGACTGCTGTTGCCCTTGCCTATTCCTAAGAGGCCTTGGACACACATCTCGATGGATTTTATTTCAGATCTGCCTGTTTCCCAGAAGATGTCTGTCATCTGGGTGGTCTGTGACCGTTTCTCTAAAATGGTCCATTTGGTTCCTCTGCCCAAGTTGCCTTCTTCTTCTGAGTTGGTTCCTCTGTTTTTTCAGAATGTTGTCCGATTGCACGGTATTCCTGAGAATATTGTTTCTGACAGAGGTACCCAATTTGTGTCTAGATTTTGGCGGGCATTCTGTGCTAGGATGGGCATAGATTTGTCTTTTTCATCTGCTTTTCACCCTCAGACTAATGGCCAGACCGAGCGGACTAATCAGACCCTTGAGACATATCTGAGGTGTTTTGTCTCTGCTGACCAGGATGATTGGGTTGCTTTTTTGCCATTGGCAGAGTTCGCCCTCAATAATCGGGCCAGTTCTTCCACCTTGGTGTCCCCGTTTTTCTGTAATTCGGGGTTTCACCCTCGATTTTCCTCCGGTCAGGTGGAATCCTCGGATTGTCCTGGAGTGGATGCGGTGGTGGAGAGATTGCATCACATCTGGGGGCAGGTTATGGACAATTTGAAGTTGTCCCAGGAGAAGACTCAGCGTTTTGCCAACCGTCATCGTCGTGTTGGTTCTCGGCTTTGTGTTGGAGATTTAGTGTGGTTGTCTTCTCGTTTTGTCCCTATGAGGGTCTCTTCTCCTAAGTTTAAACCTCGGTTCATCGGCCCTTATAGAATATTGGAGATTCTTAATCCTGTTTCTTTCCGTTTGGACCTCCCTGCGTCCTTTTCCATTCATAACGTTTTTCATCGGTCGTTATTGCGCAGGTATGAGGTACCTGTTGTACCTTCAGTTGAGCCTCCTGCTCCGGTGTTGGTTGAGGGTGAGTTGGAGTACGTTGTGGAGAAAATTTTGGACTCTCGTGTTTCCAGACGGAAACTCCAGTATCTGGTCAACTGGAAGGGTTACGGCCAGGAGGATAATTCTTGGGTCAATGCATCTGATGTTCATGCTTCTGATCTTGTTCGTGCCTTCCATAGGGCTCATCCTGGTCGCCCTGGTGGATCTGGTGAGGGTTCGGTGCCCCCTCCTTGAGGGGGGGGTACTGTTGTGAATTTGGATTCTGGGCTCCCCCGGTGGCCGCTTGTGGAATTGGACTTGTCATCCTCTTTCCTGTTTCACCTGGTTCCATCAGTAGTGGGTGTCGCTATTTAAGCTCATTTCTCTGGTGGTTTCTTGCCGGTCAACAATGTTATCTGATGCCTCTCAGTGCTTGTTCCTGCTTCTAGACAACTACTAGATAAGTTGGACTTTTGTCCATGTTTTGTTTTGCCTATTTGTTCCAGTTCACAGCTGAAGTTTTGTTACTGTGTCTGGAAAGCTCTCGTTGATCAGGGATTGCTACTCTGGCGTTATGAGTTAATGCCAGAGTTTAAGGTAATCTCTGGATGGTGTTTTGTTAGTGTTTTTCTGCTGACCATGAAAGTATACTATCTGTCTTCTGCTATCTAGTAAGCGGACCTCAAATTTGCTAAGACTATTTTCCTGCTGCGTTTGTTGTTTCATCTGAACTCACCGTCATTATATGTGGGGGGCTACTGTCTTCTTTGGAATATTTCTCTAGAGGTGAGCCAGGTCTTATATTCCCCTCTGCTAGCTATTTAGGTCTTAGGCCAGAGCTGGGCATCTAGCGATAAATAGGAAATGCTACCTGGCTATTTCTAGTTGCGCGGCAGGCTTAGTTCATGGTCAGTATAGTTCCATCTTCCGAGAGCTTGTCCCTCTATAGGCTTGCTATGATCTCTGCCTGCAGAGATCATGACAGCGGACACGTCCGAGTAACGATTAGCCAGATGGACGACCCTGGCTGCTGCATTAAGGATAGACTGGAGAGGGGAAAGTCGCGTGAGGGGGAGGCCAATTAAAAGAGAGTTACAGTAGTCCAGACGGGAGTGGATTAGGGCGACAGTGAGAGTTTTTGTTGTCTCCATGGTGAGAAAAGGGCGGATTCTAGAGATGTTCTTTAGGTGTAAGCGGCACGAGCGGGCAAGAGATTGTATGTGGGAGGTGAAGGAGAGATCGGAGTCAAACATGACACCCAGACAGCGTGCCTGCTGCCGGGGTGTTATTATGGTGCCACCCACGGAGAGGGAAATGTCAGATTTAGGGAGGTTCGTAGAAGGCGGGAGCAGAAGAAGTTCCGTTTTGGAGAGGTTGAGCTTCAGATAGAGAGCGGACATGATGTTAGAGACTGCAGACAGACAGTCAGTGGCGTTCTGTAGTACAGCGGGGGTAAGGTCAGGGGCTGATGTGTATAGTTGTGTGTCATCAGCATAAAGATGGTACTGAAAGCCAAATCTGCTGATGGTCTGTCCAATTGGGGCCGTGTAGAGGGAGAAGAGAAGGGGGCCAAGGACTGAGCCCTGAGGTACCCCGACAGTGAGAGGAAGAGGAGATGAAGTGGAGCCGGAGAACAGAACACTGAAGGAGCGTTCAGAAAGATAGGAAGAGAACCAGGAGAGAGCAGTGTTCTTAATGCCTAGTGACTGGAGCCTAGACAGTAGGAGAGGGTGGTCAACAGTGTCGAAAGCTGCAGAAAGATCGAGGAGAATGAGCAGAGAGTGGTCACCGTTACATTTTGCTGTCAGAAGGTCATTGGTCACCTTGATGAGTGCAGTTTCTGTTGAATGTAGGGGGCGGAACCCGGACTGTGAAGGGTCTAGGAGGGAATGAGTGGAGAGGTAACGGGTAAGGCGGGAGTAGACTAGGCGCTCCAGGAGTTTTGAGATGAAGGGTAGATTGGAGACCGGTCTGTAGTTGTTTGCACATGATGGGTCAAGGGTGGGTTTTTTTAGTAATGGAGTAATGATAGAGTGTTTGAAGGAGGAGGGGAAAATGCCAGAGGAGAGGGAGAGATTAAAGATTGCAGTTAGGTGAGTTGTGACGACTGGAGAGAGAGACTGGAGGAGGTGTGAGGGAATGGGGTCGGTGGTGCATGTAGTCGGACGAGAAGAGGAGAGGAGCTTGGAGACTTCTTCTTCTGTGATGGGATCGAATGTGGAGAGTGAGCCAGGGGAGATGCAGGGAGGAATGGGAGTCATTGCACTTGGTGTCTGGGAGTGGATTTCCTGACGGATGTTATCTATTTTCTCTATAAAGTGGGAGGCCAGGTCATCAGCACAAATGTCTGTGATAGGGTCTTGTGCTTTTGGCCTGAGGAGGGAGTGAAATGTGTCAAAAAGTTTCTTGGGGTTGTTGGATAGTGAGGAGATCAGGGTGGTGAAGTAGGTTTGTTTGGCAAGGTGAAGGGCAGAGTTATAGGTCCTTAACATAAATTTGAAGTGCAAGAAGTCTTCTGGGGTGCGAGTTTTCCTCCATAAGCGTTCAGCACACCTGGAGCATCGCTGGAGGAATCGGGTTTGCGATGTGAGCCAGGGCTGTTTCACTCTGTGTTTGGAGGTTCTGAAGGTGAGGGGAGCTACTTGGTCTAGGGTGCTTCTAAGAGTGTCATTGAAGTAATGTACAGCCAGATCAGGACAGGAAAAAGAGGAGACTGGGGACAGTGATGAGTGTAAGGAGTCTGAAAGTGTGTGAGGATTAATAGCATGTAGATTTCTTAATGTGTGGTAGGTAGGAGAGTGCTGGGGTGGGCGAGGAATTGTGAGTGTGAAGGAGAGAATGTTGTGGTCAGAGAGGGGAAGTGGTGAGTTATCGAGGTGGGGAATTAAACAGAGCCGGACAAAGACCAGGTCCAGGGTGTTACCGTCTTTGTGTGTTTCAGAGGTTGAGAGCTGTGAGAGGCCTAGAGAAGTGGTTAGTGACAGAAGCTGGGATGCAGATGTGGACGTGGGGCTGTTAATGGGAATGTTGAAGTCTCCCAGGATAAGGGTTGGTAATTCTGAGGACATGAAGTGCGGCAGCCAGGCTGAGAAGTCGTCCAGGAAGTGGGTAGGTGAGCCTGGGGGCCGGTATATGACCGCTACTCTGAGGGAGAGGGGACGGAAGAGCCTGACGGTGTGGACCTCAAAAGAAGGGAATGAGAGTGATGGAACTGGGGGTATAACCTGGAACGTGCATTGGGGGGACAAGAGTATGCCGACTCCACCACCAGGTCTGTTAGTGGGTCTTGGGGAATGGGAGAATTGTAAGCCACCATGGGAAATGGCAGCAGGGGAGACAGTGTCAGAGTCTTGGATCCAGGTTTCAGTGAGGGCCAACAGATTGAGAGAGTTGTTCAGAAAGTAGTTGTGCAGGAAAGGGAGCTTGTTACATACAGACCGTGGATTCCAAAGGGCACAATTGAAAGGGAGAGGTGAGGGAGTGCAAGTAATATTAATAAGGTTAGTATGGTTTTGATATGAGATAGGGTAGCAGTTGAGGTTGGGGGATGGGGGACCGGGGTTGGGGGATATGTCCCCTGAAATCAGTAGGAGTAACAAGATAAAAAGCAAGTAGTTTTTTGAAGTGTTTGTAGTTTTTTTTTTGTGCAGTGTGTTTGGGTAAGATGGGCTGAGGTTTTTCAGGAAGGTGAGAAGTGCATGGGAGCTGTACATGGGAGAGGGAAGCAGTGAGGAGCTGATGTGTATGAGTCGTGGTGGAGGGGGGATTGGGCGGTGAATGTGGATTGCAAGGGAGCATAGGAGGATAGGAATAAAGCACATGGTGAGAAGGGAAAACAGAGTGTGGCATACCTCCTCAGTGTGCACCTAGCCTTAGTGAATGGGGGCAGCACAGAAGAAGTCTTGCGCACAGGGTTGAGACAATGTAATCAAGGAGCATGAAAGTCTTAAGTCACTGAGCAAAAAGCACAGGATTTTCGTCTGAGACATCAGCCGGGCATATAGCATTCATGGGGCGTGTACCTGGTCCAGACACTGGCTGCGGATATAGCGCATAGCTTGCTGGATACACTGTGGTAGCGGTTGGCCCGTCCTTTGCACATTTATTATCGGAGGAACCCCAAACACCACTCTCCCTCTGTAGTCCAAAGGCTTACTTCTTTTCATAAATTTAGGGACAGTCCTAAAAGTGATACATCAATGAGAACAATTATAAACACAGGATTGACCAAAAAGGTTAGAAAATTAGTAAAGGAGTATAAATAACATTCATATCACAGCAATATTGGACAGCAGCCCGTCCTGGGCTTAGGTAGTAATGGTACAGACATATACAGGATTACTGGGGGACACTAGTGCACAACAGTCCGACACTGCACCGAGACACTACTGAATTTCACCACTAGAGGGAGCACACAGACCATTCAATGAAATGAGGCATCTAGAGCCAAAATATGATGGAAATCAAGGGCTTTGTGCCCACAAAATATGGACCGATTCATAAAAGGTTGTCATTTTGCATGCCAGTCTTTATGAAGGGTGCACTAGAATAAAATGCATCAAATGAGTCAATAGGCCTGCACCTCTAATGAATTTGGTACATCTCTCAGCTGTGTGCCCCCACCAGAAAGGTACTCCATGCATGGGCTGGTGTACGGCTGTCAACATTTATGCAACTTTTGTTGGATAAATAATTATTAATTAGAAACATGTTTGGACACGCCCCCTCTGACTAAGCTCCACCCACTTTCAATATATTCAAAACTGTCCAGAAACGGTGTGAAAAAGTCACATTTTTTTTTAGCACAGACTGTTTAAAACTCCTTGATGAATCAGCCCCTACATCTGAACTGAAGAGTGCAGATCCATTCATATAGGCGCTATGTGGAAGCAGGTTTGCACTGATGATCCATGATGCCGTGTGTAGTTCTCCATTGACTTCCATGGGAGACAAATCCTGCTGAGCAGTATTGGGTACATGCAGCTACTACGTCCATATTGACAGGCCACAATCTGATCATGGTCAAAGGAAGCCATCATCAAAAAATTACCTACTGTTCAAAACAGGTTTATGTGTTAAAAAAGAATAAATAGGGTTGGTTCTGATCATCATGGCTATGTACATGTGTTGTTTCCTTAAACAGGTAATTAGAATCTACACAAAACCTCAGTGTTCAGCATGAAAGTTGCAAGATTTCTATTTTTTTTTTTTTAGATTGAATACAGACTGTGAAATGTAAGAGAAAAAAAAAACGACCCCTTTAACACAAAAACCTGATTTATTTAATAGGTCACTTTCTGATGATCGCTTCTCTTTAAAGAGTTTATTCGCAAGACACGGTTTTGCCATAATTTAGCAAGACGTCATGCACAGATCATAACATGACATATGAAGTATCAATCAACCCTAATTTAACAGCCCCAATCACAGTGGCCTTACTTCGGCACAATTCGGCATCCGCGGACTAGCTGATTTAGCGCCTATTTTTCTTGTAGCGGTGCAGTAGGCAGAGCCAAGAACTCATAAAAACATGTTCCAGATGGAAGCAAGCAACACAAACTCTACTCACCATGCCCAGCCCTGCTTGCTTGGCACAGAGTACTTCTCCATGATAGCAGTAAGTCTGAGTAATGATAACTTCTGCAGGAGATTGAGCTGAGCTGCAGATTGCCTGTTAATCTCGAGGGATGCCGAGCTGAGGCTTGGCCGATGCGAGTTCTGGAAGCTGTGCCAGCGAAGCTTCCTGCCAGGGAGAGAGAATAAGTGACAAAAGAATTCTGCACATTAACCCTGCTGCAACTTAAATGGTCACTTTCCTTTCTTGGAATTGTGAGCAAAATTATAGTACAAGCAAAAATAAGTTACTTTGTAAACTAGCTTATAAGATAGTTCAGCTTCTGTCTCCACTTAGGAGACCCCTATACCACCCGCTTCTATTAAACTCACCCTCTACTAACAGTTCACATCCGTCTTGGTCAAACAAGATGGACTGCCAGCTCAGTAAGGTGTAAGATTACACCTCCTATTATAATTTATGGAGACGCGAGGGGGAGTGAGGAGCAGAATGAAGAAAAAAACAGAAGCAGACAAGACAGGGAGATCTACTCAAGCGAGTGAGTGATTAAGCTTATTCAAGAGCTGGATTCACAGCCTCACAGCTCAGTACTGCTGTTTTTACTATTTCTGAGCATGTACAGTAAAAGAAGCATAAAATCCCTCAGTTTCAGTGCACGGTGTATGTGAGACATCATAGCAGCTTGTCTCCTCCATAGAGTTCAGATTGAGCTGGTAAATAGAGATAGAGCTTGTGGAATTTTTCAGTTTTCCCACTGTAGTCTCAACAGCAGTTTTGCCAGGACTCCATCCTAGAGTAGGTGGTGACTATAGGTTATGAGGTCTTCCATACACAGCACAAATTGAAGATCCTGCTCCCCTCTCTGTTTGCAGCACACCCCCAAAAGAAGCTGCAACATGGAGGACATAATACATCGGTATTAAGCAGTGTAGCAGTGAACCCATCTCTGGAGTGAGATAAAACACTCACTAAGAGCTGAAGCAATGGCTTATGGTTATTTCTGTCTCAGGTTCTCTCCAGCAACTTTCTCCTCCTCCACCGTGGCTTTCTATAGACCTCTATGGGCTGCAGCATTAAACCTGATTTTTCTGTATATCTCTGTCATATGCAAAGGGATAAATGCAGGTGGCAGAGGGGAAGAAGTGTCCGAAGAGCTGAGAAAGAGGCATTTTTCTCTAATAAGATTTATTACACAGTTTCTTATATTGATTAATGCTAATAATTAGAAGTTATGTTAATGATAGTAAAAACAGCTTGGTAGTGATCCACGGGGAACAGAAGCATTACCTGAACATATTAGCGGTACAGCTGCCTTATCTCCCCTTTTGCACACAGTACCTTGTACAGAATGTGCTCTCTTTCCAATTCTAAACTGTGTTAAAGTATTTTAGAGGATGTATATGAGCATGGCAGGGGCAGACAACAATGTTTTCATATGCAATTAATTTAAAAAAAAATAATAATAATATTAAAGAATAAACGACTCAAATATATGTCAGTGGCGTGAACAATAATCCATGCAAGAAGGAAGTCATATTCGACAGAAGTTTCACACGAAATGCTTTGCCCCCTGGGGACTTAGTGACTGGGATCAGAGATGTTGCTAGTCTCCTGTAACGCCTAGGGCCACAGGTTATCCAGGGATATTGTGTGCTTCTAAACAATCCTAAGCAGTGATTGGCAGCCAACAGTCCTGGGACACGTGGCCCCACTGCCAGCAATGCCACAGATTTAGATCCTCACTAGGTGTCCTTGATGACGCTGCTCCTGACAGAATTTGGACTAAGAAACATCATCAGATTTGGGGCCGGTAACTATCAGTAGACAAGGTATGAAATTACAATTTTCACATTTTTACATGCTCCAAACTTTTTTTTTTTTTTTTTGCTTTTCAGTCTCCTTTGAACAAGTGCACACAAACAGGTAACGAGGAAGCAAAATATGTCACTGGCCAATCCCCACTGACTAACGGGGAGAGTATAGAGCAGTCCCCGATTTGTCCCAAACCCAATTATGTACACGCTGGGTTCCACACACTACTCGCGTCCTTCCTGACCGTTTAGTAGCACAGGTGGCAACCCATTTATTGTCCTTTACTGACAACTTTTCTGTCCACATCCATGTTAAAATGGACACACCTCTTCATATCATATACTCTGAAAAAAGTTTATAAAAGAAAGCAGGATAGATGGACTGTCATTCACAAAAAGATGTTGGGACATACATATGACTGTGCCCACACATATGAGGTTGAGAAGAAAAATGGCCGTATCGTCATTTAATTTAATTTTCACAGCTATTTGGGAAAACAAACATACAATTTATACAATTTTCGTGAAATATTGTTGAATCTTCTCATTTGAAATGTATTGGCTGTAAATGTCAGATGTATGTTCAGGCTCAGAAGATTTTCATAAAGTGTCTACTACAGACTCACCTGGATGGCCTAGTTAAGGATGCCCCCACTCCAGAGTCCCTTCTCTCTCTCATTTCTCCTTCCTCTGTTTCATTGAGAGAATTACCAGTGCTGTCAAAGTCACTGGCTGAAGTGCCAACATCGGAAATTGATCTTTCTTCATAAGCAAGGTGACCAACTTGTTCACCTCCAGAGTCTGTTTCCTCTTCTTCAAGCTCTGGACACACAGTTCGTGACCAAAGCGCCACCATCCTCTGTAGACCCTTTACATGATTGAGAACATCATCCAAATGGCCAAAAAGATCACTACTACCTCCACGTTCTAAAATATCTCCACTACCGGTCAGCGAGTTGGGTACATTGTCATATATGCTTGAACGGCTTCCGATAGAACTATATGACCCTCTTCTCTGTCTCACCTCTAGTCCATGAGAGTCCATGCTGCTACAAACCGAGTGTCCTAAAGATTTGCTTCCCATTTTCCAACTTTCCAAAGGTACATGGTTTGTGGGGCATAAACTTTCAATAGAAAGAGACCTTGGGAAAGTTCCAGGCTTATGATCCATTGGGATACAGACCAGACGATTCGACTTTTGTGGTAACTCATGTCTCACACCATCCCTTCCCACAATATCATAGTCTTCCAAATAAACCCCTCTACAGAGACCGTCCATATGAGGTTTTCTAATACTACCAATAGAGGAACATTTAGTCCTATAGCCAGGATGAAGGAAATCTTTATCATATGTATGAATGTCCACATCATCATCATCATCATCATCACCACACTGGTTTTGGAAATGTATTTCATCTGTTGAGTGTTTCAGGTCATTGGAAAGCAATGTGGCAAGATCCTTCTTGTCTTTATCCTTCTTTCGCAAAGACTCCATCCTTTTTAGAAAGCCCTTTGTTTTCCTTTTTTTCGATTTTTCCTTCAATCCCCGACAGTGAGAAGCTAAAGACTGATCGCTGAGACTCCTGCATGGCTTAGTGTCAGTTGGGGAACAAGGCCCAGAAGATAATTCTGCAGGAGGGGTAACTACTATGTCCATAATACCTCGGCTGCTTCCCGCACTGCGCAGAGAGGTGGCCTCCAGTTCTGTGCTCAGGTCCGTTAGGATACTATCCCTACTGGATGTGCTTTTTATGGTAGGTGGCCCATCATATTTCGGAGATAACAGTTCAATCGAGTCCAGTCGAGACCAGCGTCCCTGGGCTCTCTGGAATGCCCAGCGATCACTGATTGCACACTGATCATCATCATCGGAGTCTTCATTCTAGGTAAAAAATTTAAAAAAAAACTTGAAAATCATAATTCTTGGTGATTCTTCAGTGAATTTAGGTCTGTGACTTAAATGATGCGTGAAAATATCTACATGCAGAGACTTTTACATAAAACATTTTTGGTAAGTTTTGAAAATATCACTTGCCCTGCATTGGCTTCAAATGAAAGCTATTTTTTAATTTCAAAGATTCATATTGCCAATCTAGCTTACCTGTTTTCGGTGATAATGAACATCCAGCTTCATAGATGCACATGAATTTAGTGTCATTAGTCGCCTGCAAACAAGAAGACATAAATTTGTCTTTACAGTGTAAGTGAAGGTCAAGGTGCTCCACTCCGGCTAGAAACGCCGCAATCCTAGATCAATGATTAGTCTCTGACTACTTTCTGGGGATCACAACCAGTCACCTTACTGTGGAGTTTGTGAAGTTGCTTTGGGATAATGGGTTAATTCCTTTCGTACAACCTGTACTGACATTTAGCTGCTCAGGGGATTAACAATACTGAAGAAATCCCTTTTTTAACTCTAGGTAGTGCTTAGCAGTCGCAGAGGCGCATGGTTTTTATTTAACAATCCCTGGCATCAGGAAGGGTTAAGCTTGAATTCCACCTAAAGAGAAAATCCCCTTACCAGGGTGCAAGATGATTTTCATTAAATGCCACCATACCCACAGCTGTACAAGAATGGAAACAAAGTCCTCATCTACCCAAACATTACTGGAATATATGGAGGAATGGATGGATATATACAGATCCAGGTTACTACTATGCTTCAGTAGTTACACCCTGTATTTGTAGTCAAGGGTTGAGATGATGATTAGGAGAACGCTAGAGAATTATGGAAAAATTGTAGAGACTTAAGGGTGGGGTGGAATTAAGGATGACTCACTGAAAGGTGTCTGGGAGTAAAACGCTATGTCCAACAGAAGCGTAAACTGTGTTTCCAAAGCCAAGTAGCCAAAGAACATACACAGACAAGGAAGATCTGTCCTCAGGTGAGTGCTGTCCATATACCGTTACATAGAACGGACCATGCAGACCCCAACCATGCCGACAGATATGGCAGAAGAGCCTTTTATTTACAGACTTGTGACTTCCATTAGTGGAATTTACAAGAAAGCAGTCAAAGAACCCCCTGGTATCTGAGGACTGAGCCACACAATGCAAAATACCTGCAGAGGGATTTAAGAGAATCTGGATCCAAAAAGTTATGATCTCTCTTCACACATGCAATGTCCACTGGAAACTGGGAACCTGCC
This sequence comes from Ranitomeya variabilis, assembly GCF_051348905.1. NCBI lineage: Eukaryota > Metazoa > Chordata > Amphibia > Anura > Dendrobatidae > Ranitomeya > Ranitomeya variabilis. Next base: position 268,071,973 of record NC_135233.1, on the reverse strand, counting down.
GAAGAAAGACAAATGGTGATTGCAACAAATGTATTGAAAAGTACCATGGAAAGAAAGCAGGTAGTAAAGAAACAGAAAAAATATAACTCCAAAGCTTCTAAAGAAATAAAAATAACTAAAGACCCTTTACTACACATGACCTCTGTACCACTGCCCTTGACTACCACAGACAGGCTTGGACTGGCCCATCGGAGAACAAGAGAATCCTCTGGTGGGCCCATGTGCAGGTGTAGGCCGTCACCCTCTTATATGAGAAGCACTTGGCACTATATACTTGAATCACCATGTACAGAAAGCGACATCTTATTCATTTATCAATCTACCCAGTTCTTTATTACCGTATATAAATTGGTGATTGAGGATAATATCACATTTGTATGCAGCTGAAAAGTGGGGCCCTGGAGCTGGTTACTGGTGGGCCCTTGACACCAAAGTCCAACATTGGTCACAGTGCTACATTGCTGCATCCCAGGGTGGGCACAGGTTATAGTGGGCACGCTATGATGCTGGTCTTAGGGCACTGTGGCTAGTTTTTTTTATAAGTGTGTGTGATATGTGCACTGTATAGGAGCAGTATTTCTATATGTAGGTGTACAGTATCGCGGTATTATGGATTTACACTCAATTTTAATACTGGGGTTGGATACATGTGCATATCCTAGTCCTACCCCAGTCCTGGATCTGTATAAAACGATTGGATAAGGCAATATTTGATGTGGTTGTGCTTTCCTCCAGTCATACACTTACAGTGGGATGTCACTTCACAGAGAGCAGAATCTACAGCTGATTCACCACTTCCCTCAGGAACGGGAAGGAAGGTTTTGCACCTAGTTATGAGCTTGGGTTGTTAGCAGTTGCTGTCGTCTTTGTTTATTTGGGAGCTGTTTTCGGGAGGGGGTGATCTGGAAGTCACTTGGGAAGACAATAGTTGGCCTGACACTTCCCCATGATGCCATGCTTCCAGCTATTGTTCAAGAGCTGGATCCCATCCTCTCGGCCCCATGTGAGTGTCGGAGCCGAGATTCCTGAGTCTGTGGCTCAGACTGGTTAGAGCTAAGCAGTAAAGTCCAGTATCCCCATGCCAAGCAACAAAGTCAGCACAGGAAGAGTACGCGCCAACTGTACCCATTGATAAAAAGCCACATGGAAAGGAAAGGAAACCATGCACATAATATAGGGCCCAGAAAATCACGGCCGTGTCAGGACTTTAACCATTTCTTCACCAATCTGTTAACAAGATGAATATATGGGACAACATACAGTTTGTGAGTAGGATCACTGTTGTTGGAAGAAAAAAGCCATCTTTTGGTTTTTCACAAAATTCTTCTTAAAAAGGGCAAGGGCTTGTCCAGAAATACTTTCCCACCCAACTGGACATCATGTTAGGAGAGATACTATTACCCAGCAAGTATTATGTATGGGTCCGGTACATGTAACCGATACTCGCTGGGTAGGACAGTTGTCATGGCACCCATACTGACCATGTACCAGCGTCTCCCCAGACCCCGACGTCAGATCCCGGAGCAGTGCGCGCCCCTTGTGATCACATAATGGCACAGTGAGGATTACCTTCATACAACTGCACATACTGGGGGAAGCCCGCAGCCCGCAACCAGTCACAAGCCTTCTTGGCCTCAATGTCTGAAGAAGAAGAAAGCATATGTAAGATTATGTTCACAATATCATGCCTTACATGTCACATTTCAGCCACATACATTTCTGAAACTTTCGCTGTCAACAGTAAGTTTCATATTTAGTAAAAAATGAATAGACTGATACTATATAGTGGGGCTCAGAGAAGATGTACTCCTTGAGGTGTCCACTTCTGGTCCATTGTCATAACGTCTATGCAGTCATCTGGTAGGTGTGTAATCTCGGAAAAGCTGGGCGATAACCAATGAGGATGACAAAGATCTTCCTCCACTTTCAGGTAGGTTTGCTGTTCTGAGCCATACTTAACATTATAATAGGGACACACTAATTTATTACCGCCGCTCATTACCCCCCACATTGCAACTGACATGGAGAAGGTCTTGTATTATAAGGGCACATGTCAGCGGATTTGCTTATCATTTTTAGAGCCCACGGCGATTCTCCCTCTCCGGCACGTTTCTAACCCCTCCCTTACTCTCTACCAAATAGTTTCCACTGCTAAATATTTTCCAGTAGGAGCTGAGAGAAGATGATCACAGCCTGTCCCTCACATTTAGATCATCACTTTCAAGCATGCTGAAAGGTGAGATGTCCACGACACTAGTCGGAGAGGTGCACATTGCCCTTTTCTGACTTCTTTCAGCTGTATTATAATGTAAACTTAACCATTGTAGCCAGAAAATAACTGGATGACACATATGAAAGAGGATCGCCTCTAGCTGGAGGCCTGGGGCTGGAAAGCCACCAGACTCTGCTGTTGAGTCACTTGTAGGAATGTTGTCAGTAGGCTATCATTACACTGGGGCATTTCCTATGTCAAATATGCATGAATGTTTCTCTGTAGCCCAATAGCCCATATATCACAGCACACAAGTCAGGTCAGACACTGAGGAACATGACTTCATCTATGAAGTAAGGCTAGACCCAACATGCCTCTAAGGGCCCATGTCCTTCAAGAGTCTGGCTCAGACTGTAAGCCTCCGGAGTGCGAGAGCCCAGTAATGTCAGTGAAGCATGTTCCTGCAGTCAGGCATATGTCATCGGAGGCCAGGCACTGGGAAAGCATGTTCACCGTAACATGGATACCGAACAACATCTGCAGCAACACCTATTGGTAAGCGGACTTAACCCGTGCACTGCCGAAAGGACCTACGTGACAGCAGCACACCATTTACACTACAATTCACCAAGAATTCTCTCAGGAGCTTCATGGAACGGACTAAAGTCTGGACACCCGCCTGGAAACTTTCCCTGGCAAAATATAATATAATATAATATAATATATACACACACATACACTGTATAAGCGACCATGCTTGGGTGCTAACTGAGTGTCTTGGGTGTGCTCGACAAATATGTTCGAGTCCCCACGCCTGTTCCACAGCAGCAACACATGTAGGGATTGCCTAACAGCCGTGACACATGCAGCCGCAGGGATTCGAGCATATTTTTTGAGGATGCCGAAGTCACACTGTTAGCACCCAAGCATGCTCAGATAACACTTTATCCGAGCACGTTCGCTCATCAGTAATGATAAACCTACACTCACCGGCCACTTTATTAGGTACACCATGCTAGTAACGGGTTGGACCCCCTTTTGCCTTCAGAACTGCCTCAATTCTTCGTGGCATAGATTCAACAAGGTGCTGGAAGCATTCCTCAGAGATTTTGGTCCATATTGACATGATGGCATCACACAGTTGCCGCAGATTTGTCGGCTGCACATCCCAAAGATGCTCCATACAAGGCAGGATGGATCCATGCTTTCATGTTGTTTACGCCAAATTCTGACCCTACCATCCGAATGTCGCAGCAGAAATCGAGACTCATCAGACCAAGCAACGTTTTTCCAATCTTCTACTGTCCAATTTCGATGAGCTTGTACAAATTGTAGCCTCAGTTTCCTGTTCTTAGCTGAAAGGAGTGGTACCCGGTGTGGTCTTCTGCTGCTGTAGCCCATCTGCCTCAAAGTTCGACGCACTGTGCGTTCAGAGATGCTCTTAGGACTACCTTGGTTGTAACGGGTGGCGATTTGAGTCACTGTTGCCTTTCTATCAGCTCGAACCAGTCTGCCCATTCTCCTCTGACCTCTGGCATCAACAAGGCATTTCCGCCCACAGAACTGCCGCTCACTGGATTTTTTTTCTTTTTCGGACCATTCTCTGTAAACCCTAGAGATGGTTGTGCGTGAAAATCCCAGTAGATCAGCAGTTTCTGAAATACTCAGACCAGCCCTTCTGGCACCAACAACCATGCCACGTTCAAAGGCACTCAAATCACCTTTCTTCCCCATACTGATGCTCGGTTTGAACTGCAGGAGATTGTCTTGACCATGTCTACATGCCTAAATGCACTGAGTTGCCGCCATGTGATTGGCTGATTAGAAATTAAGTGTTAACAAGAAGTTGGACAGGTGTACCTAATAAAGTGGCCGGTGAGTGTATACGCCATAACATGAATAAACACCTCATATTAGAAGATCTTACTAATCCAGTAATTAGCGAGATGGAGACCCCATGTATTGGACTTGTGCTACTCTGATCCAATCATCAAACCATCACACTTTTTCACTAAATTTCTGATACTTGCCCATTTTTAACTCTTTCATTACACATAAAGCCTGACCAGGTAGCCCAAGCAAACAAAAAACTTTAAAAAAAAGTAACCATTGTTTTTTTAAATTTTTAATTCATAAATCAATATAGGAGATGAGAATTAGTGCTTTTAAAATTCTGTGGAAAGGGGAGGAGGAGCTGTAGGCAGACACAGACATCCTGTTGCAAGTTCTCCTGATTAAGTTCTCCATAGAACTTTGAGCGCCAAATGTCATCTCCTATCTTAGGAAATAATCTGGCTTCACTGAATACAGATTTTTATCTAGGAATTGAGAATTTTGAGAATGAATGATTAGTCCTAGAGAAGAAAAGACAATTTCTCTAATATGATTACTAACACTTTCCCATTTTCCCTATTGATTTATGAAAAAAAAAGTTACTCTTTATTAGAGGCTATAGAAAATGTAATTTTTTGCACACAAAAAAAGAAAAAATATGTATTGCCCAAACAAGAGTCTAACCACAATAAATGCAGAAGTGTCTGGTTATAAATGTTGGCCCTGACCTCTAATGCATTACCAAAGATCAAACACAAAAAAACAACATGTAAGAAGTCCGCGATCTAAGCTGCATATTAAAAACATGTGCAATTTCTTGTAACACCCCTCCCCCATATGGTTTTTTTTAATGAGTTTTTCCCTCTTAGATGTCTAGACATACACCTTGTACCCTGCCTCCTACAAAGCCAGTGCTGCATGATGGTCTCCGCGCACTGCAGTGACGGCGACCGAGGCGCTCATCGAGTTTCTGGTTGGGAATTTTTATATACATGCAGTAGGAGTAAAAGGTCTATGAAAACCAGAGCCTTGTACTAGTACAAAAAAAAAAAAACAGCAGGAGAAAAAAAAAAAGTGTGCTATACAGTACATCACAGCCCATTCATTATAAATGCAGAATGCCGAGAAGGAAGCTACATTGGAAAGAAACGTAAATGTTTCCAAGCCCCGGCCAAGCTCGAAGCCACGGCCACTTCTCACCGCTCCTAACTGAATAGCAGGGCTCTAAATTCTGGTGCAAATAAAAAATGTCAGAAGAGGAGACAGGGATTTATTGTAATAAAGGCTACAATATATTGTGGGATAGGCTCAATTTAATGAATATTCTTGCAGTTTATTTCATTCCACCTCAGATACATCTATTTATTTCCCTATGTATTAAGAAGTTGGGTCATGATATCTCCGGTCTGATAAACAATCCAGTACATGCGCCAAGTCACACATCCCAACTTTAAAAAGCAGGGAAGAGAGATAGATGCATTGCTCCTAGTGAAGCCCATTAATGTTTCCCCCACAGTATGGCACCATCTTTATGGCCCCTCACACACTATTATGCCCCCAGTCTTCCAATACACAGTGTGAGGTCTCCAAAGTATAGTCACACCTCCCACACAGCATGATGTCCCCACAGTATATTCCACCAACCGAGTATATTCCACCCGCACATAGGATGATAACCCCATAGTATATTCAACTCACACACAGTATGGTGTCCCCCACAGTATATTTCTCAACACACACAGTATGATGCCCCCACAATGGCATCGGCTCTGCTCCACCACCATATTCAACTATCTGTATCACTAGGACACAAATACAGTTAAAGTTGGGACATACTCTCACTTGCAGGGACAGTAGGACAGCTCCCCAAGTGATTAGGTAGGTATGGCTAATATGTAGACAGGAAGTTAGTCTTGGATTCTCTGGGAATTACAGAATGACATAATTACCCATCAAATCCCGCCCAGCAGATCTCCGACTTCTCATTTCCCCATTCAGTTCCACCCTCCATATCACTATGTTTGGCATGCCATGCATCTAATTCTTCTGTATATACATCACATAGGAGACACTGAGTTTCCTGTATATACACCTAAAAGTATGCACAGAGACTGCTATTTACACGTTATATAGGACACAATGAGATTGCTGTATATACTTCACATAAGATACAATGAGTGCTGTATACACATCACATAGGGTACACTGAGACAGCTGCATATACATCAGACAGGATACACAGATTTCTGCATATACATCACATAAGAGACACAGACTGCTGTATAAATCACATTGGATATACCGAGACTGCTGTATAAAACATCACAAAGGATTCATGGAGACTCTGCTAAATAAAAAAAAGTTGAATCACAACACAACCTTAAAAAGTAAAAAAAAAAAAAAAAAAAAAAAAAAAAATTTTAAATCCAGGACAACCTTATGTAACTATTGTATGGTATTATACAAAGCTTATGTCTGCATGAATGGCGGGAACCTTCTGACTGGAGACTTCAGAGGAAATGATAGTTTGAAGGAAATGACTTAATGGGAAAAACAAGAGAGTGTAAAGAGGGGCGCAAGGCCAATTTACAGTGAAGACAACAGGACAGATTCACTAATCCTAACCAATATTTAGACAGAGCAAACTTAGACGAGACAATCTGAAAATGTGCCATATTGCTCACAGTGGCCTACTCTGGATGATAACTGAGGAATCTCCAGACTAACTTGTCTAAGCTTGCATTGACTATTGGTTGAGTTACATTGTGACATTTAACATGTTGTTAATGAGATGTAATCACTTAAAGCTGGATAACATCTTTAAATCAAATTGTACGTTGGTGGAAGTTTTTACTTTTTCCTGAAAGACAGCCAGTGCCTATATACCAACTCTCAGAAATATGGCATCTACCAGGAAGACGTTATAAACATGGCTGCCCTGCATCTCCATATTGGTCCTAGAAAGAGCACAGAATAAATGGTGCTTGTCGGGAGGAACAGTAGTGAGCATCACTTGTAATTCTGCACCGAGATCAGCTGGTGTTGGAAGTTGGCAGCTACAGTTATGGCATGCTTGCCAAGGTTTAAAAGGGTAACTAAACTTTTTTTTCTTTTTAATAATTTTGTCCAGCATGAAAAGCTATAAAACTTTGTATATCACTTTATTAAAGGGATTTCGCATAATTCCTGTAAAATAAATTGCATGTGAGTGATCTCCAAACCCCTGCTGTTTTCCAGTCTATTCCTCTGCCTTTAGCGGCATTTCTATCCGAGTGTACTCATTTGGAGTACAGATGATGACAATGAAAAGGCCAGCTCAGCATCTGCGGTTCACTTAGGCCAGGTTCAGACTACGGAAATAAAACTCATGCAAACTGTGGACGTGACTGGCTCCCTGTGCTGGAGAGGCCTGCTATTTATACGGACTAATCTAGTCCAGAAATCGAACTAAAGTAGTGAACGCTGTGATTTTTCATCGCAGATCATTGGTCCGAGTGGAAAATTAGCCATGGGCACTGGCACATTGGGTACGTGTGCTCGCGGTATGCTGCTCATACGGATAGAACATGTCCATATAATAGGTTCGTCTGAAAGAGTCCCATCTATGGGGATAGGCTGCTGCAGGAATTCTCCTACTAAGCAGAACACTCAGAAGAGAAGGCAGATGCTGACCCACCACTGCCATCAACTGTACTCCAAAAGAGTATGTTCAGATAACAAGACAGGTAATTAAAAAGGATATCTGGGACTTTAGAAAAAAAAAAGGCATGTGGTTACTGACAGAAGCTACCACCTGTCTGTTGTACCCGGCGCCGGTTATTAACCGCTCCTGCCAGAGATTCAGCTACTTCCTGTCAACAGGGCGGGACTATGGACATCATGCAAATTGACAGGCTGATTCCCCAATTAGGGAGCGAAAGCCGGCTGTCAATCCACATGACACCAGTAGTACTGCCGTGTCAACAGGAAGAGAAACTGCTGCTCTCTTGACAGGGGGTAGCTAAATCTCTGGCAGGAGCGGTCAATGACCGGCGCCAGGTAGAACAGACAGGTAGTTTCCTGTGTTAGCAACTACATGCTTTTAAATAAAAAATAAAAAAAGTCCCGGATATCCCCTTTAAGCAGGGGAAAACCAGGGGGTTGGAATCCACTTACGGTACATATTTTTTTTTTTTTTTTTTTTTACAGGAAGAAAGAAAAATCCCCTAATAAAAAGGTATTTGCAAAGGAAATATCTTTTGGACAAAATTATAGAAAAAAAAAAAAAAGTTTAGTTACTGATGAGCGAATATACTCGTTACTTGAGATTTCTCGAGCATGCTCGGGGGTCCTCCGAGTATTTTTTAGTGCTCGGAGATTTAGCTTTCATCGCCGCAGCTGAATGTTTTACATCTGTTAGCCAGCATAAGTACATGTGGGGGTTGCCTGGTTGCTAGAGAATCCCCACATGTAGTCAAGCTGGCTAACAGATGTAAAACATTCAGCTGCGGTGAGGAAAACAATCTCTGAGCACTAAAAAATACTCGGAGGACACCAGAGCGTGCTAGGGAAATCTCGAGTAACGAGTATATTCGCTCATCACTATTAGTTACTCTAAAAAATTTGCACAATGTTAGAAAAAAAAACAAAAACACATTCTGTATTTTCTGTTTTTCTTGTCTGTGTTTTTCCTTGGGAACAGCCCCACTTAACTAGGGGCTACACGGATGTTCGTCACGTCCAATGTGAAGTCTTAGGGCTCATACTCACTTGCGTGAAATACGGCCGAGTTTCGCATGGTAACACCCGCCTCTGCCGCAGGCACTTGGGAGCGGAGAGTGCAGCTCCATGTATTGCTATGCGGCCGCACGCTCCGCTCTGGAGTGCCGGCGGCAGAGCCGGGTTTTAACATGCGAGACTCGCCCGTATTTCACACAAGTGAGTATGAGCCCTTACAATGACTCTTTCCAAAAAGGAGTTAAATGAACCTAAAAGTAGAAGGGTCTGGTGACACCCCAACTCTAAACTTCACAACATTTGTGCTCACCTCTATTTTGTACTGCTAATTTCAGGACTAAGTCATCAAAAAGAACAAAGTCCAGAAAGAGAAAAAAGGAATTAAACCCGAGACACACCAAACATCCAGGGTATATCACTGGCCAAGAAAGGCTCGAGAAGGCAAGATCAATATTGTTCCTTATACTTATATTTTTGTTATATATTTGGTAAAAAGTGTATCAAAACTAAGTGAATCCATGAATGTGCTGTATAATATCAGCTGTCATTATTCTGAACAGCGATGTGAGAACAGCACAGTAATGGCGACGTGTTATCCTTGCCACATGTCCCTACACCCACATCTACCTGTGTCCAAGTAATCTGCAGCCATATCGTATTCAATAGCTCTATCCCCAAAACCAAGTCAAGTTCATTAAAGGGAATCGGTCAGCAGGTTTTTGCTACCTCATCTGAGAGCATCATAATATTCGAAGAGAGACCCAGAATCCAGCTATGTCTCACTTAGTTTACTGGGTGCAGCTGTTGTGACACAATCAGAGTTTTTAGATGTAGCATGCAGCAGAGCTGAGAAATCCAACACCTCCCAAACCATAACTTTTTATGTACATAGTCTATGGACAGTGAGCTGCTTATCACAGGAGAGGGCGGAGTTGATCTAGAAGTCACGTGAGCTGTAGGCCAGGAAGTGATAATGTCCTGGTGATAAAACCTTCATTGTAAGTAAACAAAGCACACAGCCCGATAAGTGACACATTGTTGAAGTCTGTGTTTTAACCTCTACCTCATCCTGTCCTCAGATTATATAGCAAAACCCGGTAACAGATTCCCTTTAAACCCTGCGTTGGTGTGGATGTTATGCCAAACTGCCTCATACACTGTATCATCAGTAACTAATGCTTGACCACTGTGGTCCTCCAATATTTATGCTGCACAAAAACACACATGCACGTCAGAGGTGGAGATCCAGATTTGTTATTTATAACTGTGCAAGCAAAAACAGCATGAGAGATTTAGCCCTGGTCTAAAATGTAAAGTGGAAATAAGTACAACCGGTTCTGAGGAACCCACTAACGGACGACATGGAGTTACAATGTAATTATGGGGTTGATCTGGGTTTCATTATGCAGAGGAAGATAAACGCACATCATGCAGAACTTTTTTGCCATTCTAAAAAAATGGACATGTAACGAAACCCACACAAACTCCATAGTAATCAATGTGTCCCTCTGCCTCCGTTTGCCTCAGTTCTGCCAATTAAGGGTGTGAATACGAGTTCTGTTTCTCTGCTCCTAAAAATGGAACAGACAAACCAAGTGTCCAAACTCCGGTGTGAGCGTAGCCTACGCAAACTAAATCAGGATTGTGCCCTCTCCATTCCCTAAAGAAGACTTCCATGGTTCTTCTGCAGAAACCATGTAAACACGGCCCGAATGGGCACCAGGCAATGTGCAAAAGTGGCCACGGATCTAAAAAGGCTAAATATAAAGACAAAGAAACATTATCTGTCCAGTGATGATGGAAATACAATTTTAGGCCTGTGGAGTTCACATGTCAGCTATTATTATATAAAGGAATGTGGCATATCCAAAAAGGAAAACATACGCAGCCTTTATGCCCCTCGGCCAAGGCCAAGCTCACGCTGAACGTGTTCTCCACTGACCATTTTATCGAGTCAAAGCTTCTCTGAGGGTCCATGGCATGTAATACTAATGAGAGAAACCCCATGAGGGTGTATCAGAATAGGAGGAAAGGGAAGCTTCCTCCCAGCCTGCATTGTGCCAGACAGAACTGCATTCCTAACTGTGCTGCCCGATGACATAAAGGAGAGGGTTAATAAACCGCACACAAACTGTCCGAACTAAAAAAGGTATTGTACCAAGATAACAGGATACGCCATAACTTGCTGACCACTGACAAACCCAATGATCTCCAGAAAGAGGGTCAGCAGTTCCCTGTGATGAAGCACGTGCTCTGCCGATCCATTCTTAGGCTCGGTTCACAATAGAAGTTTTATTCCATTATTGGGGCAGAGAAAAGGTAATGGTCCCATCTCAAGTGTAAACGGCACCCAACAGACCTCAGGGGTCCTTTAGGGACTCTTTAGGGTTACTATTTCATCTTGAGAAAACGATGGAGCCTATTAGAGGATCTCCACAAATTCTCAATAATTAGTTACACCACAAAAATGACAAATTATAGAAAAATGTGCCCCTCTCCACGACAGGAGTAAATTCTCTGACACTGGTACAAGGATGGCTGAAGGATGCCCCGAAATTTATGAGGCATATGCAAATTAATCAATTTAGTGCATCATACGCCTGTGGATTTTGGATTAAGACTGACATGTAAAAAGGCAGTCTGGATGAATTCCTCTCCAGAAAACTTGGAGTGGGGTTCGCAAGCTTGAAAGATGTTCTAACTATAGGTCTCGTTCTTGTGATTGATGGGGCGGTTCTTACAACTCCCAGCACTCAGGTTCACACCTCTTCGTGGATAGACAATAACTTGCATTCCTAAGAGAGAATAAAGTTGGTTTATACACAATACGTGCCACCAGGATTGCACGTAAGGTAAACCTAAGCCTCAGTACAAAGTGAAATGCATGGTTCTAAGCACGTGTACGAATCTTCAAGAAATGCTTTACGAGCAGTCCTCATCATGTTTCCAATGGGGTGCATCATATCGCTAATACTGAACATCCAATACAGAAAATATACACCACAAAAATGGCGGTCAAAATCCATAAAAAATTATAGATTCTGAAGAAGAAAAAGATTTTCTTATGTAATACCATAGATTCCCACATAAACAGGCAAAGACGTCAGCTAAGAGGGGAGTGCAGGGAAGCGCACACTAGAAGTATTAATGGTCCATTGTGGGGTAATGCATTCCAATTCCAAAGAGAACCTAAAAATATGAGCCATACAATGCCCTCTTTCTCCATGTGGAAAGGGCACACCATGAACCCACCAGCTCAACAGTACATGCTACTGTATCTTACAGGACAATTATTCAGAGAACAACAATCCGTATTTTTAGGATAGAAAGTCCCTTTATACATGTACCCTATAATTATCCTTGAAAAGAAAAACGGTTTTCATTCGTGACTCCCAATAACAAGAACTGCAACAAATCGGGATAAAATAGGTAGAATTTCATCTATTTAGCTACAAAAAATATATACCTTAATTATTAAACTTGAAAAAATCCAGTGCAGCAGTATCAATCTAGTCCAGGGCTGCATTAATAATTCTAAAGGCTTCAGGGCTGAAATCTGAAATAATTATTTACTGCCACAAGGTAGTAAGCGGTAGGTCAAAGACTTTTTCCAACACAAACAAACTAAAATCATCATCGTAGTTTGTGGAGGGATGGCTCAAGTGAAAATATGTTTTGGGTCCATCTGGGCATAAATTACTCCTGTGTCCTGGAAAAAAAGGGTACATCCACAATGAGTTTTTATGTGGAAAAATCTGTGTATTGGATTGGCAAAAGAATTCACAGTAAAAATCCAAAGTCATCTTCCTTGTTTCTGCCACAGAATTGCAGTCTGAACAGACGAGGAAGACTAGAACATTCTAAAATTAACGGGCACAATCTGCTTTAATAAGTGACATTTAATGAAGTTGCAAATAGATAAATGGCTGCACTCAATTGTACTAAAGCAAATGAATGTGTGATACATGAAATGTGAATAGCATAATGGCTTGTGAGATCGATGGCTAGGTTCACATTGCGTTAGCGCAATCCACTAGCGCTAAACGGATTGCCCTAACGCAATGTTTATTTAGGGGCCGCATTAGGGGTCGCGTTAACGTCCCCGCTCTCGCAGATCCCCGATCTGCGAGAGCGGGGAACGGACCTCGGGCGCGCCGCGGACGCTGCAAGCAGAAGAACAGCACATCGCTAGCGCGAGCCGAAAAAGGCACGCGCTAGTGATGCGCTACAGGGAAACTTCACATTGCTGTCAATGGGTGCGCTAACGGACCCGTTGCACGGCGTTAATTGTGACATTTTCGCCGTGCAACGCTGTCCGTTAGCGTGCACACATTAACGCAATGTGAACCTAGCCTAAGAAAAAAAAACAACACATGAGACGCTTAGCACAAAATTTGGCCAAAAAAATGTGAGCTCATCCACCAACGTCAAGGTAATCTCAAGAATCGGATGGGTCCCTGACCTAACTGCCTAGTGTGAACACTTACCTCTGGCTAATGTCATGGTAAAACCTGTATTTATAGGAAGGTCGGAACCATGCTGTGATTTTAATTACATCCAAACACATTTGGTTCCAACCTTCCTGTAAATGTAGGCTTTACCATGACATTAGCTAGAGGTAAGTGTTCACACTAGGCAGTTAGGTCAGGGACCCATCTGATTCTTGAGATTACCTTGACGTTGGTGGATGGGCTCACATTTTTTGGCCAAATTTTGTGCTAAGCATCTCGTGTTTTTTCATAGATTTCACAAGCCATTATGCTATTCACATTTCATGTATCACACATTCATTTGCTTTAGTACAATTGAGTGCAGCCATTTATCTATTTGCTATGTAAGTTTTTTTTGGGTTATGCACCAGTTCAGACTAGTTCTATATTTATTGAAGTTGCCATATGTAATAAAAGACCTGTCACCTAGTCAAAAATGGCCAGTTTTTACTCTTGTTCTATTCCCAGTGATCCCCTTAAATAAAAAAAATTAAATAGGATTTTTAAAGGGGACCTTTCACCAAATTTCCCAAGTTGATCTTGATACACGATGAAACAGTGGAATAAAATGTTTTTTGTTTATTTCAACTCTGTTGTGGAGATGTTAGCAATCAAAGTATTTGTCACCTAATAGGTTAACCCCTTATTTAATCTGAGTGGGTGTTATCAGATAGATTTCACTGGAGGCATGTCCTTATTCTCCCTGTAGTAGGAGTTTCTATCTGCTAACATCTACTTGTACTTAACTCATTAAGTGCCAAAAACTTTGATTGCTAATAACTCCGTAACTTAGAAGCAAAATAAAAAAATTGTTTGTTTGATTCCACTCTGCAGCCACTATTACAAGCTGTATCCACCAGTGCCACACCAGTGTATCTTTAAATCCACCAGTGCCACATTGCTCTTTAGATATGAGCCTATTTGATGCTAATTTTCTTCATCTTCACCAAGGGGGCGTTGCTCACGGGATTCTCTGTGGGCTGGGGGGTGGAGAAGTGCCTTTTGGATGCTTTGCATTATTACCCCGTGAACAATGCCCCCTTGGTAAGGACAATAAAAATTAGGTACTAAATAAAAAGGCTGCATCTCTGAAACAATATGGTGAATTTAAAAATAATTAAAAAACGGAATACTCAGGGGAAAATGGAAAAGAATAAGAGCAACATCTAGCCACTTTTGACCCAGTGACAGGACCTCTTCAACTATGTAGACCTCGAAATCTTTTTGACAGCGATACTCACCACAGATAGTTCATTTAGGGAGCCATCAACACTTGTCTATATTATTCCTACGGCTTTTCATCGCTCACATGGAGTATTTATGTGCATAGGAGCCTACTGTTGAAGTTAGCTTAGTTTGATTGCTTAATGTTAGTCGTAGTCAAGTGTGATAATATACATTGACATCAATGGCTTGCAGCCAACAGTCGGCAGCTTTCTTGGCATGTCACGGGTTATTAATGCCACTAATGGAAAGCCATATACATTAAAGTCCATTTCATTGGAGCACACTTAGTACATAGAAAATCATTAGATCCTTGCAGATTTTCTTTTCAAAAGTTCAGGCAAAGCTGCAACTATTACAGGCATAGATTCAACGAGGCTTGTCTATGTATAGTGAGAGTATAGGAATGACGGGATTATCACACGGGGATTGATTGACAGGTGAACAGGGTAGATATTCTGGGACAACAAGACTGGCAGGTGAAGCCTTGAACACTAATAACAGAGCTTAAAATTGTACCACAAGAAATGTAAGAAGGGGTTCTGGCCCCAAGGACCTGCACAAATCACCCAAGTGAAGGTTCTTCCATTTCAGCAGCAGAGGCACGCATGGCTACATAAATGGAAGAACTCACAACTCAGACGATTTGTGCAGGTCCTTGGGGCCAGAACCTACATATGGTACATTTCTTGTAGTACAATTACATGTAAGGAGGTGCTGTTACAGAAGAAGTAGGAGAAAAGCCAGCTCATCAAGGCATAGGTGCATGGATTCTGTACGGCATCAAGGGATTTGCAGGGGGGAAAAAAAAAAGAGAAAATCCAGCATTCTTTCAGTGGAAAGAGAAATAGATGTATAAGTAAAACACCTCTGTTAGAAGAAAAAAAATCCATTAATAAAGTCATCACATAGAGAAGAGAACAAAATTGACGCGTTTCGAACACAATAAGTGTTCTTAGTCAGAACCTAATCAGCACTATCACACAGTTGTGGCCAAAGTATTGAGATGGACACAAATTTTGGTATTGACAAAGATTGCAGCATCAGTGGTTTTAGATCTTTTAGTCACATGTTTCTGTACAATTATCAGCATTTAATAAGGTTTTAAACTTATATTGAGAAATGCATCAAGTTTATGGAAAAACTTGATGTTTACAGTGTTTACCCTTATTTTTCAAGGCTTATGCATTTCACTGTGGCAGCCGGATATCAGCTTCTGGGAGAAATCCTAAATGAATAAAACACTGTCTTCCCTGATCAATAATTGGAGTTTATCACAATATTTGTGTTTGTTTGTCCACCTGCTTTTTGAGGATTGACCACAGATTTCCCTTCAGACTGCAAGAATGGCAGGAGAAGAAAAGATGAGCGCTACCACGAGTCCTGTGTTATGCCAACAGTAAAGCATCCTGAGACCACTCAGGTGTGGGGGCTTTTCATGACAGTCTTTACTGCCATGAATAAAGAATGGATATAAACATCCTCCAAGTACAACTGCTCCCAACGATCCAGGACCAATTGGGTGACAAACAAAGCCTTTTCCAACATGATGGAGCAGCACGTCACACGGCAAAATTGGTAACAAAGTGACGAGGTAAAAATTTTTATATATATATATATATATATATATATATATACATATATATACACACATATATATATATATATACACATATATATATATATATATATATATATATATATATATATATATATATATATATATATATATATATATATATATATATATATATATATATATATATATATATATTTTGGCTTCTGTCCAGAAAACTCCCCAAATCCCAATTCCACTGGTCAGCCCTAAAAAGCAGGTGAACAAACAAAACTGAAATTGTGATAAACTTCAAGTACGGATTAGACAAGATGGGTTTGGCCCAGAATTGGATATCCAACATGCCAGGGCGAATAGCAGAGGTCTAGAAAAGAAAGGATCAACACTGTAAATTTTGAGGTTTTGCATAATCTGGATGTATTTGTCAATACAAGTTTTAAAATGCTGATAATTGTACTTCAGAAACATCTGACTGAAAGATCTAAGAAGCAACAAACATGGTCAGTCTAAAAACTCTTGGCCATCACTTTATGGTCCTCTCGCTCTTCTGATCAATGGAAATGATGAGAAAAGCTCTTGATGGCTTTAGGGTTACCATAAAGCTTCCAATTGTATGCATTATTACAGATTCTGTCCCATGGTACATACGATACATCATCTAACATATAGAGTGAGCCTCTGTCACAATCTAAATGTGCAATGTCAATAAAAAAGAAATGTAAGAATCAGAAGATGCTTGAATTAAAAGCTTTCATCACCAAAACAGGTAGGTTATGCAATCAGGTCCCAGGTCTCCACTTTCTCACAGCATACAATAAATTCAAAGCATGGAAAATGCCGCTACATATCCTTTAAAAGGGTAGTCCAACACTTTTTTGCCTATACTTAGGTCAGGTCAACAATATCAGAAAGGTGGGCTGGCACCCAATACCCAGTACCCAACCAATCATCCATTACCTCCAGCAGTGACTAGCGGGAAACAAAGTACCAGGCGGAAGACCATGACTCCATTCACCATTTAGCAGCTGCTACAGATTAACTCCTTTTAAGAGAATCAGTAAGTGATCACACTCGGGTCAGGAGAACCGCGGGCCAGTTTGAGCATTGCATTATTTTTGCAGGTTTTTTTAAGATGCACTCAGTAGCGTAGCTATCGGGGGGGCAGAGGGGGCGGGCGCCCCGGGTCTGGGTGCTCTGAGGGGGCCCACCTGGAGCTACGCTACTGTAACTGTATTGGCGCGCACAGCGTGCCGATACAGTTACATTCTGCGGCAGAGCAGGGAGAATCAATCTCCCTGCTCTGCCGCTATGGGGCCCTTGAGTAGGCCGAGGGGCACGGTGCCAGCAGTGGGCCCCCCGCAGTCACCGGAAGATCAGCTGTACCGGCATTTAGCCGATATAGCTGATCGCATTGATGGGAGAAGGAGCGCTACGCTCCTTCTCCCATCATCCCCCTGTCAGTGTCGGCGTCTGAAGTCGCCAACACTGACAGCGGGAGCAATGACGTCACTGACCGGCGCCCGCTGTCAGGAGATCAGCCGGAGCAGCGCAGGAACAAGGAAGAAGAGAGGTATTTATTTTATTTTTTTAATGGGTCCTGCTGCCTTATTATAGTGTCTGCCTTATTACAGGGTCTGACTGTGGGGGCTGCCTTATTACAGGGTCTGACTATGGGGGCTGCCTTATTACAGGGTCTGACTATGGGGGCTGCCTCATTACAGGGTCTGCCTATGGGGGTGCTGCCTCATTACAGGGTTTGACTATGGGGGTGCTGCCTTATTACAGGGTCTGCCTATGGGGGGGCTGCCTCATTACAGGGTCTGACTATGGGGGTGCTGCCTTATTACAGGGTCTGCCTATAGGGGTGCTGCCTTATTACAGGGTCTGCCTATAGGGGTGCTGCCTCATTACAGGGTCTGACTATGGGGGTGCTGCCTTATTACAGGGTCTGAATATGGGGGGCTGCCTTATTACAGGGTCTGCCGCCTTATTACAGGGTCTGCCTATGTGGGGGTACTGCCTTATTACAGTGTCTGCCTATGGGGGCTGCCGTATGCTATAGAGTCTGCCTATGGGGAGTGCATCATACTATATTGTGGACCATGTGGCTCATTATGCTACTGTATATGGAGGCCATCTAGGGGGCCATCATACAGTATGGAGATTACAGTGAGGGGGTCATACATTGTTGGAGCCATCAAACAGTTTGGGGGCTACTAAGGAGTCAGTATAGTGTGTGGGTGGTACTATACAGTGAGGGGGCATTATACTGTGATAAGAGCATCATACTGTGTATAGGGGAGCTGTACAGGGGGCAGACTTGGGACATTATTAAATGTAAAGTGGGCACTTATTGTTATAGGGGAACTCAGGTTACAGTGGCTATCAAAGGGGCACACAGGGCAATATTACTTTCTAGGGGCAAAATATGGGCACTGTTTTCTAGGGCACTTGCACCTGGCATTACTATATTATAGAGGGGTGCTTTAGAATTTTAGAGGGCACAGAACCACACAGCAGGTGCAGTAATAGGGACACATATGGCAGCAGCGGCTCAGTATTGGGGTATCAGGTGCAGTAATATTTTTATTATACATTTTTATAGCGCCATTTATTCCACGGCGCTTTACATGTGAAATACGGGGCAAATATAGACAAATACATTAAACACGAGCAAAAAAACAAGGCATACGGGTACATAAGGAGGGAGGACTCTGCCCGCGAGGGCTCACAGTCTGCAGGGGACATGTGATAGGGACACATACGCCAATCCTGAGCCGCTGCTGCCGTATGTGACCCTATTACTGCCCTCGATACCCCAATACTGAGCCGCTGCTGCCGTATCAGGTGCAGTAATAGGGACACATACGGCAGCAGTGGCTCAGTATTGGGGTATCAGCAGGATAAGAAGTTTGTGCAGGTTGGGAATAGATGTTGTTGGGGCTGGAGTATGAAAAGTGAAATGTGTCTTTGTTGTATTCTCTGCAGACGAGTTGTGGCTGGAAGAAGTTGTCATGTCGGTCCGGGCCAGATGGAAAAGACGGGAAAAATGAAAGATTCCATCAGAAAGGATGTCAGCGGTAAGACATTATCTGTAACTGTGAGCTGTGATCTCTTATATGTTCTGTAGGGCTGGTATCTACCACTGACCATATGGCGATAATATCCATAATGGTCTCTATGTAGAGATAATCTTCAGTAACAGTCATCTGCTGAGGTTCTCCTCCACTAATAGGGGGTGTCACCAAGTTGTAATCAAGGTTACCTGGTTAGGAGCCCACTCAGAATTTTCGCCCCCCCGAACCAAAACCCTAGCTATGCGTCTGGATCCACTGGAACAGCAGAAGTACGGAAAAAATTTGTGTAGTACCTAGCCAGAATCTGAGCATAATTATAGAAGTACTGAAAATACAATTTCATAATCATACTTATCTCTATTTCAGAATGGGTCATATGTAGAAACTGCTTACAGTCTTAACAAGTTACTTGCACTTTTCTTTCACCAACTTCAAAAGGTCAATCTATCAATCTTAAGATAAGTGCCCACTACATTTGTGCACTTAGCTGGATGTATAAGCCGGGAAATGCTCACTGCATATATTATAATGTTCCCATTAACTAGACAGAAGCGAAAAGTGTCCATCAGGCCTCTGTTTGGCTCGTATGGGTCTTCATACCATTTCAAAGGGAACCTGTCAGCAGGATTGTGCACAGTAACCTACAGACAGTGTCAGGTCGGCGCCGTTATACTGATTACAATAATACTGTGGGTGACGAAATCCGTCTTGTGGTTGTTGTTTAATCTTTATTTTCAGTTTTCAGTTAATGATATGATCGTGCTCCAGGGCGGCGCCCTTCATGTGGTGCTCTGATTAGGTATCCATAATGCAGACTGGCTGAATAAACATCAAGAACGTGTATTATTGGGACAGGGAGCATGCAATTATGCTGCAGAGCAGGCGCCATGGCAGACACCTGCATGCAGACGTGAGTTTTTTTTATTTTTATTTTTATGTACAAATATTTATTATGCAAACTAGCAGGCACGACACTGAGGGATTAGTGACCTGTCAGACGCCAAACAGATGGATACCTAATCAGAGCACCACATGAAGACCCCCACAGGCTGCCCCGGAGCACATCATTAACTCAAAACTGAAAATAAACATTAAACAACAACAAGACAGATTTCATCAACCAAGGTATCATTTTAATCAGTATAATGGCGCTGACCTGACACTGTCTGTAGGTTACTCAGCACAATCCTTCTGACAGGTTACCTTTAACTGTACATGTATATAAAAGCACAACAGGATTCATATAATCCACATCAATGCATAGTGAGATCTTATGGTAGGTGGATACCAAGGCATTCATCCAGACTGTCACGAGCCTATGTGCTCGACACGGTAGCCAAAAACACAATGTGCACCTACAGTGAGCAGTAAATGTAACCTTGCCGTGGCAAACAAATATAAAACTAAACTGATCTTACATAAATAACCGATTCACATTGCTCACAGATACACAGGTCAACATATTTATAACTTGTCAATCTTCTAGAAATGTCATATTTCTTCTATTTTAAAATTTTATCCGCCATCTCAGGCCAGTGAGAGACTGGCTACAGGTCCAGTGCAGATATCCTCAAATAAATTCATTTATGGTAAATTCTTGGAAAGTATTTTAATAATTAATCATCAATAATGCTTTTCTCTCATTAGCCATTAATGCATTTTAACCTGAGTCAATCAATTATGAGAGCATCACTTATAAGTACTGTACCGATGGGCTAAACTACTTCCTACAAATGAGGACAAAATGTCTGTATGCATGGAGAAGCACAAGAGGACCCGCCGACACTCTACAATGCATCCCCAACGGTCACCTGTGTTCGTGCGGGGATCAAAATCAGAACAAACCACCTGGATCAAAGCCAATAATTGGCCAAACACCTTAAGGCTAATTCACACAACAGTATGGTGGTACTAGAAGCTCACCACTGCTACAGACACATTTCAGAGCCAGATTGTGGTTCCCCTGACCCAAAAGGCTCCACGTCTTTCCATACATCGCACTTGAATGCTTGGTTGAGTCAAGCTTCAAAAAACACAATCACATAGGATAGGAGATATCTTGTTGATTACAGGGGAAGGGGGTAGTCTGACCTTGTATATTTCCAGAAGTCCTATAGAGAGTGAATGGAGCAGAGGGCAAGTATATGGACCTCCACTCCAGTTAAGATGGAGCTGAAGAGCCTTATATTTGCGAGTTGCAAAGCTTCCATATCGGGATTGCTGTGGGTCTTAGTGATGGACCCCCAACAATTAGCAAGATATCCCTTCTCAAAGATAGCGGATAACCCTTTATACAACTCCATATACGCCTATGGTGCTGCTAGTACGAGTCAAATTGCGACCTTGCGGCTATGTTCCCAAACAACTTCTCAACTGCAGACCGCCTGCAGAGATCATTGAGGGAAAGTAGTGGGAGAAGCGACACTTTACCCCTTTGCATTGCAATAGATGAAATTCAATTGAAAGCTCCTGTCAATTTATGTGCAGATATATTTCACAATGTATTTGAGAGATTTCTTAAAATCTCATGCAATATGTTGGCTCAGTAAACCAGAGCAGAAAATCCACTATGCTGTAGGACAAAGACGCACTCAACTGACAGCTATTTTTCCGCCCTTGTGTTCTCGATGAAATGATGGAGGTTTGTGGCTGCCAACACTTTTCTCCTCTGACATTTAGCATCAGGGAATAGTCAGGAAACGCCCCTACACATTAGATGGTTGGCCATTCCAGCTCCACAAAAATTGGCAGGTTTATATTGCGTCCCAAGATCTAATATCCGTCTACCTAAGCCAAAAACTATTTTGCAGAGTTACTGGTGAAACAAGACAAAAACTCCAATGCACCGGCCAAAATCTATTGCTCGAGTCCATATGCACACAATGTTTCATTACACAAAAAGTCCATATTACCGTACTTCAAGTGTACTTACTCGTTCTGTGCCCAGTTTACATAATAGATGTATAAAGCAACATTTTATTATGATTGTCTTAACTGGATAATGTCCATTCATCTTTACGGCTACTATTTGCAAGAGCAGCTATTGCTAAGAAATGGACAACTTGTAGAAATACCCTTTTTTATGCTTGGAAACAAGATTTTAAGCTAGGTTATATGTTGCAAAATATTAATATCTGAGATAAGGAGCATTAGTAAAGTTATTACTGTAAGAAAAAAAAGAGTTTTGGAAAGATTAGCAAAATTATTGATTGATGGGTTTTTATTTGGGTGGTGTTCTCTCAGGGTATGTGTCCACGTTCAGGATTGCATCAGGATTTGGTCAGGATTTTACATCAGTATTTGTAAGCCAAAACCAGGAGTGGGTGATAAATGCAGAAGTGGTGCACATGTTTCTATTATACTTTTCCTCTAATTGTTCCACTCCTGGTTTTGGCTTACAAATACTGATGTAAAATACTGACCAAATACTGATGCAATCCTGAACGTGGACACATACCCTCACTTTCTCTGGATGGGGCTTACCATAGTTTAAAAGGAAGGGAATAATGATTTAAAAAAATAAATAAATAAAAAAGGATAAGTTTATTCTCGCTCGTGTCTGTGTGTCTACTGTTTATGTTCAAATATAGAAATAAACATCTTTAACAAAAAGAAAATCATTCCTCCGCTGATAAGGAACCTTGCTAAAAACTCTTCCTGAAACAGGAAGTATGAGTAAAGAGGCCCATGTGTGAAAAAGTGCAAGATGTGATATTGGAAAAAAAATAACATTAATAACAAATATTGCAAATTTAACAAAAAAAAACAACTTTATTTATACAATAAGTCATTTCTGATGATGGCTTCTCTTTAAAAAAAAACAAAAAGAAAAAAAAACAAAAACATAAGGCTATGTGCACACCACGTCTTTCAGGTGGTTCCACTCCGAAACTCACCTGACAAAGTGTTTAAGACGTTCTAACAAAAAAAATTACCATGCACTGCAATGTCAAAAAGACTTGCTGTGCATATGTTCACACTTAGTTTTTTATCGCTTCAGGCTATGAAAACCATAAAGCAGTTCAAAGAACTGATCTGACCATTTTTTAGGTAGCTGCTGCATGGAAGCTACTCGCTATTCCATGAATAATGTAGAACTGGAGTATGCCAAAAAAAGATGCTGCAGGAAAAACACGTTCGGCAGTTTCCTTAAGCATTTTCTGCTTGAAAACTCAACAAGGCGTCTAGAAGACGTTGTGTGTTCATAACCGTATAGAACGTTCTCTGTAAGCCCTAATCAAACATGATGTGCAAAGGGCAGTTCCAGCTGAACTCGGATGCTCATACATCACATGGATGCCCATTCAAATTAACCTAAAAGTATGGGCAGCACGGTGGCTCAGTGGTTAGCACTATTGCCGTGCAGCACTGGGGTCTTGAGCTGAAATCCCACCAAGGACAACATCTGTAAGGAGTTTGTATGTTCTCCCCGTGTCTGCTTGAGTTTCCTCCCACACTCCAAACACATACTTATAGGCAATCTAGATTGTGAGCCCCAATGAGGTCAGTGCTAATAATGTCTGTAAAGCATTAATGGCGATATATACCGGTAAGCAAGTAAAATAAATACAACAATAACATATAGCACAGATGGCAATCAGAAAATCGTCCTAGGATTTACATTATGGACTGGCAACATACTCTCTTGGCATCGGACCATTGCAGCGGTAACTCTACATCCCAGCGAACATTTGTGTCTCAGCTCTATTTGACTAGGGACTGCCAGTTTGGAGAACCTTTTAAAATAGTATCACATCCTAAATAAGTTTGCACCTATCCACTGGATAGGCAATAACTGTTCGACCATTGTGGATGCCAGTTTCGAGAAATCCACTTATAGCCAAAATAGGGCATTTGTGTCCAATATTCTCCCCTGTGACCAAGAGAAATAGAATGGAGCAGCAGGTCACATTTTTCCCCTACTGTTCCATTCACATCTATAACACTGATACCTGAAGATTGCCAAGACAGTGTCATCAACCTGAGTGCAGCTGCAGGGCTAACGTACCACAACTTGCCAGCCCATTCAGCTCTTGGCCAGGGGAGGACCTAGAGATACCAGTGTCCTGGCAATCTGTGGCAGTTTCAGTTGTGATTCAGTACTTCGTTTTGGCTGCTATACTCCTAGAAATTAATTTATTTTCAGTGCAGTGCAATTATTCTTCATTATAGTCAATTGGGCAAAAAGTGATACAATTTTCCCTGCTCAACAACTCAGTGGCTTTTTAAGTAAAAATTACATGAACAAAAAACAAGCATCATGTGAACCTAGCCTAAGGAAACATTCTTTTTTTTTTTTCCAAAACCAGAATTGGATCCAAAAAAGCATAAAAAAGGCAAATCATTCATTAGGACTTCACATCTCTTTAGAATCGACCAAAACAGTCCAAGTTCTTTAAAATAACGCAATGGATAATTGGTGGAGAAAGGCTGAACTTGATGGACCTAGGTCTTTTTTCAACCTATGTACCTAACTATAAACAGAAAAACTAAGATCCGCACAGGTGAGTCTCCTGAATAACGGTATTGGGGAGTTGGTCACTAGGTTTACATGAGATGGGCAGCGCCAAGGACAACATCTGCAAGGAGTTTGTATGTTCTCCCTGTGTTTGCGTGGGTTTTCTCTGGGTTCTCCACTTTCCTCCCACACTCCAAAGACATACTGATAGGGAATTTAGATTGTGATCCCCATCAGGTACAGCAATGATAATGTGTGCAATCTGTAAAGCGCTGTGGAATAGGTTAGCGCTATATAAAAATAAAGATTATTATTATTGTTATCTTCAGCTTTGGAAATGGCATATGCCATGCTTTCACTCCTGATGCTCTTAATATAACATCTCATATACTCAGTTGGATAAACATAGATTTAAGCAAAGTTAAATAACATTTATGTGATCAAGGCTCCAGGCACTGATGGGCTGCATTCAAGACTTAAGGAACTCCGGTATTGCTGGGCCCCTGTACATAATTGTTAGAGACGCTACTGCCCGGTATTGTACCAAGTGACTGGTCACCACAGTACCTTTGTGCCATTTTTAAAAAGAGCTTAAGGTCTATCCTGGTAATCATAGAGCAGTAAGCTTAATATCCATTGTGGGACCATCTACAAGTGTATGTGGTAAAAAATAAGTGATAGCACGGTCTTACCAAGGACAGAAGTTGTCAATTTGTCTTGATTGGGTTTCAGGATTTAAAGGGAATCTGTCACCACATTTTTGGGATATCAAGTAAAAATATCGTTCGAATCAGTGTCTCCTATGCATTATACAAGTACTTTTGATACCTCGTATCTGTGGGCAAAGCCGAAAAACAGTATTGCGCATGCGCCGGCATATGCAATTGCGTTCTGTATACTTCTGGGCCATAGAAAGCCATGGTGTATGCCAGCGCATGCACAATAATGATTTTATGCTTTGCCCACAGTTGGGCAAAGTATACTGCGCACGCGCGAGAGGCAATTTGAATGCGCACGCGCGGTAACTACACGCGATCTGTGATATTCACAGAAAATAAAACTTACAGCAATCCAAGCAGGGGGTGGAGATGGACAATACGCCCCGCCCATTGGACCGAGGATAGTTACATACACCGCGGGAGGAACAAAAACAGCATTTATGGATCTTAGGTGGGGAGTTAAGCGTTATCCAAAGTACTTGTATAATGCGTAGGAGACACTGAATTGAATGATATTTTTACCTGATATCCCAAAAAAGTGGTGACAGATTCCCTTTAAGAAGAGGTAAGTAGAAAGATGGACAAAAGGGTATCTGTGTTTATTGTGTTTGGTATTTTTCAATGGAATTTGATTCTGCCCCGCATAAACAACTAAAGGGTAAATTTATATTGGCTTAGAAAGTAAGGTTTGTACTTGGATAGAAAATTGGCTCAAGGCTCGCACCGAGAGAGTTGTGATGAATTACGGCTATTCTGGATGGTCTCTGGGTATAAGTGGTGAACTCTCAGGTTCATTGCTGGATCTGCTATTATTCAACTCATTTATTAATTATATAGAAGACGGGATGAATAGTGTTGTTTCTATTTTTGCAGATGACAACAAGCTACATACAGTAGTATAGCGCAGTCTATGGAGGATGTTCACAAGTTAAAGCCTGATTTGGACAGTGTTTGAGCAGGTAAGGCTCAAATGTGGAGAAATGAAAAGTTACGTACCTGGGCACTGACAAGATGCGGGCATCATATTGTTGGTGGGAGTACAACTAGGAGTTACTTGTAGATCACAGACTAAATAACATCATGCACTGTCAATCAGCGGTTTCTACGGCCAGCAGGACATTATCATGTAGTAAAAGGCGTATGAACTAAAGGGACAGGGATGTAACACCGCAACTTTGCAAAGTGTTCATGCGACTTCATCAGGAACATGCAGTTCAGTCCTGAGCATCAGATGATAGAAATAATGCCCTGGAGCTAGAATAGAGCTAGCTGAGGAAGGGTCATGGAGGATCTTCGCGAGAATCTGTCATGTCTAATATCGCTATTAACCTGTAGATATAGGGTTAATCTGCAGGTTAAGTGTTATGAAGGTGCCTGACCACTGTACTAAAAGTGCAGCACCAGCTGAAATTGAACTTTATTTTTTGAAGGAGCAGCCGGCTTTCAGTCATAGAGGGGTGCCCAGAGTATTGACAGTCACTGCCCAGGGCTGTGGAGTCGTAAGCTAACCCACCAACTCAGACTGACTTCTCAATGTCCTTGACTCCCGACTCAGACTCCACAGCACTGGTCACTGCTGAGCAGGTACATAAAGTGCAGCACAGATTCATCTCAACTAAAAGCCGAGGCCCTTAAATCAGGAACAGAACAGACATTTATAGGACATTTCATAAGTAACTTACCCAAATCATGAAAAAAATATTCATCACATCCTGCACTGAACTACTGAACCCAATTTATTATGCTGTATATTTTAGGAGTCGTTCCATTTTATACTGACTCAACAGCCCTGCGGGTGCTCACAGCACAGGGAGTGACAGCTGTAACCACACCCCAGCACTGACTGATAGCCAGCTCTGAAGTACATTAGTGCCAAGCCGGAGGTCAGTCAGTGCTTACATCTGCCACTCAGTGACTTATCGCTCCGGGCACGCATTAGGACCTGTGATGTCATAAGGGTCACATGACCTGAGTCCACAGATCCTGTAAGGCTGAGTGTGCAGCCTAAATAAACACAGTCAAGAGCCATGACAGCCTATCCACAGTGATCTATTATAGATCATTCAGTGAGCTCCAGTAGCCATGGTCTGCCTGTAAACATCCTATTAAACGACTGCCTATTGGTAAATGCTTTTTTTACATTAAATATGGAGCTCCCCCACGTTAAGGGCAATGGGGTACTCGGTACCGGGTCCTTCGGTTCGGGGGATGTCACGGTGGCCTGACCTGGTCCGTGGCCCTTTTGAGGGGCGTCCAATTAAAGGTGTAGTTTGTCTAGTGTTCGTGACGCCACCTGTGGTACTTGGTCAGGGTGACCGACGCTGCTTAGGGGACCACTGGGGTGATGGAATGGCAGCTAGATGATATACCTTCCCACAGGTGAAGTATGTCCCCAGGGCTTCCCAGATGTGTAGCTAGTGATGCTGGACGATGTAAGGCGCAGTGAATAACGAGGACACAAAGGTTGCAGTCTCTTTACCCTTTACTGAAGACTTCAGCATCCGCAGTCCAGAGTACAGATCACAGGGCAGGCAGAGTCCGGCCGGTCCGAAGGCAAATCCACAGTTCTCTTATCCAGGTGGAAATCAGTAGCCTTCCTACTAGCGCCTGTGTGTTGTAGTAACTCCCTGCTGAGCACCACGGGATAGTCCTCACAACCTTTGTAGATGTTCTAGATGTTATTTCTTCCTCTCTGTCCCCCAGATGGTATGGATAGGACATACCCATATGACTGATGGCCTGAGGCTTGTTTATAGGGACCCTAGAGACGCCCTGACCCCCACAATTTGCCACTGTGTCTTCTTAGGTTTTAAGGTCGGCAGCCAACTTGGAATTGACTGTCCTGCCGGTCTTTGAAGCAATGCGTAGAGTCAATTACTCCTTCGGTATTCCGGCCACCGGCTATGCGCCTCAGAAGGAGGCAGCCTCTTATAGGACAGAACTCCTTCTGGTGTTGTCTCCTTGTGCTGTGACTTTGTTTCTCACTCCCTGCAACACAATTCCTTTCTTGTCCTTCCTTAGGATGCTGCCGCATGTGGGGCAGGCTCAGCTCCGTGTCTTTCTGTCTCATGCCAGGCCTCTGTCAGGATCCCACCCCTGACAGGGACCCTCTGTCTGCAGCTCAGATGTTCCTCCTCTCCCCCTGTCTGCCTGACAGGTCTTGCCTGGGCCGAGCCCAGTCAGCTTCTCCCTAACTTTCTATCCAGCCCACCAGTTTTACCCGAGTGTGAGGAGTGTCCTAATAGATAGAAACAAGACTCCCCCTGGTGGACTGGAGTGTGAAGTGTGGGGTCTGTTTTGTGATACCTGGAAAGATGGACTCCTTTAGTACCATCAGACGTAATAGCACTCCCCCTGGTGGAAGAGCGACATTACTGCAACGACCAGGACTCTGGGGCGCTGCATATACAATACTGAGAGGCAAAACCAGTGGAAAGAGGTTCAAAAAGACTGAACTTAAGCACAGTTAAAGAAGTTGTCCTCTTCTTTATCATTGATGACCTATCCTCAGGATAGGTCATCAATGTCTGATCAGCCGGGGTCCAACACCCGGCACCCCCTATTGATTTAAATAGGAGGTGGATGTGCAGTACCAAGCCTCGGCCATTAGCAGAAGATGGAGCAACTCAGCAGACGAGTACTTCCAGCCACCGTCGACACCGATAACAGCTGATCGGCGGGGGGCTGCCGGGTGTCGGACCCTGACAGATCAGACATAAGGATAGGTCATCAACGTAAAAGTAGGGTACAACTTAGGCTATTTTCACACTAGCGTCGGTACGGGGCCGTCGCACTGAGTCGGCCCGACGTACCGACGCACACTGTGAAGAAAATGCCCGACGTTGGCAGCGGAAGCAGTCTTAAGACGCTTCCGCTGCTTCATTGTAAGGTCCGGGGAGGAGGGGGCGGAGTTTCGGCCGCACATGCGCAGTCGAAAATGGCGGTTCCGACGCACAAAAAAAAAGGTTACATGTAACTTTTTTTGTGGCGGCGGTGCGCCAAAACACGACGCAACCGTCGCACGACGGTTGCGACGTGTGGCACTGCGTCGCAATGCGTCACTAATAAAAGTCTATGGAGAAAAAACGCATCCTGCAGGATGCGTTTTTTCTCCACAACGACGCATTGCGACGTGCAGTGCACGACGCTAGTGTGAAAGTAGCCTTAAGTAGTTTTGACACTGCACTGCATAGGTTCATGCTTTTTAGCATTTGTAAGCACTTTTTCCAGGCGGATATTGGGGTGGACCCGTCTGAAAAACATATGATGTGCACATACAAAATACAGTACCAACATTGCAGGGATCTGGGTTAGGATGATGCAGGTTTTGATGCATTATTTATAACCAAAGCATGGAGTGAATGCAAAAAAATGCCCTACGCGACGCAGGCCCAAGGATGCATGACCAAGGCTATATTTTCAGTGGCAGCTCGACATGGCAGTTGTTAAGCATAGGGGTACAATACAGGGCGCTGTTTGATGGCACCATGCAGCGTAACATAATTAGATATGAACATACAAACCTCAACATGAAGAACGCCCTTCACAGACATCTATGACAGTCTGACCTTGCAGTCCCCATCACATGTTCTCAGCATCCCAGTGCTACTCTTAAAATAGTTTAGGAAGTTTATATCAAGAGACTAGAGTGAGGCCGGGAATAAGCATCACATCTCAAGGGACTTCTATCTCATGGACACACTGCAATAATACTAGGGAGGACCCACGTCAGGCCAAATTCACACATCCATGTTTGAAATGGATAGTCACAGCACACATTCAGCATCCGTTTACTATCCATGTATATTCCAAAGACATACTGATAGGGAATTTTAGATTGTGAGCTCCATCGGGGACAGTGATGATAATGTGTGCAAACTGTAAAGTGCTGCAGAATATGTGAGCGCTATATAAATATTAATATTAATATTATTATATGATAGGCCAAATCCCTGAAATGTATGAGTCTGCAATAAACATAGGAATCATTTGCATATTGCAAGACTATGCTGCCATATGCAGGGAAGATCTGTGAACCATCCATAGCATCCTATGTCCTAATTCTGAGGATTGAAGGAGGTCCAGTACACATGGCCAAAGGTTTTGGTTTTCATGAAGTTTGCTGCTTCAGTGTTTTTTGATCTTTAGTCAGATGTTTCTCTGGTTACAGAAGTACAATTTATCAGAATTTCATAACTTTTTAAACTTTACTAGACAAATACATCAAGTTCATTCAAAGACTCAATATTTACAGTGTTGAAGTGTTGACTCATATTTGACTCTTTTCTGCCCTTCGCTCTAGCTGCTGGATATCGGCTTCTGGGCCAAATCCTGACTGACGACAGCATATTCTCGTCTGATCAGTTCTCGGTGTTCAGCACAATGTCTGTGGTTTTGCATGTTCACCTGCTTTTTCAGGATTGACTACAGATTTTCAATGGGATTGAGCAAAAGTGATAACTAGGTGGCAATGAAATTTTGGGTCAATGGCCAGGAAACTCCGCAGACCTCAATCTCAACCTGAGGGCAATCCTCAAAATAGACAGGTAAACATACAAAAACACAGAAATAGTGATAAACTCCGAGCACTGATTAGGCAACACTGTGTTGTCATCAGTGAGGGTCTCGCCCAGAAGCGGACCTACTGGTGCCAGGGCCTTATTTTGAAAAATAAATGGTCAGGACTGGAAATATTGAGTTTTACGTAAATGTTATTTGTCTATAAATGTGTAAAATTCTGAAATGCTGATAATTGAAACTTCAGTACACAGGAGGAAGCTTTTGCCCATGACTGCAGGTAGATATGATGTAAGAGTAAAATACACCATAATATTCATAATGGAGCTCCATGAGTGCCCACCATACTGTAGATAGTGCCGGTGAGCAATGACTGGCACAGAGCTAATCTATGCACCGTCTCACCTTTGGTGCAACATTTTGCACATGGAGATTTCCCATAAAATTTTAAATCTGTTGCAAATTTACGTGAACTAATGGCCGCAATCTGCGTTGTGTGGAGAGCAGTTCCGTTGCCTCCATACTGATACTAGAATGTAAGCACTGTGAGAGCAGCATGCACAGGACCCACACTGTACCACTCTTTCTTCAGAGACGGCTCCTTAATAAGGCATTCATAAATTCATTACTGTACCATAGGGTTAAAGCATACCAAGTGTTCACCCTCAGAAAGAGCCTATGATGGTAGGGTGAGATTGCCTGACAATTGCCTCCTTATTTCCCAGGCTGACACAGACACTCCCTGCTTACCCCCAGGGGCACAGACGCTGCCTAGGGTGGGATGTGATCCCACACATTGAAAACATACAGGGTCCTTTCTACTCTTTCCAAACATGCAGCTCGCCTCTGCAGCAGAGTATGTCATCAAGGGCATGTAATTAACCCCTGCACAGACACAGCCCTGTACTGAACTGCCCCAGAAACATTCCTAGCAGAGGAGGCTGAAGAGTGAGGTCAGGGAGACATGGGACCCCATCCCCAACCCTTATATCAGTGATCTTACCATTCCTGTGGGGTCAGTAAGGGCCGACAATGACTTCTGAAAGTTTCAATGACAAACCTCCAAATTAGGACATAATAATGGAACAAAGTATCTGATCATGAATGTAACAAGATACCCAAAAGGCCCAATATCTAATAAATACCATTTACCGCAACAAAGTAAGGCTCCATTCACATCTGTAGTGGAGAACCTGAAAAAAGGGCAAAGACCACACTGTACTACTTTTTCTGCCAAAATGGCAGACACCAATATGGAAACAGGATGGACCCATTAAAGTCAATATGGTATGTTGTTGGCTTCGATCATGCAATGGATTCAGTCTTGACTTGAATGCCCAAAGCAGTTGTGAACAGCTCCCAAGCTGTGAAGTACTCAAATGATAGCTGAGGCTAACGCATTGAGTCTGCTCTTGGCACAGTGTCAGTGGATGCGATGTTGGCAATACGTTTCAGTGACCAAGACTTCAAAACCCTCTTGAATGTTTGCTGGTCACAACGTAACCACATTCACTTACAAGACGCAAGTACAACGCATGTAGCTAATTACTTAGAGCTCACATCTCGCCCATCACAGGACAATAGAGAGTTGGTTCTTGGATGGTTGGTTGGATGAACCTAGCAATATCGCCCAGCTCACTAGGAATCATCCAACTTTGGGACATCTTCCTAATGCTGTTCTGCAATGCTGTTCTACACCTACACCACTGTAGCATAGCTTACCGCTGGTAATGGTGGCAACACTGTTCATCATCCAATTAATACCAACAAAAAGTGTGAGAATGGTAGGAACCATATGCAGAGACGCACCAAAGAGAGAACCAAGTACCAACAGAAACGAATAAAGGGCCGACATAGTCCCATAAAAAACAGAATTTATTGAAAATATTAAAATACACAGTAAGTAAAATTGTAGAAAAATGCAGAGAACCACAAAAAGGAGGGTAACCACTATACAAACTATATAGAGATGGTAAAAGACATATACAAAGTACACAGACAGCAATGTGTCAGGCAAAAGCTCTCAGCTATAACAGATGAAATGGTAAACAGTAATGACAAAAAGTATACACAGAGCAGGCTAAATACTTACATCAAGTGATACACCCAGTTGGTTAAGGTATAGTGTGATACCCCAACGTGCGTTTCACCCAAGCTTTGTCAGGGAGCGTGAATTGTATTTTTTATTAGACTATTCACTGTCCAGCCTGCCCACAAGTGGGAAAATCCAGTAAATGATGGAACATAACGACAGTGGAGAGTGACTGAACGGATACATTGCTACTCTGTTCACTCCAGCGCAATAGCTTCCTTTTATTTTGCAACCATGACAATTATGATGGGAGTCTAGTGATGAGCAAGCATGCTCAGATAAGGTGCTATCAGAGCATGCTCATGTCCTAATCAAGTATCTTCGGCGTGCTCGAAAAAAGTGGTGGAATCGCCATGGCTGAATGTCTTGGCGGCAGTTCGACAGCTGCAACACATACAGGGATTGCCTAACATGTGGTGCAACTGTCAAACAGTCGAGAGTCAGGCAGCCACGGCGACTCCAGCATATTTTTCAACCATCCTGAAATACTTGAGTAGGACACGAGCATGCTCTGATAACACCTTATCCGAGCACACTAGTTCATTACTAGATGGGACCATTTTCACACAGAATCCTTTTAATGGGGGTTGCACCAGTTTCTTGACTTTAAGAACACCATTGTAGACTACACCATTCTACTAAACACAAACATTTTATTAGTTAAGGGGGTTTCCCTAAAATATGCCATCACTTAACCCCTGGAAGCCCAACCTCCTGGACCGCCACTGATCCTGAGAATGGTGGGGTACAGCATTGATTCTGACTTGTTTTATCCTGATTTGCAGAGACAGGCTATGAAGGTGACACAGATGAAATAGCAAAGCGATCGCTTCAGTCTCTGTATTTTATCCCTTGTTAATTGAATCAAATTTGTATCTACCTGTAAAATCCCTGTAGCCAGGCGCATCTATAGTGGGCACAGGGGTTGCAGTCGCACCTGGGCCCTGGAGCCTATGGGGATCCCATACGGAAAGACCTATACTATAAAGACCCATTACAGTTGGGGGCCACGATGGAAATTTTGCATTGGGGCCCAAAATCTTCCAGTTACGTCGCTTTCTGTAGTACATGACTATAATCAGATTGTGAGGGTCTCTGCGATCACTTGCCACTGAATATGTTGCGACTTTATAAGAACAAGTGATAAATACTAATGATTTGGTTGAAACGTCATACAAGCATTTGTCAGAGGACCGAGAGACATCTGGAGAACTGGACCTGAGAAAGCTGGAGTGACAGCAGCAACATCCTGCCACCACCCACGCAGGCACCAAATCGTGTCCCTGCATCCTGCCTAGCACTGCTCCAAATGGGAGATCTCTCAGGCGCCTGCCTGTAGGACCAGACTGGCATATTAGGAACCCATAGGCAATATTTGGAAGGTCACTG
The DNA here is from genome assembly GCF_051348905.1 of Ranitomeya variabilis. Lineage (NCBI taxonomy): Eukaryota > Metazoa > Chordata > Amphibia > Anura > Dendrobatidae > Ranitomeya > Ranitomeya variabilis. Next base: position 268,037,670 of record NC_135233.1, on the reverse strand, counting down.
CCTTTCTCCTCTAGGATCCATTCCTTAGACATCCCTTCCTGCCTGACTCCTACAGCTTGTGAGAGAGGGGTGAGGGGAAGCTCCCTAAAGGGAAAATGCTAAATGCTGGCAACTGTGCTGTTCCTACACAAGTATTTCCTGCTATAACATAACTCGCAGAAAAGCTGCATTTCTGGAAAGCACAGACATTTTTTATTTTTTTTATTTTACATTTGCTCAAGAAATGAATGTGGATAAAGTCTATGGTCGATGCATACGCTGAAGAGTAACATATAATCAGAGAAAAGCAAATCCCCCGACCCGCCTGCATCTCAGGAGGTTATTTTTATATTCTGGAGGAATATGAATCAGCTTCTAGCTTTTTGCTACTTTTGCCATTTCCTGTTGTCAGAGCTATATGCCATCTGGAGTAGCACGAGGAGGAATGTGCGGAAAGTGGAGCGGGCAGACAAAAAAGGGAAAAGAAAATAATGGAGCGTCCTATACCTGGGGCTAATAAAATAATGGAGCGTCCTATACCTGGGGCTAAGAATAAAATAATGGAGCGTCCTATACCTGGGGCTAATAATAAAATAATGGAGCGTCCTATACCTGGGGCTAATAATAAAATAATGGAGCGTCCTATACCTGGGGCTAATAATAAAATAATGGAGCGTCCTATACCTGGGGCTAATAATAAAATAATGGAGCGTCTTATACCTGGGGCTAATAATAAAATAATGGAGCGTCCTATACCTAGGAATAATAAAATAATGGAACGTCCTATACCTGGGGCTAATAATAAAATAATGGAGCGTCCTATACCTGGGGCTAATAATAAAATAATGGAGCGTCCTATACCTGGGGCTAATAATAAAATAATGGAGCGTCCTATACCTGGGGCTAATAATAAAATAATGGAGCGTCCTATATCTAGGAATAAAATAATGGAGCGTCCTATACCTAGGAATAATAAAATAATGGAACGTCCTATACCTGGGGCTAATAATAAAATAATGGAACGTCCTATACCTGGGGCTAAAATAATGGAGCGTCCTATACCTAGGAATAATAAAATAATGGAACGTCCTATACCTGGGGCTAATAAAATAATGGAGCGTCCTATACCTAGGAATAATAAAATAATGGAGCGTCCTATACCTGGGGCTAATAATAAACTAATAATGGAGCGTCCTATACCTGGAGCTAATAGGTATCCATCTGCAAAAAGGATCTGGGCAATACTCACAACACTCCAAAAAGAAAAAAAAAATATCTATTTATACATATCTATCCTTATCTCCAGGGCTGAAATTATCTAGTAGGAATCGTGTACCTCACAAAGCTGTCATTCGTGTGCCACCCACTATGCCATATTATAACCCTGCCATAAGGCATACACTAGTAGGAAATCAAATTCACATAAACATGGAATCACATAAAAAAACAAAAAATAACAACTTAAAAACAATATTGTAGACATTCCTCCTAGAGGATAAACACAGATCTGACATTTAACCCTTTAAGACCATAAGGCTGTGAGCGCAGATTGTGCTATGTAAACCACAGATTAGCACATTGGAACATAGCAATGGGGCCAGAAAACAAATTTAGCTCTGCTACATCCCCCAAAAAAAGCATAGGAAAAAAAATGTAAAAGTTCCACTTAGTAGAGCAGAGTGAAGTGTTAGCCTTACCATTCTTGCTCCTCTTAGTCCTGATCCTGTTCATTGGGCAGCATGGGCTTAGCCCCAGCAATGGGGGGCACAGTCCTGGGAAGGACACAGGCTGCACATACGGGGAGAGGTTGGAGCTCTCCTACACATAGCCTGCTAATAGCAGCATCTGGCCCTGCTGACCTCACTCAACTCCCTTCCTCCAAGAACAAATGTTCCATGCACAACCCTGGCAGTCCTGGGACAGCCCATCGGGTGGGAAGAGGGAAAAAGGGAGAGTGTAGCTTTAACCTCTTCCCTGCCAGTCCTGTCTGCCATAAACCTCTGCTCTACATTAGGGAACTAAACTATGGAGGTCCTGACACAAACGAGTGTGTACAGATGTATACACAGCATGGAGTAGCACTGTTTATATATATAAATATATATATATATATATATATATATATATATATATATATATATATATATATATATATATATATATGTATATGTACATCAGCTATAGGAAGTATGACACTACTATAGGCCACGTTCACACAGTCAGTATTTTACCTCAGTAGTTGTAACCCAAAACCAGGAGAGGAGCAATCAGAGGAAAAGTATAATAGAAACACGTCACTACTTCTGTATTTATCACCCACTCCTGGTTTTAGCTTAGGCTACATTCACATTTGCGTTGTTGTGTGTTGCGTCGGCAACACAACGCACAACGCATGCAAAACGCATGCAAAACGCATTGTTTTGTGACGCATGCGTCCTTTTTTTGCATGATTTTGGACGCAAAAAAAATGCAACTTGCTGCGTCCTCTGCGCCCTGACGCATGCGCCCAAAAAGACGCATGCGTCACAAAACGCAACACAACGCATGTCCATGCGCCCCCATGTTAAATATAGGGGCGCATGACGCAAGCGGCGACGCTGCAGCGCCCGACGCTGCGGCGCACAACGCAAATGTGAACGTAGCCTTACACATACTGATGTAGTATGAGGTATGATAATGTGTGCAAACTGTAAAGTGCTGCGGAATATGTTAGCGCTATATAAAAATAAAAATCATTATTATTAGAATACTGATGAAATACTGAACAAGCCACGTGCACACAGTGAGTATTTGTATGGTGAGTTTTTTACCTCAGTATGTGTAAGCCAGAACCAGAAGTGGGTGATAAATACAAAAGTGGTGGTGGTGACGTGTTTCTATTATACTTTTCCTCTGATTGTTCCGCTCCTGATTTTGGGTGACAAATACTGAGGTAAAATACTGACCAAATACTGAATGTGTGAACGTGGCGTGAATGTAAGGTAGTCAGTCAGAAAACAGCACATCCACACTTTCTCCTCCTACTTCTCCTCCCCTGCACACATTACTTAAAATGTTCTTAAAAATAAACAAAACAATAGTTGATTAGTCCAAGAGTATGTCCAGCGCAGGACTCCGGTCCCCGCCAAGGTCTCTCGCTGCCACCAGCCTACACCAGTGGTTGTGCTCCTTCACTTCCCCACTCCTCTAGTTCTTACGGTATGGACATGTTTTATAGTCTCGGTGTCAGCCATGATGAGTTCTTCAACTAATTAAATGTAGGTAAAGGTACCTAAACTAAAGCTACTTTCACACATCAGCTTTTTTGTTTCAGGTACAATCCGGCAAGTTTTGAAAAAAACGGATCAGTTTTTTTTTTTACGCCGGATCCATTTTTTCTCATAGACTTGCATTAGCGCCAGATTGCACCTGATGGGCAGACGTTTCATCCGTCTCTCTCTCTCTCTCTTTTTTCCAGAAAGTCACTGTAAACTCCATGTTAAAAATAAAAACCAGATCCGGCAGAAAAACGCATCTGTTGCATCAGTTTTTTCACTATTTGCAACGAATCCGTTTTTTACAACATTAGCCGGATTGTGCCTGAAGCAAAAAACCTGCTGTGTGAAAGTAGCCTAATCAATCTAGCCCACAGCCTGGACTGACAAATAATAGATGTACCCTTTACAAGCAAATCATGTATTGCTCCCAGCTTCAGCCCGGGAATTTTGTTTTCAGCTCATATTGCAAAATGGATGTCAAAGGAACCTCAAATTCCAGACAGGAAGGTCCCAGTAGTAGGACCCCCAAGATGTGGGTATATGCCTGGGATGGAATACCCTTTTACAGCCCATTTTTTTCCATCTGCAGCTTAAAGGGGTGAAAAGAAGTTATCACCTATTCAAAGTCCGGCTGCAAGGACCCCCATTAGATATGAGCAGCAGTGACCCCCCACTCCATTCATTCTGCACACTGGACTTTTTCCAGCAGCCAAAAAAGAATGAATAGAATGGCGGTCAAAAAGGTGTACTGTTGCTCCATTCTAAGGGCTGTCCCACACGTCCAGATAATTCCGGTACCGGAATAAATCGGTACCGGAGTTATCCGTGTCCGTGTGCCTGGGAACTCACGGAGGCCATACGTGCGGCACACGTGTGCCGCCCGTATGGCGAGTGGGTACCACACGGAGCGTGTGGTACCCACTCTGCATGGTGCTGAAGCTGCGATTCATATCATCCCTGCAGCAACGTTTGCTGTAGAGAAAATATGAAGAATAGTGTTTAAAATAAAGATCTATGTGTCCGCCGCCCCCCCACCCCCTGTGCGCCCCCCCGCTGGTCAGAAAATACTTACCCGCCTCCCTCGCTGCTTCCTGGTCTGGCCGCGGCTTCTCCTGCATGCGGTCACGTGGGCCCGATCATTTACAGTCATGAATATGTGGCTCCACCTCCCATAGGGGCGGAGCCGACTATTCATGATTGTAAATGATCGGCCCCACGTGACCGCATACAGTAGGAGGCGCGGCCAGACCAGGAGGGAGCGAGGGAGCGGGTAAGTATTTTCTGACCAGCGGGGGGGGCGCACAGGGGGTGGGGGGGCGGCAGACACATGGATCTTTATTTTTAACACTATTCTTCATATTTTCTCTATAGCAAACGCTGCTACAGGGAAGATATGAATACCCGCTTCAGCACCATGTGGGGGGGACAGCGCTTACTGTAGCGCTGTCTCCTGCACGCACACGGACCCCAGACGGAGAATGTCCGTGTGAGGTCCGTGTTTTACGCGGACCCATTGACTCTATTGGGTCCGTGTAAAACGTGCGCTCCCACGAACACTGACATGTCTCCGTGTTTGGCACACGGAGACACGTTCCGCAAAAAATCAATGACATCTGCTTAGATGCATTGATTTTTATGGGTCTACGTGTGTCAGTGTCTCCGGTACGTGAGGAAACTGTCACCTCACGTACCGGAATCACTGACGTGTGAAACCGGCCTAATTCTCATTTACCCCCTTTTACAAGAAATCACCCATCAGCATGGCGGATGTTCCCAGCAAATGATTCCTTTTCGCTCTACTGGAAAATCCCAAGCAGGTAAGTCCCTCATGGTGATGGGAATACTCTGTATCCGATGACGTCGGTTTGCTTCGTTTGCTCGAATATTCCTGAACAGTGAGCTAACACATAAGCCGATAGATGCGTTAAATCGATACATCACATTTCATTCTATTTTACATATTATTTCTTCTGGACTTGCACAGAGCAAGATCAATAACACCTAAAAACACAGAGACAGGAGAAATATGGAGCCGCTCGTGTCTGGGTTTGTGTAATATATGAGTTGCATACACACAGTATGTGATAAATTATATGCAAAGTGAGATCTGGCAATGGAGCTGTTTATAGGAACGTCTGTCTGACTTTATACACCAATAGCCCAAAAACTCCCAGATGTTGGTGAGTCTCGTAGCACCAAAATAGCTTCTTTATTCTCCAGGTGATTAAACGTCTTCTCATCTGGCCATTATTTATTTCCTGGGATCAGCAGAATCAGTATGTCACATGGCAATATCGGAGAGACGAGCGTGCCCATGAAGAATAAATCAGAACACAGGACGATGACCTACAAAGAATTTGTGCTTGATATGTGTTGGCGCGGTATGTGTTGGCATATTCAGTGGCACATGTCAGAGCCTTCTGGAGGAGGATTACATTGGAAATCTTACACAACACAAGGCTCAGAATTGTGCACTAAGCCATAGGTCAATCATAAAAATGAGTAACCCACACGCTGTACTTCTCTTGTGGTGCTCATCAGTATCGAAAAGTAAAGTCCAATAAGAAATATATCGTATACCAACACAGGCTTTTTGGTCTCTGCTAGGTTAATTGGACCTTCTTTGCCATCTCAATTCGCAGAGAATCGACTTCAACTAGAATTTCCTGAAATCAAAGGTTCCCAAGAATTTTAATAATTGGCAATTCCATTTGCACGGATTGGGCAACAAAATTATGACTGGCGCCATTTCACACACTGCTGAAGAGTGACAGAGTGAGTTAAAGATGCCAAGTAGGCTTCCCCATAATGCTATCACATCACATGGTCTAGTGCAACCATTCAGGGGGGACTATCACAGTCAGTATAAAAGATGAGGGTTGGCCGAGGAGCGCCATTTTATGCTCTTAGGGCTCCTTCTCACTTGCGAGAAATACGTCCAAGTCTCGCAGGTTAAAACCCCACTCTGGCGCCAGCACTCCAGAGCGGAGCGTGCAGCTCCATGTATTGCTGTGCGGCCGCACGCTCCGCTCTGGAGTGCCGGCGCCAGAGTGGGGTTTTAACCTGCGAGACTTGGACGTATTTCTCGCAAGTGAGAAGGAGCCCTTATAGCGTAGAAATAGGAGGTCAGAGAGCACAGCTAATTCCACACAGAGATAGAATAACTCCACAACTGGATCGCCTCGCACTACAGCGCTAGGGGATCACACTGACAATGGGAGTGGTAGTCAGTCTGAGACTAATAATACAGTAATTGAAGTGAGATAGGGAGGTGCAGTACCTGCATAGTCAGTGTGACTCTGAATGATCTGTGATTTACTGAAGTATCAGCACCTTAATAAGTTAAAAACAACTGTCTACCTCATAAACTGTGCAAGTTATTAAAAATGTTCTTTTTGTTTTTTTGTTTTGTACACTTCTTTGTTCTAGTAGTCCAATATTAGACACATACACACCACCTTTACACCTTTACACAGGGACCTTCTGCAGATGCTTACTTTTGGGATGCAAAACTAACTACCGTAGCTTTTTCTGTCCCATTTGTTTTTTGGAAAGTACTGTGGGTACCTTTTTTTTACATTTTTTATGCATCGGACACATTTACATTCTTTGAATATTTATTTTAATAATCCAGTTTATTACCATGCACCCCCACAATCACACTACACGATATTGCCAAATTTTCATTTCCAGGTGTGATTCTACATGTACCGTACTTACTTTGCATCGTGACGCTTTGGATGTATTTTAATTCAATGAGTGTGGATAACTTTAAAAATCAAAATAGGCGCAAGAGAAAAATACTACAGGTGGTTAGTGCAAATTAATTTCTCTGCATGTACCCACCAAAGTATTTTAGGGTTACTATGTTGCATTTTTTGTCAAGTTAAAAGTTGGGAGACTGGCAGTTCTGTGACTATTCTTATGTGCTGTGACCCCGTCTACTCCGGCAAATATTTTTTCAATTTTTTAGGGGGGTTGATTTGGTTGAGGTCCAATTAGGACTTGGGGCTCCATGATCTCTATCTATGCCCCTGTCAACACATATAGTATGTCGAGAAGAAGCAACTTTGTAAAACAAGCACCTATAAGACATCTCATGCATATGACGTAACAATATATGACAGGAATACCCCATTACTATGTACACTACTGCTAAGTGTCAAAATGCTGCATCCGTAACAATGTAGCAGCATCACATTACATCATTCTTATCTAATATTTTATTCTGCAACTCAAGTGGAATTTTACTAGTTTTTATAACTTTTTTTTAATAAGTTGCTCTTTTAAAGCACCACTCCAGCTGTTTTTTTTTCAGCGCTGGAGTGGTGCCACTAATCTAAGTTCCCTTCCCCTAGTCTTATACTTATCAGCCGCCATCTTTAGCTGTTCCCGGTGCCGCTCTGGTTCCCCACCACCATCTTGTGACCGCAACTTCTGATAACCGGAAGTCCGGGATAAAGGTCACAACTTCCAAGCTCTCAGTGTAAGTCTATGAGAGCAGCATTCTGGCCTCGTTCTGGCTCTCATACACTTACATTGAGTTGAGACTTCTGGATCGTCCAGCAAACACTGGAGCGGTCCGATAATCACAACCTGCAGAAGACGCCAGGAGCAAGGTCGAGAACAGATAAAGACATCGGCTGGTGAATATAAGACTAGACTTTTTCTTAGAGTGGCTGCACTTGGTATCGCAAATTTGTCCTATACAAGTACATCATTATTGTGACATGGGGGTAGCTGTCACTCCTCCAGCACACGTCAGTACCTTATGAAATGTATTATATTGTAGCCGACATGACACATCCCTATAGCTTTTTACCTACTGGACTGTAGGAGTCTCCAAAACTTAGTGTAAACAGTGAATTGTTTTTAATACACGTCACGTCCTTTCCCGCATACTTTTCTAAACCTCAGAATGTTGTGCATAGCCGGGCAATATGATGTTTTACATGCCAGCTTCCAGTCATATAGACAAGTGAGCAAGCTGCAGTTTCAAGTAGTCTACAAAAAATGTGCAGGTTTTTTATGCAAAACTGCTATAAGCAATGTCTGCTATAAGCAGATTTTTAGGAATAATGATGAAGTTTCTCATTTATAAGTAAATATTGGTATTTAGTGCTCAGTTATTTTCTAACCCATGGGCCATGGGTACCAGAGTCTAGGTTGAAAAAACATTACTTACTCCTACCAATGTTTTTATCCTCTTAATACACTGATTATACGGTACTGTGTACTTACAAGTGCTCATTTTGCCTTTCTACCCAGCTAATTCTTCTCTTTTCTCTGTTCTGTGTAGAAACAGGAATTCTCTTTTCCCAGCGTAAATTATTCCCAGCTGTTCCCTCCTCCCCCCGCTAGGTATTTTTACAGTGATGACTCATGCAGGGAAAATTGACCTTTGTTTCTACATGAAAGATTCAGCTATTCAGTTTTTAATCATAGACCTATTGGAATTATCTGAGTAGAAAGGCAAAATTAGCAATTGTAAGTACACAGTGCTATATAATATGATGACTGCAATATATTAAGAGGAGAAAAACTTTGATGGGAGTGCTTCTTTAAGTTAAAAAAAAAGAGATCCAAGGGCCACCAGCAGTTTGGGGCAGGTGCTTTAGTTCAGGTCTGTAATGGAGTAGTAATAGAATCTTCACTCTTGATGAAAAAATCTTCTGTTTTTTTTTTACAAATTATTATCTTGACCCATAAGCTGATCGTTGGTTATAGAGTTCTTCTTCTATGCAGACCAGCTAGGTGTGTGGAGCTCACCTGTGACGGTGGTACTGCTGCTGTGGGAGATCTTCGATCCTGGTGCCATTTACTCTGCTGTGTAGTGCAGGTATCTCTGCCTGCAGTCCCTCTCCCCCTGAAGTCCCTCTCCTCCTCTCCCCCTGCAGAGACGCAGCATACTCATCGCCACGACCCCCGTCCTGCTCCTTCCTGGTCTGCTGCCACCCGGGAACTGTGCTTCGGGCACACACGCGCGCACTTCCTCTTAAAAGGGACGCGTGCGTTCCTCTAAAGTGTCCCCAGCCAAAAGATGGCGGACACTTACTATATAAAGCAGGAGAAGGAGGTCTGGGAGCTTCAACGGGATCCACATGCAGCACCAAATAGGTAGAGCCAAATCAGAAGGCAGGTGGATGCTCGCAAGGCTAGTGAGCACAGCCAAACAGGAAAATTAAGAGGATAGCAGCACACCACTGATGAAAAAATGAAAAAAACTTTATTCAGGCATAGCAAGCCATATTAAAAACATGAAAAGCCTTACTCGTTTCAGGTGCATGCAGCACCCTTAGTCATATCCTCTCAATTTTACTATTTAAAGCACCTCCTCCAACATGGAGGTGCCTGTGCAATGTTGTGAGTTTGTTTCCTAAAACTCTTGTGCGTTCTAGGTCCCAGTCCTCATATCTCAACCCGCTGCACCCACCAGTTCTCATCTCAATGGCAGCCGGTCCCACCGCATCCGCCAGAGCTCATCTTAACAGCAGCCGGTCCAGTTGCACCTGCCTGTGCCCATCTCAATGGCAGCCAGTCCCACTGCACCCGCCAATGCTCATCTCAACGTCAACCGGTCCCATTGCACCTGCCAGTGCTCAGCTCTCCTTCAGCCGGTCCCGTCTGCATCTGCAGTACCTGTCATCTTATTCTGCCTGCCTGCATCTGTTGGACATACCCTCGGGCCGCCCCAGCTACCCATTCCTAAGGGTTAGCTGCCATCTACCAAAGGTCAGTCCTTGATTAGCACCTGGATCACCTCCCTTGTCCCTCCTCAGATCTCGGTGTTATTAGCTGCTGCATATCCATGGTCAGATTGCTTGAGGCTCCTAGTCACACCCCTCCAGGTCTTCCTTGGGCTTTGGCACAGTGGTTCCACAACACAGCCCTTAACATGCTGCTTTGGATCTTAGCAGCAGAGTCTAATCTGAGTAGTTTCCTTTTGTCTGTTCCCTGATTGTTTTTTCCCCTGTGTGTTACCATCTGAAGTGGCAAGGCTAATGTCCTTGCCAGCAAGTGCACTAGCCAGGGTTCATAGGAGTGACAGTCAGGGAGCAGTCATTTGATGGCAGCAGGGGGAAGGACCCGTATAGGGCATTAGGGAAGCTTAGGGGCAGGCATAGGTTGTCAGGAGATGTCCCATCTCGCGCTCAATACCATTAGGGCCTTCCTCTCCTTTTTCCATCCCATCTTATTTATATGCTGTGTCGTCCGCCGGTTCCAACTTATCCATATCCGGGCGTGACATTATAACCAACCTGCATTTTCTGGAATTCTTATGGCTCAAGTTCAGGTTTTTGCACCACACCTGTTCCAGACCCTCACGGATGAGATTACTGAGTTGCGGTCACAGGTGGTGCAGCAGTTTCAGCAGATGTCTTGGGTTTTGGTCTCTGCTCATGCCCTGACTTAACCGATACCCAAAATATCTCTCCCTGACAGGTTTTCTTTTTGCTGAAATTTAAATGTTGTTTTTATCTTTTGGTCCAGCAAGAGTTAATGTAAGTCTCTTGTTGGAAGTCGTCTTTTAGACTGGTCAGCTGATGTTGGTTTTTAACCACTCCCACCTCCCATAGTCACATGACATGACCCATCAGTTGATCGTCGGTTATATAGTTCTTCTTCTATGCAGACCAGCTAGGTGTGGGGAGCCCGTCTGTGATGTTGATGTAGATGCTGTGGGAGATCTTCTATCCTGTTACCTTTCACTCTGCTGCTGTGGAGTTTAGGAGCAGAGTCTAAGCTGAGTAGTTTCCTTTTTTATCTTTTCCCTGTTCGTCTCTTCCCCTGTGTGTTACCATCTGTTGTGGCGAGGCTAGCATACCTGCCGGCCAGTGCACTAGTCATTGTACATTAAGGTGACAGTCAGTGACTAGGCACGTGAAAGTTGGGGGAAGGACCCACATAGGGTTTTAGGGAAGCTTAGGGAGAGGTTGGTGTCAGAAGGTATCCCATCCCCTGCTCCTTACCGTTAAGGCCTTCCTCTTCTTTTTCCATCCCATCTTACAGTATCTATATGCTGTGTCGTCCACTGGACTTACCAGTGTCCAAGCGTGACAGATATCTTCTTTGGATACCAGCCATACAGGTTAGCTGTTCACCTCTCCTGGAGGAGCCTCTGAGGACAGAACCGGCACAGACTTGCAACACAAGGCAAATGTGTTTGCCTTTTATTTGTATGAATGCTCTCTGGTGAACTGAATTTGTCCCTTTAAGAAATTTTACAAAATAGAAAAGCAATATTTCCTAACCAATGTCAGAGACAATGGGTTGTTCCCTTCCTGAAACTAAATTTAGAGCTGTCACTAATTTAGTATGGATATCTCCCAAATAGTACCATGTTTATGCCACAATCCCTCTGGCGGCCAACCACTGGTCATTACCAGAACTAGGATAAGCTGATTTATGGGAAAATGTTTCAGAGGATGTTGCAGGGTTAAATCAACAATCCAACAATAATCATAGAGAAGAGAAATAAAGCGGAGATAGAACTTCCCAGCCAAGAATTCCAGGAATGAAAAGGAAACATTACAAAACAGGATGTATAACCCTCGCTTCCAGCTAAATTGTCATTTGTATGCACCTTTGCGTGAATACCAGCATATAAATGATTCTACTAAACAAATCTTTATCTCTGGAGTGAGGAAACCAAATTATGTTTTCTAATAACTGAAAGTGCATCCCCCTGCTGAAGCATAACCCATGGGAGCCTGACGTAGGTAAGAGGTCCCTCACCTATACTTGTAAATCATTGGGTTTATTGGGCATACCATTAGTCCTCCCGTGCAGGTGGTGGAGAGAGTGTGGTCACACATGGGACCCTAATGGCCTCTCTGTCGTGTATGAGAAACCCACATGTAACAGGAGTGGTCTTACAGATCTTGCATTAGCAATCACACCTCTGCCACCATGCGTCCTGAGGCATACTGGACAACCCTTTAGACTTAATTTCCATAAAACCATGACTCTACCATGCTTCCTAAATGTCCATTTGGGCTCTGCTGAATCTGTTTTCTGAGAGATTTTGGAAGATGTTAGCAGTCCTGAAAAGATTTGCCATGCCTTCCAGGAGTCTAGCAGTTTTCCCCTTTTTGCGAGAGCCTCCCAAGTTAGCAAGCCCAGGTGTCAAGATCTGCATTGGAAATGCCACACATGAACATGGCTTAGTTATTATCATCCTTTTGTCTAGTGGGGTGAGTACCTTTCAGTGGAGGACAGGACACGTGTTATGGACAACCTGTCTAACAATATCTACAAACCAGTCTATGATGAGTGACATTGGCACTGTTCTTAGACAATAAAAAAGGATCTGAGCAGAGGTCAAGCCATACGAGTGTCCATCTCACATTCAGGTGGAGCACCCCCACACTCACTGACTTTGGTATTCTTTAGCTGATTTTTAAACTGCAGCAATCCATATACTATTCAGCGTGGCCAGGCAGACATATTGTTCAGGTTGTACCGAACACTCATAGACCACACTTACGATATGTTCCCCTGGGATCTACTACCTGGACAGCAGATTTGAGGTTCAGATTTTTCCAATGAAAATCTGTTGGGGGTTACAGTGGTAGCATTGCAAAGTATATTTCTCTAAATCTCAGTCCCAAAGAGAAAAAGGCTTGCAGCGTCAAATTAAACAGATCTTCTGCAGAAATGTCGTCTCTGGACCCTTCTGTCTCTCCGTGGGCCTCCAGTTTCATACAATTTTTTTTTTCTGAAGAAATCGAGGCATACTCAGGTGATATATTACAAAGTTTTCTCTACTTTTATGCATGTAGCAATATATTTTAGCTTGTTCCCCATTAACACAGAATTCAAACTATACAGTTAGGTCCATATATATTTGGACAGAGACAACATTTTTCTAGTTTTGGTTATAGACAATACCACAATGAATTTTAAACAAAACAATTCAGATGCAGTTGAAGTTCAGACTTTCAGCTTTCATTTGAGGGTATCCACATTAAAATCGGATGAAGGGTTTAAGAGTTTCAGCTCCTTAACATGTGCCACCCTGTTTTTAAAAGGACCAAAAGTAATTGGACAGATTCAATAATTTTAAATAAAATGTTCATTTTTAGTACTTGGTTGAAAACCCTTGGCTGGCAATGACTGCCTGAAGTCTTGAACTCATGGACATCACCAGACACTGTGTTTCCTCCTTTTTGATGCTCTGTCAGGCCTTCACTGCGGTGGTTTTCAGTTGCTGTTTGTTTGTGGGCCTTTCTGTCTGAAGTTTAGTCTTTAACAAGTGAAATGCATGCTCAATTTGGTTGAGATCAGGTGACTGACTTGGCCATTCAAGAATATTCCACTTCTTTGATTTATTTAACTCCTGGGTTGCTTTGGCTTCATGTTTTGGGTCATTGTCTATCTGTAGGATGAAACGACGACCAATCAGTTTGGCTGCATTTGGCTGGATCTGAGCACACAGTGTGGCTCTGAATACCTCAGAATTCATTCGGCTGCTTCTGTCCTGTGTCACATCATCAATAAACACTAGTGACCCAGTGCCACTGGCAGCCATGCATGCCCAAGCCATCACACTGCCTCCGCCGTGTTTTACAGATGATGTGGTATGCTTTGGATCATGAGCTGTACCACGCCTTCGCCATACATTTCTCTTTCCATCATTCTGGTAGAGGTTGATCATGGTTTCATCTGTCCAAAGAATGTTCTTCCAGAACTGTGCTGGCTTTTTTAGATGTTTTATAGCAAAGTCCAGTCTAGCCTTTTTATTCTTGATTCTTATGAGTGGCTTGCACCGTGCAGTGAACCCTCTGTATTTACTTTCATGCAGTCTTCTCTTTATGGTAGATTTGGATATTGATACGCCTACCTCCTGGAGAGTGTTGTTCACTTGGTTGGCTGTTGTGAAGGGGTTTCTCTTCACCATGGAGATTATTCTTCTATCCTCCACCACTGTTGTCTTTCGTGGGCGCCCAGGTCTTTTTGCATTGATGAGTTCACCAGTGCTTTCTTTCTTTCTCAGGATGTACCAAACTGTAGATTTTGCCACTCCTAATATTGTAGCAATTTCTCGGTTGTTTTTTTCTGTTTTCGCAACTTAAGGATGGCTTGTTTCACTTGCATGGAGAGCTCCTTTGACCGCATGTTTACTTCACAGCAAAACCTTCCAAATGCAAGCACCACATCTCAAATCAACTCCAGGCCTTTTATCTGCTTAATTGAGAATGACATAACGAAGGGATTGCCCACACCTGTTCATGAAATAGCCTTGGAGTCAATTGTCCAATTACTTTTGGTCCCTTTAAAAACAGGGTCGCAAATGTTAAGGAGCTGAAACTCCTAAACCCTTCATCCAATTTTATTGTGGATACCCTCAAATGAAAGCTGAAAGTCTGAACTTCAACTGCATCTGAATTGTTTTGTTTAAAATTCATTGTGGTAATGTCTATAACCAAAATTAGAAAAATGTTGTCTCTGTCCAAATATATATGGACCTAACTGTATATTGCACGACCTAAAGCTGTAGGCCATGCACAGGCCTCTGCAGTCCATCGATAGAACACAGAGTGCGGTCAGCAGTAGTCTGTATTCTACTGACACAAATCACGACCAGTTTAGGGAAACTGAAATTCAGAATCATTGGTTTCATCATGAAGGAAAAGGGTAGAATAATGTCACCCAATGACCAAATGAACATTAAAAGATAATTACTAAGTATACACAGGGGTAGCGCATGTGTATATGGTAAAGTGACCAGTGAAATTACCTGGTTGTCCACTTGCCTACGCAGATGACCATGCAGATGGTATGGAGTGGAAATCTAGCCAAGTGACATTTGTTTTGCTCCCCTCTCCTTGATCTAATCATCCAGTATGAGGTGTGAGGACTATGTGCGTGATCACACTGGCGTTACTACAGCTTCTGTTCTATTTGCAGCACTTCGAATAGAACAAAAATAGAAATGGAGGAGGAAAGCTGCAAAGCCTGAACGTGACAAGTGAATGACACGTGACAAGTTGCTCTTACTAAGTTTTCTGCAGTAAATTTTGTGACGTATGACACATGGTTACCAGAAAAGCAATAAAGAGTCAAATGTTCAATAAAACGTTCCAGGGGTTTACCACCACCAAGTGATGGAAACAGTCAGCAAACAGCATGATAATCATTCAGCACAACCCATAATGACTATTCTATCTATGATCCCGAAGAGAGGGCTTCTGAGTAGTGGAGGCCTCTGCAATTTCCCTTAATTATTGATCGGTTGACAGTGAAGTTTTTTGCAATGATGGGAATTGTTACATGGTAGAACTTATTATACTCAAAACTCCAACGAAAATACTAGTAAGTTCATTTATCTTGGCTTAAAGAGGTTGTTTCTTTAGGAAGTCCCTCTTGTAGGCTAGGTTCAGATGGTCATATTTTTGTCAGACAGCCACATTTCTGTCAGGCGGCCACATTTTCGGTTAGTGTACTATTTGTGTGCTCATTGGACAACACATTGATCCAATAATAACCAGGATGTCTGTGCAGACAATTCATTTCTTGCATAGAACGGTGGCACATGTGAAAAATATAATGTCACCCACAAGTCTGATCCATCTGATGGACCAGATAAGCACAAATCAATAGCAGGCAGCTACTGTAGCACACAGACCAGCACACAGGTCAGCACACAGACCTGCACACAGACCAGCATACAGACCAGCACACAAACCAACACACAGACCTGCACACAGACCAGCACACAGACCTGCACACAGACCTACACACAGACCTACACACAGACCTGCTCGCGGACCAGCACGAGGACCAGCATGCGGACCAGCAGGTGGACCTGCACGCAGACCAGCCCACGGACCAGTACACGGACCTGCACACGGACCAGCACACAGACCTGCACACGGACCAGCACACGGACCTGCACACGGACCTTCACACAGACCAGCACACAGACCAGTACACGGACCAGCACACAGACCTGCACACGGACCAGCACGCAGACCTGCCCACAGATCAGCACCCGGACCAGCACACGGACCAGCACACAGACCTGCATACAGGGCCAGTGACTTCTGCAATTTGCGGCTGTGACTGTCCTGAGTTTTAGCGGAGTCATGTGAATCCAGCCTTAACCCCTTCATGACCCAGCCTATTTTGGCCTTAATGACCTTGCCGTTTTTTGCAATTCTGACCAGTGTCCCTTTATGAGGTAATAACTCAGGAACGCTTCAACGGATCCTAGCGATTCTGAGACTGTTTTTTCGTGACATATTGGGCTTCATGTTAGTGGTAAATTTAGGTCGATAATTTCTGAGTTTATTTGTGAAAAAAACGGAAATTTGGTGAAAATTTCGAAAATTTCGCAATTTTCACATTTTGAATTTTTATTCTGTTAAACCAGAGAGTTATGTGACACAAAATAGTTAACTAGATGGGTATTTCCTGAAGGAACTACAGATAGTGCTTTGGAATGGTGCCCGGGCTGCCCCTGCAAGACTTTCACACTTGGGTGCCCCTCAGGCGCTGGTTTGGTAGTTGTAGCCCCTCAGGGTTGAGGCTTGGTGGGCCGGGTCACTCTGGGTCCGATTTGGTGGGCCGGGTCACTCTGGGTCCGATTTGGTGGGCCGGGTCACTCTGGGTCCGATTTGGTGGGCCGGGTCACTCTGGGTCCGATTTGGTGGGCCGGGTCACTCTGGGTCCCATTTGGTGGGCCGGGTCACTCTGGGTCCCATTTGGTGGGCCGGGTCACTCTGGGTCCCATTTGGTGGGCCGGGTCACTCTGGGTCCCATTTGGTGGCCCGGGTCACTCTGGGTCCCATTTGGTGGCCCGGGTCACTCTTGGTCCGATTTGGTGGCCCGGGTCACTCTGGGCCCGATTTGGTGGCCCGGGTCACTCTGGGCCCGATTTGGTCAACCCGGGTCACTCTGGGCCCGATTTGGTGGCCCGGGTCACTCTGGGCCCGATTTGGTGGCCCGGGTCACTCTGGGGCCGATTTGGTGGCCCGGGTCACTCTGGGGCCGATTTGGTGGCCCGGGTCACTCTGGGTACGATTTGGTGGCCCGGGTCACTCTGGGTCCGATTTGGTGGGCCGGGTCACTCTGGGTCCCATTTGGTGGGCCGGGTCACTCTGGGTCCCATTTGGTGGGCCGGGTCACTCTGGGTCCCATTTGGTGGGCCGGGTCACTCTGGGTCCCATTTGGTGGGCCGGGTCACTCTGGGTCCCATTTGGTGGGCCGGGTCACTCTGGGTCCCATTTGGTGGGCCGGGTCACTCTGGGTCCCATTTGGTGGCCCGGGTCACTCTGGGTCCCATTTGGTGGCCCGGGTCACTCTGGGTCCCATTTGGTGGCCCGGGTCACTCTTGGTCCGATTTGGTGGCCCGGGTCACTCTGGGCCCGATTTGGTGGCCCGGGTCACTCTGGGCCCGATTTGGTCAACCCGGGTCACTCTGGGCCCGATTTGGTCGGCCCGGGTCACTCTGGGCCCGATTTGGTGGCCCGGGTCACTCTGGGGCCGATTTGGTGGCCCGGGTCACTCTGGGTCCGATTTGGTGGCCCGGGTCACTCTGGGTCCGATTTGGTGGCCCGGGTCACTCTGGGTCCGATTTGGTGGCCCGGGTCACTCTGGGTCCGATTTGGTGGCCCGGGTCACTCTGGGTCCGATTTGGTGGCCCGGGTCACTCTGGGTCCGATTTGGTGGCCCGGGTCACTCTGGGTCCGATTTGGTGGCCCGGGTCACTCTGGGTCCGATTTGGTGGCCCGGGTCACTCTGGGTCCGATTTGGTGGCCCGGGTCACTCTGGGTCCGATTTGGTGGCCCGGGTCACTCTGGGTCCGATTTGGTGGCCCGGGTCACTCTGGGTCCGATTTGGTGGCCCGGGTCACTCTGGGTCCGATTTGGTGGCCCGGGTCACTCTGGGTCCGATTTGGTGGCCCGGGTCACTCTGGGTCCGATTTGGTGGCCCGGGTCACTCTGGGTCCGATTTGGTGGCCCGGGTCACTCTGGGTCCGATTTGGTGGCCCGGGTCACTCTGGGTCCGATTTGGTGGCCCGGGTCACTCTGGGTCCGATTTGATGGCCCGGGTCACTCTGGGTCCGATTTGGTGGCCCGGGTCACTCTGGGTCCGATTTGGTGGCCCGGGTCACTCTGGGTCCGATTTGGTGGCCCGGGTCACTCTGGGTCCGATTTGACGGGCGGCGCCACTCTGGGTCCGATTTGACGGGCGGCGCCACTCTGGGTCCGACTTGGCGCGCGGCGCCACTCTGGGTCCGACTTGGCGCGCGGCGCCACTCTGGGTCCGACTTGGCGGGCGGCGCCACTCTGGGTCCGACTTGGCGGGCGGCGCCACTCTGGGTCCGACTTGGCGGGCGGCGCCACTCTGGGTCCGACTTGGTGGGCGGCGCCACTCTGGGTCCGATTTGGTGGGCCGGGTCACTCTGGGTCCGATTTGGCGGGCCGGGTCACTCTGGGTCCGATTTGGCGGGCCGGGTCACTCTGGGTCCGATTTGGTGGCCCGGGTCACTCTGGGTCCGATTTGACGGGCGGCGCCACTCTGGGTCCGATTTGACGGGCGGCGCCACTCTGGGTCCGACTTGGCGCGCGGCGCCACTCTGGGTCCGACTTGGCGCGCGGCGCCACTCTGGGTCCGACTTGGCGGGCGGCGCCACTCTGGGTCCGACTTGGCGGGCGGCGCCACTCTGGGTCCGACTTGGCGGGCGGCGCCACTCTGGGTCCGACTTGGTGGGCGGCGCCACTCTGGGTCCGATTTGGTGGGCCGGGTCACTCTGGGTCCGATTTGGCGGGCCGGGTCACTCTGGGTCCGATTTGGCGGGCCGGGTCACTCTGGGTCCGATTTGGCGGGCCGGGTCACTCTGGGTCCGATTTGGCGGGCCGGGTCACTCTGGGTCCGATTTGGCGGGCCGGGTCACTCTGGGTTCGATTTGGCGGGCCGGGTCACTCTGGGTCCGATTTGGCGGGCGGCGCCACTCTGGGTCCGATTTGGCGGGCGGCGCCACTCTGGGTCCGATTTGGCGGGCGGCGCCACTCTGGGTCCGACTTGGCGGGCGGCGCCACTCTGGGTCCGATTTGGCGGCCCGGGTCACTCTGGGTCCGATTTGGCGGCCCGGGTCACTCTGGGTCCGATTTGGCGGCCCGGGTCACTCTGGGTCCGATTTGGCGGCCCGGGTCACTCTGGGTCCGATTTGGCGGCCCGGGTCACTCTGGGTCCGATTTGGCGGCCCGGGTCACTCTGGGTCCGATTTGGCGGGCGGCGCCACTCTGGGTCCGATTTGGCGGGCGGCGCCACTCTGGGTCCGATTTGGCGGGCGGCGCCTCTCTGGGTCCGATTTGGCGGGCGGCGCCACTCTGTGTCCGATTTGGCGGGCGGCGCCACTCTGGGTCCGATTTGGCGGGCGGCGCCACTCTGGGTCCGATTTGGCGGGCGGCGCCACTCTGGGTCCGATTTGGCGGGCGGCGCCACTCTGGGTCCGATTTGGCGGGCGGCGCCACTCTGGGTCCGATTTGGCAGGCGGCGCCACTCTGGGTCCGATTTGGCGGGCGGCGCCACTCTGGGTCTGATTTGGCGGGCGGCGCCACTCTGGGTCCGATTTGGCGGGCGGCGCCACTCTGGGTCCGATTTGGCGGGCGGCGCCACTCTGGGTCCGACTTGACGGGCGGCGCCACTCTGGGTCCGATTTGGCAAGCGGGGGCACTCTCGTCCGATTTGGTGTGCTGGGTCCGATTTGGTGAGCGCGGCAATAATGATAAGACTACAGATAGTGCTTTGTAATTGTGCTGTACTGTCACTTTAAGAGCTGATATTATCTGACAAAACTTGTGACCTGGTGGGCTGGTAGAGTTTATAGGTGTTGGCATAGTAACTGGGTCTCACTGCGCATATCAATGAGGTAATCAGCCAGGTGGCAGTTATTTTTAGAAATTGCCTCAGAAATCAGGCCCATTATAAACGTATTGGAAAATTTCCCTATTGAAATGCATTGAGACACTTTTTTCAAACGCAAATTGCGCCAAAACTACAAATCCGATCGACACGAAAAATACTTAGCACACCTCTCAGGAACGCTGGCTTCGAAATGACACCTCACTGGAGTCTGTGAGTTTAGCGGTTCGGGCCGCATTACGTGCGGACTGAATAATAATAATAAGAACTAGATGGGTATTTCCTGAAGGAACTACAGATAGTGCTTTGGAATGGTGCCCGGGCTGCCCCTGCAAGACTTTCACACTTGGGTGCCCCTCAGGCGCTGGTTTGGTAGTTGTAGCCCCTCAGGGTTGAGGCTTGGTGGGCCGGGTCACTCTGGGTCCGATTTGGTGGGCCGGGTCACTCTGGGTCCGATTTGGTGGGCCGGGTCACTCTGGGTCCCATTTGGTGGGCCGGGTCACTCTGGGTCCCATTTGGTGGGCCGGGTCACTCTGGGTCCCATTTGGTGGGCCGGGTCACTCTGGGTCCCATTTGGTGGGCCGGGTCACTCTGGGTCCCATTTGGTGGGCCGGGTCACTCTGGGTCCCATTTGGTGGGCCGGGTCACTCTGGGTCCCATTTGGTGGGCCGGGTCACTCTGGGTCCCATTTGGTGGGCCGGGTCACTCTGGGTCCCATTTGGTGGCCCGGGTCACTCTTGGTCCGATTTGGTGGCCCGGGTCACTCTGGGCCCGATTTGGTGGCCCGGGTCACTCTGGGCCCGATTTGGTCAACCCGGGTCACTCTGGACCCGATTTGGTGGCCCGGGTCACTCTGGGCCCGATTTGGTGGCCCGGGTCACTCTGGGGCCGATTTGGTGGCCCGGGTCACTCTGGGTCCGATTTGGTGGCCCGGGTCACTCTGGCTCCGATTTGGTGGCCCGGGTCACTCTGGCTCCGATTTGGTGGCCCGGGTCACTCTGGGTCCGATTTGGTGGCCCGGGTCACTCTGGGTCCGATTTGGTGGCCCGGGTCACTCTGGGTCCGATTTGGTGGCCCGGGTCACTCTGGGTCCGATTTGGTGGCCCGGGTCACTCTGGGTCCGATTTGGTGGCCCGGGTCACTCTGGGTCCGATTTGGTGGCCCGGGTCACTCTGGGTCCGATTTGGTGGCCCGGGTCACTCTGGGTCCGATTTGGTGGCCCGGGTCACTCTGGGTCCGATTTGGTGGCCCGGGTCACTCTGGGTCCGATTTGGTGGCCCGGGTCACTCTGGGTCCGATTTGGTGGCCCGGGTCACTCTGTGTCTGATTTGGTGGCCCGGGTCACTCTGGGTCCGATTTGATGGCCCGGGTCACTCTGGGTCCGATTTGGTGGCCCGGGTCACTCTGGGTCCGATTTGGTGGCCCGGGTCACTCTGGGTCCGATTTGGTGGCCCGGGTCACTCTGGGTCCGATTTGACGGGCGGCGCCACTCTGGGTCCGATTTGACGGGCGGCGCCACTCTGGGTCCGACTTGGCGGGCGGCGCCACTCTGGGTCCGATTTGGCGGGCGGCGCCACTCTGGGTCCGATTTGGCGGGCGGTGCCTCTCTGGGTCCGATTTGGCGGGCGGCGCAACTCTGTGTCCGATTTGGCGGGCGGCGCCACTCTGGGTCCGATTTGGCGGGCGGCGCCACTCTGGGTCCGATTTGGCGGGCGGCGCCACTCTGGGTCCGATTTGGCGGGCGGCGCCACTCTGGGTCCGATTTGGCGGGCGGCGCCACTCTGGGTCCGACTTGACGGGCGGCGCCACTCTGGGTCCGATTTGGCGGGCGGGGGCACTCTGGGTCCGATTTGGCAAGCGGGGGCACTCTCGTCCGATTTGGTGGGCTGGGTCCGATTTGGTGAGCGGGGCAATAATGATAAGACTACAGATAGTGCTTTGTAATTGTGCTGTACTGTCACTTTAAGAGCTGATATTATCTGACAAAACTTGTGACCTGGTGGGCTGGTAGAGTTTATAGGCGTTGGCATAGTAACTGGGTCTCACTGCGCATATCAATGAGGTAATCAGCCAGGTGGCAGTTATTTTTAGAAATTGCCTCAGAAATCAGGCCCATTATAAACGTATTGGAAAATTTCCCTATTGAAATGCATTGAGACACTTTTTTCAAACGCAAATTGCGCCAAAACTACAAATCCGATCGACACGAAAAATACTTAGCACACCTCTCAGGAACGCTGGCTTCGAAATGACACCTCACTGGAGTCTGTGAGTTTAGCGGTTCGGGCCGCATTACGTGCGGACTGAATAATAATAAGAAGAACTAGATGGGTATTTCCTGAAGGAACTACAGATAGTGCTTTGGAATGGTGCCCGGGCTGCCCCTGCAAGACTTTCACACTTGGGTGCCCCTCAGGCGGTCCGATTTGGTGGGTTGGGTCAATCTGGGTCTGATTTTGTGGGCGGGGTAAATCTAGGTCCGATTCGGTGGGCGGGGTCACTTTTGGTCCGATTCTGTGGGCGCGGCCACTCTGGGTCCGATTCGGTGGGCGGAGCCACTCTGGGTCCGATTTGGTGGGCGGGGCACCTTAGGGACCAATTTGGTGGGTGGGGTCACTCGGTCCGATTTGGTGGGCTGGGCACCTCAGGGTCTGATTTGGTGGGCTGGGCACCTCAGGGTCCGATTTGGTGGGTGGGGTCACTCTGGGTCCGATTTGGTGGGCGGGGTCACTCTGGGCCCGATTTGGTGGAAGGGGTCACTCTGGGTCCGATTTGGTGGAAGGGGTCACTCTGGGTCTGATTTGGTGGAAGGGGTCACTCTGGGTCCGATTTGGTGGGCGGAGCCACTCTGGGTCCGATTTGGTGGGCGGGGTCACTCTGGGTCTGATTTAGGGGGCGGGGTCACTCTGGGTCCGATTTGGTGGGCCGGGCCCCTCGGGGTCCGATTTGGTGGGCCGGGCCTCTCGGGTTCCGAATTGGTGAGCGGGGTAATCTACTATCTAATTATCTAAGGGCACTTCCGTCTTTCTGTCTCACAACACCGCTACGTCATCATCTCGTGAGACCGCAATGCACTCTTGGGACCGGAGCGCGCAACAAGCATCGGGTACCGGCCACTCCAGGTGCAACAAGCATCGTGTACCGGCCGCTCTAGGAGGTGCAACAACCATCAGATACCGGCCGCTCCAGGAGGTGAGTATGTAACTTTTTTATTTTAATTCTTTTTTTTTTTAACAGGGATATGCAGTATACTATGTGACTGGACAATATACTACGTGACTGGGCAGTATAACTACGTGGCTCTGCGCTGTATACTGCGTGGCTCTGTGCTGTATACTGCGTGGCTCTGCGCTGTATACTACGCGGCTCTGCGCTGTATACTACGCGGCTCTGCGCTGTATACTGCGTGGCTCTGCGCTGTGTACTGCGCGGCTCTGCGCTGTGTGCTGCACGGCTCTGCGCTGTGTACTGCGCGGCTCTGCACTGTGTACTGCGCGTTCTGCGCTGTATACTGCGCGGCTCTGCGCTGTATACTGCGCAGCTCTGCGCAGCTCTGCGCTTTGTACTGCGCGGCTCTGCGTTATATACTGCGTGGCTCTTTGCTGTATACTACGCGGCTCTGCGCTGTGTACTGCGCGGCTCTGCGCTGTGTACTGCGCGTGTCCGTGCTGTGTACTGCGCGTGTCTGCGCTGTATACTGCGGGGCTCTGCACTGTATACTGCGGGGCTCTGCGCTGTATACTACGCGGCTCAGCGCTGTATACTGCGCGGCTCTGCGCTGCATACTGCGTGGCTCTACGCTGCGTACTACGCGGCTCTGCGCTGTATACTGGGTGGCTCTGCGCTGTGTACTGCGCGGCTCTGTGCTGTGTACTGTGCGGCTCTGCACTGTGTACTGCGCGGCTCTGCGCTGTGTACTGCGCGGCTCTGCGCTGTGTACTGCGCGGCTCTGCGCTGTGTACTGCGCGGCTCTGCGCTTTATACTGTGCGGCTCTGCGCTCTGTACTGCGCGGCTCTGCGCTGTGTACTGCGCAGCTCTGCGCTGTATACTGCGCGGCTCTGCGCTGTGTACTGCGCGGCTCTGCGCTGTGTACTGCGCGGCTCTGCGCTGTGTACTGCTCGGCTCTGCGCTGTGTACTGCACGGCTCTGCGCTGTGTACTGCGCGGCTCTGCGCTGTGTACTGCGCGGCTCTGCGCTGTGTACTGCGCGGCTCTGCGCTGTGTACTGCCCGGCTCTGCGCGGTATACTGCGTGGCTCTGCGCTTTATACTGTGCGGCTCTGCGCTCTGTACTGCACGGCTCTGCGCTGTCTACTGCGCGGCTCTGCGCTGTGTACTGCTCGGCTCTGCGCTGTGTACTGCGCGGCTCTCCGCTTTATACTGCGCGGCTCTGCGCTTTATACTGCGCGGCTTTGCGCTGTGTACTGCATGGCTCTGCGCTGTGTACTGCGCGGCTCTGCGCTGTGTACTGCACGGCTCTGCGCTGTGTACTGCACGGCTCTGCGCTTTATACTGCGCGGCTCTGCGCTGTGTACTGCACGGCTCTGCGCTGTGTACTGCGCGGCTCTGCGCTGTGTACTGCACGGCTCTGCGCTTTATACTGCGCGGCTCTGCGCTGTGTACTGCACGGCTCTGCGCTGTGTACTGCGCGGCTCTGCGCTGTGTACTGCGCGGCTCTGCGCTTTATACTGCGCGGCTCTGCGCTTTATACTGCGCGGCTCTGCGCTGTGTACTGCGCGGCTCTGCGCTGTGTACTGCGCGGCTCTGCGCTGTGTACTGCACGGCTCTGCGCTTTATACTGCGCGGCTCTGCGCTGTGTACTGCACGGCTCTGCGCTGTGTACTGCGCGGCTCTGCGCTGTGTACTGCACGGCTCTGCGCTTTAAACTGCGCGGCTCTGCGCTGTGTACTGCACGGCTCTGCGCTGTGTACTGCGCGGCTCTGCGCTGTGTACTGCGCGGCTCTGCGCTTTATACTGCGCGGCTCTGCGCTGTGTACTGCGCGGCTCTGCGCTGTGTACTGCGCGGCTCTGCGCTGTGTACTGCACGGCTCTGCGCTTTATACTGCGCGGCTCTGCGCTGTGTACTGCACGGCTCTGCGCTGTGTACTGCGCGGCTCTGCGCTGTGTACTGCACGGCTCTGCGCTTTATACAGCGCGGCTCTGCGCTGTGTACTGCACGGCTCTGCGCTGTGTACTGCGCGGCTCTGCGCTGTGTACTGCGCGGCTCTGCGCTTTATACTGCGCGGCTCTGCGCTGTGTACTGCGCGGCTCTGTGCTGTGTACTGCGCGGCTCTGCGCTGTGTACTGCACGGCTCTGCACTGTATACTGCGTGGCTGTGCAATATACTACGTGGACATGCATATTCTAGAATACCCGATGAGTTAGAATCGGGCCACAGTCTAATAATCATAAGACTACGGATAGTGGTTTGGAATTGTGCTGTACTGTCACTTTAAGAGCTGATATTATCTGACAAAACTTGTGACCTGGTGAGCTGATGTAGATTTCATAGGAGTTGGCATAGTAACTGTGTCTGACTGCGCATATCAATGAGCTAATCAGCCAGGTGGCAGTTATTTTTAGAAATTGCCTCAGAAACCAGCCCATTATAAACGTATAGGAAAATTTCTCCATTGAAACGCATTGAAAGACTTTTTTCAAACACAAATTGCGCAAAAACTACAAATCCGATCGACACGAAAAATACTTAGCACACCTCTCAGGAACGCTGGCTTCGAAATGACACCTCACTGGAGTCTGTGAGTTTAGCGGTTCGGGCCGCATTACGTGCGGACTGAATAATAAGAATAAGAAGAAGTTTACCACGGTGGAATAACAGTATAGTGCTTTGTTCCAAAGCACTATAATAAGAAGTTTACCACGGTGGAATAACAGTATAGTGCTTTGTTCCAAAGCACTATAATAAATAACGTTTCCCACATGTCTACTTTACATCAGCACAATTTTGGAAACAAATTTTTTTTTTGCTAGGAAGTTATAAGGGTTAAAATTTGACCAGTGATTTCTCATTTTTAAAACAAAATTTACAAAACCATTTTTTTTAGGGACCACCACACATTTGAAGTCATTTTGAGGGTTCTATATGGCTGAAAATACCCAAAAGTGACACCATTCTAAAACTGCACCCCTCAAGGTGCTCAAAACCACATTCAAGAAGTTTATTAACCCTTCAGGTGTTTCACAGCAGCAGAAGCAACATGGAAGTAAAAAATGAACATTTAACTTTTTAGTCACAAAAATGATCTTTTAGCAACAATTTTTTTATTTTCCCAAGGGTAAAAGGAGAAACTGGACCACGGACGTTGTTGTCCAATTTGTCCTGAGTATGCTGATACCTCATATGTGGGGGTAAACCACTGTTTGGGCGCACGCAGGGCTCGGAAGGGAAGGAGCGCCATTTGACTTTTTGAATGAAAAATTGGCTCCAATCTTTAGCGGACACCATGTCGCGTTTGGAGAGCCCCCGTGTGCCTAAACATTGGAGCTCCCCCACAAGTGACCCCATTTTGGAAACTAGACCCCCCAAGGAACTTATCTAGAAGCATAGTGAGCACTTTAAACCCCCAGGTGCTTCACAAATTGATCCGTAAAAATGAAAAAGTACTTTTTTTTCCCCAAAAAATTATTTTAGCCTCAATTTTTTCATTTTCACATGGGCAACAGGATAAAATGGATCCTAAATTTTGTTGGGAAATTTCTCCTGAGTACACCGATACCTCACATGTGGGGGTAAACCACTGTTTGGGCACATGGTAAGGCTCGGAAGGGAAGGAGCGCCATTTGACTTTTTGAATGAAAAATTATCCATCGTTAGCGGACACCATGTCGCTTTTGGAATGCCCCTGTGTGCCTAAACATTGGAGCTCCTCCACAAGTGACCCCATTTTGGAAACTAGACCCCCCAAGGAACTTATCTAGAGGCATAATGAGCACTTTAAACCCCCAGGTGCTTCACAAATTGATCCGCAAAAATGAAAAAGTACTTTTTTTTCACACAAAATTTCTTTTAGCCGCAATTCTTTCATTTTCACATGGGCAACAGGATAAAATGGATCATAAAATTTGTTGGGCAATTTCTCCTGAGTACGCCGATACCTCATATGTGGGGGTAAACCACTGTTTGGGTGCACGGCAAGGCTCGGAAGGGGAGGCGTGCCATTTGACTTTTTGAATGGAAAATTAGCTCCAATCGTTTGCGGACACCATGTCGCGTTTGGAGAGCCCCTGTGTGCCTAAACATTGGAGATCCCCTACAAGTGACCCCATTTTGGAAACTAGACCCCCCAAGGAACTTATCTAGATGCATAGTGAGCACTTATATCCCCCAGGTGCTTCACAGAAGTTTATAACGCAGAGCCGTGAAAATAAAAAATAATTTTTCTTTCCTCAGAAATGATTTTTAGCCCAGAATTTTTTATTTTCCCAAGGGTAATAGGAGAAATTGGACCCCAAATGTTGTTGTCCAGTTTGTCCTGAGTACGATGATACCCCATATGTGGGGGTAAACCACTGTTTGGGCGCACGGCAGGGCTCGGAAGGGAAGGCACGCCATTTGGCTTTTTGAATGGAAAATTAGCTCCAATCATTAGCGGACACCATGTCGCGTTTGGAGAGCCCCTGTGTGCCTAAACATTGGAGATCCCACACAAGTGACCCCATTTTGGAAACTAGACCTCCCAAGGAACTAATCTAGATGTGTGGTGAGCACTTTGAACCCCCAAGTGCTTCACAGAAGTTTATAACGCAGAGCCATGAAAATAAAAAATAATTTTTCTTTTCTCAAAAATGATTTTTTAGCCCACAATTTTTTATTTTCCCAAGGGTAACAGGAGAAATTGGACCCCAAAAGTTGTTGTCCAGTTTCTCCTGAGTACGCTGATACCCCATATGTGGGGGTAAACCACTGTTTTGGCACACGTCGGGGTTCGGAAGGGAAGTAGTGACGTTTTGAAATGCAGACTTTGATGGAATGGTCTGCGGGCGTCAGGTTGCTTTTGCAGAGCCCCTGATGTGCCTAAACAGTAGGAACTCCCCACAAGTGACTCCATTTTGGAAACTAGACCCCCAAGGGAACTAATCTAGATGTGTGGTGAGCACTTTGAACCCCCAAGTGCTTCACAGAAGTTTATAACGCAGAGCCGTGAAAATAATAAATGTGTTTCCTTTCCTCAAAAATATTTTTTTAGCCCAGAATTTTTTATTTTTGCAAGAGTAACAGGAGAAATTGGACCCAAAAGTTGTTGTCCAGTTTCTCCTGAGTACGCTGATACCCCATATATGGGGGTAAACCACTGTTTGGGCACATGCCGGGGCTCGGAAGGGAAGTAGTGACGTTTTGGAATGCAGACTTTGATGGAATGGTCTGCGGGCATCATGTTACGTTTGCAGAGCCGCCCCCTGATATGCCTAAACAGTAGAAACCCCCCACAAGTGACCCCATTTTGGAAACTAGACCCCCCAAGGAACTTATCTAGATGTGTGGTGAGCACGTTCAACCCCCAAGTGCTTCACAGAAGTTTACAACGCAGAGCCGTGAAAATAAAAAATCATTTTTCTTTCCTCAAAAAATATGTTTTAGCAAGCAATTTTTTATTTTCACAAGGGTAACAGGAGAAATTGGGCCCCAATATTTGTTGCCCAGTTTGTTGTGAGTGTGCTGGTACCCCATATGTGGGGGTAAACCACTGTTTGGGCACACGTCAGGGCTCGGAAGGGAAGTAGTGACATTTGAAATGCAGACTTTGATGGAATGGTCTGCGGGCGTCACATTGCATTTGCAGAGCCCCTGATGTGCCTAAACAGTAGAAACACCCCACAAGTGACCCCATTTTGGAAACTAGACCCCCCAAGGAACTTATCTAGATGTGTGATGAGCACGTTCAACCCCCACGTGCTTCACAGAAGTTTACAACGCAGAGCCGTGAAAATAAAAAATCATTTTTCTTTCCTCAAAAAACATGTTTTAGCAAGCAATTTTTTATTTTCACAAGGGTAACAGGAGAAATTGGGCCCCAATATTTGTTGCCCAGTTTGTTGTGAGTACGCTGGTACCCCATATGTGGGGGTAAACCACTGTTTGGGCACACGTCAGGGCTCGGAAGGGAAGTAGTGACATTTGAAATGCAGACTTTGATGGAATGGTCTGCGGGCATCACGTTGCATTTGCAGAGCCCCTGATGTGCCTAAATAGTAGAACACCCCACAAGTGACCCCATTTTGGAAACTAGACCCCCGAAGGATCTTATCTAGAGGTGTGGTGAGCACTTTCAACCCCCAAGTGCTTCACAGAAGTTAATAACGCAGAGCCGTGAAAATAAAAAATAATTTTTCTTTCCTCAAAAATTATGTTTTAGCAAGTAATTTTTTATTTTTGCAAGGGTAACAGGAGAAATTGGACCCCAAAAGTTGTTGCCCAGTTTGTCCTGAGTACGCTGATTCCCCAAATGTGGGGGTACACCACTGTTTGGGCGCACGTCGGGGCTTGGAAGGGAGGGAGCACCATTTGACTTTTTGAACGCAAGATTGGCTGGAATCAATGGTGGCGCCATGTTGCGTTTGGAGACCCCTGATGTGCCTAAACAGTGGAAACCCCTCAATTCTAACTTCAACACTAACCCCAACACACCCCTAATCCTAATCCCAACTGTAGCCATAACCCTAATCACAACCCTAACCCCAACACACCCCTAACCACAATCCTAATCGCAACACACCCGTAACCCTAATTCCAACCCTAATCCTAACCCTAATCCCAACCCTAACCCTAATCCCAACCCTAACCACAACTGTGACCCCAACGCACCCCTAACCCTATCCGTAACCCTAACCACAAGCCTAATCTTAACCCTATTTCCAACCCTAGCCCTAATTCCAACCCTAACTCTAATTCCAACCCTAACCCTAAGGCTATGTGCCCACGTTGCGGATTCGTGTGAGATTTTTCCGCACGATTTTTGAAAAATCTGCAGGTAAAAGGCACTGCGTTTTACCTGCGGATTTACAGCAGATTTCCAGTGTTTTTTTGTGCGGATTTCACCTGCGGATTCCTATTGAGGAACAGGTGTAAAACGCTGCGGAATCCGCACAAAGAATTGACATGCTGCAGAAAATACAACGCAGCGTTTCTGCACGGAATTTTCCGCACCATGGGCACAGCGGATTTGGTTTTCCATAGGTGTACATGGTACTGTAAAGCTGATGGAAAACTGCTACGAATTCGCAGCGGCCAATCCACTGCGGATCCGCGGCCAATCCGCTGCGGATCCGCGGCCAATCCGCTGCGGATCCGCGGCCAATCCGCTGCGGATCCGCGACCAATCCGCTGCGGATCCGCAGCCAAATCCGCACTGTGTGCACATGCCATAACCCTACCCCTAACCCTAACCCTACCCGTAACCCTAACCCTACCCCTAACCCTAACCCTACCCCTAGTTCTAACCCTAGTTCTAACCCTAACCCTAGTGGAAAAAGAAAAAAAAATATTTTCTTTATTTTATTATTGTCCCTACCTATGGGGGTGATAAAGGGGGGGGTTTATTTATTATTTTTTTTATTTTGATCGCTGTGACAGAACCTACCACAGCGATCAAAATGTACTTTGTAATGAATCTGCCGGCCGGCATTTTGGAAGATGGCGGCGCCCATGGAGGAGGCGGACGGGCACCGGGAGCCTCGGTAAGTATAAGGGGGGGAGATCGGGGCACGGGGGGGCGTCGGAGCACGGGGGGGTGACATAGGAGCATGGGGGGAGCGGACAGGAGGACGGGGGAGCGGAGCACAGGACGGAGGGGACTACGGGACAGATCGGTGGCAGCCAATCAGAGCGATCGTAGCCACGGGGGGGTGAAGCCACCCCCCCTGGGCTGAAGTACCACTCCCCCTGTCCCTGCAGAACGGGTGAAATCGGAGTTAACCCTTTCACCCGCTCTGCAGCGACGCGATCATTCCATGACGCCACATAGGCGTCATGGGTCGGATTGGCACGGGTTTTCATGACGCCTACGTGGCGTCATGGGTCGGGAAGGGGTTAAAGGGAATCTGTCAGCAGGATTTAAACCCCAATCTATTTATATGCCCATGTAGCCCTTTCAAAAAATTAATTTATTTCAGTTCTTCAATACAAAAAGTGAAACTCATATATAATATAGAGTCATCACAAACAGAGTGATCTATTTCAAGAGTTTATTTCTGTTAATGTTGATGATTATGGCTTACAGCCAATGAAAACCCAAAAGTCATTATCTCAGTAAATTAGAATGATTAACAAAAACACCTGCAAAGGAATTGTAAGCATTTAAAAAGGTCCCTTAGTCTGTTTCAGTAGGCTCCACAATCATGGGGAAGACTGCTGACTTGACAGATATCCAGAAGGCAGTCATTGACACTCTCCACAAGGAGAGTAAGCCACAAAAGGTCATTGCTAAAGAAGCTGGCTGTTCACAGAGTGCTATATCCAAGCATATTAATGGAAAGTTGAGTGGCAGAAAAAGTATGGTAGAAAAAGGTGCACAAGCAACCGGGATACCCACAGCCCTGAAAGGATTGTTAAGAAAAGTCCATTCAAAAACTCGGGGGAGATTCACAAGGAGTGGACTGCTGCTGGAGTCATTGCTTCAAGGGCCACCACACACAGACGTATCCAGGACATGGGCTACAAGTGTCACATTCCTTGTGTCATGCCACTCATAACCAATAGACAACGTCAGAAGCGTTTTACCTGGGCCAAGGAGAAAAAGAACTGTACTGTTGCTCAGTGGTCCAAGGCGTTGTTTTCAGATGAAAGTAAATTTTGCATTTCATTTAGAAATCAAGGTCCCAGAGTCTGGAGGAAGAGTGGAGAGGCCACAATCCAAGCTACTTGAGGTCTAGTGTGAAGTTTTCACAGTCAGTGATAGTTTGGGGAGCCATGTCTTCTGCCGATGTAAGTCCACTGTGTTTTATCAAGACCAAAGTCAGCGTAGCCATCTACCAGGAAATTTTAGAGCACTTCATGCTTCCCTCTGCCGACAAGCTTTTTGGAGATGAAAATTTAATTCTCTAGCAGGACTTGGCACCTGTCTACACTGTATCTCTGTGTTTGATTGGCCAGCAAACTTGCCTGATCTTAACCCCACAGAGAATCTATGGAGTATTGTCAAGAGGAAGATGACAGACACCAGACCCAACAATGCAGATGAGCTGAAGGCTGCTGTCAAAGCAACCTGGGCTTCCATAACACCTCAGCAGCACCACAGGCTGATCGCCTCCATGCCACACCACATTGATGCAGTAATTGATGCAAAAGAAGCCTCGACCAAGTATTGAGTGCATTTACTGAACATACATTTCAGCAGGCCAACATTTCAAATTTTAAAATCATGTTTCAAGCTGGTGTTATAAAGTATTCTAATTTACCGAGATAATGTCTTTTGGGTTTTCATTGGCTGTAAGCCATAATCATCAACATTAACAGAAATAAACAGTTGAAATAGATCACTCTGTTTGTAATGACTCTATATAATGAGTTTCACTTTTTGTATTGAAGAGCTGAAATAAATTAACTTTTTGATGATATTCTAATTTTGTGAGAAGCACCTGTATGTAAATGAAGCTGAAGGAAATGATCTGAAGCGTCTACCATTCCAGCTCTATTCCCAATTTGTTGCTCAAAACAGAATGCCCCTGCTCTGCTTACACAGTAATAATACATTAATAAATAATAAGGCTCTATTCACACCACTGTAACTAATGTCCAGAAAAGAAAAAAAAATACAACTGTATACTTTTTATAGAGCTGTCAAATGGAGATATCAAAACAGATTATAAAGGTTGGCATCAGTTTGACAAATTTTTATAGGGCCTTTCCCACAAATTAAATTAGTTATTACCTTTTTTCATAAGTGTAAATGGAAAGTGATTTTTGCATTTTTTTTACTTCTGATATTCCTTCTGCCACTCACTTCCAATGTTAAGGATAAAATACTTTCTACTACTCTATAGCTTGCTCATGTATTCTTTCCAAAAATGTGTCAATCATGTAAGAAAAAAGGCTACACCGCTGACATATGTCATATGCTCCATAGCAGCCTATGTGCAATGCAATGTGTGCATTGTTCGGGGTACATACAGTAATCTGATGTGGTGTTCGAAAGAAGGTCATGAAAAGTATAACCCACGATCATGAATGGGAATTCCTCCTCCGAGTTGTAGAGCGGACTTGTGAAGCACAAAATGAATCATCAGTGGGAATTGCAGGGTCAGGCGCTTCACATTCTAATCTTATAATCTCATTTAACCGCAGTGATCCTGTTATCTAGTAATGGGGAAGTATAATGATTTTTGACTTCAGCATGCTGCCTCATTACACGCTGTCACAGTAAAGGCCCCGTCTCACATAGCGAGATCGCTAGCGAGATCGCTGCTGAGTCACAAGTTTTGTGACGCAACAGCGACCTCAGTAGCGATCTCGCTATGTGTGACACGTACCAGCGATCAGGCCCCTGCTGCGAGATCGCTGGTCATGTCAGAATGGCCTGGACCTTTTTTTGGTCGTTGAGGTCCCGCTGACATCGCTGAATCGGTGTGTGTGACACCGATCCAGCGATGTCTTCACTGGTAACCAGGGTAAACATCGGGTTACTAAGCGCA
Organism: Ranitomeya variabilis; assembly: GCF_051348905.1. Lineage (NCBI taxonomy): Eukaryota > Metazoa > Chordata > Amphibia > Anura > Dendrobatidae > Ranitomeya > Ranitomeya variabilis. The sequence goes on along the minus strand of NC_135233.1, from coordinate 268,003,915 downwards.
GGGCCGCGCTTAGTAACCCGATGTTTACCCTGGTTACCAGCGTAAATGTAAAAAAAAAAAAAAACAGTACATACTCACCTTCTGTTGCCCGTCAGGTCCCTTGGCGTCTGCTTCCTGCTCTGACTGAGCCGCCGTAAAGTGAGAGCACAGCAGTGACGTCACCGCTGCGCTCTGCTCTCACTGTACGGCGGCTCAGTCAGAGCAGGAAGCAGACGCCAAGGGACCTGACGGGCAACAGATGGTGAGTATGTAGTGTTTGGTTTTTTTTACATTTACGCTGGTAACCAGGGTAAACATCGGGTTACTAAGCGCGGCCCTGCGCTTAGTAACCCGATGTTTACCCTGGTTACCCGGGTGCTGCAGGGGGACTTCGGCATCGTTGAAGACAGTTTCAACGATGCCGAAGTCGTTCCCCTGATCGTTGGTCGCTGGAGAGAGCTGTCTGTGTGACAGCTCCCCAGCGACCACACAGCGACGCTGCAGCGATCAGCATCGTTGTCTGTATCGCTGCAGCGTCGCTGTGTGAGACGGGGCCTTAAGACAGGACTCCCTAAGGGTCTGTACAAAGCCTATGCAGAAAAGCCAGTCTGAAGACCTCCTCTGCTTCATCTCTGTGCCAATTATAAGCTGCCTTTAATTAAAGTCCCTCTCAAGTGCCAACTATCTGCAGTGTTTCACAACCAGGGTTCTCTACTGCTCCGTGAGCCATGATCAGGGTTTCCCCACAATACAGCAATCATAGGATAATTTCTAAAGTCAAATTATAGCATTGGACGAGTATTACAGAACACTACAGGCCCCTACCCCAGGCTTCCTGCAGCCGTAATGGCATTAGTGTTTCCCCAAGAGCGTAAATGTTTTTCAAGCATTGCCCGTTGGTGATAAGATTGGAAATCACTGTTAAGTATACACCTACACATATATAATGAGGTGTCCAGCAGCCTCTTAGCCCCTGAGGTGCTCAGTTCATACATTGCCATTTAATTCAAAGGGATCTGTTAGCAGTTTTACCGTGTTAGATAGAAGTATGACCTTAATCAACACCTGTGCTGTAGTCCATCAATGGTTATATAACCTCTGATTCTTCCTGTATACACCCCAAAGAACCTTTTGAAGTTCTCTTGCGCTGTATGTTAATCCTGCCGGTCTGGTCTGATGGGCGTGGTTTCTGTGGTCTTAATCCCTCCTCCTGGATTTTCTATGCCTCCTCACGGCTTCTCTATCCATCCTCCCGGCTTCTGTATCCCTCCTCCCGGCTTCTCTATCCCTCCTCCCGGCTTCTCTATCCCTCCTCCCGGCTTCTCTATCCCTCCTCCCAGCTTCTGTATCCCTCCTCCAGGCTTCTGTATCCCTCCTCCCGGCTTTTCTATGCCTCCTCCCGGCTTCTCTATCCCACCTTCCGTCTTCTCTATCCCTCCTCCCGGCTTCTCTATCCATCCTCCCGACTTCTCTGTCCCTCCTCCCGGCTTCTCTATCCCTCCTCCCGGCTTCTGTATCCCTTCTCCCGGCTTCTGTATCCCTCCTCCCGGCTTCTGTATCCCTCCTCCCAGCTTCTGTATCCCTCCTCCCGGCTTCTGTATCCCTTCTCCCAGCTTCTGTATCCCTCCTCCCGGCTTCTCTATCCCTCCTTACGGCTTCTGTATCCCTCCTCTCGGCTTCTCTATCCCTCCTCCCGGCTTCTGTATCTCTCCTCCCAGCTTCTGTATCCCTCCTCCCGGCTTCTGTATCTCTCCTCCCAGCTTCTGTATCCCTCCTCCAGGCTTCTGTATCCCTCCTCCCGGCTTTTCTATGCCTCCTCCCGGCTTCTCTATCCCACCTTCCGTCTTCTCTATCCATCCTCCCGGCTTCTCTATCCATCCTCCCGACTTCTCTGTCCCTCCTCCCGGCTTCTGTATCCCTCCTCCCAGCTTCTCTATCCCTCCTCCAGGCTTCTGTATCCCTTCTCCCAGCTTCTGTATCCCTCCTCCCGGCTTCTCTATCCCTCCTTACGGCTTCTGTATCTCTTCTCCCAGCTTCTGTATCCCTGCTCTCGGCTTCTCTATCCCTCCTCCCAGCTGCTGTAGCCATTCTGGTGAAATCTCGTGCTTGCGCACTATGCTCTGGCCTTCTGGGGGCAGAGCATAAATCATAGCGCACTTATGTTTTCAGCTCTGCCCACAGTAGGGCAGAGCACAGTGTGGAGGCTTGAGCCAGCAATTTCTCTGCACCGGAGAAGATTTTGCCCAGCTATGTGGATGACATCTCCTTCACTAACTACGTCAATTACAGCAGGAGAATGGCTATCAGGTGCCAGTAGGGCATCACACACAAATCGAATTACAAACATATTTACAAACAGGTTGTAATCTAACAAAATAGGCAAAAAGGTGAATAAGCCACTGTACTAATTTACTATAATTAAATAAATTAACTGTTTCATGACATACGGCGTATATATACGACGCTGCAGGAGTTGCGTTCCCGCAAACCACCATATATATATACTGAGTGAAGATCGCTTGGGCTCACGCTGAGGACAGCCGCGATCAAATGAGGGTGTCAAGTTTATATGAGAGCTGACACCCTTCAGCAATGCCCATGATCGGTGCTAGTATGGAACCCCCTGTGGGAGGTTCCCTCTAATAAGGCAGATGGAAGCACTGTGGATGCTATCTGGCCTGTGATCCGGCTGTGTCAGTCTTTTTAGGTGTGCATAAAAGCGTGGTCGGCCACAGTTTTGTGCATTTCTGAAAATACTGACAATGCTGAACAAGGGTCAGATGGAGTCCTAAGTAACACTGCTGCCTCATTATAGTCAGTGGCTCCCTCGGCGGTTCATCTTTAATAACTTCATTTGAAGATTTAGATGGAAACCACAATATAAGTGCTCAGCGTACAGTGATGGATAAATGTGATCGCAAATGTTTTGTAAAATGTTCCAATAAAAGCTTCAACTCAATGCACAAAAGAAGCAAGTCCTCACTCAGGTCCGTCATCTGTCAATGGAAATATTGGGGGCTTCCAAGTAACACGTAGTACAAGAGCCCTGGAAAAGCACTATGGCTCCTTGCCCCCCAAAATAAATTCAGCAAATTCTGCATTCGCAAATCCAAATTCTCCTGTCTGAGCCCCACACTGTAACTAACCTACATTTAGTGCCCTCATGTTTGGCATTTCTGTGGTGATGACAGCCCGATTAATTTACAGGTGCATGTCTCCTGAAACATGAGCTGAGCACTACAACGTACTGGGTACTACAACGTACTGGTCACTGCAACTTACTGGGCACTACAATGGTAGTTTTCAATTTTCACTCAGAAACATCCACAATTGCTTGTTCCTGGAAAAAAAACATTGAGTCATCACCACACCTGTAAATAAATTCACAAATTGGTATAATTTCCAAAATTGGGTCACTTGAGGAGGGATTCTGCTCTTCTAGCACTTAGGGGCTCTGTATATGGAGTCTGCAAACTATTCTAGGAAAATCTGCGCTACAGGAGGTAAATAGTGCTCCGTCCCTCCTGAGTCTTGCCAATGGCAGTACTGTACAGCTACATATAGGGTATTTCTTAATTTAGCAGAAATTGTGGGACAAATTTTGGTCTAATTTTTACCCATTTCCCAGTGTAAAAATTTTAAATCTGGGGCTACAAAAAATTTGGTGGTAAAAATGTATTTTTTTTTTCACTGCTCAATGGTATAAAATTCTGTGACTCACCTGTGGTGTCAATATGATCAGTACACCCCTACGTAAATTTATAGAGAGGTTTAGTGTGTAAAATGGGGTCACTTAAGGGTGGTTCTGCTGTCCTGGCACCTCAAGGACTCTACCAATGTGATATAGAACCCTCGGACTAGTCCAGGAAAATCTGAACTCCAATATTCTGCTTCTTCCCTTCTGAGCTTTGCACTGTGCCCCAAAAGTAGTTTTTGACCACATCTGGTGTATCCTTGTACTCAGGAGAAATTGCACAACAAATTTTGGGGTCCATTTTCTCCTGCTATCTATGTGAAAATTGAAAAAATTGGGGCTAAAACAACATTTTTGTGGGAAAAATATATATTTTTTATTTTCACAGAACAACATTATAAAATTCTGTGAAGCACCTGTGGGTTCAATGAGCTCACCAAACATCTAGATAAATTCCTTGAGGGGTCTAGTGTACAAAACGGGGTCACTTGTGGCGGGTTTCCAATGTGTAGGCAGATCAGTGGCACTCCAAATGAGACATGACACGTGCAGAACATTCCATCAAAATCTGCGCTCCAAAAGGCCAAAAGGTCATTCCATCCTTTCTGAGCCTCGCTGTGCATTCCAACAGTAGTTTTACCCCACATATGGGGTATCTTTGTACTCCAAAGAAACTGAACAACAAATATTGAGATCCATTTTCTTCTGTTACCCTTGTGAAAATAAAAACAATGGGGCTAAAAGGGCTAAAAGAACATTTTTGTGAGAAAAATTTGATTTTTTTATTTTTACAGCTCAACGTTATAAACTTCTATGAGGCACCTGGGGGTCAAGGTGCTCACCACACATCTAGAAAATTCCTTGAGGTGTCTAGTTTCTAAAATGAGGTAACTTGTGGGAGGTTTCCAGTGTTTAGGCACATCAGAGGTTCTCCAAACACGATATGGCATCCACTAATAATCCCAGCAAATGTTGCATTAAAAAAGTCAAATGGTACTTCTTCCCTTCCGAACCCTGCAGTGCGCTCAGACAGTAGTTTTCCTCAACATATTGGGCATCGGCATACTCAGGAGAAATTGCACAACAATTTTTATGGTGCGTTATCTCCTGTAATACTTGTAAAAATAAAAAAAAAATTGGGATAGAAGAACATTTTGGAGGAAAAAATTAGATTTTTAATTTTCACGGCACAACGTTATAAACTTCTGTGAAGCACCTGGGGGTTCAAGGTGCTCACCACACATTTAGATAACTTCTTTCAGGGGTCTACTTTCCAAAATGGGATCACTTGTGGGAATCACTTGCTAATGATTCAGCAAAGTTTGCATTCAAACAGTTAAAGAGTGATCCTTCCCTTCCAAGCTCTGCCATGCACCCAAATAGTAGTTTCCCCTCCACATATACTATATGGTATCAAAATGCTCAGGAGAAATTGCAAAACAAATTTTGGGGTCTATTTTCCCTTGTTACCCTTGTGAAAATTAAAAAATGAGGTCTAAAGTAAATTTTTTTGTGAAAAAAAATTAAATGTCCTTCTACATTGCTTCAGTTCCTGTGAAGTATTTGAAGAGATAATAAACTTCTTGAATGTGGTTTTGAGAATCTGGAGGGGTGCAGTTTTTAGGATGGTGTCACTTTTGGGTATTTTCTGTTATATAGACCCTTCAAAGTCCCTTCAAATGTGATGTGGTCCATGCAAAAATGGTTTTGTAAATTGTTGGAAAGACGAGAAATTGCTGGTCAACTTTTAACTCTTCCAACTTCCTAACAAAAAATAAATAAATTATGTTTCAAAAATTGTGCTGATGTAAAGTAGACATGTGAGAAATGTTATGTATTAACTATTTTGTGTGACACCACTCTCTGATTTAAGGGCATAAAAATTAAAAGTTTGAAAATTGCAAACTTTTAAAAATGTTTGAAAAATTTGCCATATTTTCATAAGTATACGCAAGTCGTATAGACCAAATATTACCACTATCGTGAACTATCATATGTCACGAGAAAACAATCTAAGAATAACTAGGATCTGTTGACATGTTCCAGGGTTATTACCACATAACTTCACACTGATCAGAATTGTAAAAAATGGCCTGGTCAGAATGGTGATGGTGTATTTTAAATATCCCAATGATCTGTAAAGAAAAAAGTGTACACTAACATCCCAGAAAAAGAAAAACTATATCGGTAAGACAAAAGCACAATTTCACCACTTCAAAGTCCTGAATAAACACATGTAGCCGTCAAAGAGAAAAGCGTCAAACAATATAACGATAACATAGAACAAATCATCAAAGAGGTAAAATTAACAAAGGACAGATTGTCAGGCAGCAGTCACACCCAGCAAATGCCAGAGTAGATGGAAATTTTCTAAATTATAACTTAATTACAACTTTATATGAAGTAAGTCATTCCCTCAGCGGTTACGGCTGCAGAATAATCTACAGAATTGAACAGGTTGAACCTTGTGAATGCGCCATATCAGCAGCGCCAGCTATGTGTGGGTGATGTATAGCCTGATTGTTATGTATTGTTACGTTGGCTGCGATCCTGAATTCCCCACTGAAGATCTGTAGATATGTCCCGTATAAATGAGATGCCGTAATGCAGAGGATGGGAGGAGGGGCAGCTTTATTTAATTGTGACTCTTGTTGCTTGCCCGTCAGTCTAGCTCTGCCATCTGTAGGTGCCAGTCTTCTGATATCCCTGAACTAAAGACAGATCTTGTGGGTGAATATGTGAACCCTGACAATAAAACATCACCATTTAAAGCGCCTCTGTGAAACCAGCTCACTTTCCAGAATGTGAAAACAAATATGTGTTTCATATAGAGAACCAAATCCAAGCTCTGGCCGAGCTCCAGATGAAATAAGCCAAAGAATCCTTCAGACTTGATGCTGCAGCTTACTAATTAAATGCAATCTAAATATTTCCTTTATGGGGAATATTCTTTTATTAAGAAATATTATCCCTCCTAATAGATTATGTGGAGCAAATAAGAAGCAAACCTGACACAACCTGCCTCTGTTTATGGATTACCTCCTGCACAATATGGCTATTGATGATGGGCCGCCGCCTCACCTCGCCACCCTGTACAAGACTTCTACCAAGCAATGTGCGAAGTACTATTTCATTCAGTAAAGCCTCATGGGCGCAGCCAGATTATTGCTCCGTTTTGCATGTAGCCGTAGTACAGTAGCCATTAGAGATAAGCGGAGTGCTTTACACAGCTCTGGTCCACAGTTCTCGTCAGCGCTCTCTGGCTGTGGACATAACTGTACAAATTTCCTGTGCTTCCAGGTTCCCCGACACAGCGTCTGATTCACCGGCCTGGCATGACATAGTCTGAGCAGCGTGCAGCACACGGGTGATGTCTCACCAGCCCAGGTAATCATAAACTGGACATGGGTTAAGAGGAAACTCTCACATCACCTGTCCACAACCAGAGAGCACTGACCTGGACTGTGGACCGCCGTTGCACAAAGCGATCCGCTCATCTTTAGCAGCCATACATGAGCCATTAGTGTATTTCTGGATGCCTGCATTATCATGCTGAGTTATACAGAGGTTTTTTTCTGTAGGATATCCTATTAAACTTACAGAAAATTTGTGATAGGTTCAGTCACAAGTTGCATCTACTATGAAAGAAAAGCTCTGTAGATAAGGCACCTGAAGCTGTACTGACTCAATGTTCCTCTTATCAGTGTCTGTGTTACGTGTATTGGGCCTATGGAAATAAGGAACCCTGTTGTCTCCTTCAGCATATTTGTATTATCTCCTGTATGTATTAGTAGGTTTGCATATGCAGTATACACAAGCTAGGTACATATATACAGGCTCGGACTGGCCGACAGTAAAACAGGACAATCCTCCGGTAGGCCCCTGTGAAGGACTGAAGGTGCTATTACACTTGATTCACAATTTGCAGAAAAACGTATAATCCAATCATTTCATTTAAAAAATTCGCGAAATTAATATTACATAAAAGCAACAATACATTTGTATATTAGGGTCAGGGTATTTTCTGTTTGGAGCTTAACAGTGGGCCCCAAGAATCAATGTTACTGGGATTTTCCAGCGCAGTCCGACTCTGGCAATGAAACTAAAAATAAGTCAATCATTCATTCATTCATACATTCCTTCATTTATGACAGATTTCATGGCTGGCATTTTCTCTTACTGTAAAAGAATCTTAATTTGAATGGATGTCTATGTGCCTAATGCGGGTCACAACCTAATCTATCTATCTCAGATACACGCACACATGGGTAAGTTTTATAGGAAGCCAATTAACGGGTAATTCTCATCTCTTTAATGGGTGACACTGCTCGAAAAAAAAACAAGCAACTTTGCAATATACCTTCTATTAAAAATCCTCTTTGTTGTCAAGAACCAAGGGATTTTTTTTTATTCTATAGTTTACAACTATTTGCCTAGGTAACAGGCTTTCTCAGCAGTTTTCCAGAGGTGACCCATCTCCTTGGCAAAGATCACAGAGCTAGCAAATCCTTTGCTATAGAGCTTAGAAGAGTTGCTCTAAAGTTGGTCAGATTGCTGGATCCAGCCAGCTTCAGTTGCTCCACACTCCTCTGATGATGCAGGGACAAACAAAACACAACATGCAACATAGGAGATTGCACAAATCAAACCAGTGGCCCAATGATACTACTGGTCCAAACCGTCAATCATCAGGAGCACACCGCCACCGGCAAGCAGAAAGCGGAGAGGTAGGAGAACAGTGCGCACCTGAAGAGACAAAGATACAACAAAACTGAAGATGGGAAAATCGATTTGCAGGACTTTGGGCCAGTGGCCAGGACAATAGTCTGTAACCACTGGACAGGAGGCCTGTGAATCTCTTTACCTCCCAAAATTCGCAGCTCCTCTTTCTATTAGCCATCATGTGTGCGACTCGGTGCAATGATGATATCACACTAGCCCTGGCTCATCAAAAGAAGGCCTCATTCATGTTCCTGCCGTTCATTCCAATCAGGCGATATGTGAAAGATGGGAAATCCATTCTAAGCGTCACTGGTGCATTAATTCTTTCACGTTCAGTGGCAATATGAACGGCACTAAAGAACACTTGCATGTACGTATATCTATCAAATGTCTGGAAAGAATGAAATCTTATTGGGTACAGTGTTCCTAAATGCATATAACTCTCTTCTTGACTGTCATCACGGCTAGTTTAAGTGGTGGTTTTGACATAGTGAAATCGAAACTGTGGTTTCAGTCATATGGGATGTCACTCGGCTTCTCCACAAACCGATAGTACCAAGTAAAACAGTTTTTTTTTAATTACAGGAAGACAGAATAGCTAAATTAACAGCTACCAACAGGGTCCTTTTCTGCCCCCATCTATTGATGCTGCTGGCACATAGAGAGGTCAAATACTAGCATTAGGGACTATCCTGATTGGGTACACAATGTTGCGGTGGGATGGTTTTTACACTTTTTTGATCAAACATTACTGTAAAAATCCGTTTTGTTGATTTTGCCAGCACTGTAATTATATGCAAATGGCTGCAAGTGCTTTAGAGTGGGACCTTGCACTTGCAGCTCTCCTAACCTCGCTGTCTACTCCCCGCTGGCCGCCTGCTTCTTTAGTCTGAATGACAGATCAGAGGAGGCTGGGGACTAAAACAAGAGTGACCTGTCAGTCAGTTACAGGAGGCAGGCGAAGGGCAGGAAGTAGATAAGGAGGGCAGGAGAACTGCAAGTGCAATATCACAACACAAAGTACTTGCAGCACATTTGCATATGACTCCATCACTGGATTTCTCAAAAACAACAAATCGGATTTTCACAATCAAGATATAGATTGAATCAGCATGAAAGCGCCTGCACATACAGGTCATTAGTTTGAGGTGTAAATTCCTAACGGAAGGTTCCCTGTAATATTTGAAACTGGTTACAAAACACTAATGGCTGCAGACAGGCTCCCATTCCCTGCACACATCAGCTGGATTCCTGTCTGGTACTATTGCCATAAAGTGTACATTACAGACCTCCCCGAATAGTATATCGCCACTCTTTGCCTGAGGCGTCAGGGTGGGGTATGATATATACCGTACTACTGTATGTTTAGCCCATACTAAATTTCACTTTCCCATTATTATTATTACAGCGACATCATAATTAACATGATAACTGATATTTACATGATGATTTATTACTTTCCCCTATAAAATACATTGTGCTGTCTGAGCCTAATAAATGACACCCTGCACGTGACTCACTTACACACAGAAGTCCCCAAAGTTTATTAAAATTGATAGATCATAAATAAAAATGAGAAATAACAGTAATTTGTGGCTGTGGTTGAATCTTTTTTTAGTTAATGGTGATATCCAGTATGTGCTAACATATAATGGTGGAAAGACTTCTCCAGTACTCGCATCATGTTTACTGATAGCTAACGGTAGCTTGAAATATTGTAATGTCGTCATGAAAATAGAAGAGGCTCGAGGGAGGTATAAAGTGTGGAGTGTGCACGGTCCGTGCGGACACAGGGCACCATGGTCCTGGGGGCAGTGACGCTCATCACATATTCACATTACGTGGTCTACTGGCTGACTTCTCAGCTTTAGGAGGAAAAGTCTGATTTATGTGGGTGCCGTATTACAGCTCCAGTTAAGTTTGTGGGGCCGTACTGTATCTCTGGACAGCTCCGATTTCATACACAGACACTTTTTTGAAATTCTACCTTCATTCCCGAAGTTCTCAGCAGCAGTCAATGACTAAACTCTCCCCATCCCACCCCTCTCATTATGAGTGAAAAACTTTAAAGAGTTGTCTCAGGAAAGACATTGGTGTCATATCAGTCTGACATGCCACCAATATCCTTCATGGTGCTGCTGCCATATCATTCCAGTGATCAGAAGGGCCACAGAGGTCAGATATTGTAAGATTTTACTTGATTTTCAAGTCCTAGGGATATGCCATCAGCATCTATGATAAATCAATTAAACTAACCCTAGTGACCCCATATTGATCTATACATTGTGGTAGATCGGCTCACTCAGCTGTACACAGAGGTAGACACGGGAACACTGTCTCTTTAAGTCCTTCACTGGTTTATTATGTACATACAGCATAAACCATGGGAAAGTAAAAATAAAAATGGGCAAAACAGGAAAAGAAAACAAAGTGGTATATCACCGTCCACGTGTCTGCGGGGATCCGCGCGCTCAAGGTTAGCAAAAACACATGATTCAGTTTACTACCAACACGAGCACCTCTCTGGAGTTAGCCTCTCCAGACACACTGAACACTGAATGCCTCTGGAGGCCAACTATTTAAACCCCAGACCACACCCTGGGGTGGAGATATGGAGAACAACCTCCCACCCTCTCTATGGTTGTTCTAAAAAAAAAAACAGGCCTTTTATAATGGCTGCTTAACCCCTCTCAACACTTAGTGTGCTGAAGCAAAACTTCTGGGTTTCAAATCACTGAAGCTAATAGCCTCAGTGAAACATATCTCCCCTCCAGCACTTTACCAGTGACTTTGTCACAACATTTGTGCAAACAGCATTAATAAAATGTATAGAAAATGCCATAATCAGAGCAGATTGCTACTGCATATTATTGCGTATCTGCAGAAAACGTGAAGATAAAAAGGAGAAAAAAACACAGCATTTATGCTACTTGTGAATGCAGCCTAAATGATTTAACCTGGAAAAGAATACTAAATATTAAGGTAAGACTTTAATAATTTCCATTTGTTTTTCCATTGGCTCCTGGTTAGATGTACATGGCGGGGGCCAGCAGCACGCACACTATCAGGGGTGGCAGAGGGCAAATCGGGCATACTGTGCTCAGATAAGAAGACAAGGTGAAACTTTATGCATAGTCGTTCATGACAGTTTTCTAAAAAGAACCAACTTGTTCTGGCACTTTACAAGTTAATGATTACCTATCCATAATGTCACAAGGAAATGTCCTGCACTTCCGATATTTGTTGCTAGGTGAGCCCCACAAAAATATTGATTTAGGTTTTACCTCCTATGATAAAAGCTATTAGAGGTCCACCTGCTCAGGCCGCAGCCAGGATGACAGCTGTCATGTCAGATAAAGAATGTAAGTAATGTGTCTTTAAGCAGCAAGGTTAGTACAGCTCTATGGCGCACACAGCTACTATTAATGGCTGACTCATTAACTGCAGATTCCTGCGTCTGGAAACTTATTTCCAGGTGCTATTTCCCTGAAACACTGCTGTGCACCTACAGGAACATTCCCCATAAAAGCCGGCTACAGACTACGGTAGCGCTATTTCATCATCCTCGGCAGTGACCATTAAAGAAGGGTATTTGTTCTAAACAACTTATCCAAAAATCATAAACAGCCAACAGCCTGGAAGACCAAAAATGAATCATAATATTTCCACGCATCACGTATATAAAAATTGGTATGTACAAATAAGCAAAATTTCATGTGAATTGTAAAGTATTCTCGGAGTAAAGGGCCAAGTCAGCCCAGTGTGATACATTGCTATCAATGCTGCCCATTAAATACACCATCAGACATGCCATCAATCATAGTTCCTGTGACATTATACAATCATCCCAATAAAATCAGATCAGAAATAGAATCAGTTACTTATTTTATTTGCTTATATAGCTTGATTAATTCCACACTTTACAGTTATCAGCATAACTGTCCCTATTGGGGCTCACAATCTCTATTCCGAACCAGTGTGACTTTAGAGTGTGGGAAGAAAGTGGAGAACCCAGAAGGAAACCCACATTTTGTAATAAATATGCAAAAATTACTACATTTCTGTTTTTTTTTTCAGTCAAGATGGGGTGCAGAGTGTACATTAATGAGAAAAAAAATGAACTTTTTTGAATTTACCAAATGGCTGCAATGAAACAAAGAGTGAAAAATGTAAAGGGGTCTGAATATTTTCCGTACCCACTATAAGTAGAATAATTATGATCATAATGATCTGACAATCCATAATCACTCAGTAAAAATGAACCTTTAGTATTATGTACAGTAAATTGCCTCTTCAGAGAAAAAGAAGACTTGAACTCTATAGCGCCACCTGTTGGAAGTAGCGATCCTACAAGTCACAATCAACCCTTTAATGAATAAGCCTCCTTACCTTGACAAGCCAGAGCTGGTACGGTATGTCACGCTCCATAAGGAGAAACGTTACCGCTAGACCTTTAGTATTAGTCATTCTAAAGGGGTTGTTCACCACTTTGCAGCTTGCCAATTCCTAACGTCTGATGAACAAACCGCGAGCATAAAGCTCAGTTCACATAACGTTTTCCCCACGTTCAGTCGCCCTGTTGTCGTGGCTTATATCCGAACCATCTTGCCACCCCACAATACGGGATTCAGATGTATGCCCCATCGGAACCACTGACTGTAGGAAAAAATGCTATGTGAACTCAGTCTTAGGCATCGCTTGCTGATTCTAGTAGTTGTCACGTAACTGCAGTTATGTGATTTGCATGATTTCGGTCATGGGCCAACACTAAAGTCTTCTACCACTTCATTCAATAGATTCTATGGAGAAGCAACTGAGACTCTAGGAACACTGCAGGAACACTTCATTGTGTCTCATACAGAATCCGGAGAGGTGGCACATGGCACAGGAGCTGTCAAGTCGAGCGCAATCAAGCCCTGTACCAGTAATCTTTATCGTATGTCGCTCCATCAATTATTGCCTTCCACTTCTCAACACATTACCCATGTGCTTCCTTCACTATATTTCCTTCTTTCACTATTAGTTTTCACCTCTTCCCCCTCATGGTTTATCAATCTTCCGCCTCCTCTTTAAATTTTACTAAAGAGACCCTTCCCTGTCTGGATATAAAACACTTTTCCATAACCAGCATCTACTCAACCATTTCTCCGATTCTTGTTGTCATCCAATACTTTCCCCTTTCTTGTGTTTTTCCATTCTCTATGTCTTTCCTTTAGACATTTACTCTCACTTTTTACTTAAAATTAACCTTTTTTTTAAAGGTTAACTTAGGGGCAGCAATCAAAACAAAAGCCCCAGGTCTAGAGAGCCAGCTGAATCCAGACATCAACTTCTCCTTCACATACCACAAATTCCCCGAGACTTGACGATTCCCAAAGGGAGTCTGGGAATAAAAAAAAATAACCCAAGCACAGAAGAGGAATCTTTATAGGATTGTTCCATGGTGTTTTATTGGATTCCTGATTACTACCAGAGGTTGTAACACATAAGGTTCCTTCACAGTATTTCCGCTAGGTTCCAAGAGCTTTGTGTAATTGTTGTGTAGATGATTCTCACAGACATAGGTCACTGCAGAAAAGAATTGAAAAGTATTTCTGAAATGTGAGGGGGGAAGAGTCATTGACATGATGGTGGCACAATAAGGAAAGAAGTAAATTCATCACTGAATGCTCTTCTTTCAGTATATAGATCACATCATTTTTTTCTCTCATTATAAAGACCCAGTAAAACACCATAGATACTGGAAAACCACAGATCCTGGATTATTGGACAATTGTAGAATATAAAAGAAATTTTGTCAAGATAAAAGGAAGCACGAAATAGAATATGGTACTATGTTTCTGAAAACAAGGGAATCGGTCATGAAGACACATCTCATAAAATGAGGGCATCTGTTAGATGTTCTAATTCCCAGAAGCGAGCAGGTGCTATTCCACCAGCTATGTCCCCTACCCCCATCTTCCATTTGGGGTGCTGCACTAGAGAGCAGGCTGTATGCAAATAACAGATGACTTCATTTAACGGGCCTTTCTCTGGGACAGATATCCTTTAGTCAGTCAGTATTGCACAAGCGAAGCAGTTAGTGTTTTCTTTTATGATCGTCTTCTGGACCAGCCAGTATGGAGCATTGTTGCTTTCCTTATTCTTCAGTGAGGCAGATCTATCAGTTTTCCTCTATTTCTGCTGAAAGCCAAATTTCTGAGGACCTTGGGGACATATTTTCTGAAACAAACATTCCTACTGACCCAGTATTATTTGCAGCCTTTGCCACCTTCAAGGGTCGTGAATGTGGTACTTGTTGCATGGTGCAGAAATACTGGAGCATGATGCTTCAATCATTTCTTGCCATAAGACATTTGGGAAGTTTATTAATGAGCCTAAGCCAAATATTTACTTCTTAAACTAATTACATATAAGTACCCCCAAGGTTACAATCATACTATGATATCCTTTAAAAGCACAACCTAAACAGTGTACAAGTAAATAGCCCCTTAAATACATGGCATGTACTACAGCTGGAGCGCGTGGGTGGTGGACAAGTTGGGATTCTCTTAAGTTGTGGTAAGTGTAAATTCCCTAACAAGGGCTGATGCCAGACGATGTCTCTCACAGGTTTTTCTAGGTGGAATATTAGAGGAACGACACAATGCAGAGTTCTAAATATGCTCCAAAATGATTATTTTATGGGGAATGAAACTGAGTTTGCTAAAACTGAAGAGAAGGTGAATGGTCTTAGTTAACAGGATAAGATTGTATGTTTTGGCATGGACTCTTCCTTATTGTTTCTCATGAAATAGTTGGATTACAGCAGCAGGTTTTACTTTTAAAATTATGTAGTTTTCTTGTATGGTAGTTTTATGTTTTATGCTCATGGAGTTTAGGCTATGGTAAGATCCTGTTTAAATCCCCATTGGTGGCTCTTTGGACAGCAAGAGGGGTACGTCATGCTGCATTAAAACTATAAAAACTGTCTGGAGCTATAACGAATCCATAGCACTTACAGTCTGGATCTATCGTAAGTCAGAAATGGCTTTGGATCCTGTTGTGATTGGAAGTCGTGACACAAATGACAACATAGTCTTACTTGTGCAACAGCTTGATTTCTAAAAGTCTCATTTACAATCCACACCATGTAACAAACAGTGTTGCTAACTTTTAATAACAGAAGCAAGAAACTTATCTCCTCTTTATCTGATACGAGAAATGTTCACGGATCTGATGTCCACTTAGGAGTGTTCAACTAAGGCAGTCCAGTTCTTCAGGGCAGTTTTACTGATGTGAAATTAGTGATGTGTAATGTGGGTTCTCCAGTAATGCACACACCAAAGATTAAAGGTTCTCAACAAGACCTCCACAATAAAATAATTGTTTAATATTCTGCACTGATGAAGGCTACCAAGCCCAAAATATCACCATGAAAGGTGAAATCTGGGTTTCAGTACCTAACGTACTATACATGTGGTACAGACAAGCAGTCTAGAGTTGGTCATGAAGGAGTAGTCTCTGGTCCCTCACAGAGCATGAAGGAGCAATGTTACATGTCTTCCCCCACTATTCAGAATCAGGATCTAGTTGTTCTTTGGTTGTATGATGGACGTGAGCCATGTCAATAACTTCTGTATGATAATAGTGAACTAATGAGTGAGGATTACGATGGCTAGGCTTTAGGCCCTAGCTTTCACTCTTGACCTCACACATGTGTTGTCCTTTCAGAATATGTGATATGAGAGTGGTGTGAATTCTGTAGCTGGGCCTAAAGTCTAGTGACCCTCTTAACATCCTGACCTCTAGTCACTGGCTGCCAGCTCTGTGCTGATATAGGCTGACACTATATAAGATACCACATCACCACACATAATCCTGCCCCCATCACATCATCACACATAATACCACCCGCCCACCACATCACCACACATAATCCCGCCCCATCACATCATCACACATAATCCCACCCCCCACCACATTACCACACACAATCCCGCCCCCCCACCACAACACCACACATAATCCCGCCCGCCCACCACATCACCACACATAATCTCGCCCCCCACCACATCACCACACATAATCCCGCCCCCAACACATCACCAAACATAATCCCGCCCCCCCACCCCATTACCACACATAATCCCACCCCCCACCTCATTACCACACATAATCCCGCCCACCACATCACCACACATAATCCTGCCCCCCACCACATCACCACACATAATCCCGCCCCCCCACCACATCACCACACATAATCCCGCCCCCCCACCACATTACCACACATAATCCCGCCCCCCCACCACATCACCACACATAATCCCGACCCCCCACCACATCACCACACATAATCCCGCCCACCCCCACATTACCACACAATCCCGCCAACCCATCACATCACCACACATAATCCCGCCCGCCCACCACATCACCACACATAATCCCTCCCCCCATATCACCACACATAATCCCGCCCCCACCACATCACCACACATAATCCTGCCCCCCACCCCATTACCACACATAATCCCACCCCCCACCACATCACCACACATAATCTCGCCCTCCCACCACATCACCACACATAATCCTGCCCCACCACATCACCGCACATAATCCCGCCCCCACCACATCACATAACTTAATCCCACCCCCACCACATCACCGCACATAATCCCGCCCCACCACATCACCACACATAATCGCGCCCCCCACCACATCACCACAGATAATCCCGCCCCCACCACATTACCACACATAATCCCGCCCCCCACCACATTACAACACATAATCCTGCCCCCACCACATTACCACACATAATCCTGCCACATCACCACACATAATCCCGCCCCCCCACCACATTACCACAGATAATACCGCCCCCCCAGCCCATTACCACAGAAAATTCTGCCCCACATTACCAGACATAATCCCGCCCCCACCACATTATCGCACATAATCCCACCCCCCACCACATCACCGCACATAATCCCGCCCCCCACCACATTGCCACACATAATCCCACCCCCTACATTACCACACATAATTGCGCCCCCCCACCACATCATTACACATAAACCCACCCCCCACCACATAACCACACATAATCCCACCCCCCCACCACATCACCACACATAATCCCGCCCCACATCACCACAGATAATCCCACCCCCCACCACATTACCACACATAATCCCGCCCCCACCACATTACCACACATAATCCCACCCCCCACCACATTACCACACAATCCCGCCCCCCCACCACATTACCACATAATCCTGCCCCCCACCACATTACCACAGATAATCCCGCCCCCAACCACATTACCACACATAATCCCGCCCCCCACCACATCACCACATAATCCCGCCCCCCACCACATCACCACACTTAATCCCGCCCCCACCACATTACCACAGATAATCCCGCCCCCCCACCACATTACCACACATAATCCCGCCCCCACCACATTACCACACATAATGCCACCCCCCCACCACATTAACACACAATCCCGCCCCCCCACCACATTACCGCAAATAATCCCGCCCCCCACCACATTGCCACACATAATCCCACCCCCTACATTACCACACATAATCGCGCCCCCCACCACATCATTACACATAAACCCACCCCACCACATAACCACACATAATCCCACCCCCCACCACATCACCACACATAATCCCGCCCCCCACCACATTACCACACATAATCCCACCCCCCACCACATTACCACACAATCCCGCCCCCCCACCACATTACCACACATAATCCTGCCCCCCACCACATTACCACAGATAATCCCGCCCCCAACCACATTACCACACATAATCCCGCCCCCCCACCACATCACCACACATAATTGCGCCCCCCCACCACATCACCACACTTAATCCCGCCCCCACCACATTACCACAGATAATCTCGCCCCCCACCACATTACCACACATAATCCCGCCCCCACCACATTACCACACATAATGCCACCCCCCACCACATTAACACACAATCCTGCCCCCCACCACATTACCACACATAATCCCGCCCCCCACCACATCACCACACATAATCCCACCCCCCACCACATCACCACACATAATCCCGCCCCCCACCACACATAATCCCGCCCCCCACCACATCACCACACATAATCCCATCACATCACCACACATAATCCCGCCCCCCACCACATTACCACAGATAATCCCGCGCCCACCACAGATAATCCCGCCCCCACCACATTACCACAAATAATCCCGCCCCCACCACATTACCACAAATAATCCCACCCCCCCACATTACCACACATAATTCTGCCCCCCCACATCACCACACATAATCCCGCCCTCTCACCACATTACCACAGATAATCCCGCCCCCCACCACATTACCACAAATAATTCTGCCCCACCACATTACCACACATAATCCCGCCCCCCCACATCACCACACATAATCCCGCCACCCCACCACATTACCACAGATAATCCTTCCCCCCACCACATCACCACACATAATCCCGCCCCCCACATTACCACACGAGGCTCCATCCCCACACATTACCACACGAGGCTCAGTCCCCACACATTACCACACGAGGCTCCATCCCCACACATTACCACACGAGGCTCCATCCCCCCAAATTACCACATCGAGGCTCCGTCCCCACACATTACCACATGAGGCTCCATCCCCACACATTATCACACGAGACTCCGTCCCCACACATTACCACACGAGGCTCCATCCCCTCACATTGCGTATTATTAGTATTATTCAGATTTTTAATGATTATTATTGTAATTAACTGCATTTTAAGTTAATTTACCACCTGCGTAAGCGCTATTGAATGTTGTCATTATTTACTTTAGTTTAATCACCAGCAGCATTAATTAGATAGCAATGAGCGTGCCGAGCGTTAGCTGGCTGGAAACAGCTAGTAAGTACATAAATCTGTAAGACATATATAAACTTTTTGCACATATTATGTCTTACATGTGTAGAATCTCTGGCTAATCCAGGAATTTGTTTTATTGTATTTACTGATACATTATCTGAGATACATATTAACCCTCTGTGACATCACATGGTTTTAAATATTAAAATCCTGAGGGCAACAACCTCTCAAGCAGCAGGCCTTAATCCAGGAAGAAACCTATAAACTGGATGGAATCCCTGTTTCAATATGTAATGAAGTGCTGTGGGGTTCTTCAATATAAGGGATAGGAAAATTATAGGGTTGTCTACACAGTGTTGGGGGAACAGCAAGACAGATAGGGGCCAGTCCATCCCCATACTGACGACAGGACTATACAGGTGCATTACCAGTAAGAAATCAGGCATAACTATGTACATCCAAGGTCTAAGACATAAAAAGTGGCACTGCAGCAATGGGGCTGATGATAAAACCCAGTACAGAGCCCATAACAGTACATATTATTTAAGGTTGTGGCTGTGCCTGAACTAACACTATGACAATACTGAATTGGAAGACCTGGTTGCACTTGTGGATCCCAATGAAAAATATCTAAGAGGACCACTGAATATTATATGACATTGGTCTTCTTGTATGAGACAAATTGACCTTTCAGGATCCCTTAGGCTCCAGGGCCTGGGTGCAACTGGAACCCTTGCACCAACAACAGTCATCCCTTTTGGTACACCACAGAGATGTTCACTACCCTAAAGACTTAGGTAAACATACTAAAGACTATTAGGGTATGTGCACACGTTCAGGATTTCTTGCAGAAATTTCCTGAAGAAAACCGGAAATTTTCTGCAAGAAATCCGCATTTTTTTTTTTGCGTTTTTTTTCCGTTTTTTTAGCATTCTGCAAGCGTAATTAGCTTGCAGAATGCTAAAGTTTTCCAAGCGATCTGTAGCATCGCTTGGAAAACTGACTGACAGGTTGGTCACACTTGTCAAACATAGCGTTTGACAAGTGTGACCAACTTTTTACTATAGATGCAGCCTATGCCGCATCCATAGTAAAAGATAGAATGTTTAAAAATAATAAAAAAAAATAAAAAATGCTTATACTCACCCAGACATCTCCTCAGCGGCGTCCGGCTCCTCTTCCTATAGCTGGTCTGTGCGCACAGGACCTTCCGTGACGTCACGGTCACGTGAGCGGTCACATGACCGCTCACGACCAATCACAGGACAGTGACGTCATCGGCAGGTCTTTCGCCGCACACCAGCTACAGGAACCGAACGGCAGCGTGCAGTGGAGGCGGGAAGACATCGAGGGTGAGTATAGGACTGTTTTTTATTTTAATTCTCATTTTTTGACCACTTATATGGTGCCCAGTGCGTGGAGGAGAGTCTCCTCTCCTCCACCCTGGGTACCAACCGCACATAATCTGCTTACTTCCCGCATCATGTGCACAGCCCCGTGCGGGAAGTAAGCAGATCAATGGACCCCTAGGTGTGCGGAATCCCCTGCAATTCCGCATTTTAATGAACATGTTGCTTTTTTTTCCGCGATGCGATTTTTTCGCGGAAAAAAAGGCTACATTTGCACAAAAAATGCGGAATACACTTAAAATAATAGGAGGCATATGTAAGCGTTTTTTTCGCGTTTTTATCACGTTTTTATAGCGAAAAAACGCGAAAAAACCGCGAAAAATACTGAACGTGTGCACATGGCCTTAGGGTATGTCTCCACGTTCAGGATTGCATCAGGATTTGGTCAGGATTTTCCATCAGTATTTGTAAGCCAAAACCAGGAGTGGGTGATAAATGCAGAAGTGGTGCATATGCTTCTATTATACTTTTCCTCTGATTGTTCCACTCCTGGTTTTGGCTTACAAATACTGATGGAAAATCCTGACCAAATCCTGATGCAATCCTGAATGTGGAGACATACCCTTAGAGTGCAGGAAAGGTCTGCACCCAGGACCGAAACGTCGCCACATGGGCCAATAAAAGAGCACCTTACAATTGCTATATGGAGTGCTGTTTCAACTTTTTTGGATTCTACTTACAAGGTTTGGTATATACCTATGAGACTTTGCACCCGATTTTTACTGTGCTGTGCTTACTTTTTTTTTTTCAAGAGGGATACGTGGATATTTTGTATTCTGCTATCCCTTTCACATCTGGTTGCTTCTGGTCAGCGCCGCCTCTGTATATACCGGCTCTGGGGTATAATGATTAGCCAGCCTCATTCCTGACCTTCACTGAGAAATATGTAATAGTGGCGTCTCCCACTGGCTCTGCCTCTGTCCCAAATATGTACAGATCCCTAACAGAAGGACATGTGGACTTTGAAGTGTGCCAGGCACCATATTGTTGGTTAACCCAATCATCCCCAGATGGACACCTGCATCTATTACCAATGAGACAGAAGAAAAAAAGACTGAAGGTCATGTGTCCAGTGTCAATGGCCAACAGCCCACATTAAAAAGCTGTGCCATTGGTAACAAGGCGGCACGCCATCTGGTGGGAGTATGCGCTTTTCTATCTTTATCGATATTACCCTTCATTACTAGGACATCATCCGTTGATCAAATTAACACACAATGAAAATCATTATTCAGGCACATCCGGTGCTTTCCACACAACTTCAGATGATGTGGGGTTAATATGGTTAGCAGTCCTCTTACATAGGGCTGCTGCAAACATTCTAGGCTAACAGCTGTGGTGAGCATGGGTTCTGCCAATGGTTAGTAGCATCAGAATTAATTAACCCATAACTCTAATTCACATCCTTTATGACAACGAGAAAACACAATGTATATAAGCTTGGGAACAATTTCTTTTTCTGGTATCACCAAATTGCAAATTAAGCCTTTCTACATCTACACATCTGTTCACGAGGCAGATGTTTGTCACCAGAAATACTGCTCTGTCCCTATGCGTTATCTGTGGGTTTACATAGGACTGCAATTATCTAGCTAGTGACATTCGTTACACAGGCGCCTGTTACCTGGAGGCTGCGTCAGGTGCTTTCTGGGCTTTGTGACACAACAGACGTGGGTGACATCCAGCCAATGAGCCCGGTCAGGTACAGCGGGAAAGCGTAGTCTGGTCATCCAGGAGTTAACGCTGGAGGCACTAACAGAAGCAGGGCAGAGGAGGGTTGAATGCCAGCTCAGCGGTGACCTGCGAGCTGTTGTCACTGACTGTGCAAAGTGAAGGTGATCACAGAAAAGTCCCAGAGAGAACAGAGGCCACACCTATGGGAGAACTGCTACCAATGAGCAGGAGACCTGCCAGCGGAGTGCAGGGTGAGGGTGCCATGTGGGACTGGCATAGGATGGGACACCCTGCTGCACCGGCTCATGCACACAGTAACACCAAAAGAGATTACTTTCCATGACTTTAGGAAAACTTTTTGCTAATCTCTATAGACTGTAAGCTTGCGAGCAGGACCCTCACGCCTCCTGTAACTGGAGAACTCTGTGTTACTGTGTGATGTCTTTATTGTCTGCACCTGTCAACGCTTTATTGTAAGGTGCTGCGGAATATGTTGGCGCTATAGAAATAATATTATTATTACAATTAATCTTACCTGTATAAGCAGCACTGATCCACTGCTATGAAATCAGACAATGGCAGCACATAACATCACAAGTCCGGGCGACTGGACACCACCCATCACTTATGATGAGATCTGTACCATAAAGGCAGCCTGGAATAGTGACAGACGGGATTCCAGCCATGTGTCACTTTTGTGTAATATGCTACTTTTGCAGAATTTCATTTGTCAGAGCAAGATGCCAATATAGTGTAACATGAGTCTGGTGTGCCAATCCTCACCCTCCACCACAAAGTCTGATGTGCCAATCCTCACCCTTCACCACTGAGTCTGGTGTACCAATCCTCACCCTCCAACACTGAGTCTGGTGTGCCAATCCTCACCCTCCACCACTGAGTCTGGTGTGCCAATCCTCACCCTCCACCACTGAGTCTGGTGTGCCAATCCTCACCCTCCACCACTGAGTCTGGTGTGCCAATCCTCACCCTCCACCACTGAGTCTGGTGTGCCAATCCTCACCCTCCACCACTGAGTCTGGTGTGCCAATCCTCACCCTTCACCACTGAGTCTGGTGTGCCAATCCTCACCCTCCACCACTGAGTCTGGTGTGCCAATTCTCACCCTCCACCACTGAGTCTGGTGTGCCAATCCTCACCCTCCACCACTGAGTCTGGTGTGCCAATCCTCACTATCCACCACTGAGTCTGGTGTGCCAATCCTAACCATTCACCACTGAGTCTGGTGTACCAATCCTCACCCTCCACCACTGAGTCTGGTGTGCCAATCCTCACCCTCCACCACTGAGTCTGGTGTGCCAATCCTCACTATCCACCACTGAGTCTGGTGTGCCAATCCTTACCCTCCACCAATGAGTCTGGTGTGCCAATCCTTACCCTCCACCAATGAGTCTGGTGTGCCAATCCTTACCCTCCACCAGTGAGTCTGATGTGCCAATCCTCACCCTCCACCACAGAGTCTGATGTGCCAATCCTCACCCTCCACCACAGAGTCTGGTGTGCCAATCCTCACTATCCACCACTGAGTCTGGTGTGCCAATCCTCACTATCCACCACTGAGTCTGGTGTGCCAATCCTCACCCTCCACCACTGAGTCTGGTGTGCCAATCCTCACCCTCCACCACTGAGTCTGGTGTGCCAATCCTCACCCTCCACCACTGAGTCTGGTATGCCAATCCTCACTATCCACCACTGTCTGGTGTGCCAATCCTAACCATTCACCACTGAGTCTGGTGTACCAATCCTCACCCTCCACCACTGAGTCTGGTGTGCCAATCCTCACCCTCCACCACTGAGTCTGGTGTGCCAATCCTCACTATCCACCACTGAGTCTGGTGTGCCAATCCTAACCCTCCACCACTGAGTCTGGTGTGCCAATCCTCACCCTCCACCACTGAGTCTGGTGTGCCAATCCTCACCCTCCACCACTGAGTCTGGTGTGCCAATCCTAACCATTCACCACTGAGTCTGGTGTGCCAATCCTCACCCTCCACCATTGAGTCTGGTGTGCCAATCCTCACCCTCCACCACAGAGTCTGGTGTGCCAATCCTTACTATCCACCACTGAGTCTGGTGTGCCAATCCTCACTATCCACCACTGAGTCTGGTGTGCCAATCCTAACCATTCACCACTGAGTCTGGTGTGCCAATCCTCACCCTCCACCATTGAGTCTGGTGTGCCAATCCTCACCCTCCACCACTGAGTCTGGTGTGCCAATCCTCACCCTCCACCATGGAGTCTGGTGTGCCAATCCTAACCATTCACCACTGAGTCTGGTGTGCCAATCCTCACCCTCCACCATTGAGTCTGGTGTGCCAATCCTCACCCTCCACCACTGAGTCTGGTGTGCCAATCCTCACCCTCCACCATGGAGTCTGGTGTGCCAATCCTAACCATTCACGACTGAGTCTGGTGTGCCAATCCTCACCCTCCACCATTGAGTCTGGTGTGCCAATCCTCACCCTCCACCACTGAGTCTGGTGTGCCAATCCTAACCATTCACCACTGAGTCTGGTGTGCCAATCCTCACCCTCCACCATTGAGTCTGGTGTGCCAATCCTCACCCTCCACCATTGAGTCTGGTGTGTCAATCCTCACCCTCCACCACTGAGTCTGGTGTGCCAATCCTCACCCTCTTCTGCTGCTTGACAATTCCTTTGCTGACAGCAAAGAAGCTGACAGTCAAGCAGAAAGCAGAGCTGGGCGGGGAATGGAGATAGGAAGAGCAGAAGATTGGGAAGTTCTTCCACTTGCCTAAAGCACTTCAGCCTCATTTGCATATTCATTCAAACACTGATTTCTTGGTAACAGTGGAACAGACTGGCTAGTTAAATGTGCCTGACAGATTCCCTTTAAATGAGTTCATCTATTGCACAAATAGCATATGCCATGACTTTATAATCAGCATTTTTTCTGGGGTCCCAGAAGCTGGGCACCCACTGATTATAAGATGATGGCATGTCATACAAATCTGCCATTGCATTGCAAGGAATGGGTAACCCCCTTAGGCCTAAATTAACACCAAAAATGGTTGCACTTCCTAGGGTCACATTTACAAAAATGTCAAAAAGTGAAATTTGCTGATAGACTTTAATGTGAATTATGATGTGAGACCTCCAGAAAAGGGACGCTGGGATCTGCTTCTTAACATTGGATTGGCTTCAGCAGCTGGGGAGAGGCGCACAAAAGCGTTTTTTGAAAATCCATCTAACTGAACACTAACAGAACACTGCTGGCGTCCGTCATGGGACAGATCCATCTCATACTAAAGCTAATAGACATTGTGGATATGATACTAATTGTCTGTTACATGGGGACTATTCAGGACCTCAGCCGAGGGGGCATGGAGCGGGTGTTATACACATTCTGTAATATTAAGCTCCCCGGCTCTGACACCTGTTCTCCGTCCCCATATACAGCTGCCCCACATCCAAACAGGCATTTATTTCATTCTAAACAGATGTCACAGTTCACATAAAACCTCCCTGCCATCTTCTAATGAAGAAAATATGACACTTACGAGATTCAGCTTTTCGGAGAAGTTTTGACGTACGCAAAGGGTGTAAGCGCCTCCTAGCGTTAGCAGGAAGAAATGTCTCCGCAGATCGTTTGGCCCGAGATCTAATGACCGTTAAACCTGGTTATTATGTTCTTTAAACCAAGACTGGACAAAAGCAAGTAACTATTTTCCATGAAAATTGCTGCCGGTGCCATTATTTCTTCTGACAACTAGGGACATGCTCTTTACATGGGCCCATTAAGAAGGGTAAACCTGAAGGGGTTCTATAATTTAGCATACAGTTTATTTGAATGTCCACATTTCTAACATATACAATATAGAAAGGTTTGGGAGGCCCACTGTCTATCAACATAGACATACTTCCGAAATTAAGTAGAATAGTAATAGGGACAATGCGGAGCAAATTTTGACCATGTGCCTAGCTAAGCCCCTTTACCATTTCTTTCTCCCCTGGCACGAGAAGATGTCAGAGGGGCGGTGGCAGTGAGGGACATTCAGCAGATGCCCTGGACTGCATAGACCCAAATCCGGGACTGTCCGCTGTATCTGGAATGGTTGGGACTAGAGATGACAGATTGATTCACAGGAGTCTGGTCCAGAGTCCAGGACAGTGGTACCTGGCGGCTGGTCTGACTGCAAATCTCTTGCCTTCCAGTGTCCCCAATGCAGCTCTTGATTAGCCAGGGCTCGCACTTGATTAGCCAGAACTTTTTTCACATTTTTATAATTTTTACATAAGCTACATTATATGACATTACATAGTGTAAATAATGTGTTTTCTCTTTTCTGCAGGCGTCCGCACCAAACTACACAATAACAATCTTCTCTTTTATGGCTTTTCCCCTTTATCTGATGCATTCTTGGTGCAGATGTGAAGCAGCGTTTTTAATCTGTTTTTTATAGTATAGAACAGCTTTGAAAAGCATTTATACTACGTGCGAACACACGGCCTCAGCCATACATTTTTATTGAATTTTTTATGTTTTTAACGTTAAAAAAAAAATCAATCACACCATTTTTTTATGCCATTTACTGATCACCTTAAAAAATCTGATCACTATATTGTATGGGTTATTATGATTATTCACTGATCTGTGATGTTTATTTTTTATTTTTAAAAGAAGGGCAGTTAAAATAACATTATTTTCTAGTAATTCTATAGGAAGAAAAAAATGTTAGTTTTACTTTACGTCTAGAATGCAGGGACATAGAAATGCACTGCTAAATACAGATGCATCTCTGGGTGTCAGTATTATCTGCCTGTGGGTTCAGAGCCTGCAATGCAAAGAATATTCAATTATAGAAAATTCTCCCATCTTTGTCAGTGTAGGCTGTGGTCATACGTTTAGCTGCTGTCTGCAGTGATACAGGTTGCGGGTTTCATTCCCAGAGAGACCAGATCACAGAAAATAATTGTTTATTTAATTTAATGTAAGTGTGTGCAAAGCTGAGTTGCTGGCCCCACTCCCACCTCTGAGAAGAAGCTACTGGAGACATCACAGAGAAAACCCAAGTGGATGTCTGGACACAGCCCTGACCTGCTGGGATAACAGAACTACCCCACAAATCCGGGATGGTTGAGCGCTATGCATAAGTCAGACCATTGATTCCTACTGAGGTGTTTGTATGGACCATATCCTGGCTAAGACACAAATGGGAATATCTGTGACCATCGACCACATTTGGCCCTTTAGCTGTTTCTTTTCGGTCTTTGGACTTAAACAGCCTAAAGACTGAAAATCAAATGTAGCTAAGCAGCAGTGCATTGCGATGCTGGCAACTTCGCAGGTCAACAATATTGTGTCCCTTCTGTCTGCTCCCCGCTCCTAGCCACAGTTCACCTATGAATCGTGAGTGGTGCGCTGCTAATCTTAAAAGAGGACCATGATATATGAGTATCAGCAGGGGGAAACCAGGGAGTGGGGTTGTGGAGTGATTACTGAGTCGCCCGCCAGGGCCGTGGGGTACTCGGTACCGAGTATGGTACTTAAAGGGGATGTCACGGTGGCTGCGACCCGGTCCGTGGCCCTGGGTGCCCAATTAAAGGGGGAAAGGATATTTAAAGGGGATTTGAAATAAAGTTTGTGTTCGTGACGCCACCTATGGTATTCGGTCAGTGGGGACCAACGCTGCTTAAAGGGGTCCTCTGGGGGGATGTTATGGCAACTAGATGGTATAACTTCCCACAGGTGAAATAGGTCCCCAGGGCTCCCGGTGTATAGATGAGGATGGTGAGTGGAGCAGTAAAGAACGGAGGACACAGGTTTGTAGTCTCTTTACCTGATTTACTGAAGACTTCAGGCAACCATAGTCCAGGGCACCAGATAACAGGTACAGGCAGGGCCCGGCCGGCTTGGAAGTGAATTCAGAGTCCTCTTTACCAGGTGGAGTTAGAAGCCTTCCTATTTGCGCGGTGATGTTGTAGTCTCTTACTGCCTTTAGCTTCTGGCAAGGTCCTCACAATTCTTTCTGTCCTCCATGAAGGTTAGGACACAAACCCGTATGACAGGTGGCTCGAGCCTTTTTATAGGGTCTCTATCATGATCTGGGCTCTATGTGCCACTGTGTCTCCTGGATATTAGGGCAGATAGGTGATGTGTAATCCAGCTGTCCTGCAGGTTTCTGCTGTGACTCCTAGAGTCCGACACAACCTTGGTCTTCCGGCTACCGGAATCTGCGCTCGGCTAGGGAGGTAGTCCAAATACTGCTCTGCTCCCCTGGTGTCTATCCTGTGCTTTGTTCTCCTACATGCTCACTAGACACTGTTCTTCTCTTTCCCCAAGAGCTGCAGCAACTCTGACTGCACGGCCCCTTCAGTCCTTCCGACACTTACTGTCTGACTGGTCTTTTCTCTGCCCTCCTGACAGACTACTTACTTACTTCCCCTCCAGCCAGAATATATATCTAGGGAAGTTCCCCTGAAAACCGGGTTCAGAGCTCCCCCTTCTGGTCTGGAGTGCGAATATGTTGTGTGCTTTGTGTTTACCTGGTGAAAGAGATCTTCCTTCGCTTCCAAGCGTGACATCACTCTCCCCTTGAGGAAAGCAATGCCACTGTGACAACCAGGACCCTGGGGTGTCACATTACTGCTTCAGTTATGGTTACTGTGATAACTAATTGGGGAAATGGAGAAGAATGGCATCTGCGAGTAAATATTGAGCAGAATTAAGTTGAGCCAATAGGCTCTCCAAAACAGTCCCAGTTCTCATGTGGTCCTTGATATCGCTGGAGCGTTTTAGCGAAAATCTCTAGTCTTAGCTCAGTTAATATCTGTGGGTTCAGCCAAAATTAGTCTAAGACTCTAATGTGTATGTGGGGGTCTTAGGCTTGGGTCACATGTAGCGCTCAAGGTATGACCTATAGTATAATCACAAATAGAGCCCCTCTCTAGTGTAATCACATATATCCTCGGATGCTGACCCTGACGCTCACGGTACGGGATAATGACGCTGACTCTTGTGGTAGAGAATAATGCCGCTGACACTTGGGGCACAGGACAATGATGCTGACACCTGGGGTAGAGAATAATGTCGCTGACACTCAGGGTACAGGACAATGACACTGACACTTGAGGTATGGGAAAATGACGCTGACACATGGGGTAGAGAATAATGCCGCTAACACTTGAGGTACGGGACAATGATGCTGACACTTGGGGTATGGGACAATGACGCTGACACTCGGGGTACGGGACAATGATACTGACACTTGGGGTATGGGACAATGATGCTGACACTCGCAGTACTGGAAAATGACGCTGATACTTGTGGTAGAGAATAATGCCGCTGACACTCGGAGTACGGGACAATGATGCTGACATGTGGGGTAGAGAGCACTCCCACTGACACTCGAGGTACGTGATAATGACCTTGACAATTGTTAGTGAAATTACATATAGAGCCCCCCTGTAGTGTAATGACAAAGAGAGCCCTCTTGAGTCGTATTAGTGAAATGCACCACTGAATTATTCCTAACTCATGGCTGGTAGAGTAAAGGCCCCGTCTCACATAGCGAGATCGCTAGCGAGATCGCTGCTGAGTCACAAGTTTTGTGACGCAACAGCGACCTCAGTAGCGATCTCGCTATGTGTGACACGTACCAGCGATCAGGCCCCTGCTGCGAGATCGCTGGTCGTGTCGGAATGGCCTGGACCTTTTTTTGGTCGTTGAGGCCCCGCTGACATTGCTGAATCGGTGTGTGTGACACCGATCCAGCGATGTCTTCACTGGTAACCAGGGTAAACATCGGGTTACTAAGCGCAGGGCCGCGCTTAGTAACCCGATGTTTACCCTGGTTACCAGCGTAAATGTAAAAAAAAACAAACAATACATACTCGCCTTCTGATGTCCGTCAGGTCCCTTGCCGTCTGCTTCCTGCTCTCACTGACTGCCGGCCGTACAGTGAGAAGTGAGAGCACAGCAGTGACGTCACCGCTGCGCTCTGCTCTCAGTGTACGGCGGCTCAGTCAGTCAGAGCAGGAAGCAGACGGCAAGGGACCTGGACACCGAAAGGCGAGTATGTACTGTTTGTTTTTTTTTGGTAACCAGGGTAAACATCGGGTTACTAAGCGCGGCCCTGCGCTTAGTAACCCGATGTTTACCCTGGTTACCCGGGTGCTGCAGGGGGACTTCGGCATCGTTGAAGACAGTTTCAACGATGCCGAACTCGTTCCCCTGATCGTTGGTCGCTGGGGAGAGCGGTCTGTGTGACAGCTCCCCAGCGACCACACAGCGACTTACCAACGATCACGGCCAGGTCATATCGCTGGTCGTGATCGTTGGTAAATCGCTAAGTGAGACGGGGCCTTTATAGGGAGCCTGTCAGGTTGGATAACGCTATTAACCTGAAGATATGGGGTTGACCTGATTACCTCCTTTTAAGTGATGGGAAACATCAGGACACACCCCAGCCATATGATAATCTCACCCTTAGGCCACGCTCACACATTCAGTATTTGGTCAGTATTTTACATCAGTATTTGTAAGCCAAAACCAGGAGTGGGTGATAAATACAGAAGTGGTGACGTGTTTCTATTATACTTTTCCTCTGATTGTTCCACTCTTGTTTTATTTTCTTACTTAAGAATCACACAAATACAACTGCATTTTATTGAAAAGTAGAGTACAACTGTATACAAAAGAAATCTTATTACTACCGAATAGCTGACAAAAATCATTTTATGTGCAAATTTTTGTGAAGGCAATTTGTCCTTTTACACCAGAATGTTATCACTACAGAGCCCACAATGTGTTCTGAACATTACTCCATGTAAATAAGCGTGTGCCTTTCTAATGGTGCGTTTACACTGGCTGATAATGGGGAACAAGCGTTCTTAGAAATTCTAGTTTCTCAATGACTGGCCTGTCTAAACGGGCTGACAATTTTCCAATAAATATGTAAAACACTTATCGGTAGGAAAAAAAATAATTTTTAAACTTGCTTAAAAATTACCACGCCCCATTTGGAAGAAGCTACTTGCGAAACGGCGCTTGTTGGGCGCAGGAGGCCTCCACATCACCTTGACCTGAGCGCACAGACCCTCTGATATTTACAACTACAGGTAATCCGTCTTGTTTAGGGAGTGAGATCTGCTCTTATGATATGCTCAATCAGTATATATAGTGATTTTTCTTTCACTTCCCAAGTGTTCCTATAGCACTCTATGCTAATACATTGGTATACATCTGACTGCTTTTCATGAGCACCCTCCCTAAGGGTATTACCTTCTAAATATTTTGTTCTGTGCACTGTGTATTCTTGTGGAGTGCCTCCTTTGGTTTGGAGGTTCGGTTTTGCTTCCCCCCCTGTCTTTTTCTATTTATTATGAATTATTATGTGTTATACTTTTTAGAACAATATTCTGAATAAACTTATTAATTTTAATAGCTCTCTTTTCACTTCATTTTTTCTGGTGACACCCATCACTGGAAAATGTGTTTATGCATTATGTGGAAGTGACCCAGCCATTGCTAATACAGGACTATGGAAATAATTAAAAATTATCATGCTCGGCAGCACGTCATCTTCTATAAACTAGACAATGTGCTGCCGAGAACAATGATCTTATGAAGAATCGGTCAGTGTTTCTGAAACAGGCTATTAAATGGTCATCGATCATCTTACCATGTAGCCGATTGGAGGTCGTTTAACAACTACAAGGAGCCATTGTAAACGCACCATAAGTTAAGTGTATACTGTGCCAAATTAAGATAGATGCTAGGATACATGACCGAAATTGACTAAGGACCATATACCCACACTATGCGCCAAATATGCCGTCACCCACCTGGGTCTAACGGGGCAGAGATTCTTTTCTTCAGCCTTCTCCAAGTCTTGGATGCTCTGTCTCTGAGGTGTTCTCTGTACATCCTGCTTTTCTCCTGTGTCCCCTCAGCCATTCTGCAGCTTGTCTCCTCACAATGGCCCCTAAAATCCAAGTCCAAGCAATGTAAGGACTAGGAGGAGCGCCTGAGAGGCGCAGAACCCAACAGCAGCCTCCATCCAGAGCTCAGGAACTGGAAGCTGCATGGAAACTGTGACACAGCCTTAGTGTGGTGAGCAGGGACTGTATGTGAGTGTTACGTGTCTGCCTCCCTGGCTTCACGTGTCTGTCTGCAGGGCCTGGAGGGCAGGAGCTCCTATTTATAGGCTCCGCGTGTATGTATAGCAGTGCCCGACTATGCCAGTGCCCTCACATACATGCAGTGTGCTCCCCTCCTGCTACAGCAGCATGCCCTGAATGCCTGCCATACCTCCACCCCACCAAATACAGTTTACTACAAGGACCTTCCCCCTACTGTAACCTAACATTTGTCTGTAACTTGAAGCTCCTTAGCCCCAATGCAGAATCTGTAGTCGATCCCCCACCTTCCATGTGCCATTTATAGTCCTGGGGTCTTCTCATGTGTAGAGACACCTTTTGGCCAGGTCCTGGTGTGAACGCTACCTTGGTGCTCTGGTCTATAGCAGCAGTCATTTCCCATTACCGAAGCCAGTAAATGTACAGCAGTTTACTTTTTTTTGTAGCAAAGAAAAAAAAGGAAGGAAAAAAGGGAATCTATTAAAAGCATTTTAGAATCATCGTCTATGACTAAATCTTTCTCTACCTCCTCACTCATAATCTCTGTTCCTCTCAGGATCTCCTTCTCTGCTCTTTTTTTGTATGTTCATCACACAACCGTCTCCAAGAGTTCTCCCGTGCTCCCTCATACTCTGGTATTCGCCACCCCAAACTATCAGACTGTCCCCACCTTCTCAACCCTGAAAAGCAACTTGGGAACCCATCTCTTCAGGAAAGCTTACAACCTGAAATAACCCTGCTGCCTCTACAGAACCATGTACCCCCATGTCTCTTTCTAGTCCCTGTAGAGTGTAGACTGTAAGCCCTCACAGGCCAGGTCATGTTCTTTTCTTTTTTCCCATGAACTAGAGGGTGAATCATTGAGTTATGTTTATTGCATTTTCTTACTACCTTATGTTGCATATGTACTGTATGTTCATTATTCTCATTTTATGCACTTTGAACCTTTTTTTCATATGTACAGTGCCCTGGAATTAAAGAGAATCTGTTAACAGGTTTTTGCTACCTCATTTGAGATCTACATGATGTAGATAAAGAGATCCTGAATCCAGTGATGTATCACTTAGATTACTAGGTGCAGCCATTCTGACACAATCAGAGTTCTTAGATTTAGCAATGGAGCAGAGCTGAGAAATCTAACCCCGCCCACACCGGGCTCTGTATGTACATTGGCTATTGACAGTGAGCTGCTTATCAGAGGAGGGGCGGAGCCAGACTAACATGCACTTGTCATAGAGTCTGGACAATGCTAATCACTAGGTGATAAAATCTTCAGTGTAAGTAAACAATAATGCTCAGCCTGATAAGTGACACATCATTGAAATCTGTGTTTTAACCCCTACCTCATGCTATCCTCAAATTACAGTGCAAAAACCTGCTGACAGATTCCACTTAAAGGCTTACTCCCATCTTTGCCTTAAGCAAAGGGAACAACCCCTGAAATGGAGTTACTGAATCAGCCGAGTGAGATTGTGTTGTTTACGTAACCGCCATAGAAACGAATGGGAGTTGCACCAAGAGTGTAGCAAAGCGAGCGCCGCTATCTGCACAACTCAGGAGTTATACCAACAGTGTAGCTCGCTTTGCAGGACTGTTTCAGTAATTCCCGGTCATTTCTATAGAAGCAATGCAAACAGAGCAGCGCAGCTGTGCTTGGGTGTTTTTATAACCCCACTTCTGCCATGGAACGCCGAGTAGGGAATAACCCTTCAAGGACATTTTAAAACATAATACAATCATTATCATTAGCAATAAATATCGCTGATAAATAGCACTTGACTAATATTACATGTGTGTAGTGTCTGACTGCTGATTTCAGCAGCTAAACCCAACAATTGCAGAGCAGGGGGCTGGCTAACCTATTGAAATGAGGTCGTCAGCCGCCCCCATCACACACATAGGACAGTATGTGAAGCTACTGGGACCTACATCTGGAAGAATCACCTTTCTGGAACAAATAAAACTAAAAGCAACATACATTTCACGTAATAATAGTGAGCAGTAATAAACTGTAATTAAATAAATTCTTAGCAATGTGACAAGAAAGCATGACTGTACTGGGCACAGTATCTCCAAAATGGCAGGTCTTTTAGGATGTTCCAAGTATACAAAGGTTGCCAACCACTAAAAGTGTTCCAAAAAAGAACAAGTAAACCATTGACAGGGTCATGGGCATATAAATCTCATAAAAGGCTAGCCCATTTGGCCTGATCCCGCAGAAGAACTACTATAGCACACATTTCTGAACAAGTCAATGTTGGCTATGATGGAGAACAATTCACCACAAATAGGGATGCATGGTGGCAGACTGGTCACTATGTCCATGGAGACCAAGGTCTAACACCAAGAATGCCTATATGAAGAATGAGCATTAGAGCTGGACGATGGAGTGAAGAGAGAAAGTGTCCTGGTCAGATGATGCTCATTTTCTTTCACATTATGTGGATGGTTGGGTACGTGTGCATCACTGACCTGGGGAAGAGATGGCACCAGGATGCACTGAGGGAAGAAGCCGGGGCGGACATATCATTGGTGGAACCTGTGCAGCCACACAGGGGCCCCAAAGGTAAGGGGGCCATTATCACCTCTAAAGCATGGGGAATTGTGCATTATGATAAGCAATTGGACTGCAAAGGAACAATATAGTGTTCTTGGGTGGGGACCCTTTCCTGTCTGTGTCCACCAGTGAGAAGAAGGCAAGCAGTGGAGGCCACAGGACAATGTTCTTCTTTGAGGCCTTCAGTCCTGGCATTCATGTGGATGTTACAATGACATGTACCAACTAGTTAGACATTGAAGCGAAAAACTAGTTCATCCCATCCCTTCATGATAACGGTATGTGCTGATAATAGTGGCCTCTTTTTTCAACATAATGCAACGTCCTCCAGATTCGTCATGTCTCAGTCCAAGAGATCTCACACATGTTGTTAATGTTTAGCACCAGCTAACACTGAACATCTACCACAATCGCTCAGAACTGTAGGATGGTGAATGTCCCGTAAGTGAATGTACACAACAGTTTTATGTCCGGATTTTCATGTGACCCTGCATGGTACACCATTGTCTCCGACTCTGCCTTCTCACTTTCGCTTCCTCTTGGGTCTATCTTTATCTACAGTATCTATGAATGTCCCCAGCATTTCACAGCAGACTTCATGTGATCCAGTCATCATTATGAGCTCCCAGCTGTCACTTCGCTTCTGCATTTGGCTTCTGCCCCTCCTAAAAATCCCCCCTTTTCTCAGACACTTCAGTTCACATACACATGGGGTTGTCAAAAATAAGAGGTGGGGGAGGAGAAGTCCACAGAACAAATCCCCCCAGAGTACCCGTAGTGTGTTGTACAAGCAACAGCTGTGAAGATCAATCTACCAGAGTGAGTGCAAACAACACACTTGTGAAACAGGACAAAAAAGGAAAAAAAATTATCTTTAGTCCGGACTGCAGATTACTCATCTACAGGCATACCCTATGGACGGTGCTGGTACGCTGTGCAATCAGTAACCGTGCCCCATACACATTTGGTATCTCTGCTCTTGGCACTGTCATAATATATAATATACCATACAGCAAATATGTACATGTACTGCAGTGGGCAAGCCTGACTGTCACCCAGGCACCGTATGTGGTCACCTGGCAATTCTGGCAAATGCCAAAAGGGCCTGTCTGGTCATGGGCCGCCTTGTCTGCTATGTTGTTAACAGAATCGGTGTTCTCAAGACACTCACACTGTTAAGAGTTGTGATAGAGCACAAAGTTGCTGACTCCGTCACTTACCCCAGCAGACCACAGGTATCATTAGAAATATTAGTCGTGTAGTAAATCTTCCTTTCCTCCATCCAGGATAATATTAGTAATATATCCCATCTGGTTCATGGGGACGGGGACAACATGGGCCTGTGTGATTTCAAATGCCAGGACTGAATTTCAGTACCGGTCCGTACCTGCCTGGCAGCTCCAAAATGGCTACCACAAACAGGTTTCGTGCAAGCTACTTTGTTTCCCAGGACCCAGCAGTTGCCATGGCCTTCACCCCTATACAGCAAGCTGGACTTACACTTGGGTCCCTGGGCTAAGGACACAGAGTTAGCTGCTGTTTGATGGTGCAGGCTGGCAAGAAGGATAGGTAGCCGGGTCAGATCCAAGATGTACAAAATCGTGAAGGAGGAGAAATGTTAATAAACTAACCGAGGTCAGGGAACAGAATATATTAGGATGAAACACCATATCCACATAACACAGGTAAAACCAGGAAGCACAAACATTGACTGGCAGTGGGTACTGGCTCTCAGAGGTTTATATAGCGAACAGCCTCACCCAGTGCTGGCAACAGGAAGAAACCCAAACAAGATAAATCATATAGCTTCTAGACTGGCAGAGCCGCAAGTCTTAGGAATAAATAGGATTGATGCTGTCAAGCAGGACCCGCAACAAAGGCACGGCACCATGTAGCGGGCAAAGCAGAAACCAGCACAGATCTTACACTGACCAACACACTGCCCAAACTGGAGTAATGTCAAGGCTGTATAACAGCAGAATGGCTCAGTTTATACCTCAGTATTTAATAATGTAGATATAGACCTTTATACATTATTATTATTATGGTGCCGTGGGTGGCACCATAATAACACCCCGGCAGCAGGCGCGCTGTCTGGGTGTTTTGTTTGACTCCGATCTCTCCTTCACCTCCCACATACAATCTCTTGCCCGCTCGTGCCGCTTACACCTAAAGAACATCTCTAGAATCCGCCCTTTTCTTACCAGGGAGACAACAAAAACCCTCACTGTCGCCCTGATCCTCTCCCGCCTGGACTACTGCAATGCTCTATTAATTGGCCTCCCCCTTACTCGACTTTCCCCTCTCCAGTCCATCCTTAATGCAGCAGCCAGGGTTGTCCATCTGGCTAATCGTTACTCAGATGCATCCGCTCTTCGCCAGTCATTACACTGGCTGCCCATTCATTACAGGATACAATTCAAAGTACTTGTTCTCACCCACAAAGCTCTCCACAGTGCGGCCCCCTTACATCTCCTCCCTCATTTCTGTCTATCGGCCTAACCGATCGCTGCGCTCTGCAAATGACTTTCGACTAACCTCTGCACTAATCTGTACCTCCCACTCCCCACTCCAAGACTTCTCCCGTGCTGCGCCAATCCTCTG
Organism: Ranitomeya variabilis; assembly: GCF_051348905.1. NCBI lineage: Eukaryota > Metazoa > Chordata > Amphibia > Anura > Dendrobatidae > Ranitomeya > Ranitomeya variabilis. The sequence goes on along the minus strand of NC_135233.1, from coordinate 267,966,263 downwards.
GAGTGCTCTACCCCAAGATATTAGGACCAGCCACAACTTGCATAGTTTTAGGTGCTCCCTCAAAGCACATTTGTTCAGAGCGGCCTATCACGTTCACTAATCAAAGTCATTTTATGTTTGTGTGTGTGCAGCTCATTCACTATCTCCATCTATCCCCCACCCCCTGAAGATGGCTGGGCCATCGTTGTAAATACATCATTGTAAATACACACCTGTACTTTGTATCCCCCCACCTCATTGTAGATTGTAAGCTCTCATGAGCAGGGGCGTCTTATTTTGTCTTATTTTGCTTTATTATTGTATTGCTATCATTGTTACCTATGATTGTTGTTTGAAACTGTTAAACTGTAAAGCGCTGTGGAATATGTTGGCGCTATATAAATAAAGATTATTATTATTATTATTATGGCACAATCTCTATCTCACACCTAGAAAAGCCAGAGAGAGAATTTGTAACAATTGAAAAAAAGGACTTTTACGAGCTTGTAGTTTCTTAATTTTTATTAATTTTTAGAAATAATTAAGTGAGTGCATTTAGACAAGTGACAGACTATAAAGCCATGCCCCACTCCGATGTGGACCTCTAACACCAAATGACCAATGCACCTCTAAGCCTGTCCATTGCCCACACCCACGCTCCTGTCCAGCATGGTAACCATAAGGCAATGTCATGCTCTGCATCCCTTATGGGGGCTCCACAGTATTTGTCTGGGTGGAGAAACAGCTGTTTTTTAAACAACATTTTAAGTAAATGGAGAAGACAAAGGTTATACAATCCTGCTATGAGACACATCAAAGAATCTCTACTATGTGCTATGTAAAGTGGACGTATAAGAATATAAGAACAATCATCTGGTTTTAGGTTTGAGAGAAAGTTGTAGTTATAAGGTATGTAAACTTTTGCAACCATCTTTTATTGCTCTAAACCATTCAAAATGAAAGATGACGCAGTTCTGCGAATAGTCTCCGGCTGCATATTGCCTGTCGTTTTGTGTTTACAGCTCCAATGCAGACACATGAATCTCCATGGTTGCAGGTGACAAATAATCCCTATGTATAATGTGATTCTGTAGTGTTATTCCTTTATAGTGGCCCCTTTGTTTTTTTTCTAAACTACAGGCCATAAGAAAAAAGGCAGATGATAGCAAGTCATATGAGACGACGGGATAAGACTCCACAGGGCTTTTTTTTTTTTGTTAAAATTGTGGTTAATTGCCGTAAATACTACATGAAGGCAAAATGTCTGGCTTTACGATGATTCATTTTCCACAGTTTCACAATAAGAGCTGCAATAAATTGAGATTTAATCCCATTATTTGAATAAACCCTAAGGGCTGATGACACAACCATACATGTCTGTCTTCTACAGAACCGTAATAAGGCTTCCATAGAGGTAGCAGCTTTCTACTGTATTGCCAGGAGACATGCAGAAGGTTTTTGTTGAATTGTGTACATATTCACTAATAATACTGTATATTGCCTCTTACAGGGGATATCTCTGTGGAGCTGCTCTGTGAATCGTTCAGTATAGTACACCCATGGGCACTCAAGGTACTAAAAAGCCACATAATAAGAGGGATAGATTTGTATCTCTGAGGAGCTTCAATACTGCAGTCGTGTTGTCATTGCCACATAACACAATGCTTTAGACGGAGGCCTAGTTTACTTCCGACTCACATTAGTTTCTATCTTAATAACATTTTTATACTCATTATAATAATAGAAACTGAAATCTATCCTCTCTACCGGCCAAATCATAATGAAAGCAGCTTCTGAGGGCTATCACATGCCCCGTCCAGACACCCATGACTGTGAAATGTTAGTGAGAGGTGACCTGAGGTTGAAGTGTTGACGTCTCTCACATCAACGCAGCTACTTCAGTCAGCTCTTCATCGCTGTCCTGACCTTTCCAAGTCCATTAATGTCAAACATTATCAATCATGATGTATCAATAACACAGTCCCAATCGCACCATTAAATCACTGTCTGGGGGGTTCATTCTAACAACCAAACTAGCACATTGCAGGTCCTTCTGGATGTAAGGCTTCTGTATGGGCGCATTTATATAATACGACCTGTGGCATTAAGCGCTCGCCGGTAGGCACATTAGCTGATCAGCGGTTGTTTATTATCCTGCTTAGATAGACTGATCGTACTCATATGCGCACCGGATGATAAGTAATTAATTGTTCAGTACATATACGGTGCCATTGCTATCGGCAGCATGTCCTGTTTACACAGGGGCGGAGATATCATTGGTGCAACCTGTGTGGCCATACAGGGGCGCAAGAGGTAAGGGGGCCACTGCCACCTTCAAAGCAGGTGGAGTTTTTCACTATGAAGAGGTATTGGGCTGCAAAGACTACCGCTGACGTCACGTAGGCTGCGCTGACTCCCCACCTGACCCGCAGTGAACTGACAGAGTGGGAAAATGTTCAGAAACTTTCCCACACTACAGAGTTCATGTCCGGTCAGGCGGGGAGGCTGCGCAGGCAGCTTTTCATTCATTCCTCCGTGGTTTACAGCCCGGCCGATAGAATTACCACCGCTCCGGGTTGTAAACTAAATACGATAACTCCTTGAGATGGATTACTGCGTGGGACTTGACTGTACGGCGGACAGGTATGGGATATTGTTTGTTTATTGTTTTGCTTTTTTTTTTACAGAAGAACGAGGGCTTTGCTTGGATTGAGAGTGCAATAAAGATGTTAAAACCTGTGTGTTTCATTATTTCATTAAAAGACTTTATTCTTAATGTGTGTGTGTATTTTTAACCCTTTCATACTATTGGATTAATAATGGATAGGTGTCTTATTGACATCTCTCCATTATTAACCAGACTTAATGTCACCTTACAATAGCAAAGTGACATTAACCCCTTATTACCCCATATGCCAATGCTACAGGGCAGTGGGAAGAGAGAGGCTAAGCCCAGAACAGGTACATCTTACAGATGCGCCTTTTCTGGGGTGGCTGGGGGCAGATGTTTTTAGCCAGGGGGGCCAATAAACATGGTTCCTCTCTAGGCTATTAATATCTGCCCTCAGACACTGACTTTTCCCACTCTGGCAGAGAAAATTGCGCGGGACCCACGCCAGTTTTTTTCCGTGAATTAATCCTTTAATTTAACAACTACAGCTCCCAAATTTTACATACACACTACTAACATTATTAGGGAGGGACGTATAAAAATCTAACGGATATGCAATAGTTTACTGTATGTAAACCATGTCTCATATCCTGTTGGGTTCTGTAATGATTTAGCAAAAGCCGACAATTGAATTATCGGCTATTCTGCTATCTAGCTCTGTATGAAATATAAATATATATATGCGTCTCACTGACATATATACGTATATATATAGAGAGAGAGACTGTATATATGTTTTCACAAATATTTGAGGCCATGGATCCATTATATGTCCATTTTGCAAGCCGGCGAGAAAATTTCGCCATACGGATGTCACACAGATACTTAGATGCGAGAAAATCGCATCCTCGCACTGCACACAGATGACATACGGATCACTGTTCAGGGAACATTTGTGCGATTCTCGGCCGTGAAAAACGGACCGATTTTTTATACGTTATGTGTGACTTCAGCCTTATTTAATGCAATTTTGGTGTGGATATGAAGCAGAGGTTTTAACACTTTTTTTAATAGTGCAGAAAAGCTTTGATTCTGCACTTAAAAATGCAGTGGCATTTTTTTCATACATTCTTTGTCAAAGTGAATGTGATATCACGAAAACTGCGCCTCCCATTGTATAACGATGCTACTGAACTGTTTTAGTGCTTTTTTCTCTCTCTCTCTTGCCTACTATGTGGAGCCTAAAAAAATGCATGTAAAAACAGCAGTTACTTTTTTAACTGCAGAATCAAAGCTTTTCTGTACTATGAAAACATTAAGGCTATGTGCACACGTTGCGGATTTGATTGCAGATCCGCAGCGGATTGGCCGCTGCGGATTCGCAGCAGTTTTCCATGCGGTGTACAGTACCATGTAAACCTATGGAAAACCATATCCGCTGTGCCCATGGTGCGGAAAATACCGCGCGGAAATGCTGCGCTGTATTTTCTGCAGCATGTTAAGTCTTTGTGCGGATTCCGCAGCGTTTTACACCTGCTCCTCAATAGGAATCCGCAGGTGTAAAACTGCAGGTGGAATCTGCACAAAAACGCAGGAAATCTGTGGGTAATACAACGTCTGAGCACAGCCTTACAGACACAAAAAAAGCCAGATGCTATGCAGGAAAGCTACAAAAAGATGAGAAAGTTCTGGCTGTTATGATTGTGAATGAATGAATGAATGAATGAATGAATGAATGAAAAGTAATCCACAGGTCTCAACTAGAGATGAGCAGGATGCACAGATGATGTCGTGCCGGCCCTGGGTGATCAAAAGAGATTCACGGCCTCCTGTCCAGCAGTCAGGTACCACTGAGTCCCATGAATCAATCTGCTCATCTTTAGTCCCAAGTGTCCTGGATACAGCGGTTTGGGTCTGCACCCTGCAGCCTCAGGCGTCTGCTGAATGTCCCTCACTGCTAGCTCCTCTGACATCTCCTCCCGCCAGGGTAGAAAGAAATGGTAAATGGGCGTGGATTGGGGTGTGGCCAGGGGCATGGGCAAAATCAGCTGCAGCGCACTATACATGCTGCATTATTTGTCACTCTTTCTGTTCTTCAAATGTTGGGAGGTATGCTATAGTAATAATAATAATAATATAGTAATTATGTGTCCACATGGGACTTAGTCACTGAATATTTTCATGTAACATGCAATGGAATTTCTGCCTGGAAAATTTTGAGAGTATGTTTGTAAGTGATGGTGGCCTGTGCTATCGCATTCCTACTCCTGAAGACACCAATCTCGTTGTGTGTATAATGTCCTGTTTCATTTGTATATATTGCGTCGTGTGAATTGTGTTGCAATGTGTTGTTGTATAATGTAGGATGGTACTTGTTGTGCCTGCCACATTCACACGGGTAACATATAAACCAAGAAAACAATTAAGTGAACCCAACAGGACCATAGTCAGACTAGGAAAAGCTCTTTTCTGACCCTGGTCTATCTCTGCATGACCACGGAGGTTGGCACCAGAAGGTAAGGCAATGGCATCTTCACTCAACGGCAGCTTACACTGCTTGTCCTTAGCAGCTCCGGTGGTCACTAGTGTAGCAGTTCTCTAAGGAGAAAAGGAATCACATACAAAGCAACTGCAACCAACACAAACTACAGCACAGTGAATGAATCCAACAAAGTCTATCACCAGCAGGAAACAAAAGTAGAGGCTGCACCTGAAAGGTGATAGGACAGACAAACAGAGTAAATGAAGAACCCCTGTTACCCAAAACCAACAGAAACAAAGATAACAGAACTAAAACATCCAAAACAAAGGTGTATCTGCTGTTCTGCTCAGTGGAAAGAGATGCCGACCACAGAATCAGGGGTTCAAATCCAGAAGCATTACAGTGCTACAGTGTATAGTAATGTAGGATAAGTATTGAGATATATATATATATATATATATATATATATATATATATATATATATATATATATACAGGTCCTTCTCAAAAAATTAGCATATAGTGTTAAATTTCATTATTTACCATAATGTAATGATTACAATTAAACTTTCATATATTATAGATTCATTATCCACCAACTGAAATTTGTCAGGTCTTTTATTGTTTTAATACTGATGATTTTGGCATACAACTCCTGATAACCCAAAAAACCTGTCTCAATATATTAGCATATTTCACCCGACCAATCAAATAAAAGTGTTTTTTAATACCAAACAAAAAACCATCAAATAATAATGTTCAGTTATGCACTCAATACTTGGTCGGGAATCCTTTGGCAGAAATGACTGCTTCAATGCGACGTGGCATGGAGGCAATCAGCCTGTGACACTGCTGAGATGTTATGGAGGCCCAGGATGCTTCAATAGCGGCCTTAAGCTCATCCAGAGTGTTGGGTCTTGCGTCTCTCAACTTTCTCTTCACAATATCCCACAGATTCTCTATGGGGTTCAGGTCAGGAGAGTTGGCAGGCCAATTGAGCACAGTAATACCATGGTCAGTAAACCATTTACCAGTGGTTTTGGCACTGTGAGCAGGTGCCAGGTCGTGCTGAAAAATGAAATCTTCATCTCCATAAAGCATTTCAGCCGAGGGAAGCATGAAGTGCTCCAAAATCTCCTGATAGCTAGCTGCATTGACCCTGCCCTTGATGAAACACAGTGGACCAACACCAGCAGCTGACATGGCACCCCACACCATCACTGACTGTGGGTACTTGACACTGGACTTCAGGCATTTTGGCATTTCCTTCTCCCCAGTCTTCCTCCATACTCTGGCACCTTGATTTCCGAATGACATGCAAAATTTGCTTTCATCAGAAAAAAGTACTTGGGATCACTTAGCAACAGTCCAGTGCTGCTTCTCTGTAGCCCAGGTCAGGCGCTTCTGCCGCTGTTTATGGTTCAAAAGTGGCTTTACCTGGGGAATGCGGCACCTGTAGCCCATTTCCTGCACACGCCTGTGCACGGTGGCTCTGGATGTTTCCACACCAGACTCAGTCCACTGCTTCCTCAGGTTCCCCAAGGTCTGGAATCGGTCCTTCTCCACAAACTTCCTCAGGGTCCGGTCACCTCTTCTCGTTGTACAGCGTTTTCTGCCACATTGTTTCCTTCCAACAGACTTACCATTGAGGTGCCTTGATACAGCACTCTGGGAACAGCCTATTTGTTGAGAAATTTCTTTCTGGGTCTTACCCTCTTGCTTGAGGGTGTCAATGATGGCCTTCTTGACATCTGTCAGGTCGCTAGTCTTACCCATGATGGGGGTTTTGAGTAATGAACCAGGCAGGGAGTTTTTAAAAGCCTCAGGTATCTTTTGCATGTGTTTAGAGTTAATTAGTTGATTCATAAGATTAGGGTAATAGGTCGTTTAGAGAACCTTTTCTTGATATGCTAATTTATTGAGACAGGTTTTTTGGGTTATCAGGAGTTGTATGCCAAAATCATCAGTATTAAAACAATAAAAGACCTGACAAATTTCAGTTGGTGGATAATGAATCTATAATATATGAAAGTTTAATTGTAATCATTACATTATGGTAAATAATGAAATTTAACACTATATGCTAATTTTTTGAGAAGGACCTGTATATATAAAAATGTTGCTTTCCTCAGTGGGAGAGTGATGTTACGCTTGGAGGCAAGGAAGGATAACTGTCACCAGGTAAACACAAGCATGCAACATGTTCACGCTCCAGGCCACCAGGGGGAGCTTTTGATCCTATTTAATAGGTGACTCCCCATATATATGGTAGTTTGGGAGGGAAAGTTAGTTAGTTAGTGCCAGGCAGCAGACTGGAGCAGTCTGAGGCAGGAAGAACGTATGAAGAGCCGTGCAGCTTCGACAGAGTGCTGCAGCTCCTGGACAGAGACAACATCAGAAGCCAAATATATTGCAGTGAGTGTGTAGGAGAGAAGAGCACAGGCGAGGATACCAGGGGGAGGACAGCGGCAAGCAGACTGTCTCCCTGGCAAAGCGCAGATACCGGTAACCAGACCGCCAAGGTTGTAAGGGACTCTAAGACTTATATCAGAAACCGGCAGGACAGCTGAACTGCAAGTTACCTGTCCGCCACACACACCTGAAACACAGTAACACATAGAGCCCGGGGCGTGCTAGAGTCCCTGTAAAAAGGCTTGAGTTACCTGTCATGCAGGTATTGTCCTATCCTTTAAGGGGGACAGAGAGAAGAACTGTGAGGACCATATCTGAAGCCATAGGCAGTAAGGGACTACAACACCACAGCGCTAGAGGGAAGACTCTTAATCTCCACCTGGAAAAAGGGACTCCCAACTTGCCTCCAAGCCAGCCGGACTCTGCCTATCCTGTGATCTGGTGCCCTGGACCGTGGCTGCCTGAAGTCTTCAGTAAACCAGGTAAAGAGATTGCAAACCTGTGTCCTCGTTCTTTACCGCGCCATTCACCATCTTCCATCTACACACTGGGAGCCCTGGGGATGCACTTCACCTGTGGGAAGGTATACCATCTAGCTGCCATAACATCACCCCAGAGGACCCCTTAAAGCAGCGTCGGTCCCCACTGACCGAATAACGCAGGTGGCGTCACGATCATAAACTCTATTCACTGTTATGGACCTGGTGGTTAGGTGCACCCGGAATGACCTGATGGTTAAACTAGAAGACAGGACGAGCTCTGGGAAGTGGGAACTCTGCTGACCGCAAATCCTAATCCTATAACACACACACTAGAAATAGCTGTGGAGCGTACCTAACTCTCCCTAGACGCCTCTTCACAGCCTAAGAGCTAACTACCCCTAAAGATAGGAAAATAAGCCTTACCTTGCCTCAGATAAAATTCCCCAAAGGTAAAGGCAGCCCCCCAAATATATTAACTGTGAGCTAAGAGGAAAGTCACAAACACAGGGATGAAACAGGTTTCAGCAAAGGAGGCCAGACTTACTAGATAGACTGAGGTTAGGAAAGGGATCTATGCGGTCAGCACAAAAACTACAAAAAGCCACGCAGAGTGTGCAAAAAGACCCCCGCACCGACTCACGGTGCGGAGGTGCCACTCTGCAACCCAGAGCTTCCAGCTAGCAAGGCAATATCATGTTAGCAAGCTGGACAAGAACTTAGCAAGTACTAAGAAATATATTCAGTACACAATGAACAACAAATGAACTAGCAGGGACTTAGCTTCTGCTGGAGTAGACAGGTCATCAGAAAGATCCGAGAGAGATCTGAACCAGTGCTAATACATTGACAGCTGGCATGGAGTAACGATCTGAGTGGAGTTAAATAGAGAAGCCAACCCAGCCGCAAATGAGGGCAGCTGAGGAAGCAACCTCAGAACCAGCAGTTCCACTCACAGCCACCAGAGGGAGTCCATGGACAGAACTCGCCGAAGTATCATTCATGACCACAGGAGGGAGTTCAAGAACGGAATTCACAACAGTACCCCCCCTTGAGGAGGGGTCACCGAACCCTCACCAGAGCCCCCAGGCCAATCAGGACGAGCCAAATGAAAGGCACGAACCAACTCGGCCGCATGGACATCGGAGGCAAAAACCCAGGAATTATCCTCCTGACCATAGCCCTTCCATTTGACCAGGTACTAAAGTTTCCGTCTCGAAATACGAGAATCCAAAATCTTCTCCACCACATACTCCAACTCCCCCTCGACCAACACCGGAGCAGGAGGGTCAACGGAGGGAACCATAGGCGCCACATATCTCCACAACAACGACCTATGGAACACATTATGGATGGCAAAAGAAGCTGGAAGGGCCAAACGAAACGACACAGGATTGAGAATTTCAGAAATCTTATAAGGACCAATGAAACGAGGCTTAAACTTAGGAGAAGAAACCTTCATAGGGACATGACGAGACGACAACCAAACCAAATCCCCAACACGAAGTCGGGGAGCAACACAGCGACGGCGGTTGGCGAAACGTTGAGCCTTCTCCTGGGACAATGTCAAATTGTCCACTACATGAGTCCAAATTTGCTGCAACCTGTCCACCACAGAATCCACACCAGGACAGTCCGAAGGCTCAACCTGCTCTGAAGAAAAACGAGGATGAAAACCAGAATTACAAAAAAAAGGCGAAACCAAGGTAGCCGAACTGGCCCGATTATTAAGGGCGAACTCAGCCAATGGCAAGAAGGTCACCCAATCATCCTGATCAGCAGAAACAAAGCATCTCAGATAGGTCTCCAAAGTCTGATTAGTTCGTTCGGTTTGGCCATTTGTCTGAGGATGGAAAGCCGAAGAGAAAGACAAATCAATGCCCATCTTAGCACAAAAGGACCGCCAAAACCTTGAAACAAACTGTGAACCTCTGTCCGACACGATGATCTCCGGAATGCCATGCAAACGAACCACATGCTGGAAAAATAGTGGAACCAAATCAGAGGAGGAAGGTAATTTAGGCAAGGGTACCAAATGGACCATCTTAGAGAAGCGATCACAAACCACCCAGATGACCGACATCCTTTGAGAGACAGGGAGATCTGAAATAAAATCCATGGAAACATGCGTCCAAGGCCTTTTCGGGACTGGCAAGGGCAAAAGTAACCCACTGGCACAAGATCAGCAGGGCTTGGCCCGAGCACAAGTCCCACAAGACTGCACAAAAGAACGCACATCCCGTGACAAGGAAGGCCACCAAAAGGACCTAGCCACCAAATCTCTGGTACCAAAAATCCCAGGATGACCAGCCAACACCGAACAATGAACCTCAGAGATAACCCTACTAGTCCATCTATCAGGGACAAACAGTTTTTCTGCTGGACAACGGTCAGGTCTATCAGCCTGAAACTCCTGCAGCGCCCGCCGCAAATCAGGTGAGATGGCAGACAGAATTACCCCCTCTTGGAGAATACCAGCCGGCTCAGGAACTCCCGGGGAATCAGGCTCAAAACTCCTTGAAAGGGCATCGGCCTTCACATTCTTAGAACCCGGAAGGTATGAAACCACAAAATTGAAACGGGAGAAAAACAGCGACCATCGAGCCTGTCTAGGATTCAACCGCTTAGCAGACTCGAGATAAGTCAGATTTTTGTGATCCGTTAAGACCACTACGCGATGCTTGGCTCCCTCAAGCCAATGTCGCCACTCCTCGAACGCCCACTTCATAGCCAACAACTCCCGATTGCCAACATCATAATTACGCTCAGCAGGCGAAAACTTTCTAGAAAAGAAAGCACATGGCTTCATCACAGAGCCATCAGAAGATCTTTGAGACAAAACAGCCCCTGCTCCAATCTCAGAAGTATCAACCTCGACCTGAAAAGGGAGCGAAACATCTGGCTGATACAACACAGGGGCCGAAGAGAAATGACGTTTCAACTCCCGAAAAGCCTCAACGGCCGCAGAGGACCAATTCACCACATCAGCACCTTTCTTGGTCAAATCAGTCAACGGTTTAACAACACTAGAAAAATTAGCGATGAAGCGACGGTAAAAATTGGCAAAGCCCAAGAATTTCTGAAGGCTCTTCACAGATGTAGGCTGAGTCCAATCATAAATGGCCTGAACTTTAACAGGATCCATCTCGATAGTAGAAGGGGAAAAAATGAAACCCAAAAAGGAAACCTTCTGAACTCCGAAGAGACATTTAGACCCCTTCACAAACAAAGAATTAGCACGAAGAACCTGGAACACCATTCTGACCTGCTTCACATGAGACTCCCAATCATCCGAAAAGACCAAAATATCATCCAAATATACAATAATGAATCTATCCAAATACTTTCGGAAGATGTCATGCATAAAGGACTGAAACACAGATGGAGCATTAGAAAGCCCGAATGGCATCACCAGGTACTCAAAATGGCCCTCGGGCGTATTAAATGCTGTTTTCCATTCATCGCCCTGTTTAATACGCACCAGATTATACGCCCCTCGAAGATCTATCTTGGTGAACCAACTAGCCCCCTTAATCCGAGCAAACAAATCAGACAGTAGAGGCAAAGGGTACTGAAATTTGACCGTGATTTTATTGAGAAGGCGGTAATCTATACAAGGTCTCAGAGAACCATCCTTCTTGGCCACAAAAAAGAACCCTGCTCCCAACGGTGACGACGACGGGCGAATATGCCCTTTCTCCAAGGACTCCTTTATATACAGTTAGGTCCATATATATTTGGACAGAGACAACATTTTTCTAATTTTGGTTATAGACATTACCACAATGAATTTTAAACAAAACAATTCAGATGCAGTTGAAGTTCAGACTTTCAGCTTTCATTTGAGGGTATCCACAATAAAATTGGATGAAGGGTTTAGGAGTTTCAGCTCCTTAACATGTGCGACCCTGTTTTTAAAGGGACCAAAAGTAATTGGACAATTGACTCCAAGGCTATTTCATGAACAGGTGTGGGCAATCCCTTCGTTATGTCATTCTCAATTAAGCAGATAAAAGGCCTGGAGTTGATTTGAGATGTGGTGCTTGCATTTGGAAGGTTTTCCTATGAAGTAAACATGCGGTCAGAGGAGCTCTCCAAGAAGGTGAAACAAGCCATCCTTAAGCTGTGAAAACAGAGAAAAAACAAGCCGAGAAATTGCTACAATATTAGGAGTGGCAAAATCTACAGTTTGGTACATCCTGAGAAAGAAAGAAAGCACTGGTGAACTCATCAATGCAAAAAGACCTGGGCGTCCACGGAAGACAACAGTGATGGAGGATAGAAGAATAATCTCCATGGTGAAGAGAAACCCCTTCACAACAGCCAACCAAGTGAACAACACTCTCCAGGAGGTAGGCGTATCAATATCCAAATCTACCATAAAGAGAAGACTGCATGAAAGTAAATACAGAGGATTCACTGCACGGTGCAAGCCACTCATAAGAATCAAGAATAAAAAGGCTAGACTGGACTTTGCTATAAAACATCTAAAAAAGCCAGCACAGTTCTGGAAGAACATTCTTTGGACAGATGAAACCATGATCAACCTCTACCAGAATGATGGAAAGAGAAATGTATGGCGAAGGCGTGGTACAGCTCATGATCCAAAGCATACCACATCATCTGTAAAACACGGCGGAGGCAGTGTGATGGCTTGGGCATGCATGGCTGCCAGTGGCACTGGGTCACTAGTGTTTATTGATGATGTGACACAGGACAGAAGCAGCCAAATGAATTCTGAGGTATTCAGAGCCACACTGTGTGCTCAGATCCAGCCAAATGCAGCCAAACTGATTGGTCGTCGTTTCATACTACAGATGGACAATGACCCAAAACATGAAGCCAAAGCAACCCAGGAGTTAATTAAATCAAAGAAGTGGAATATTCTTGAATGGCCAAGTCAGTCACCTGATCTCAACCAAATTGAGCATGCATTTCACTTGTTAAAGACTAAACTTCAGACAGAAAGGCCCACAAACAAACAGCAACTGAAAACCACCGCAGTGAAGGCCTGACAGAGCATCAAAAAGGAGGAAACACAGCGTCTGGTGATGTCCATGAGTTCAAGACTTCAGGCAGTCATTGCCAGCCAAGGGTTTTCAACCAAGTACTAAAAATGAACATTTTATTTAAAATTATTGAATCTGTCCAATTACTTTTGGTCCTTTTAAAAACAGGGTGGCACATGTTAAGGAGCTGAAACTCTTAAACCCTTCATCCGATTTTAATGTGGATACCCTCAAATGAAAGCTGAAAGTCTGAACTTCAACTGCATCTGAATTGTTTTGTTTAAAATTCATTGTGGTATTGTCTATAACCAAAACTAGAAAAATGTTGTCTCTGTCCAAATATATGTGGACCTAACTGTAACTCCGCATAGCGGCGTGTTCCAGCACAGATAAATTGAAAAGTCGTCCCTTAGGAAATTTACTACCAGGAATCAAATTAATAGCACAATCACAATCCCTATGAGGAGGTAGGGCACTGGATTTGGGCTCATCGAATACATCTCGGTAATCCGACAAAAACTCAGGGACTTCAGAAGGAGTAGAAGGAGAAATTGACAACAACGGAACGTCACCATGTACCCCTTGACAACCCCAACTGGACACAGACATTGATTTCCAATCCAATACTGGATTATGGACCTGTAGCCATGGCAAACCCAACACGACCACATCATGCAAATTATGCAACACCAAAAAGCAAACATCTTCTTGATGTGCAGGAGCCATGCACATGGTCAACTGAGTCCAGTACTGAGGCTTATTCTTGGCCAAAGGCGTAGCATCAATTCCCCTTAATGGAATAGGATACTGCAAGGGCTCCAAGAAAAAACCACAGCGCCTGGCAAACTCTAAGTCCATCAAATTCAGGGCAGCGCCTGAGTCCACAAATGCCATAACAGAGTAGGACGACAAAGAGAAAATCAGAGTAACGGACAAAAGAAATTTAGGCTGTACAGTACCAATGGTGACGGACCTAGCGAACCGCTTAGTGCGCTTAGGACAATCAGAGATAGCATGAGTGGGGTCACCACAGTAAAAACACAGCCCATTCTGACGTCTGTGTTATTGCCGTTCAGCTCTGGTCAAAGTCCTATCACATTGCATAGGCTCAGGCCTCTGCTCAGAGGACACCGCCAAATGGCGCACAACCTTGCGTTCACGTAAGCGCCGATCGATCTGAATAGCCAAGGACATTGATTCATTCAAACCAGCAGGCGTGGGAAACCCCACCATAACATCCTTAAGGGCTTCAGAAAGACCTTTTCTGAAAATTGCTGCAAGGGCACACTCATTCCATTGAGTAAGCACAGACCACTTTCTAAACTTCTGGCAATATACCTCCGCTTCATCCTGACCTTGACACAAAGCTAGCAAGATTTTCTCTGCCTGATCCACAGAGTTAGGTTCGTCATAAAGCAATCCAAGCGCCAGACAAAACGCATCTACATTAAGCAATGCAGGATCTCCTGGCGCAAGGGAGAATGCCCAGTCTTGTGGGTCGCCACGTAACAAAGAAATAATGATTTTTACTTGCTGAATGGGGTCACCAGAGGAGCGGGGTTTCAAAGCAAGAAACAGTTTACAATTATTTTTGAAATTCAGAAATGTAGATCTATCTCCAAAAAACAAATCAGGAATTGGAATTCTAGGCTCTAACATAGGATTCTGAACTACATAATCTTGAATGCTTTGTACCCTCGCGGTGAGGTGATCAACACAAGAGGACAGACCTTGAATGTCCATATCTACACCTGAGTCCTGAACCACCCAGAGGTTAAGGGGAAAAGAAAGAGAAAACACACTGCAGAGAAAAAAAAATGGTCTCAGAACTTTTCTTATCCCTCTATTGAGATGCATTAACACTTTGTGGGCCAGCTGTACTGTTATGGACCTGGTGGTTAGGTGCACCCGGAATGACCTGATGGTTAAACTAGAAGACAGGACGAGCTCTGGGAAGTGGGAACTCTGCTGACCGCAAATCCTAATCCTATAACACACACACTAGAAATAGCTGTGGAGCGTACCTAACTCTCACTAGACGCCTCTTCACAGCCTAAGAGCTAACTACCCCTAAAGATAGGAAAATAAGCCTTACCTTGCCTCAGAGAAAATTCCCCAAAGGTAAAGGCAGCCCCCCAAATATATTAACTGTGAGCTAAGAGGAAAGTCACAAACACAGGGATGAAACAGGTTTCAGCAAAGGAGGCCAGACTTACTAGATAGACTGAGGTTAGGAAAGGGATCTATGCGGTCAGCACAAAAACTACAAAAAGCCACGCAGAGTGTGCAAAAAGACCCCCGCACCGACTCACGGTGCGGAGGTGCCACTCTGCAACCCAGAGCTTCCAGCTAGCAAGGCAATATCATGTTAGCAAGCTGGACAAGAACTTAGCAAGTACTAAGAAATATATTCAGTACACAATGAACAACAAATGAACTAGCAGGGACTTAGCTTCTGCTGGAGTAGACAGGTCATCAGAAAGATCCAAGAGAGATCTGAACCAGTGGTAATACATTGACAGCTGGCATGGAGTAACGATCTGAGTGGAGTTAAATAGAGAAGCCAACCCAGCCGCAAATGAGGGCAGCTGAGGAAGCAACCTCAGAACCAGCAGTTCCACTCACAGCCACCAGAGGGAGTCCATGGACAGAACTCGCCGAAGTATCATTCATGACCACAGGAGGGAGTTCAAGAACGGAATTCACAACAGTACCCCCCCTTGAGGAGGGGTCACCGAACCCTCACCAGAGCCCCCAGGCCAATCAGGACGAGCCAAATGAAAGGCACGAACCAACTCGGCCGCATGGACATCGGAGGCAAAAACCCAGGAATTATCCTCCTGACCATAGCCCTTCCATTTGACCAGGTACTAAAGTTTCCGTCTCGAAATACGAGAATCCAAAATCTTCTCCACCACATACTCCAACTCCCCCTCGACCAACACCGGAGCAGGAGGGTCAACGGAGGGAACCATAGGCGCCACATATCTCCACAACAACGACCTATGGAACACATTATGGATGGCAAAAGAAGCTGGAAGGGCCAAACGAAACGACACAGGATTGAGAATTTCAGAAATCTTATAAGGACCAATGAAACGAGGCTTAAACTTAGGAGAAGAAACCTTCATAGGGACATGACGAGACGACAACCAAACCAAATCCCCAACACGAAGTCGGGGAGCAACACAGCGACGGCGGTTGGCGAAACGTTGAGCCTTCTCCTGGGACAATGTCAAATTGTCCACTACATGAGTCCAAATTTGCTGCAACCTGTCCACCACAGAATCCACACCAGGACAGTCCGAAGGCTCAACCTGCTCTGAAGAAAAATGAGGATGAAAACCAGAATTACAAAAAAAAGGCGAAACCAAGGTAGCCGAACTGGCCCGATTATTAAGGGCGAACTCAGCCAATGGCAAGAAGGTCACCCAATCATCCTGATCAGCAGAAACAAAGCATCTCATATAGGTCTCCAAAGTCTGATTAGTTCGTTCGGTTTGGCCATTTGTCTGAGGATGGAAAGCCGAAGAGAAAGACAAATCAATGCCCATCTTAGCACAAAAGGACCGCCAAAACCTTGAAACAAACTGTGAACCTCTGTCCGACACGATGATCTCCGGAATGCCATGCAAACGAACCACATGCTGGAAAAATAGTGGAACCAAATCAGAGGAGGAAGGTAATTTAGGCAAGGGTACCAAATGGACCATCTTAGAGAAGCGATCACAAACCACCCAGATGACCGACATCCTTTGAGAGACAGGGAGATCTGAAATAAAATCCATGGAAACATGCGTCCAAGGCCTTTTCGGGACTGGCAAGGGCAAAAGTAACCCACTGGCACAAGATCAGCAGGGCTTGGCCCGAGCACAAGTCCCACAAGACTGCACAAAAGAACGCACATCCCGTGACAAGGAAGGCCACCAAAAGGACCTAGCCACCAAATCTCTGGTACCAAAAATCCCAGGATGACCAGCCAACACCGAACAATGAACCTCAGAGATAACCCTACTAGTCCATCTATCAGGGACAAACAGTTTTTCTGCTGGACAACGGTCAGGTCTATCAGCCTGAAACTCCTGCAGCGCCCGCCGCAAATCAGGTGAGATGGCAGACAGAATTACCCCCTCTTGGAGAATACCAGCCGGCTCAGGAACTCCCGGGGAATCAGGCACAAAACTCCTTGAAAGGGCATCGGCCTTCACATTCTTAGAACCCGGAAGGTATGAAACCACAAAATTGAAACGGGAGAAAAACAGCGACCATCGAGCCTGTCTAGGATTCAACCGCTTAGCAGACTCGAGATAAGTCAGATTTTTGTGATCCGTTAAGACCACTACGCGATGCTTGGCTCCCTCAAGCCAATGTCGCCACTCCTCGAACGCCCACTTCATAGCCAACAACTCCCGATTGCCAACATCATAATTACGCTCAGCAGGCGAAAACTTTCTAGAAAAGAAAGCACATGGCTTCATCACAGAGCCATCAGAAGATCTTTGAGACAAAACAGCCCCTGCTCCAATCTCAGAAGCATCAACCTCGACCTGAAAAGTGAGCGAAACATCTGGCTGATACAACACAGGGGCCGAAGAGAAATGACGTTTCAACTCCCGAAAAGCCTCAACGGCCGCAGAGGACCAATTCACCACATCAGCACCTTTCTTGGTCAAATCAGTCAACGGTTTAACAACACTAGAAAAATTAGCGATGAAGCGACGGTAAAAATTGGCAAAGCCCAAGAATTTCTGAAGGCTCTTCACAGATGTAGGCTGAGTCCAATCATAAATGGCCTGAACTTTAACAGGATCCATCTCGATAGTAGAAGGGGAAAAAATGAAACCCAAAAAGGAAACCTTCTGAACTCCGAAGAGACATTTAGACCCCTTCACAAACAAAGAATTAGCACGAAGAACCTGGAACACCATTCTGACCTGCTTCACATGAGACTCCCAATCATCCGAAAAGACCAAAATATCATCCAAATATACAATAATGAATCTATCCAAATACTTTCGGAAGATGTCATGCATAAAGGACTGAAACACAGATGGAGCATTAGAAAGCCCGAATGGCATCACCAGGTACTCAAAATGGCCCTCGGGCGCATTAAATGCTGTTTTCCATTCATCGCCCTGTTTAATACGCACCAGATTATACGCCCCTCGAAGATCTATCTTGGTGAACCAACTAGCCCCCTTAATCCGAGCAAACAAATCAGACAGTAGAGGCAAAGGGTAGTGAAATTTGACCGTGATTTTATTGAGAAGGCGGTAATCTATACAAGGTCTCAGAGAACCATCCTTCTTGGCCACAAAAAAGAACCCTGCTCCCAACGGTGACGACAACGGGCGAATATGCCCTTTCTCCAAGGACTCCTTTATATAACTCCGCATAGCGGCGTGTTCCAGCACAGATAAATTGAAAAGTCGTCCCTTAGGAAATTTACTACCAGGAATCAAATTAATAGCACAATCACAATCCCTATGAGGAGGTAGGGCACTGGATTTGGGCTCATCGAATACATCTCGGTAATCCGACAAAAACTCAGGGACTTCAGAAGGAGAAGAAGGAGAAATTGACAACAACGGAACGTCACCATGTACCCCTTGACAACCCCAACTGGACACAGACATTGATTTCCAATCCAATACTGGATTATGGACCTGTAGCCATGGCAAACCCAACACGACCACATCATGCAAATTATGCAACACCAAAAAGCAAACATCTTCTTGATGTGCAGGAGCCATGCACATGGTCAACTGAGTCCAGTACTGAGGCTTATTCTTGGCCAAAGGCGTGGCATCAATTCCCCTTAATGGAATAGGATACTGCAAGGGCTCCAAGAAAAAACCACAGCGCCTGGCAAACTCTAAGTCCATCAAATTCAGGGCAGCGCCTGAGTCCACAAATGCCATAACAGAGTAGGACGACAAAGAGAAAATCAGAGTAACGGACAAAAGAAATTTAGGCTGTACAGTACCAATGGTGACGGACCTAGCGAACCGCTTAGTGCGCTTAGGACAATCAGAGATAGCATGAGTGGGGTCACCACAGTAAAAACACAGCCCATTCTGACGTCTGTGTTATTGCCGTTCAGCTCTGGTCAAAGTCCTATCACATTGCATAGGCTCAGGCCTCTGCTCAGAGGACACCGCCAAATGGCGCACAACCTTGCGTTCACGCAAGCGCCGATCGATCTGAATGGCCAAGGACATTGATTCATTCAAACCAGCAGGCGTGGGAAACCCCACCATAACATCCTTAAGGGCTTCAGAAAGACCTTTTCTGAAAATTGCTGCAAGGGCACACTCATTCCATTGAGTAAGCACAGACCACTTTCTAAACTTCTGGCAATATACCTCCGCTTCATCCTGACCTTGACACAAAGCTAGCAAGATTTTCTCTGCCTGATCCACAGAGTTAGGTTCGTCATAAAGCAATCCAAGCGCCAGACAAAACGCATCTACATTAAGCAATGCAGGATCTCCTGGCGCAAGGGAGAATGCCCAGTCTTGTGGGTCGCCACGTAACAAAGAAATAATGATTTTTACTTGCTGAATGGGGTCACCAGAGGAGCGGGGTTTCAAAGCAAGAAACAGTTTACAATTATTTTTGAAATTCAGAAATGTAGATCTATCTCCAAAAAACAAATCAGGAATTGGAATTCTAGGCTCTAACATAGGATTCTGAACTACATAATCTTGAATGCTTTGTACCCTCGCGGTGAGGTGATCAACACAAGAGGACAGACCTTGAATGTCCATATCTACACCTGAGTCCTGAACCACCCAGAGGTTAAGGGGAAAAGAAAGAGAAAACACACTGCAGAGAAAAAAAAATGGTCTCAGAACTTTTCTTATCCCTCTATTGAGATGCATTAACACTTTGTGGGCCAGCTGTACTGTTATGGACCTGGTGGTTAGGTGCACCCGGAATGACCTGATGGTTAAACTAGAAGACAGGACGAGCTCTGGGAAGTGGGAACTCTGCTGACCGCAAATCCTAATCCTATAACACACACACTAGAAATAGCTGTGGAGCGTACCTAACTCTCCCTAGACGCCTCTTCACAGCCTAAGAGCTAACTACCCCTAAAGATAGGAAAATAAGCCTTACCTTGCCTCAGAGAAAATTCCCCAAAGGTAAAGGCAGCCCCCCACATATATTAACTGTGAGTTAAGAGGAAAGTCACAAACACAGGGATGAAACAGGTTTCAGCAAAGGAGGCCAGACTTACTAGATAGACTGAGGTTAGGAAAGGGATCTATGTGGTCAGCACAAAAAACTACAAAAAGCCACGCAGAGTGTGCAAAAAGACCCCCGCACCGACTCACGGTGCGGAGGTGCCACTCTGCAACCCAGAGCTTCCAGCTAGCAAGGCAATATCATGTTAGCAAGCTGGACAAGAACTTAGCAAGTACTAAGAAATATATTCAGTACACAATGAACAACAAATGAACTAGCAGGGACTTAGCTTCTGCTGGAGTAGACAGGTCATCAGAAAGATCCGAGAGAGATCTGAACCAGTGCTAATACATTGACAGCTGGCATGGAGTAACGATCTGAGTGGAGTTAAATAGAGAAGCCAACCCAGCCGCAAACGAGGGCAGCTGAGGAAGCAACCTCAGAACCAGTAGTTCCACTCACAGCCACCAGAGGGAGTCCATGGACAGAACTCGCCGAAGTATCATTCATGACTACAGGAGGGAGTTCAAGAACGGAATTCACAACAATTCACCAAATCCCTTTAAAGACCAGCCAGGTAAAAACTTTTTTTTTTTTTGAGAGCGGCGATCCAGGGGGCCCCGGGGCAGAATGCTGGACACGCTGGGGCAGAGATGCTGGACATGCTGGGGCAGAAATGCTGGACATTGGGGGCAGGGATGCTGAGCACACTGGAGCAGAGATGCTGGACACACTCGGGGCAGAGATGCTGGACACACTGAGGCAGAGATGCTGGACACACTGGGGCAGAGATGCTGGGCACACTGAGGGCAGAGATGCTGGACACACTGGGGCAGAGATGCTGGATACACTGGGGCAGAGATGCTGGAAACACGGGGCAGAGATGCTGGACACACGGGGCAGAGATGCTGGACATTGGGGGCAGAGATATTGGACACACGGCAGAATGCTGGACACACTGGGGGCAGAGATGCTGGAGACACTGGGGGCAGAGATGCTGGAGACACTGGGGCAGAAATGCTGGAGACACTGGGGGCAGAAATGCTGGAGACACTTATTTTTTGAGCATACTGTTTTAAATGGGGGGTCGGTCCTGTTACTGTGTAGAGTGATACTATATCACCTTTTTTTCTCCATGTGGTGTAATGTAGAAGTTGGGAAAAATGTTCTACAAGCGGAGCTCGAGATAACTGTGTTATTTCCTGCAGAGACAAGTGGTGGCTGGAAGAAGTGACGGCGGTCTGTGCTGGATGAAAGTTGAAAGATGAAGGACTTCACCTAGAGACGCCACTGGTGAGTCAGTGTGTTACCTATACACTGACACTATACACTGTATACTATATACAGAGCTCCTGTGTATAATGTCACCAGTGATCACTGTATTACCTATACATTATATACAGAGCTCCTCTGTATAATATCACCAGTGATCACTGTATTACCTGTACACAGACACCGCATACTAAGTACAGATCTCCTGTGTATAATGGCACTTATGGTGATGGCATTGTGTTTTTTTTTATTACTGATTAGTATTGTAGTATTCGGTCACTTTGTGGTGGTAATATGTGGTCTGGTCATGGTGTGGTGGTATTTGTTCCTTGTATGTGATATTATTCGGTCACTGGTGGTAATATGTGATCTGGACATGGTGCGGTGGTGTTTATCCCTTGTATGTGATATTTGGTCACTATGTGGTAATAATATGGTGTCTGGTCATGGTGTTGTGGTATTTGTTCCTTGTATGTGATGTTATGTGATCATTGTGGCTGTAATATGTGGTCTTGACATGGTGTAGCGTTATTTGTTCCTTGTATGTGATATTATTGGTCATTTTAAAAATTGAAAAATATATAAAAATATACCGTATTTTTCGGACTACAAGACGCACCTTTCCCCCCAAAAAAAAGGGGGGAAAATGGGGGGTGCGTCTAATAGTCGCAATGCAGGCTTACCGTGGCGGCAGAGGTACGGTGGCAGAGGTGTGGTGGCAGAGGTGCGGCGGCAGACGTGCGGGGATGAGGAGGCGCAGTGAGCGGGGTCCCTTTCCCCGGTGAGGTGATGCAGCAGCCCGGTAATCAGCAGAGCCGGGTGAATCCTGTTGTTAGCGGTGGTGGCGGCCATCTTCCGGAGGCCGCGCGTGCGCAGATGGAGCGCTCTGCTTCCCGGGGCTTCAGGAAAATGGCTGCGGGATGCCGCGCATGCGCAGATGGGAATCGCGGCGGCCATTTTCCTGAAGTTCGTGGCTTCAGGAAAATGGCCGCCGCGATCTCCATCTGCGCACGCGCGGCATCCCGCGGCCATTTTCCTGAAGCCCCGGGAAGCAGAGCGCTTCATCTGTGCACCCGCAGCCTTGGGAAGATGGCCGCCACCACCGCTAACAACAGTATTCACCCGGCTCTGCTGCTTACCGGGCTGCTGCATCACCTCACCGGGGAAAGGGACCCCTCTGACACCATACCTCTCACTGCGCCTCCTCATCCCAGCACCTCCTCATCCCAGGACCTCCTCATCCCAGTACCTCCTCATCCCAGGACCTCCTCATCCCAGGACCTCCTCATCCCAGCACCTCCTCATCCCAGGACCTCCTCATCCCAGGACCTCCTCATCCCAGCACCTCCTCATCCCAGCACCTCCTCATCCCAGGACCTCCTCATCCCAGGACCTCCTCATCCCAGCACCTCCTCATCTCAGCACCTCTGCCAGTAACCACTGCTGCAACCCTCCCATGGACACCAGGCCGTGGCGTAGCCCACCTAAGCAGGAAGGGACCCTGCTCAGGTGCACGCCGTACCGCATCACCCCACCTCTGCCGACACCATGCCTCCTGTGACCCTGCTCTGCCACCGCCAGCCCTCAGGTAAGATACTGTAAATTCGGACAATAAGACGGACCCCCATCTTATAAAAAATCTTTTTTTCTGCAATTTTCACCCCAAATTTGGGGTGCGCCTTATGGTCCGGTGCGTCTTATAGTCCGAAAAATACGGTACCTAAATTGTACTGCATATTTTAACAAATATTTAATAGGTTACAGTAGAGTAGGGCCCGGCCAAAAGTGTCTACTGTGTTATGGTGGAGGCTTAAAAATTTTTTTGCCCAAAACAAAAGCTGCTGGCTATATGTGTGATCTGGTGATGGGAACTGTTAATGTGTGATAGGTGAGAAGTGGAGTTATTCCAAGAGAGAGCCGTGGGACTGTGGACAGTTCGAGGGGTGGAGGCGGAGCTGAGATGGAGCCTGGGCGAAGTCTCAAGGGGGCCAAAAAAAATTTGCCAGTATGGGGCCCCGAAATTTCTAGTGGCAGCCCTGCCCTCACGTAGAATCCACTGAATATATGCCCAGTACACTGTCAGTCTACAACAAGCGCATAATAACTATGAGTGCATAAACTACATGTGCTGACAGCATGTGTCACATGGTCCATCAACTGGAGGCAGACCATGTGCATGCACCTGACAGTAAGGCACATGCACCTATAACAGTACAAACATTTCATTACATTCAGCAACGTATAACTTCAGAGGAACATGGCTTACCTTCAGCTTTCCTGTCCTTCTGAGATACAAGCAGCTGCA
This sequence comes from Ranitomeya variabilis, assembly GCF_051348905.1. Taxonomy (NCBI): domain Eukaryota; kingdom Metazoa; phylum Chordata; class Amphibia; order Anura; family Dendrobatidae; genus Ranitomeya; species Ranitomeya variabilis. Next base: position 267,942,523 of record NC_135233.1, on the reverse strand, counting down.
AAAAACAAGTATTGAACACGTCACCAATTTTCTAAGTAAATATATTTCCAAAGGTGCTATTACATGAAATTCTCACCCGATGTCAATAACAACCCATCCAATCTGCACAGGCAAAGAAATCTATACTTATTTCACCCACTGTATGCGTTCATACCATATTCCTTAAAAGAAGCCTTCAGTAGAATGTAATTGCTTTTTTAATTATTTATTAGGAACATTTTCAGCTACATTTGGTAAATATAAAACATAAGAAAGATATTCATTTGTGAAGAGAAAAAAAGATTTAGGCTGTGTGCACACGTTCCGGATTTTTTGCGTTTTTTGAGTTTTTTTCACTTATAAAAATGTGATAAAAATGCTTAAAATACGCATTCATATGCATCCCATCATTTAGAATGCATTCCACAATTTTTGTGCATATGTTGCGTTTTTATCCACGCAGCATGTTCATTAATTTTGTGGATTTTTTGCGGATTTCCCACTATATTATTGCATCCCAGAACCTCCGAGAAAAAACGCAAAAAATATGCGCAAAAAAACGCGAGAAATAAGCGAGAAAAAAAACGCAAAAAATCCGCATGCGGATTTCTTGCAGAAAATGTCCGGTTTTGTTCAGGAAATTTCTGCAAGAAATCCTGACGTGTGCACATAACCTTAGGAGAATAAATCTAATCAGCTGTATCGTGCCCCTAACAGCCACGGGTGGAATCGCAGTCCACCCTCGGCTGTTAACATGTGGAATGCCGCTGTCAATCACTGAAGGAGGCACGCCACTAACCCTGTTCACATAATCACAGGGCGCTGAGACCTCTTTCTTGTCATTGATGATTTGCTATGAGCGTCACCCCGTGGCTGGCGTTCATAGCAGATGATCACTTATGCTACGCATAGGCTATGTGTAGCACAAGCGATCAGATGATTGCAGCTTCGAGTCTCCCAAGGAGACTATTGAAGAGAATGAAAAGTAAAAAAAAATGTTTTAAAAAATATTTAAAAAAAATATAAATAAAAGTTAAAATTTTTGCCTCATTCAAAATAAAACAATAAAAATTACACATACTTGGTATTGCCACATTCAAAAACACCCAAACTATCAAAATATAAAAAGAATTAATTTGATCAGTAAACATCATAACAAGAAAAAAAATAAAAATGCCAGAATTATGTTTTTTGATTGCCGCTAAATTGAAATAAAACGCAATAACAGGTGATCAAAACATTGTGTCTACCTCAAAATGGTATAAATAAAAGCATCAGCTCGACAAGCAAAAATAAGCAATCACCCAGTCCCAGATCTCAAAAAATGGAGATGCTACAGGTCTCGGAATATGGCGCTATTTTTCCTTTTATTTGTTAACAAATTTTGGATTTTTTTTTCACCACTTAAATAAAAATATCCTATACATTTTCGGTGTCTGCGTGCTTGTAATGATCCGGAGAATCATATTCCAGGTTAGTTTTAGCATTTAGTGAATATGGTAAAAAAACAACAACACACAATTGTGGAATTGCACTTCTTTTTGCAATTTCACTGCACTTGGATTTTTTTCCCATTTTCTAGTAAATTATATGGTAAAACCAATGGAGTCATTCAAAAGTACAACTTGTCCCACAAAAAACAAGGCCTCATATGGCCATATTGATGGATAAATAAACAAGTTATGGCACTGGGAAGAAAGGGAGCAAATAACGAAAAACGCAAAAATGGAAAATCCCAAGGTGGTGAAGGGGTTAAATATCGCATCTCCATTGCAAAGTTATTAGCAATCAAAGTATTTCGCCCCTATTGAGTTAATTTTTGTTAACTCAAAGTGGGTGTTATCAGACAGTTTTCACTGGAGGTGTTCACTTCTTCCCCCTGTATGATGCTGACCAATCATAAGCAGGCAGCAACAATCAAAAGAAAGAAGAACACGCCCCCACCCCACACTTACTCATGGAGTAGGTTAGAGCAGGAGATCAAAGCTCTCAGTACTTACATCTCACACTGAGGAACCAGCTTATCCATATTTTCTTGACTGAGACGCCACTGGGGCTGCATTTGTGGCATCTTGAATCCAACAAGAACATAAAATGGAGAAGGTTGGACTAGGAAATGACCTCCTGGGAGCCTTTTTTTTGCCCCAACTTTATTTGTCCTCAAAAACGCTTAAAAACGCTTAGGAAAAACGCATGAAAAATGTGTCAAAAATGCATAAAAAAACGAGTCAAAAATGCATCAAAATCCGTAGGCGTTTTCCCTGGCAAGGGTGTGGGGTTTTGATGAGGAAAAAATCTGCTTCTATTCTGCAACGTGGGCATGTAGCCTAAAGCTATAGTGGGGCCTGTTTTTTTTCCATTCAGTGCTGCTGCCCCAGTGAAAACGATCTGATAACGCCTGCTTGAATCTAAAAAAATTAACTCATTAGGGGCCAAATACTTTGATTGCTATTATCTCAAGAATGCAGAGTTGAAATGAAAACAAAAACTAATTTAATGTGTGCTCTGCAGCCAATATTACATCGTCTGTCCAGTTAAATATGAAAAATTTGATGAGAAGACCTCTTTAAGTAAATACCTTGAAAATATGGCATTTGAAAACCATAATTATAAAATCCTGTTTTTACCATCTAAATGTCGCTAACCTTTGAACAGGCCGCTATAGCCCGGAGACTCTAAGGCCGCTAATTGAGCCCCACACTCTGTTAACCATTTATGTGATGTAGTCACTATTGACAGCAGCAGCTAAGGGGTTAAACAGATATGGACGGCGCCAACACTGATCGCGGCTGATGCAGCAAGTTGTCAGCTATAGTGTCCAGCCGACAGCTGCTGGATTGTCACCTGTATGGGGATACTAATCTCTTTTATCTCAGGTCAGTAAAAAGACGTATTGGCGGTCATTAAGGGGTTAAAATTATGGTTTTTAAAGGTAATCCTTTCCATATCCTTTATTTTAGCCCAATATATTCTATATTTAGGTTTTCATATTCTCTCATACACTAAACTGAGCTAATATTATGTATTGAAGCCTGAAAACAATATGGTGCATTGATTTTTTAGCAGTATCAGGTTTTATGGGAAAGTCAATCCAACTTTAGTACCCACAACAAAGATCCACCTGATTGGTTACACTTATTATTTACATTAGTTATGAAAAAACTCCCAGAATACCTCCATGTTCTTCAGTAGAAACTTAAAGAGAACTTTTTACTAGTTTGACCATGGCAACCTGACAATTATAAACCTCTCACTGGACTGATGGGGAGATTAAAGAGGATCTTTCAGGTTTTAGCATAATAAACTGGCTACATCATTGTCTCTATGGCTGTGTATTTCTTCCCCTGCATGCGGTTGACCAATCATTAGCAGTCAGCAACACATAGGGGAAAAAAAAGAACCCTCCTCACTGATCTCTACAGCTACTGTGCAGAGATACAACTGAACTTGTTTATGTATCATTACACACCCTTCCAAATCTAATCTCAGAGTGCTTTCAGTTCTCACCTTTCCTTCACACTGACTGCCATGAGATGAGAGCTGGAAGTGTTTGTAATGATATATAACTCAGCTCTGCTGTATCTCTATACACTAGATCCTGGGATCAGCGAGGAGAGGAGAACATGTTCTTTTCTCCCCTGCATTACGCTGCCTGCTTATGATTGGCTAACCTCATGCAGTGAAAGTACACGGCCCCAGAGAAAAATCTCTTGGAACAAACACCCAGTTGTACATAACATAAATTATAACCTAAACTTGCAAGCGAATATATCCGCAATGGAGAATGGAAATTTAAAAATAAAAACTATGTTTAACTCAGCAATGCAGCCACTTTTTGATGATGTGTCCAATTTGACATGCTCAAACTTGCAAAAGGTCCTATTATTTTATAATAAATTATAACCCAAACTTTACAAGCTAATATCTTCGCAATATAAAAGAGGAATTGGAAAAAAAACAACAACTAAGTTTTACCCAGCTCTGCAGCCACTATTCCATGGTGTGGTCAGTATATAATGCTAAAATCAATGAAAGAGCCTCTTTATTCTCACCGTCAGTCAAGTTAGAGGTTTATAAATGGTCAGGTCAGTGAAGAAACTTCAAAGTGGAAATGTATGTGGTGCACTAAAGCTGTGTTGGGCTCTAATGCTCCATCCACTCTTCCATGAGTAGAAGAATGGAAAATACATTTTTTTTTCATTCCTGTTCTGCCTCTTTGCATTAATTCCTGAAAATCACCTGATGGGTTAATGAACTACCTGACAGCAGTTTTTAAAATTTGAGGGGTACTGTTTTTAAAATCGTATCACTTTTGGGGGGTTTCCTATATATAGGACCCCTAAAGTCACTTCAAACCCAGATAGGTCCCTCAAAAAAAAAAATTTTTGTAAATTTCCTTGAAAAAAAAAAAGAAAAATTCCTACTACATTTTTAAACCTCCTAAAATGCCAACAAAATAAAATAACATTTTACAAATGGTGCTGATGTAAAGCAGAAATGAAGGAAATGTTATTTATTAATGTTTTTGTGTGGTATGACTATCTGGATTAAAGGGATAATCAATAGTGATGAGCGAATATACTCGTTACTCGAGATTTCCCGAGCATGCTCGGGGGTCCTCCGAGTATTTTTTAGTGCTCGGAGATTTAGTTTTTCTTGCTGCAGCTGAATGATTTACATCTGTTAGCCAGCATAAGTACATGTGGGGATTCCCTAGCAACCAGGCAACCCCCACATGTACTTATGCTGGCTAACAGATGTAAAACATTCAGCTGCGGCAAGAAAAACTAAATTTCCGAGCACTAAAAAATACTCAGAGGACCCCGAGCATGCTCGGGAAATCTCGAGTAACGAGTATATTCGCTCATCACTAGTAATCATTCAAAGTTTGAAAATGATCTTAATTAAAATCCTTACTCCTGCGATACTCCTATAACATTAGGTGCACACTCCTAAATTCAAGCAGCGATTATAAATTTCCCAGACGAAGATTTAACCATTAGGATAAGGGAGTGGCTTAATTACAATACAAATTAATTTAAAATAATTTTATTAATTAAATAGTAAAAACACAAAATTAAAATTCAAGAAAGGTGCAAGAAATAAAGGAGGGATGAGGGACTCTTTATAATAATAATAATAAATGCCACATGGTAAACAACTTCATGTCATGATCAGAAAAATAATCAGTAAACAATGCTACATAAATGAGAAACAAGAGTTCAGCAGTCCATAGAATCTCAGTGCTATCTAAAATATTAAAGTGTCCAGTGCCAAAAATTTTTTTTATAATGTCAAAAACGTTTGAACTGAGGAAGGTTCAATTATAGTAAAAAGACTAAATCATTCATGTGATCCTTTAGTGTGGGGATCAATACCAAATTTCTGATATTTTTTTTTATAAATAAACACAAAACATATCAACCTAAATTTACCATTATCATAAAATATAATGTGCCATGAAAAAACAATCTCAAAATCATTGGGATATGTTGAAGCATTCGACATAAAGTGACAATGGTCGGAATTCTAAAATTTGGCCCGGTCACTAAGGGGTTGCGGCAGGTGTTTATAAAGGACAAGCTAATTATCCTTATTCATGTCATGAAGTCACGTTGTCACAACATGCATTGTTCCAGGCCTAGTCAGCATCTCAGGTGATGCACATTGCAATGTTGTGGCGTCACGATGTGTGCCATGATATCACGACGTGCGGTGTGATGTCAAAGGCCTACTTGATACTACAATCCCTTGCGCAAAGTGAAAAAGGCCAAACAGGATGTTGGTGATGGGGAAGGCAGACGTAAGTGGCTGCTCATCAGGTTGATGTGGGATAGGTGGGCAGCAATGTCAGAATTAATTGTTATTTATGTTTTTTTACATTTTTTTTGTTTATTGTATTCTTGGGTCTGGAAAGACCATAGAACAGAAAAATTAACTTTCAATTCACAACAATAGAAATTCCCTGCAAAATTTGAGAAATCTCCTGAATTCAAATCTTAGCAGATTCACTCCCCTCTAACTTAGCCCATTGGCTAATAATAATAGGTAATATGTGGACTGACCATTGTGGAAAGGAAAAACGCAAAAGGTGGTCTCTGATGAGAAACAAAATTATGGGGGAAGTGGGTGAGTGGGGATGTGACAGCAGAGAGAAAACAATCAAAGTCTGAATGATGGTATCAAGACTCAAAACCATTTTCAGGATTTAAATGGGTATTCCCAATTCCAATATCCTATATCTATCCCAACATGTAGTAGGCGTAATATTAATAATAGTAGCAAATACCGCCAATTACGAATGTAGTATAGTTCTTCAGATTGGCTATGTTGCTTACCCCATGTGCAGGGCATTGCAGTAGCTTAGGTATCCATGGTTACGGCCACTAAGAGCTGTCTAACTGTCACTATGTGAGTGGTCATATCCATGGGTTCCTAAGCTACTGCAATGCCCTGCTAATATAGATTCATCTTTTACATTTTAAAAATTAGAAAAAAGGAAAATGGGCAAATACAAAAGTTTGGACACCCTGCATGGCTAGTACCTAAATTTATCAGAGATCCACAAAGTGCATAGTTTCACTTTGGCATAAATTAGAAGTGATACTGAACTGACTTATAACAATTTTTTTTTCTTAGTATTCCATCATATAAAAACAAATAAAAATCAGAAAAGGTGCAAAATTAGATGAGAGACTTAGACTCTAGTAGAATGATAGCGAACAGGCAAAAAAATTGATTCAATGCTCTAAATGCGAGTCTATTGTCAAACGTATATATACAAAACAAGAACTAAACAATTACCTCTAGAAAGTCGTATGCAGTAAAGTGACCTAGTGAATGGGATATTAAAGTGCAATGTGCCACAATTGATTCATTCCAAACAGATCGCTCTATTGCTGCAAAAAATGTTATCATCTATTGTTGATATTCCAATTTTGAAACTGGTGTTAATAATAAAAATTACTTCACATTATTAATTGTCCAAATAAAGGTTGCATCTTGCAAACTGGGAAAAATAAGTATTTCATACACTGCCGATTTTGAAAGTGTTTCCATTTACAAACAATGGAGAGGTCTGTAATTTTTATCTTCATCTTTGAGAGACAGAATCTAAAAATAAAAAACAGAACATCACATTGTATGGTGTGCTGCTAGGTCAGCTGATGTGGGTGGTGACCACTCCCACCATCCTTTAAATAGTCACATGATGCATCAGCTGAGTGTTGGTAATAGAGTTTTTATGATTATCCACCACCCTCGGATCCTTCAGACAGAACCTGAAAACTCATCTCTTCAGGAAAGTCTACAGCCTGCAATAACCATTCTGCAGCCTCACCACCACCCGAGCTGCTGCCTCACCACCACCTGAGCTGCTGCCTCACCACCACCAGAGCTGCCAAGTCACCACCACCAGAGCTGCAGCCTCACCACTGACAGAGCTGCCGCACCCCCAATCTTCTGTCTCTTCCCCATAATCCTGTAGAATGTAAGTCCGCAAGGACAGGGTCCTCTCCCCTCTGTACCAGTCTGTCATTGTAAATTTGTTTACTGTAAATGATATCTATAGCTCTGTACGTAACCCCTTTCTCATGTACAGCACGATGGAATGGTGCTATATAAATAATAATAATAATTATGTATGCCAGCCTTGGAGCTACAGCTATTTGGTGTCAGCACTGAATCTGCTACTTCTGTTTCTGTATCCTCTGCGGTGTGAAGCTTGGCAGCGGAGCCTGGAGCTAAGTTGCTTGATTATATACCTTGTCTGTCTCACACTTGTCACAATACCCTGTGTTTGTACTATCTGAAGTGGTGAGGCTGGCGTCCTTGCTGGCAAGTGCATTAGCCAGAGTTTAGTGAGGTGATGGCTAGGGACTAGCCACGAGACGGCAGCAGGTGGAAGGACCTGCATAGGGCGTTAGGGGAGCTTAGTGAAAGGCACTCAGTTAGGAGGTGCCACATACCTCGTTCCCTAATATTAAGGTATTCCTCCCCCTTTTCCCATTCCAGTTGTTGGTGTTTGTTGTGTTGACCCTTGTGGTCGTGACAATATTCCTTTAAATAGTGAATTAAAAGTTATATTTTAACAGTCTTTAGATAGGGAATTTTGTTGCCAATTTGTCAAACTTTCTCTGTTCACAATAACAGTAAGGCTAAGTGAACATGCAGCGCCCCAGAGTTCTGGTCGTTGCAGTACTGTGGCTCCGCCACTATGGGGAGCCATGGTGCGTTCGATGGCACTGAAGGAGTTCCTCCAATCAGGTATCACAGACACCAATATGTTTCACAGCTGGGCCTCCGGGGGGGAGCTAAGGGTGCTATTCATTAGGCCACTCCCCACCATAGTGGGTAAACTGGGGGTCAGGCAGGAAGTTAGGCAGAAAGCTGACTGGATTGAACGAAGCAACACCTAGTGAGAGAGGGTGTTGTGGAGGAAGAGACAGTAGGGTCTCTGCCAGGGGTGGGATCCTGGCAGAGGCTTGGCATTGGAAAGAACGTAACGGGACCGTGCCTGCTCAGAATAGCGGCGGTGCCCTAAGAAAGGACTAGAAGCGAGATAGATTGTGCTGAGTGAGAAACGAGATCAAGCAGAAGGAGAATACCAGCAGGGGTTTTGTTGAAAGAGGCAGCACCTTGCTGAGGCGCATTACCGGTGGCCGGAACGCCGAGGGAGTGGAATAATATACAGCTTTAAGCCATACTCCAAACAGCGGCAGGACAGTCAGTCTCAGGCGGGCTGTCTACCACATATCACCTATGAAGTCTTGGGGGGCAATTGCGGGAGAGGGGCGTCTCTAGGGTCCCGGAAGAACTCCAGGCCTACCTGACAAACGGGTGCCGTTCTTACTGTAATATCAGGAAGGGACGGAAGATTAGCAGAAGACCAGTTAATCGAGTTGTGAGGGAACTTAAGAAACAGACACAACAGTTGTGGGGTACTTTCCGTGAGCACAGCAGGGAAGGACTACAACACAAAGCGCTAAGAAGGAAGGCACTGATTTCCACCTGTGAGGAGAACTCTGGAAGTGCCATTGGACCGGCCGGACTTGCGCAGCCTGGTGAACCGGATTCTGGACTGAGGACCGAGAGATCTCCAGTAAAGAGGTAAAGAGACTGCAACCTGGTGTCCTCGTTATTTACCGCGACCTGCACCCCACAACTGCACCGTTACACCACCGATAACATCACTATTTGCACCGGACGTCCCCCACTGACGGACAGGGCCACCGACCGGGTCTAGCCACCGTGACAACCCCAGGACTGAGACCTAGAGGCCCGGCTCCGGGTACCCCTCGGCCCTGCGGCGGTGTGGGGGCGCTCCGCAACTTGGCGTCACGAACAGGATCTACTTAAGCCTGAAGAGTCAGGTCATGTGTGCCTAGAGACTGTGATTTATTGTGTTTGGACTGTACTTTATTGCAAGGACTGTGCCGCGCCATTTGCCGCCAAAAGTGCCCGCCAAAAACCGCCGCCATTGCTACGCCAGAGAGAGAGGAGGGCGTGCCATGGGAGGAGACTACCAAAGTGGCGCCAGAAACGGTGATCGCCCCCTGCGCCTCTTGTTGCAAAGCGATGACCTGCCCCAAAGCCGAGAACCACCCCCTGATGTGCAACGGCGGGAAGCGGGTGACGGAGAAGCCCGACCGCGGAGAAATGGCGGAGTCAGGTGCATGCACTGCCACCGACTATCAGGCAGCGATGATGAACAGCAAGTGCCTGAGCGAGGAAGATGCGACTCCGGCTTGCCCTCCTTCACCAGAGACGGACCGGGAGCCTGCGGACCTGACAGCGGAGCTACGTCCACCAATCCCGACCTCGGAGTTAGAGGAGGAGGAACTACAGCAAGCGGAGCCGAATCCGAGAACCCCATTGGGGGAGCCACGGTCCGGGCCGCAGCCGACTCCAGTGTCCTTGTTAATGGACCGGAGCGACATCGATGGAACCACATCAGGCGCAGGTATGGAAGACGCCCCTGCTCCCCCTCACGAGCCCGCTTCCACGACCCACCCCCATCTCAGTAAGGGTCGACCCTTCTCGGCAGGGTTAATGGTGTTATCCCCTGGTGACCTGGGGAGGATGGTGCCACCGCTGTCGACTAGAGTGGGGGAGCCCGTGGATGTGAGTCTAGATGGAGTAGTTCTTCGGTGGGACAGCCCCTGGGTTGGAACAGATGGATCCCAGGAGAACGGGTCCACTCTTGCGGTGCTTACGTGGGAACAATATAGACAGTGCTTGATTCTACAGTGGAAAGGCCGGAAAGAGGCCGAGTCGATGGGTCCATCGAAAATACAACAATCCCCTCCGGCATGGGATGACAGAGACGCGATAAGGCGGGGCACTGTGTTGGCCTACCATGCGAGAAGGGGGTGGGGCCTCATACACGAGCCGGGATTGGATACTGACGTTTTTGTTGCGCACTGTAACGTGAGGGCTCCCTGCTATGGCCGAAGTGGAGAACCATTGCAAAAGGGGGATCAGGTGACCTACAGCCGCCACCAGAACCCGCTCGGGTGGTATGCACGGAATGTTCGGCGGTGTATGTTTGGAGCCGCGACCCTTACCACCTCGGACCTGGTCCCAGGAGCACCCGATCTTGTCACCATCGCAACGGTGCGCCTGGTAGCGGCCACCGAGTTGGCCAGTCGAGTTCATCTGCACGTTCGAACCGCGGACACTGGCACCACAGTGGCCGGGGGGCAGGAGCCCAAGCCACCTGAATAAGAGTAAACCTCGGAAACCTGAAAATGTAAATAGTTACTGTTTGTTCTTTAAGTTGCTAAACCCGTCCAGGGTAAACTTTAAAAGGTGACCCCTTTGTTGACCCGGGGTCACTATTGTTGTTTTCTTGAAGTTTTGCACAAAGTTACACAAACTGCGAAATCATGGACTGTGCATGATTTGAACTTTCTTGTAAATAGTTTGCATCTTCTTAAAGGTGCTTCCTACTGGTTTTATTTAAAGACACTTTGCGAAGATGCCATTCCGGAGCCCTGGTATGGACTGGTAGGCTGAGAAGAAGAGCTACCTCAGAAAGACTTGATCTCCTCTTAAAGGGGAGGTTAGAATTGAACTTGAAAGTGATACTGTTTTAGAACAGTAATGTCATGATAATGCTTTGAAGGAAATGTAACTGTTTTACATGAAAAAGTTATGTGTGTTTAATCTGTTTAATGGAATCTAGATAATGTCCTCTCAAAGAAAAAGATGCAGAAAGCCCGTAGGGGTAGATGTAGAGTTCCGTTTAGCTGAAAGTAAAGAAGTAATAATGAAGGTGAGGATAGAAGGTAAACCCTGCGTCCCCATTGAAAGTTAGTTCGTTACTAAGGACAGAAAGTAGACCCGTAGGGGTTAGTGAGTGAGTCCTTATAGGAGCCAAGCAGAGTGGGCTCCATGTTCTCAAACAGAAAGGAATGTTATGTCTATACCATGTATAGTAGCGAGAGGCAGTAGGCCCTGGCTGAACGGGGCGGTCCTGTAAAAGAAAGGAGAGGCAGTAGGTCTGGTGCCATAGGGACAGGCGGTCCTGCAGGTTCAAAGTAGGAGAATGTGAAGTTACCTTGCCCTGTAATGTGATTATAGGAAGGCCTTTGGTAAACTAAGAGTGTATGTTTCTTAAAGGCAATGTTAATTTATTGTTTCAGCATTTGCACTGAGTAGAACACCCGGTTGGGTAACAGGAGTTATGTATAGCCTGTAATTTATAATGTTGATTATGTTTGCAACGTTAAAAGTGTCCTCACCTCCCATAAAGGGAAGCCTGTTCAAGTATACTTATTGTCTTGCACTCAACAAAATTGTATGTCTTTTTGCTAACCTGTATTGTTGTTTTTCTTCCCAGTCCCGGAGTACTGTGTTTAACCAGGGGGGAGTGCAGCGCCCCAGAGTTCTGGTCGTTGCAGTACTGTGGCTCCGCCACTATGGGGAGCCATGGTGCGTTCGATGGCACTGAAGGAGTTCCTCCAATCAGGTATCACAGACACCAATATGTTTCACAGCTGGGCCTCCGGGGGGAGCTAAGGGTGCTATTCATTAGGCCACTCCCCACCATAGTGGGTAAACTGGGGGTCAGGCAGGAAGTTAGGCAGAAAGCTGACTGGATTGAACGAAGCAACACCTAGTGAGAGAGGGTGTTGTGGAGGAAGAGACAGTAGGGTCTCTGCCAGGGGTGGGATCCTGGCAGAGGCTTGGCATTGGAAAGAACGTAACGGGACCGTGCCTGCTCAGAATAGCGGCGGTGCCCTAAGAAAGGACTAGAAGCGAGATAGATTGTGCTGAGTGAGAAACGAGATCAAGCAGAAGGAGAATACCAGCAGGGGTTTTGTTGAAAGAGGCAGCACCTTGCTGAGGCGCATTACCGGTGGCCGGAACGCCGAGGGAGTGGAATAATATACAGCTTTAAGCCATACTCCAAACAGCGGCAGGACAGTCAGTCTCAGGCGGGCTGTCTACCACATATCACCTATGAAGTCTTGGGGGGCAATTGCGGGAGAGGGGCGTCTCTAGGGTCCCGGAAGAACTCCAGGCCTACCTGACAAACGGGTGCCGTTCTTACTGTAATATCAGGAAGGGACGGAAGATTAGCAGAAGACCAGTTAATCGAGTTGTGAGGGAACTTAAGAAACAGACACAACAGTTGTGGGGTACTTTCCGTGAGCACAGCAGTGAAGGACTACAACACAAAGCGCTAAGAAGGAAGGCACTGATTTCCACCTGTGAGGAGAACTCTGGAAGTGCCATTGGACCGGCCGGACTTGCGCAGCCTGGTGAACCGGATTCTGGACTGAGGACCGAGAGATCTCCAGTAAAGAGGTAAAGAGACTGCAACCTGGTGTCCTCGTTATTTACCGCGACCTGCACCCCACAACTGCACCGTTACACCACCGATAACATCACTATTTGCACCGGACGTCCCCCACTGACGGACAGGGCCACGGACCGGGTCTAGCCACCGTGACAACCCCAGGACTGAGACCTAGAGGCCCGGCTCCGGGTACCCCTCGGCCCTGCGGCGGTGTGGGGGCGCTCCGCAAACACATTGTAGAGTTGCAGTGGAAATTTCCTGTTATGACCCCAATGGCGAGGGTCTCAGAGGAACGTGGAAGTCTGTAGAATACAAAAATCCAGCTCATAGGGCAGTGGTAACTGGGTTGACCATATATCTACTCCTAACGCCAACACTAGAAGTAGCCGGGGATCATTCCTACGTTGATTCTAGATGACACGCGCCAGCCGGAGAATCTAGCTACCCCTAGTAGAGGAAAACAAAAGACCTTTCTTGCCTCCAGAGAAGGGGACCCCAAAGCTGGATAGAAGCCCCCCACAAATAATAACGGTGAGGTAAGAGGAAATGACAAACACAGAAATGAACCAGGTTTAGCACAGAGAGGCCCGCTTACTGATAGCAGAATAAAGAAAGGTAACTTATATGGTCAACAAAAACCCTATCAAAATCCACACTGGAAATTCAAGAACCCCCGAACCGTCTAACGGTCCGGGGGGAGAACACCAGCCCCCTAGAGCTTCCAGCAAAGGTCAGGATATAGATTTGGAACAAGCTGGACAAAAATACAAAACCAAAACAAATAGCAAAAAGCAAAAAGCTGACTTAGCTGATATAACTGGAACCAGGATCAGTAGACAAGAGCACAGCAGACTAGCTCTGATAACTACGTTGCCAGGCATTGAACTGAAGGTCCAGGGAGCTTATATAGCAACACCCCTAACTAACGACCCAGGTGCGGATAAAAGGAATGACAGAAAAACCAGAGTCAAAAAACTAGTAACCACTAGAGGGAGCAAAAAGCGAATTCACAACAGTACCCCCCCCTTAGTGAGGGGTCACCGAACCCTCACCACGACCACCAGGGCGATCAGGACGAGCGGCATGAAAGGCACGAACTAAATCGGCCGCATGAACATCAGAGGCGACCACCCAGGAATTATCCTCCTGACCATAGCCCTTCCACTTGACCAGGTACTGAAGCCTCCGCCTGGAGAGGCGAGAATCCAAGATCTTCTCCACCACGTACTCCAACTCGCCCTCAACCAACACCGGAGCAGGAGGCTCAGCAGAAGGAACTACAGGCACAATGTACCGCCGCAACAAGGACCTATGAAATACATTGTGAATAGCAAACGACACAGGAAGATCCAGACGAAAAGATACAGGATTAAGGATTTCCAATATCTTGTAAGGCCCAATAAAACGAGGTTTAAATTTGGGAGAGGAGACCTTCATAGGAACAAAGCGGGAAGAAAGCCATTCCAAATCCCCAACGCGTAGTCGGGGACCCACACCGCGGCGGCGGTTGGCAAAGCGCTGAGCCCTCTCCTGTGACAACTTCAAGTTGTCCACCACATGATTCCAGATCCGCTGCAACCTATCCACCACAGAATCCACCCCAGGACAGTCAGAAGGCTCCACATGACCCGAAGAAAAGCGAGGATGGAAACCAGAGTTGCAGAAAAAAGGCGAAACCAAGGTGGCGGAACTAGCCCGATTATTAAGGGCAAACTCAGCCAACGGCAAGAATGTCACCCAATCGTCCTGATCAGCAGAGACAAAACACCTCAAATAAGCCTCCAAAGTCTGATTGGTTCGCTCCGTCTGACCATTAGTCTGAGGATGGAAAGCAGACGAAAACGACAAATCAATGCCCATCCTACTACAAAAGGATCGCCAGAACCTGGAAACGAACTGGGATCCTCTGTCTGACACAATATTCTCAGGGATGCCGTGCAAACGAACCACGTTCTGGAAAAACACAGGAACCAGATCGGAAGAGGAAGGCAGCTTAGGCAAAGGAACCAAATGGACCATCTTGGAGAAGCGATCACATATCACCCAGATAACGGACATGCCCTGAGATAGCGGAAGATCAGAAATGAAATCCATGGAGATATGTGTCCAAGGTCTCTTCGGGACAGGCAAGGGCAAGAGCAAACCGCTGGCACGAGAACAGCAAGGCTTAGCTCGAGCACAAGTCCCACAGGACTGCACAAATGACCGCACATCCCTTGACAAAGAAGGCCACCAAAAGGACCTGGCCACCAGATCTCTGGTGCCAAAAATTCCCGGGTGACCTGCCAACACCGAGGAATGAACCTCGGAAATGACTTTGCTGGTCCACTTATCCGGGACAAACAGTCTGTCAGGTGGACAAGACTCAGGCCTATCCGCCTGAAATCTCTGCAACACACGTCGCAGATCCGGAGAAATAGCTGACAAGATAACTCCATCTTTAAGAATACCAACAGGATCAGCGACTTCAGGAGCATCAGGCACAAAGCTCCTAGAAAGAGCATCGGCCTTCACATTCTTTGAACCTGGTAAATACGAGACAACAAAATCAAAGCGGGAGAAAAACAATGACCAGCGGGCCTGTCTCGGATTAAGGCGTTTAGCAGACTCGAGATACATCAGATTTTTGTGATCAGTCAAGACCACCACACGATGCTTAGCACCCTCGAGCCAATGACGCCACTCCTCAAATGCCCATTTCATGGCCAACAACTCCCGATTGCCCACATCATAATTTCGCTCGGCAGGCGAAAACTTCCTAGAGAAAAAGGCACAAGGTTTCATAACAGAGCAACCAGGGCCTCTCTGCGACAAAACGGCCCCTGCTCCAATCTCTGAAGCATCCACCTCAACCTGAAAGGGAAGTGAGACATCGGGCTGGCACAAAACAGGCGCCGAAGTAAACCGGCGTTTCAACTCCTGGAAAGCCTCCACGGCAGCAGGAGCCCAGTTGGCTACATCGGAGCCCTTCTTGGTCATATCCGTCAAAGGTTTCACAATGCTAGAAAAATTAGCGATAAAACGACGGTAGAAGTTAGCGAAACCCAAGAATTTCTGAAGACTCTTAACTGACGAGGGCTGAGTCCAATCAAGAATAGCTCGGACCTTGACTGGGTCCATCTCCACAGCAGAAGGGGAAAAAATGAACCCCAAAAAGGGAACCTTCTGTACACCAAAGAGACACTTTGAGCCCTTGACAAACAAAGAATTTTCACACAAAATTTTAAAGACCAACCTGACCTGCTCCACATGCGAATCCCAATTATCAGAAAAAACCAAAATATCATCCAGATAAACAATCAAAAATTTATCCAGATACTTCCGGAAGATGTCATGCATAAAGGACTGAAAAACTGAAGGCGCATTGGAGAGCCCAAAAGGCATCACCAAGTACTCAAAATGACCTTCGGGCGTATTGAATGCGGTTTTCCATTCATCACCTTGCTTAATGCGCACAAGGTTGTACGCACCACGAAGGTCTATCTTGGTGAACCACTTGGCACCCTTAATCCGGGCAAACAAGTCAGACAACAGCGGTAAAGGATACTGAAATTTGACAGTGATCTTATTTAAAAGCCGATAATCAATACAAGGCCTCAAAGATCCGTCCTTTTTTGCCACAAAAAAGAATCCCGCACCAAGAGGGGAAGAAGACGGACGAATATGTCCTTTCTCCAGAGACTCCTTGATATATGAACGCATAGCGGTATGTTCAGGTACCGACAGATTAAACAGTCTTCCCTTAGGAAATTTACTGCCTGGGATCAAATCTATAGCACAGTCACAGTCCCTATGAGGAGGCAGTGCACTGGACTCAGACTCACTGAAGACATCCTGATAATCAGACAAATACTCAGGAACTTCCGAAGGCGTAGAAGAAGCAATAGACACAGGCAGGGAATCCCCATGAATACCACGACAGCCCCAACTTGAGACTGACATAGCCTTCCAGTCCAGGACTGGATTATGGGTCTGTAACCATGGCAGCCCTAAAACAACCAAATCATGCATTTTATGTAAAACCAGGAAACGTATCACCTCGCGGTGTTCAGGAGTCATGCACATGGTAACCTGTGTCCAATACTGCGGCTTATTTGCTGCCAATGGCGTAGCATCAATACCCCTAAGAGGAATAGGATTTTCTAATGGTTCAAGAGTAAAACCACAGCGCTTAGCAAATGACAGATCCATAAGACTCAGGGCAGCACCTGAATCTACAAACGCCATGACAGGATAAGACGACAGTGAGCAAATCAAAGTTACAGACAGAATAAATTTAGGTTGCAAATTACCAACGGTGACAGGACTAACAACCTTAGCTATACGTTTAGAGCATGCTGAGATAACATGTGTAGAATCACCACAGTAGTAGCACAAGCCATTCCGGCGTCTATGAATTTTCCGCTCATTTCTAGTCAGGATTCTATCACATTGCATTAAATCAGGTGTCTGTTCAGACAACACCATGAGGGAATTTGCGGTTTTTCTATCACATTGCATTGAATTAGGTGTCTGTTCAGACAACACCATGAGGGAATTTGCGGTTTTGCGCTCCCGCAACCGCCGGTCAATTTGAATAGCCAGTGCCATAGTATCATTCAGACCTGTGGGAATGGGAAAACCCACCATAACATTCTTAATGGCTTCAGAAAGGCCATTTCTAAAATTAGCGGCCAGTGCACACTCGTTCCAATGTGTCAGCACGGACCATTTCCGAAATTTTTGGCAATACACTTCAGCCTCGTCCTGCCCCTGAGACATAGCCAGCAAGGCCTTTTCTGCCTGAATCTCAAGATTGGGTTCCTCATAAAGCAAACCGAGCGCCAGAAAAAACGCATCAATATCAGCCAATGCCGGATCTCCTGGCGCCAGCGAAAAAGCCCAATCCTGAGGGTCGCCCCGTAAGAACGAAATAATAATTTTTACTTGCTGAGCAGAGTTTCCAGATGAACAGGGTCTCAGGGACAAAAATAATTTACAATTATTCATGAAATTCCTAAACTTAAACCTGTCTCCGGAAAACAGTTCAGGAATCGGTATTTTAGGTTCTGACCTAGGATTTCTGATAACATAGTCTTGTATGCCCTGCACACGAGTAGCCAGCTGGTCCACACTTGTAATCAAGGTCTGGACATTCATGTCTGCAGCAAGCATAGCCACTCTGAGGTAAAGGGGAAGAAGAAAAAAAAAAACAAAACTCAGAATCTTCTTTCTTATAATCCCTCTTCTGCAATGCATTAAACATTTAATACGGGCCTGGCAAACTGTTATGACCCCAATGGCGAGGGTCTCAGAGGAACGTGGAAGTCTGTAGAATACAAAAATCCAGCTCATAGGGCAGTGGTAACTGGGTTGACCATATATCTACTCCTAACGCCAACACTAGAAGTAGCCGGGGATCATTCCTACGTTGATTCTAGATGACACGCGCCAGCCGGAGAATCTAGCTACCCCTAGTAGAGGAAAACAAAAGACCTTTCTTGCCTCCAGAGAAGGGGACCCCAAAGCTGGATAGAAGCCCCCCACAAATAATAACGGTGAGGTAAGAGGAAATGACAAACACAGAAATGAACCAGGTTTAGCACAGAGAGGCCCGCTTACTGATAGCAGAATAAAGAAAGGTAACTTATATGGTCAACAAAAACCCTATCAAAATCCACACTGGAAATTCAAGAACCCCCGAACCGTCTAACGGTCCGGGGGGAGAACACCAGCCCCCTAGAGCTTCCAGCAAAGGTCAGGATATAGATTTGGAACAAGCTGGACAAAAATACAAAACCAAAACAAATAGCAAAAAGCAAAAAGCTGACTTAGCTGATATAACTGGAACCAGGATCAGTAGACAAGAGCACAGCAGACTAGCTCTGATAACTACGTTGCCAGGCATTGAACTGAAGGTCCAGGGAGCTTATATAGCAACACCCCTAACTAACGACCCAGGTGCGGATAAAAGGAATGACAGAAAAACCAGAGTCAAAAAACTAGTAACCACTAGAGGGAGCAAAAAGCGAATTCACAACAATTTCCACAGCAATTCCGCAACTCCTGCCACGGGTATATCGCATGCGGAATTGGCATGCGTATTCTCGCTAAACACTAGGGTTTTGCAAGCGTAATTAGCTTGCAGAATCCTAGCGTCTTACATGCGATCTGTAGCATTGCTTGGAAAACTGATTAACAGGTTGCTCACACTTGTCAAACATAGTGTTTGACAAGTGTGACCAACTTTTTACTATTGATGCTGCCTATGCAGCATCAATAGTAAAAAGATAGAATGTTAAAAATAATAAATCATGATATTCTCAACTTTCGGCTTCCCCGACAGCCTTTCCCGCTCCTCGCGATGCTCCAGTCCCAGTAATGCTTTGCGGCATGACCCCAGATGACGTAGCGGTCTCGCGAGACCGCACGTCATCACAGGTCATTTTTGCATTTAGCATTATTGGGAACGGGAGCGTCGGGAGGAGCGGGAAAGCTGCGAGAATATCACGATTTTTTATTTTAATTATTTTTTTTAACAATTATATGGTTCCAAGGGTCTGGAGGAGAGTCTCCTCTCCTCCACCCTGGGTACCAACCGCACATGATGGGCATAGCCACATGCGGGAAGTAAGCGGATTAATGCATTCCTATGTGTGCACAATCACCGCGATTCCGCACTTTAATGAACCTGCTGCATTTTTTTCCGGACTGCAATTCAGCTGTGGAAAAAAACGCAGCATGTGCACAAAAAATGCGGAATGCATTCTAAAAATAGGATGCTTAACCCCTTTCTGCCATTGGACGTACTATTCCGTCCATGTGGGGTGGGCCCTAATTCCCAAGGACGGAATAGTACGTCCAGCACGATCGGCCGCGCTCACGGGGGGAGCGCGGCCGATCGCGGCCAGGTGTCAGCTGCCTATCGCAGCTGACATCCGGCACTATGTGCCAGGAGCGGTCACGGACCGCCCCCGGCACATTAACCCCCGGCACACCGCGATCAAACATGATCGCGGTGTGCCGGCGGTACAGGGAAGCATCGCGCAGGGAGGGGGCTCCCTGCGTGCTTCCCTGAGACCCCCGCAGCAACGCGATGTGATCGCGTTGCTGCGAGGGTCTCCTACCTCCTATCCCTGCAGGCCCCGGATCCAAAATGGCCACGGGGCTGCATCCGGGTCCTACAGGGATTACTTCCGGGTGCCGTGCAGGTGCTTGTAAGCCTGCACGGCTGTAAGTGAGATCGGTGATCTG
The DNA here is from genome assembly GCF_051348905.1 of Ranitomeya variabilis. NCBI lineage: Eukaryota > Metazoa > Chordata > Amphibia > Anura > Dendrobatidae > Ranitomeya > Ranitomeya variabilis. The sequence continues at coordinate 267,922,506 of NC_135233.1, read as the reverse complement.
ACAGAGTGCTGTGCACACTGTCAGATCACCAATCCGTAATGTCCCCCCTGGGACAAAGTAAAAAAGTAAAAAAAAAAAATCCCACATGTGTAAAAAAAAAAAAGAAAAAAAAAATCCTAAATAAAGAAAAAAATATATATATTATTCCCATAAATACATTCCTTTATCTAAATAAAAAAAATCAAACAATAAAAGTACACATATTTAGTATCGCCATGTCCGTAACAACCCCACCTATAAAACTATATCACTAGTTAACCCCTTCAGTGAACACCGTAAAAAAAATTAAAAAAAAAAACGAGGCAAAAAACAACGCTTTATTCTCATACCGCCAAACAAAAAGTAGAATAACACGCGATCAAAAAGACAAATATAAATAACCATGGTACTGCTGCAATCGTCATCTTGTCCCGCAAAAAACGAGCTGCCATATAGCATCATCAGCAAAAAAATAAAAAAGTTATAGTCCTCAGAATAAAGCGATGCCAAAATAATTAGTTTTTCTATTAAATAGTTTTTATCATATAAAAGTGCCAAAACATAAAAAAAATGATAGAAATGAGGTATCGCTGTAATCGTACTGACCCGAAGAATAAAACTGCTTTATCAATTTTACCAAACGCGGAACGGTATAAACGCCCCCCCCAAAAGAAATTCATGAATAGCTGGTTTTTGGTCATTCTGCCTCACAAAAGTTGGAATAAAAAGCGATCAAAAAATTTCCCGTGCCCGAGCATGTCACCAATAAAAACAACAACTCGTTCCGCAAAAAACAAGACCTTACATGACTCTGTGGACTCAAATATGGAAAAATTATAGCTCTCAAAATGTGGTAACGCAAAAAATATTTTTTGCAATAAAATGCTTCTTTCAGTGTGTGACAGCTGCCAATCATAAAAATCCGCTAAAAAACCCGCTATAAAAGTAAATCAAACCCCCCTTCATCACCCCCTTAGTTAGGGAAAAATAAAAAAATTAAAAAAATGTATTTATTTCCATTTTACCATTAGGGTTAGGGCTAGGGTTAGGGCTAGGGCTAGGGTTAGGGCTAGGGTTAGGGTTAGGGTTGGGGCTAGGGTTAGGGTTGGGGCTAGGGTTGGGGCTAGGGTTAGGTTGGGGCTAGGGTTAGGGTTGGGGCTAGGGTTAGGGCTAGGCTTAAGGCTACAGTTAGGGTTGGGGCTAAAGTTAGGGTTAGGGTTGGGGCTAAAGTTAGGGTTAGGGTTTGGATTACATCTACGGTTGGGAATAGGGTTGGGATTAGGGTTAGGGGTGTGTCTGGGTTAGAGGTGTGGTTAGGGTTACCATTGGGATTAGGGTTAGGGGTGTGTTTGGATTAGGGTTTCAGTTATAATTGGGGGGTTTCCACTGTTTAGGCACATCAGGGGCTCTCCAAACGTGACATGGCGTCCGATCTCAATTTCAGCCAATTCTGCGTTGAAAAAGTAAAACAGTGCTCCTTCCCTTCCGAGCTCTCCCGTGCGCCCAAACAGGGGTTTACCCCAACATATGGGGTATCAGCGTACTCGGAACACATTGGAGAACAACTTTTGGGGTCCAATTTCTCCTGTTACCCTTGGGAAAATACAAAACTGGGGGCTAAAAAATAATTTTTGTGGAAAAAAAAATATTTTTTATTTGCATGGCTCTGCGTTATAATCTGTAATGAAACAATTGGGGGTTCAAAGCTCTCACAACACATCTATATGAGTTCCTTAGGGGGTCTACTTTCCAAAATGGTGTCACTTGTGGGGGGTTTCTACTGTTTAGGTACATTAGGGCCTCTGCAAACGCAATGTGACGCCTGCAGACCATTCCATCTAAGTCTGCATTCCAAATGGCGCTCGTTCCCTTCCGAGCCCTCCCATGCGCCCAAACGGTGGTTCCCCTCCACATATGGGGTATCAGCGTACTCAAGACAAATTGGACAACAACTTTTGGGGTCCAATTTCTCCTGTTACCCTTGGGAAAATACAAAACTGGGGGCTAAAAAACAATTTTGGGGGGAAAATTTTTTTTTTTTATTTTCACGGCTATGCGTTATAAACTGTAGTGAAACACTTGAGGGTTCAAAACTCTCACAACACATCTAGATGAGTTGCTTAGGGGGTCTACTTTCCAAAATGGTGTCACTTGTGTTTTTTTTTTTACTGTTTAGGTACATTAGGGCTCTGCAAACGCAATGTGACACCTGCAGACCATTCCATCTAAGTCTGCATTCAAAATGGCGCTCCATCCCTTCCGAGCCCTCCCATGCGTCCAAACAGTGGTTCCCCCCCACATATGGGGTATCAGCGTACTCAGGACAAATTGGACAACAACTGTTGGGGTCCTATTTCTCCTGTTACCCTCGGGAAAATACAAAACTGGGGGCTAAAAAATAATTTTTGTGGGAAAAAAATGTTTGTTTTATTTTTACGGCTCTGCATTATAAACTTCTGTGAAGCAGTTGGTGGGTCAAAGTGCTCACTACACCTCTAGATAAGTTCCTTAGGGGGTCTACTTTCCAAAATTGTGTCACTTGTGGGGGGTTTCAATGTTTAGGCACATTAGTGGCTCTCCAAACGCAACATGGCGTCCCACCTCAATTCCTGTCAATTTTGCATTGAAAAGTCAAACGGCGCTCCTTCCCTTCCGAGCTCTCCCATGCGCCCAAACAGTGGTTTACCCCCACATATGGGGTATCAGCGTACTCAGGACAAATTGTACAAGAACTTTTGGTGTCCAATTTCTTCTCTTACCCTTGGGAAAATAAAAAATTGGGGGCGAAAAGATCATTTTTTTTGAAAAAATATGATTTTTTATTTTTACGGTTCTGCATTATAAATTTCTGTGAAGCACTTGGTGAGTCAAAGTGCTCACCACACTGCTAGATAAGCTCCTTAGGGGGTCTACTTTCCAAAATGGTGTCACTTGTGGGGGGTTTCAATGTTTAGGCATATCAGGGGCTCTCCAAACCCAACATGGCGTCCCATCTCAATTCCAGTCAATTTTGCATTGAAAAGTCAAATGGCGCTCCTTCGCTTCCGAGCTCTGTCATGCGCCTGTAGCGCCCCCACTGCCGCAGGGCCGAGGGGTACCCGGTGCCGGGCCTCTGCGTCTCTGCTCCGGGGTTGTCACGGTGGCTAGGCCCGGTCCGTGACCCTGCCGAGGGGCGCACAGTGTAATAGATATAACGGATGATGGTGATGAGGCTGTAGTGGTGCAGTGCAGTAAATAACGAGGACACCAGGTTGCAGTCTCTTTACCTCTTTACTGAAGATCTCTGGGTCCTCAGTCCAGAATACGGTTCACCAGGCTGCGCAAGTCCGGCCGGTCCAATGGCACCTCCAGAGTTCTCTTCACAGGTGGAAATCTGTGCCTTCCTTCTAAGCGCTATGTGTTGTGGTCCTTCCCTGCTGTGCTTACGGAAAGTCCCCACAACTGTTGTGTCTGTTTCTTAAGTTCCCTCACAACTCAATTAGATGATGTTCTGCTAATCCTCCGTCCCTCCCTGGTGTTCTGGTTGGGACGGCACCCGTTTGACGGGTAGGCTCGGAGCTCTTCCGGGACCCTAGAGTCGCCCCTCTCCACAAGTTGCCCCCCAAGACTGCATAGGTGATTTAAGTTAGACAGCCCACCTTAGACTGACTGTCCTGCCGCTGTTTGGAGTATTGCTTGAAGCTGAATGTTATTATACTCCCTCGACGTTCCGGCCACCGGTAGTGCGCCTCAGTAGGATGTTGCCTCGGTCTTACAGCACGACCCCTACTGCTATTTCTCCTTTTGCGTGATCTCGTTTCTCACTCAGCACAATCTATCTCTCTTCTAGTCCTTCCTTGGGCACCGCCACTACCCGGAGCAGGCACGGTCCCGTTACGTTCGTTCAAGTTGCCAAGCCTCTGTCAGGATCCCACCCCTGACAGAGACCCTACTGTATCTTCCCCCACAACATCCTCTGCCACAAGGTGTTGCCTGGTTCCAACCCAGTCAGCTTTCTAATCTAACTTCCTGCCTGACCCCCAGTTTACCCACTATGGTGGGGAGTGGCCTAAGGAATAGAACCCTTAGCTCCCCCCGGAGGCCCGACTGTGAAATGTATTGGTGTCTGTGATACCTGATCAGATGAACTCCTTCAGTGCCATCAGACGCACTATAGCTCCCCTTAGTGGCGGAGCCATAGTACTGCAACGACCAGGACTCTGGGGCGCTGCACTCCCCCCTGGTTAAACACAGTACTCCGGGACTGGGAAGAAAACAACAATACAAGTTAGCAAAAAGACATACAGTTTTGTTGAGTGCAAGAACATTAAGTATACTTAAACAGAGCTTCCCTTTATGGGAGGTGAGGACACTTGAACGTTACAAACATGGTTAGATATCATAGCAACATGCTATAATTAACTTTCCTTTTACCCAACCGGGTATTCTACTAAGTGCAAAATTGTTGAACAATAATTTAACATTGCCTTTAAGGACATACACTCTGCATCCACTAAAGACCTTCTTATAATCACATTATAAGGCCATTTAACTTTTTTCATTCTCCTTCTTTAAATCTGCAGGACCGCCTGTCCTAACGGCGCCAGACCTACTGCCTCTCCTTTCTTACAGGACCGCTCCTTTCAGCCCGAGCCTTCTGTCTTTTCAACTACTATACACAGTATAGAACATAACATACTTTCAGTTTAAGAGCACTGAGCCATCTCTACATGACTCCTATGAGGACTCAGGGTTTACCTTCTATCCTAATTATCTACCAACGTTATCAACCATTTTCTTTACACAACATCAAACCTTCTCATTATTTTTCTCACTAACATGCATGCTGGACACCACGTCTACCCCTACGGGCCCACTGCATCCTTCTACTATCTTTCACTTTTCCTTTTTAGAGAACATCATCAGCATTTCTTCACAATTAACTAGTTGAACACATATAACTTACTCATGTAAACATTATCATCGTTTTCTTTCGTCAAACATTATTGCTACCTATCTTAAAGCAATATCATCGTTTAAGTGCGACAAATGAACATCCCCTTTAAGAGGGGACCAAGTCTCTATGAGGTAGCACGCCTTCTCAAGCTACCAGTCCATACTCAACAAAGGTTCCAGTGTGGTATCTTCACAAAGAGTCCTTCTTTAAGTAAAACCAGTAGGGAGCACCTTTAATAAGGTGCAAACTATGTACAAGAAGTTCGGATCATGCACTGTTCATGATTTCAGCAGTTCTGGAAACTTTGTGCAAAAACTTGGAAAAATCAAACAAAAAACAAAACAATAGGGATCCCGGGTCAACAGAAGGATCCCCTTGAGAGTTAACCCTGAACGGGTTTTAGCAGCATCAGAAATCAACAAACCAACAGTTAAGAACTATGTACATATTTAAAGCAGTCATGCTTACTCGTTCTTCGGGGAAGAAGGTGGTTTCCTCCCGGGCCTCACCAGACCAACGGGTCGTCCGGCTGGTTCAAGGATCGGGTCCCGCCCCAACAACGACAGGATCCCTCGCCGGATGTTCTTTTCACCGAGGCTCCGGCGCGCCCCCAAGGTACATGGTGGGTCTGGGTCCCCCGCTGCTCCGCAGGATCAGGTTCCATTGTCTTTTTGGTGGGAGGTTCATCTTCGGGGGTTGCAGCGGCGGCCTGGAGCGCGACGCACCGCTGGACGCCCCGCGCCATCCAGCCAGCTTTGCCGGTTGCTCTCCTCCACCTGGTGTAAGTTACGGCATCACCTGGCTCCAGGTCGCGATCGAACCTTCCACTGCAAGGTTCCACCTCCTCTCGGTCCACGTGGACTTGTAGCGGCTCCCCGATCTCCTGGATAACCCCTCTCCCATATCGGGGGTTAAAGGAGACCACTACACCCCAGTGGGACGAGGGGATCTCCGCAACGCTGGTCAGATCAATCTGAGCTGCAGGCTGGGGCCGGCTCCGCCACGCCGTCATCAGGTGCCGCAGGTGTTCGGCCTCCGGCAGGATCCTCATGCCCTGTGTTTGCAGCGTATCTTCAGCCGCGGCCGGGTTGGGAGGAGTCAGGGACACTGGAGACAGACGGATCTCCGTGGGCTGGCCCAGCCGAGCGAGCACGCGGGCATCAGCCTCTAAGCGGCGTGCTATTTGTCGGGCCTCGGCCGCGGCCACACACTCCTCGGACATCCGCCAGTTGGGTCGACCCATCGGTGGTTCCGTAAGGGCCAGTTCCCGCAACGATGGCATCTCCGAGGCTGTGTCTGGTGATGCGGCTCCATGCTGAGTCAGGTTATCCCCACGCGGGGCTCTCGGCGTCGCCATCTTTATCTCCTCTCCAGTGTCTTCTTCCCGCGGTCTCTTTCGTGGGCGGCCCCGTCTCCATGGTCTCCACCCTCCAAACAGGATCAGGAGGCGGACCTCAGCTGTTGACGGACACGTCCTCAGGACACAGAAATATTTAGACTGGGCGGCCATTGTTATTCGCGCTCTCCAGCTTGCCTACGCCCACTCCACGCCCCTCTTCTTCTCCCGCGCTCTCCTCAGCGCCACAATGGCGGCGGATTTGGCGGTAAATGGCGCAGCACAGTCTTTGTAATAAAGTACAGTCTAAGCACAACAAATCACAGTTCCAAGGCACACATGACCTGATTCTTCAGGCTTAAGTAGATCCTGTTCATGACGCCAAGTTGTAGCGCCCCCACTGCCGCAGGGCCGAGGGGTACCCGGTGCCGGGCCTCTGCTTCTCTGCTCCGGGGTTGTCACGGTGGCTAGGCCCGGTCCGTGACCCTGCCGAGGGGCGCACAGTGTAATAGATATAACGGATGATGGTGATGAGGCTGTAGTGGTGCAGTGCAGTAAATAACGAGGACACCAGGTTGCAGTCTCTTTACCTCTTTACTGAAGATCTCTGGGTCCTCAGTCCAGAATACGGTTCACCAGGCTGCGCAAGTCCGGCCGGTCCAATGGCACCTCCAGAGTTCTCTTCACAGGTGGAAATCTGTGCCTTCCTTCTAAGCGCTATGTGTTGTGGTCCTTCCCTGCTGTGCTTACGGAAAGTCCCCACAACTGTTGTGTCTGTTTCTTAAGTTCCCTCACAACTCAATTAGATGATGTTCTGCTAATCCTCCGTCCCTCCCTGGTGTTCTGGTTGGGACGGCACCCGTTTGACGGGTAGGCTCGGAGCTCTTCCGGGACCCTAGAGTCGCCCCTCTCCACAAGTTGCCCCCCAAGACTGCATAGGTGATTTAAGTTAGACAGCCCGCCTTAGACTGACTGTCCTGCCGCTGTTTGGAGTATTGCTTGAAGCTGAATGTTATTATACTCCCTCGACGTTCCGGCCACCGGTAGTGCGCCTCAGTAGGATGTTGCCTCGGTCTTACAGCACGACCCCTACTGCTATTTCTCCTTTTGCGTGATCTCGTTTCTCACTCAGCACAATCTATCTCTCTTCTAGTCCTTCCTTGGGCACCGCCACTACCCGGAGCAGGCACGGTCCCGTTACGTTCGTTCAAGTTGCCAAGCCTCTGTCAGGATCCCACCCCTGACAGAGACCCTACTGTATCTTCCCCCACAACATCCTCTGCCACAAGGTGTTGCCTGGTTCCAACCCAGTCAGCTTTCTAATCTAACTTCCTGCCTGACCCCCAGTTTACCCACTATGGTGGGGAGTGGCCTAAGGAATAGAACCCTTAGCTCCCCCCGGAGGCCCGACTGTGAAATGTATTGGTGTCTGTGATACCTGATCAGATGAACTCCTTCAGTGCCATCAGACGCACTATAGCTCCCCTTAGTGGCGGAGCCATAGTACTGCAACGACCAGGACTCTGGGGCGCTGCACGCCCAAACAGTGGTTTACTCCCACATATGGGGTATCGGCGTACTCAGGACAAATTGAACAACATCTTTTGGGGTCCATTTTCTCCTGTTACCCTTGGTAAAATAAAACAAATTGGAGCTGAAGTAAATTTTGTGTGAAAAAAAAGTTAAATGCTCATTTTTATTTAAACATTCCAAAAATTCCTGTGAAACACCTTAAGGGTTAATAAACTTCTTGAATGTGGTTTTGAGCACCTTGTGGGGTGCAGTTTTTAGAATGTTGTCACACTTGGGTATTTTCTATCATATAGACCCCTCAAAATGACTTCAAATGAGATGTGGTCCCTAAAAAAAAATGGTGTTGTGAAAATGAGAAATTGCTGGTCAAATTTTAACCCTTATAACTCCCTAACAAAAAAAAATGTGGGTTCCAAAATTGTGCTGATGTAAAGTAGACATGTGGGAAATGTTACTTATTAAGTATTTTCTGTGACATATCACTGTGATTTAATTGCATAAAAATTCAAAGTTGGAAAATTGCAAAATTTTCAAAATTTTCGCCAAATTTCTGTTTTTTTCACAAATAAACGCAGGTAATATCAATGAAATTTTACCACTATCATGAAGTACAATATGTCACGAGAAAACATTGTCAGAATCACCAGGATCCGTTGAAGCGTTCCAGAGTTATAACCTCATAAAGGGACAGTGGTCAGAATTGTAAAAATTGGCCCGGTCCATAACGTGCAAACCACCCATGGGGGTGAAGGGGTTAATGTATGCGTTTTTAGAAACGCAAAAAAAATGTGAAAATTCCTAAATGTGTGCACATAGCCTAATTTTGACCTGGGGTGCACAAACTTTTACATGCCACTATGTACTACATTTGTAATTGGAGGTATTTGCTGATATAATTAATATTACACCTGCTACATATTTGGATAGGATCTTGGAGATGGGAATACTACTAAGTGTACGAGAGGAAGTTCTTCAGGAGGACTAAACCTTGAACGCATAACAACAGGAGGACATATTAGACAGGGTAAAAGAGAGAGAAGTCTAGAGAAAGCAGTTAAGGAAGGAAGGAAGGAGGGATGGTTGGAAAGAAAGACCACCCCACCCCCAAAAAAATATTTAAAAAATTAAGAATTGCAGTAAATCTGCAAATTATTATATTTACTCTGTCAGATATAACACTAACAAAAGAACATGAGGAAATAATAAAGAAAGGCATGAAATTTGTACCACATGCAAAAATAGACAAATTCCAGACATTCATTGACATACAAAAGTTGGCTAGTGGCTGTTACATATAACGTTTTATATAGACACAGTAGGGGAACAGCGCAATAAAGACCTGTATACATTTTATACATATGGACCCACACAATCCCTCTAGTTTTACCCTACCCCCACCATAACTTAGCAGCTGTACATGTCACAAACAAATTATTTTTTATTTTTTGCATATTATTTTACTAGTCAAATTTTACATCTGTACATGCTACAACAATGCAGTGCCCTGTACGTACCTAGCATTTCTTACCACATCATTTTTGGGGACAAAAATAGAAAAAAAGAGTGTTTGAAAATGTAGACATTTGAGTTTAAGGCTACTTTCACACACAGCATATTTGCTGCGTATTTTTACGCGCGCGTATTTTGCTGCTGCTTTACCTGCGTTTTTTTACGCAGGCAAAAAACGCAGCTGCTTTCACACACTGCGTTTTTTGCTGCGTTTTTTGCAGCTGCGTTTTTTTCAGCATTGTGTACTGAAAATAAAGTTTGTTTGAAAAAAAAAAAAAAGGGGAAAAAAAAAGAGTCATTGAGGTCATTTCCTGTCTTTATGACTCAGAATACAATACACACTGGAGGGACAGGTATAGTGTTAGGATAGTGGGGTAGATTTGCCTGACAGGTTCCCTAAGTGCCACCTATTTCAGTGCCACATATTTCAGTGCCACGTATTTCAGTGCCACGTGCCACGTATTTAAGTGCCACGTATCACGTATTTCAGTGCCACGTATTTCAGTGCCACGTATCACGTATTTCAGTGCCACGTATTTAAGTGACATGTATCACGTATAAGTGCCACGTGTCACGTATTTAATTGCCACATATTTAAGTGCCACATATCAAGATTTTCCATGGAGAACAGACACATCCAGAGATATGTCTGCTCTCCACGGCTACAGCAACACACTGACAGGAGCCATAGTTCCTGTCGGTGTGTCACTGCGCATGCGCGAGCGAGTTTACCGGCGGTCATTGACCCCGGCACTCTTGCTTAACGGCAGTGCTGCGTGGGAAAGTTCAACGCAGCTGTACTGCTGTTAACCGAGACGCCGGAGTCATTGAACTCCGGAACAGTACGCGATACACTGCTAGGAGCTTCGCTCCTGGCAGTGTATCGCCGGAGAGCAGGGGATCGGCGTGGGACACTCGTTTTATGGATTCTGCGGACAGGGAGTATGAATTTGGTTTATTATTTTTGGATTTTTTCCTGGAGGATCGAGGGCTTCGCCTACAAGTGTGCTGTTGGTGAGTATATACTCTGTGTTATATGTTGTATGTACTGTGTGTCATGTATGTGTATTGTGTGTAGGTGTTTTGTGTAACTTTACAATTGTGCTAAGTCGCCGGACACAGGGACAACTCTCCCATCCTAATACCGGATGGGAGTAGTAGTCCCATACGGCGACTTAGCACAATGGTGGCACTAGCGTCGCATGGGGACACGCGCACACACACACACACACACACACACACACACACACACACACAGACAGACAGACAGACAGACAGACACAGACAGACAGACAGACAGACAGACAGACAGACAGACAGACAGACACACACACACACACACACACATACCAAATCGATCAGCAGCCCCACGTTTATGCTCATTCTGTTGGACTCCATGCTGCTTCTCTGGGGGGCGGGGGCTTCCCTCTTCCTGTCCGACGTCACGTCCGGTCCTGGGTGTCAACCCCTCCGTACAAAGACGCCGACACCCAGGACAAAGGCGCTGTGTGTGGACGGTAAGATGGGGCCCTATGGGGATACGCAGACACGCCGCTGCGTAAAGAATTGACATGTCAATTCTTTTTACGCCGGCGTGTTTGCAGACAAAAGCGCCGCGTTTTTTTGCGGTGTGTCTGAACGGCAAAGTGAATTTCTCATTCACTTTGCCGGCAGACGAAAATGACATTGCGCATTTTTGAAAAGCGCCCGCAAAATAGCGCTCAAAAATGCGCTATGTCTGAAAGTAGCCTAAATGTTTGTGCATTGTTTACCTACTCCAATTTGACTATCATACATGCCACACCAATACTGTAGACTGCCACCATATTTTGTTCTCTGTATATGTACATACCCAACTACCATTTCTTGTTATGTCCTTTTTGACAAGAGTTGAATAATTGAGGCTGAAAAGATTGTCAAAATGTAATACTAAGGTTGTACAAAGTGTATGGTAAAAGAAGACATGGCAATGGGAGTATGGGAGTTGCTGTTGTAAGATTCTGGACCAGGGCTTTAGTCATGGCCAAACACTCTGGTATATCAGTGCCCTGGCCTCCCTTCTCAGAAACATATTTTCCATTCGTCAGCATACCTGTACCTTCAGGTCTAGCTCTTTTGGACTCCCTTTTCTGCTGTGGGAGATCCTTTCCAGATGAGTCAGGAAATACTAAGACACAGTCCAAATAAACTTCAACAATAACATCTTTACTGGTTCCGTTACACAGCATAGCCAAAGACTTCACATTCTTGACAATGGGTTCCACAAAACAATATTCCTTCTCTTTCCCTATACTTCTCTCGTGATCACAAAGCGCGGTCCCAGGTCGGACCGTCCCGAATGGTCTCAGCATTTTCTCTATGCAGCTCTGCTACGGGAATGCTTCCCTTGGTCTGTTTTGTCCCAGACACAAGATCATTAATCTCCGGAGTATAAAGCCACTGAAAGAGAGTACTGCCCTTCTGTTCTGCCTTCTGCCTTTGCACCACGTCTTTACTGTACGTACTCACTGCTTCCATGGGGGCCCTTAACCACTTTGCCCCGATTCAAAGGATTTCTGCCCAGACAATGAGTTGCACATTCTGAGTCTTCAAACTGTTCTAACACGCTCATTATCCGTACTGTAGCTGTGGATGGCTGAGGTCCAATTCTCTTCACATTTTGTGACTGCTGTGTCATCCTGGGCCTATAGCCCATGTGGACGGTTCAGGCGTCCCTAGCCCTCTGACTCTCTAAAGGAAATGAGGAAGCGCTGGGGTCAGTGCTGCCGAAGTCAATGACGAGGACCCACGGGACGGCTCCGGCGAGGACGGCAGGGCCGCGGGAAGCAGGTAAGCAGCGGACGAGAGGACGGGACAGCTGGATGGGAAGCTTTTACTCACCGCCGAGCCTGCTGATAGTCCCCCAGCACGACCGCCAATTTCAGCCATCACGACCACCACGATGCTTCGCAGAGCTGCCTCCAAGATCTCTTTCTCTCCTGTGGCCTCTCGTTGGGGCATCGCTGGTCCTTCATCCTCCTCATAGTCCTCGGCCTTCACTTGTAGCAGAGGCGGCCGTTGAGATGAAGATTGTTGTACCCAATCTTCTGTCCACCTGGCCTCGTACTGCAGGCTAGCCTTCACCCGGACCTTGGATCGTCTCCAGTCCTGGCGGCCCATACCACCACGGTGTGTCATGTTGTGTCTTTCTCCATCAGCAGGTAATGGCGCCTCATCCAGCGCCAGGTAGTGTCTATTCTGGATTCCACGCATTCATGGGTGGGGTCACTTCCTGCAGCTCAACCCGTTCCTCTAAGTTCAACTGCAGGGGCGGGAGCTCTATCTTCGCCTGCACCCATTTCGGGCGGGCCTCTATCACAACGGGGTGCGGTCTTCTTTCTTCTGGCGCCAAATTTCCTGCATGACGCCCACGAAAGGCAGCACACTCTCCAGTTTTCGCGCTGATGGTCGCCATCTTGGTCACATCCACACGGTCAGTCTTTTTCATGGTACAAGTCAAGTCCAGTGTTTTAGTCACTTCCAGCATTTCAAAAGCATCCTCAAAATCTTCATAACTGCTCTCTCTAATCACAGTCGTTACATTCAAGTTACTTGCCATTTCCAGGGCATCCGTTCTTCCTGTATTCAAAGTTTCGGTCACGTCCATGTTGTCTGCCACTTGCAGAACATCACTGCTTCTTTCCTTTGTAGTTTCAATCACATTGGCATCACTTGCTGCCTTCAACACATCATTCACTTCTTTCTTCGCTGGATCTCCGCATTGCGAGGTAGTCGCATCCTGCAGCACTATGCCAAATGTAAGATTCTGGACCAGGGCTGTAGTGGTGGCAAAACACTCTGGTATATCAGTGCCCTGGCCTCCTCTCACAGAAACATATTCTCTATTCATCAGCATACCTGTACCTTCAGGTCCAGCTCTTTCAGACTCTATTTTCTGCTGTGGGAGATCCTTTCCAGATGAGTCAGGAAAAACTGAGACACAGTCCAAATAAACTTCAACAATAACATCTTTACTGGTTCCATTACACAGCACATCCAAAGACTTCACATTCTTGACAACGGGTTCCACAAAACAATATTCCTTCTCTTTCCCTATACTTCTCTCGTGATCACAAAGTACGGTCCCAGGTCGGATCGTCCCGGATGGTCTCTCAGCAGTTTCTCTATGCAGCTCTACCACGAGAATGCTTCCCTCAGTCTGTTTCGCACCAGACACAAGATCATTAATTTCCGGAGTATAAAGCCACTGAAAGAGAGTACAGCCCTTCTGTTCTATCTTTGCACCATGTCTTTACTGTACGTACTCACTGCTTCCATGGGGGCCCTTGACCGCTTCGCCCCGGTTCTAAGGGTTTCTGCTTAGACAATGAGTTGCCACATTCTGAGTCTTTAAACTGTTCTAACCCACTGATTATCCATACTGTAGCTGTGGATGGCTGTTGTACAATTCTCTTCACGTTGTGTGACTGGTGTCTCATTCTGGGCCTATAGACCGTGTGGACGGTTCAGGTGTCCCTAGCCCTCTGACTCTCTAAAGGAAATGTTCCTAGCTAACCACACTGCAGCCCCTCCTATCGTTAACTATTTACTGTCCTAGGCACTAGGTGAGAGCTCTTACAATAAAATGCCCCCTATCTAGTGGCCAAACATGAACACTACACTTTCCTTATCATGGATACAAACATAATGAGTATTTAGAAGACACGGTAATACACTAAGAGTGTAGCAGTACCATGAAAAGTAGACGGTAGTACATACACCCATGTAGCAATACCATTATATAATAACATATACTGTATATGCACCATACTAGAACAAACAGTATCATGACCTGTTAAGGAGGAAAAACAAAAGGGAACATAATCCTCCATCCCCTTACACCGTCAACAGCAGAAATACCACCAATACCAGTGGCATCAGCTCTCCAGACAGTAGGACTTCGTAATGCAGTCCACAATTGACCTCTTTAAGGCTGGTTTCACATTTGCGGTTGTGTCCGCAGCGTTTGTACCGCATATATCCGCATGCGTTGTGTATTCCTATATTTAACATTAGGGATTCATGCGTTTTTGTTTGGTCGCGTTTTGCCGCGTTTGACAACGCATGCGTCGTTTCATCGTTTGCAGCTTGGCGCGGAAATGCAACATGTAGTAATTTTTAGAGGCGTCAATTTGCCACCTGGAAACGCATGCTGTCGATTGCGCAAGGATTGCTACAAAAAAACGCATTGCTGTCTATGTGAACACATGCGTTTACAAGCACATGCGTTTGATTGCGTTCATGAACGCATGCGTTCCACAATAGAAAAACATGTCTAGACTCTGATAAGCCACCCCCCACCAACAAGGTGATAAAGGGATGGTGTGGTCAGTTGCAGGTCACTTCTCAGCAGACAGCCAAGCAGAGCAGACAGACCACAGTGGACAGCCAAGCAGAGCATACAGACAACAGCACCTTTGAGAAAACAAGCCTCTGAACAATGTGAGTATATCCTATCCAATGCCTTTATTTTCTAATTTCTTTCTCTACATGTCCTAATTTCTTGCATTTGTTTCTTTCTACAGGCATCAGAATGTCTTCTTGTTCTTCTTCTGGTGAGGAGTTTCGTCCTGGGCCGTCGGAAGTCGAGCATGTCAGTGAGGTGAGTACTTGCCTCGTTAGATTGGTAAGTATTCACTGTCACATTCTCACATGTGACAATTTTATTTTTAATTTTTTTTAGAGCTCTTCTTCTACTGCGGCAGAGACAGGGCAGGAGCAGCGGAGTCAAGGTCCGGTGGAAAGACGGCAGCGGGTACGTATACAAGGCTGACTGTTTACTGTATCCTGAGTGTAATATTCTTGAATCTTCCTTTCTTTCCTTTCGTCTTCCTTTACTTTTTTCTTCTGGAATCCTTTTGTATGTTGACTTTCCTATTCATGCCATTTCTCAGCATCTTTTTTCTATCTTTTCCTGTTAATTGAACAAACTTTAATGACCTTATTTAATTTTTAGGTTTCACAACGGGAGGATGATCTTATTGAGAATGACCTCCTCATCTCCCTGGTCCAGGAGCGAGTCCCGTTGTGGGACACCCGGGATCCACTGCACTCAAACAACGTCACGATCCGGCGCTTATGGAATGAGGTGGCCAAAGCGATGTGGGATGGCTGGGACAACGCCCCGACACGGCATTTGGTAAGTATTGCACTGCAGTGTGAAGCAGCAGAGACCTGGGCCATGCTCACTCGACTGTGTGTGATGAAAGAAACTCTCAGGAGTTTCTGTCATCACACACAGTTGTGTGAGCACGGCCAAAAGTCCTTTTTCTGACCACAATTTTTTTTTTTTTAACAGTGGCCAGAGTCAAAACACGTTGGCGTTCGATAAAGGACCGCTTCAACAAGGACCTGCGTCAAGAGAGCCGTGTTCCTAGTGGTTCAGGAGCAAGGATCAGAAAGTACAAATACCATCGAGTTCTGGCATTTTTAAGACCGGTCCTTGCCCAGAGAACGTAAGAATTTATCACGTGCATTAGGTTGTATTGTATTGCCATAATCTGTATTTTTATATTCCACAGGATTTTGCGTCTGGTTAATATTTTGTATTAATTTTCTTTTTCCTTTTTTCACAGCACATACAGCACTACTGTTGGCCCAGGTTCTGGAGCGGTCTGTTGTGAATTTGGATTCTGGGCTCCCCCGGTGGCTACTGGTGGAATTGAACTGGTGTCTTCATCTTCTCTGTTCACCTGTTCCCATCAAGATGTGGGAGTCGCTATATAACCTTGCTGCTCTGTTAGTTGCTTGCCGGTCAACAATGTTATCAGAAGCCTCTCTGTGCTTGTTCCTGCTCCTAGACAACTACTAGATAAGTTGGACTCTTGTCCATGTTTGTTTTTGCATTTTGTTCCAGTTCACAGCTGTAGTTTCGTTACTGTGTCTGGAAAGCTCTTGTGAACAGGAATTGCCACTCTGGTGTTATGAGTTAATGCCAGAGTTTTAAAGTAATTTCTGGATGGTGTTTTTGATAGGGTTTTCAGCTGACCATGAAAGTGTCCTTTCTGTCTTCTGCTATGTAGTAAGTGGACCTCAAATTTGCTAAACCTATTTTCATACTACGTTTGTTATTTCATCTCAACTCACCGCCAATACATGTGGGGGGCCTCTGTCTCCTTTCGGGGTATTTCTCTAGAGGTGAGCTAGGACTAATATTTTCCTCTGCTAGCTTTATTTAGTCCTCCGGCTGGTGCTGGGCATCTAGAATCAACGTAGGCATGCTACCCGGCCACTGCTAGTTGTGCGTTAGGTTTAGTTCATGGTCAGCTCAGTTCCCATCTTCCAAGAGCTAGTTCCTATATATGCTTATGCTATGTTCTCTTGCCATTGAGATCATGACAGTTTGACCGGCCCGCAAAGTGTTAATTGTTTGGGCTGAAGCAGGAGAAAAAGAAGTGTTGAAGGGAAATTTTTTTTTTTTCCCCTCAGAGTTTTTGCTGCCTAGCCCTTAATTGCTGTCTAGCTGCTTCTACCTCCTCTTAACCCTTGAATGGCTCTGTGTCCACCTGTTTGTAATGGATCTTCAGAGTGTAACTGCAGGTTTGAATAATCTCGCCACGAAGGTACAAAATTTGCAAGATTTTGTTTGTCATGCACCTGTATCTGAGCCGAGAATTCCTTTGCCGGAATTTTTCTCGGGGAATAGATCCGGGTTTCAGAATTTTCGAAATAATTGCAAATTATTTTTGTCTCTGAAATCTCGCTCTGCCGGAGACCCTGCACAGCAGGTCAGGATTGTGATTTCCTTGCTCCGGGGCGACCCTCAAGACTGGGCTTTTTCATTGACACCAGGGGATCCTGCGTTGCTCAATGTGGATGCGTTTTTTCTGGCCTTGGGGTTGCTTTATGACGAACCTCATTTGGAGCTTCAGGCAGAAAAAACTTTGATGTCCCTATCTCAGGGGCAAGATGAAGCGGAAATTTACTGCCAAAGATTCCGTAAATGGTCTGTGCTTACTCAGTGGAATGAGTGCGCCCTGGCGGCGACTTTCAGAGAGGGTCTCTCTGATGCCATTAAGGATGTTATGGTGGGGTTCCCTGTGCCTGCGGGTCTGAATGAGTCCATGACAATGGCTATTCAGATCGATAGGCGTTTGCGGGAGCGCAAACCAGTGCACCATCTGGCGGTGTCCACTGAGAAGTCGCCAGAGAGTATGCAGTGTGATAGAATTCTGTCCCGAAGCGAGCGGCAGAATTTTAGACGGAAAAATGGGTTGTGTTTCTATTGTGGTGATTCTACTCATGTTATATCAGCATGCTCTAAGCGCACTAAAAAGCTTGGTAAATCTGTTTCCATTTGCACCTTACCGTCTAAATTTATTCTATCTGTGACCCTGATTTGCTCTTTGTCATCTATTACCACGGACGCCTATGTCGACTCTGGCGCCGCTTTGAGTCTTATGGATTGGTCCTTTGCCAAACGCTGTGGGTATGATTTAGAGCCTTTGGAGACTCCTATTCCTCTGAAGGGGATTGACTCCACCCCATTGGCTAATAATAAACCACAATACTGGACACAAGTAACTATGCGTATTAATCCGGATCACCAGGAGATTATTCGCTTTCTGGTGCTGTATAATCTACATGATGATTTGGTGCTAGGATTGCCTTGGCTGCAATCTCACAACCCAGTCCTCGACTGGAGAGCTATGTCTGTGTTGAGCTGGGGATGTAAGGGGGCTCATGGGGATGTACCTGTGGTTTCCATTTCATCATCCATTCCCTCTGAAATTCCTGAGTTCCTGTCTGACTATCGTGACGTCTTTGAAGAATCCAAGCTTGGTTCGTTACCTCCGCACCGAGAGTGCGATTGTGCCATAGATTTAATCCCGGGTAGTAAATACCCAAAGGGTCGTTTATTTAATCTGTCTGTGCCTGAACATGCTGCTATGCGAGAATATATAAAGGAGTCCTTGGAAAAGGGACATATTCGTCCATCGTCATCTCCCTTAGGAGCCGGTTTTTTCTTTGTGTCAAAAAAAGACGGCTCTTTGAGACCATGTATTGATTATCGGCTTTTGAATAAAATCACTGTTAAATATCAATACCCATTGCCGTTGCTGACTGATTTGTTTGCTCGCATAAAGGGGGCCAAGTGGTTCTCTAAGATTGACCTTCGTGGGGCGTATAATTTGGTGCGAATCAGGCAGGGGGATGAGTGGAAAACCGCATTTAATACGCCCGAGGGCCACTTTGAGTATTTAGTGATGCCTTTTGGTCTTTCTAATGCTCCGTCAGTTTTCCAGTCCTTTATGCATGATATTTTTCGCGATTATTTGGATAAATTTATGATTGTGTATCTGGATGATATTCTGATTTTTTCGGATGACTGGGACTCTCATGTCCAGCAAGTCAGGAGGGTTTTTCAGGTTTTGCGGTCTAATTCTTTGTGTGTGAAGGGTTCTAAGTGTGTTTTTGGGGTACAGAGGATTTCCTTTTTGGGATATATTTTTTCCCCCTCTTCCATTGAAATGGATCCTGTCAAGGTTCAAGCTATTTGTGATTGGACGCAGCCCTCTTCTCTTAAGAGTCTTCAGAAATTTTTGGGCTTTGCTAACTTTTATCGTCGATTTATTGCTGGTTTTTCGGATATTGCTAAGCCATTGACCGATTTGACTAAGAAGGGTGCTGATGTTGCTGATTGGTCCCCTGATGCTGTGGAGGCCTTTCGGGAGCTTAAGCGCCGTTTTTCCTCTGCCCCTGTGTTGCGTCAGCCTGATGTTGCTCTACCTTTTCAGGTTGAGGTCGACGCTTCTGAGATCGGAGCTGGGGCAGTGTTGTCGCAGAAAAGTTCTGACTGCTCCGTGATGAGGCCTTGTGCCTTCTTTTCCCGTAAATTTTCGCCCGCTGAGCGGAATTATGATGTTGGGAATCGGGAGCTTTTGGCCATGAAGTGGGCTTTTGAGGAGTGGCGCCATTGGCTTGAGGGGGCCAGACATCAGGTGGTGGTATTGACTGACCACAAAAATTTGATTTATCTTGAGACCGCCAGGCGCCTGAATCCTAGACAGGCGCGCTGGTCATTATTTTTCTCTCGGTTTAATTTTGTGGTGTCATACCTACCGGGTTCTAAGAATGTTAAGGCGGATGCCCTTTCTAGGAGTTTTGAGCCTGACTCGCCTGGTAACTCTGAGCCCACAGGTATCCTTAAGGATGGAGTGGTATTGTCAGCCGTTTCTCCAGACCTGCGGCGGGCCTTGCAGGAGTTTCAGGCGGAGAGACCTGATCGTTGCCCACCTGATAAACTGTTTGTTCCTGATGATTGGACCAGTAGAGTCATCTCTGAGGTTCATTCTTCTGCGTTGGCAGGTCATCCTGGCATTTTTGGTACCAGGGATTTGGTGGCAAGGTCCTTCTGGTGGCCTTCCCTGTCACGAGATGTGCGAGGCTTTGTGCAGTCTTGTGACGTTTGTGCTCGGGCCAAGCCTTGTTGTTCTCGGGCTAGTGGATTATTGTTGCCCTTGCCTATTCCTAAGAGGCCTTGGACGCACATCTCGATGGATTTTATTTCAGATCTGCCTGTTTCTCAGAAGATGTCTGTCATCTGGGTGGTGTGTGACCGTTTTTCTAAGATGGTCCATTTGGTTCCTCTGCCCAAGTTACCTTCTTCTTCCGAGTTGGTTCCTCTGTTTTTTCAAAATGTTGTTCGTTTGCATGGTATTCCTGAGAATATCGTTTCTGACAGAGGGACCCAATTCGTGTCTAGATTTTGGCGGGCATTCTGTGCTAGGATGGGCATAGATTTATCTTTTTCGTCCGCTTTCCATCCTCAGACGAATGGCCAGACCGAGCGGATTAATCAGACCCTGGAGACATATCTGAGGTGTTTTGTGTCTGCTGACCAGGATGATTGGGTTGCTTTTTTGCCATTGGCGGAGTTCGCTCTCAATAATCGGGCCAGCTCTGCCACTTTGGTGTCCCCGTTTTTCTGTAATTCGGGGTTTCATCCTCGATTTTCCTCTGGTCAGGTGGAATCTTCGGATTGTCCTGGAGTGGATGCTGTGGTGGAGAGATTGCATCAGATCTGGGGGCAGGTGGTGGACAATTTGAGGTTGTCCCAGGAGAAGACTCAGCTTTTTGCCAACCGCCACCGTCGTGTTGGTCCTCGGCTTTCTGTTGGGGATTTGGTGTGGTTGTCTTCTCGTTTTGTCCCTATGAGGGTCTCTTCTCCTAAGTTTAAGCCTCGGTTTATCGGCCCGTATAAGATATTGGAGATTCTTGGCCCTGTTTCCTTCCGTTTGGACCTCCCTGCATCCTTTTCTATTCATAACGTTTTTCATCGGTCATTATTGCGCAGGTATGAGGTACCGGTTGTGCCTTCCGTTGAGCCTCCTGCTCCGGTGTTGGTTGAGGGTGAGTTGGAGTACGTTGTGGAGAAAATCTTGGACTCTCGTGTTTCCAGACGGAGACTCCAGTATCTGGTCAAGTGGAAGGGATACGGCCAGGAGGATAATTCTTGGGTGAATGCATCTGATGTTCATGCCTCCGATCTGGTTCGTGCCTTTCATAGGGCCCATCCTGATCGCCCTGGTGGTTCTGGTGGGGGTTCGGTGCCCCCTCCTTGAGGGGGGGTACTGTTGTGAATTTGGATTCTGGGCTCCCCCGGTGGCTACTGGTGGAATTGAACTGGTGTCTTCATCTTCTCTGTTCACCTGTTCCCATCAAGATGTGGGAGTCGCTATATAACCTTGCTGCTCTGTTAGTTGCTTGCCGGTCAACAATGTTATCAGAAGCCTCTCTGTGCTTGTTCCTGCTCCTAGACAACTACTAGATAAGTTGGACTCTTGTCCATGTTTGTTTTTGCATTTTGTTCCAGTTCACAGCTGTAGTTTCGTTACTGTGTCTGGAAAGCTCTTGTGAACAGGAATTGCCACTCTGGTGTTATGAGTTAATGCCAGAGTTTTAAAGTAATTTCTGGATGGTGTTTTTGATAGGGTTTTCAGCTGACCATGAAAGTGTCCTTTCTGTCTTCTGCTATGTAGTAAGTGGACCTCAAATTTGCTAAACCTATTTTCATACTACGTTTGTTATTTCATCTCAACTCACCGCCAATACATGTGGGGGGCCTCTGTCTCCTTTCGGGGTATTTCTCTAGAGGTGAGCTAGGACTAATATTTTCCTCTGCTAGCTTTATTTAGTCCTCCGGCTGGTGCTGGGCATCTAGAATCAACGTAGGCATGCTACCCGGCCACTGCTAGTTGTGCGTTAGGTTTAGTTCATGGTCAGCTCAGTTCCCATCTTCCAAGAGCTAGTTCCTATATATGCTTATGCTATGTTCTCTTGCCATTGAGATCATGACAGCGGTCCTTCATCCGACAGCCACGGACCCGTTCCAGCCATCCAGCAGCGCAGCAGCAAGTGGGCCTTCCACACTAACTGGAGACCAGGGAGCTGGTCCATCAGGTCTTCCCCTTTCGCAGTCCTCTTCCACTGCCCCTTTTTTTGGGGGCTCCTCCCGGCAGCGGCAGAGGGCTTCGGACAGGTCACTCATGCCCGAGTTTTTGCACTTGAGCTCGGTTTTACACGAAGCAATCAAGGCTTTGGGTGACCGAATGGATGTTTCACATAGCCTCTTGAATGCACGTATCCAGGAGGTCAGCAAAAGCCTTGATCAAGTGAAAGCCGACTTCCAGAGGCCAGCACATCATTTTTATAACCAAATTGAGCAGGGCATGTCGGAACACCTTACTCCTGATCTCCAGCTGAGTGTCATGCAGGCCTGCAATGCTGCTTACATGCAGGCTATGCAGCAGAGTCGGTATTTCCAGCAGACAGTGGCGGCATATCCACCTGTGCCTTCACTGTCACGATTGACCTCAATGCCGACCTCTGCTGCATCCCACTGCACGGCCACCTCAATTCCTTCCACAGCCGGACACCACTACAGCACCACCACCATGCCGAGTGCAGTTGGACATCCCACCGCCACCACCATGACAACCGCTGCTCCTGCTTGGACCTCCTCCGCCACCACCACGATGCAGCAGGACCCTGGCATGGCATTCCGTACCGCCACCACCACGATGCAGCAGGACCCTGGCATGGTATTCCATACCGCCACCACCACGATGCAGCAGGACCCTGGCATGGCATTCCATACTGCCACCACCACGATGCAGCAGGACCCTGGCATGGCATTCCATACCGCCACCACCACGATGCAGCAGGACCCTGGCATGGCATTCTTGCATGGCTGCACGCTCTACGAGCACTATGGACTCTGGCATGGCTGCACGCTCTACGAGCACTATGGACTCTGGCATGGCTGCACGCTCTACGAGCACTCTGGACTCTGGCATGGCTGCACGATCTACGAGCACTATGGACTCTGACACAGTGCAGCCGGACCCTTACAGGTCAAACACCACCAGGCCACGCCATATGAGCCCACCAAGACCTCCCACAACCAGGCAAACCAAAAAACACAAACACAAAAAAAAAACAGAGGACTCTTAGCATTCCTCCCCCTTCACCTCTCAATGTGTCTGTAATGTCAGGTTTGTCTCACCCTTCCAGTGCGTCTCAAGTCTCTCATGTGTCAAGCCCCATCCCCGAACTTCCAGACCCTTCTAGTTTCACTGCCCCTTCTCCTGCCACCTCTGCGTCGTCCACGGTTAGCCAGGCCTCAGTGCTTCACACCCCCCGTTTACATCACTCTACCCCAAGCCGGCGCAGTAAATAAATTTTTTGGTTGTTAAAAAATAAAAAAAAATTGATTTGCCACAATTATGTTTGGTTTATTGTGTCTTCCGCCGCCGGCAACACACACCATGCACCAACTAAGAAACTTCGCCACACACTTACTTTTTGGGCCACATCATATCTCCAGTAGTTCTTAAAAAAAAAGACTGCAGCTTTGTGTGTCTTTACTATACAGATATGAGGTGGGCCAAAAAATATTAGATGTATTATCTCCATAATCTCTTCTTGTCTGTGACTAGCGTGGCAGTCTGAAGAGAAAATGGTTGAAATACAATGCAGACCTCTACTGAACAGGTCAGGTGTCAAAAAACTCATTAGTTAGGAAACCTGACCTGGTGAGTAGAGAAATGCCTTGGATAACCACCATTTTCTCTTCTTTATACATAATCTATTACACACAAATTGAGGGGACGATGGTCATACACGGCATATCTATGCTCACCTGCACAGGTGTCAGAAATAGTGAATTCATGAGGCTGTAATATGTGCATCATGAATTCATTATTTCTGACACCTGACTTGATGAGTATAGATCTCTTTAGTGTGACAGTCATTGTCTCTTCAGTCTGTGTCCAATGGATACACCAGAACAGAATCAGGACGCAATGACGTCAACAAGCTTACCAATAAAGCAACATGGCTGCCATAACACTAGCAGTATGTGGCCAGTGTTTTATATCAGTATTTGTAAGCCAAAACAAGGAATGGAACAATTAGAAGTAAATTATGATATTAATAGAATAACTATCACCTCTGCCTTTATCACCCACTCCTGGTTTTGGATTACAAAAACTGATATTAAATACAGACCAAATACTGCCAGTTTTAGGACAGCCTTGGTTTGTAGAGGAAAAACATAGGAGACACGGTCAACACAACCAAAACTAAAGTTTATTAATGAGAAATATTATTTTCATATCAGAAACTTACTGGTACAGATCTAATTACAACAGGACATTTACACAACATTGTCCTGCCATGACACACGTCCAATATCTGAATCAAAAAAGGCAGCAAATTGGTCCCGCATGTGACCAACTGCTGCAGTTGACCGCAGCGGGTGATGCTGGAAATCGGGCAGTGGGTGTGCAACTGGTTCATCCAGTTCAATGTTGGGTTGCTCCTTAGCCCTTATATAGTTGTGCAGAACCACACAGGCTTTGACCACCTCGTCGACAGTTTCCACTTTCAGATTTATGGCTGATGCAAGAATGCGCCATTTAGCGACCAGAATGCCAAAGGTACACTCTACTGTTCTTCGGGCCCTGGTCAGCCTGTAGATAAAGATCCTTCTAGTGTGGTTCAAGTCCCGACTGGAATATGGCTTCAGTAGGTTTTCACACATCTGAAAGGCCTCATCCCCAACCATAACAAATGGCATCGGTGGACCTTGAGTGTTGGGGAGAGGTTGTGGCGGAGGAAAATTGAAATTTTGGCCATACACATGGCGGCCCATATCCGAGTTCTTGAAAGTCTGGGAATCGTTGCCACGGCCAAAAGCTCCAATGTCCACGGCGATGAAGCGACAGTCCACATCGGCTATTGCCATGAGCACAACAGATCGAGAAAATTACAGAAATGAATTTGGGACTAAACAGAAATCATTTGTGCACATGTAATCCCTTTAAAACTTAGCTTTTAATATATTAATAATTATAAAACCCTGACCCAAAGCAAACCTTGGTTTAATACCATATAGAATAAAATACAATACCACACATTAGGTCACCTATTAGATTACTGTACTATAACCTACTGTTCTCGCCTGCCTTGCTGTGGAGGTTGGCACCCTAAGAGACGATTTTTTGGCGCCCCCACTCAACGCAGGCTGTCCCTCTCTTCCTTACAATGTCCCTCTAGATGTAGGTGGGAAAACAATATAGCGGAGAACAGTGGTGAAAAAATAGGATTTTACAAAATATATGCAAACAGTGAAATAATTTAACAGGTGCCTCCAAATGCTACATTAATAATCCAGCACATAGCTAAACACCAATAAAGTATGGATATTCAGTCCAGCCAATACCGTATTTGTCCCATGTCAATGATGAACATTCAATGTCACATACACAATATCAAAGGGACCAGCCCAAAAGGATCAGAATATACCAATGCATAATATAAAATATGACTTAGCGTGTGCTGGTATTGCCCCGACGCGTTTCCCCGTTAGCACGGTTCATCAGGAGGGGATAATGTGGTCTTCAGTGCCACCGGATGCCATATGGATGAATAGCTAGTCTCTTAGGGTGCCAACCTCCACAGCAAGGCAGGCGAGAACAGTAGGTTATAGTACAGTCAGGGCCGTATTTAGGGTTTCTGCTGCCCTAGGCACTTTTAGTGCTGACCCCCCCCCCCCCCCCCCTTTGGTGAGTATGACACTATTGGCAGTGACTTTAGCAAGAATTGCTGATGTGAAAGTCGCCTTTTGCAGCAAATCCAGCAATTTTTCTGCATGTGCCGCGTAACGGATCACTTACGGCAACACTGCGTTCGGCCTCATTCATTCCCTATGGGATTTGCGGCACTTATGATCTGGCAAATGCGGTACCATACCTCCCAACTTTTGAAGAAGGGAAGGAGGCAAATTTTAGGCCACGCCTCTGACCACACCCATTTCACAACTAGTCACATCCATATCCACGTCCCAACCACAGCCATTTAGCACTGCTGATCACACTGTTTTATATACAATAATTATAAACGAAAAAATATGGCCACAGTGTTCCATACTGTATAACGGCCACACATGATGCTCCATACTGTATAACGGCCACACATGATACTCCATACTGTATAACGGCCACACATGATGCTCCATACTGTATAACGGCCACACATGATGCTCCATACTGTATAACGACCACTGTTGTGAAATTGGATTCTGGGCTCCCCCGGTGGCCACTTGTGGAATTGAACTTGTGTTCATCATCCCCTCTGTTCACCTGCTCCTATCAGGATGTGGGAGTCGCTATATAACCTTGCTCCTCTGTCAGTTTCTTGCCGGTCAACAATGTTATCAGAAGCCTCTGTGCATGTTCCTGCTACTAGACAACTCCCAGCTAAGTTGGACTTTTGTCCTTGTGTGTTTTTGCATTTTGTTCCTGTTCACAGCTGCTGTTTCGTTACTGTGTCGGGAAAGCTCTAGTGATCGGAAATTGCCACTCTGGTGTTATGAGTTAATGCTAGAGTCTTAAAGTAATTTCTGGATGGTGTTTTGATAGGGTTTTCTGCTGACCATGAAAGTGCCCTTTCTGTCTTCCTGCTATCTAGTAAGCGGACCTCGATTTTGCTAAACCTATTTTCATACTACGTTTGTCATTTCATCTAAAATCACCGCCAATATATGTGGGGGCCTCTGTCTGCCTTTTGGGAAAATTTCTCTAGAGGTGAGCCAGGACTGTCTTTTCCTCTGCTAGGATTAGGTAGTTCTCCGGCTGGCGCTGGGCATCTAGGGATAAAATAACGTAGGCATGCTACCCGGCCACTTCTAGTTGTGCGGCAGGTTTAGTTCATGGTCAGTATAGTTTCCATCTTCCAAGAGCTAGTTCTCATATATGCTGGGCTATGTTCTCTCGCCATTGAGAATCATGACAGTTTGACCGGCCCAAAAAGGGTTAAATTACTGCTGAGAAAGGAGAGAAAAAAGAAGTCTGCTACAATTTTTTTTTTTTTTTTTTCTCTGAGTGTGCTCTTAATTGAATCACTTGCTAGTCTGCCTATACTGCAGCCTTCCTCTCTTTCCCTCCTTCTAATCCTTGAATGGCTCTGTGTTCACCTGTTTGAAATGGATCTTCAGAGTGTGGCTGCAGGTTTGAATAATCTCGCCACAAAGGTACAAAATTTGCAAGATTTTGTTGTTCATGCACCTATGTCTGAGCCTAGAATTCCTTTGCCTGAATTCTTCTCGGGGAATAGATCTCACTTTCAAAATTTTAAAAATAATTGCAAATTATTTTTGTCCCTGAAGTCTCGCTCTGCCGGAGACCCTGCACAGCAGGTCAGGATTGTAATTTCCTTGCTCCGGGGCGACCCTCAAGACTGGGCTTTTGCATTGGCACCAGGGGATCCTGCGTTGCTCAATGTGGATGCGTTTTTTCTGGCCTTGGGGTTGCTTTATGAGGAACCTCATTTAGAGCTTCAGGCGGAAAAGGCCTTGATGTCCTTGTCTCAGGGGCAAGATGAAGCTGAAATATACTGCCAAAAATTCCGCAAATGGTCTGTGCTTACTCAGTGGAATGAGTGCGCCCTGGCGGCGATTTTCAGAGAGGGTCTCTCTGATGCCATTAAGGATGTTATGGTGGGGTTCCCTGTGCCTGCGAGTCTGAATGAGTCCATGACGATGGCTATTCAGATCGATAGGCGTCTGCGGGAGCGCAAACCTGTGCACCATTTGGCGGTGTCTACTGAGAAAACGCCAGAAAATATGCAATGTGATAGAATTCTGTCCAGAAGCGAGCGGCAGAATTTTAGACGAAAAAATGGGTTGTGCTTCTATTGTGGTGATTCAACTCATGTTATATCAGCATGCTTTAAGCGTACTAAGAAGCCTGACAAGTCTGTTTCAATTAGCACTTTACAGTCTAAGTTTATTCTATCTGTGACCCTGATTTGTTCTTTGTCATCTATTACCGCGGACGCCTATGTCGACTCTGGCGCTGCTTTGAGTCTTATGGATTGGTCCTTTGCCAAACGCTGTGGGTATGATTTGGAGCCATTGGAGGCTCCGATACCTCTGAAAGGGATTGACTCCACCCCATTGGCTAGTAATAAACCACAATACTGGACACAAGTGACTATGCATGTTAATCCGGATCACCAGGAGGTTATTCGCTTTCTGGTGCTGTATAATCTACATGATGTTTTGGTGCTGGGATTGCCATGGCTGCAATCTCATAACCCAGTCCTCGACTGGAGAGCTATGTCTGTGTTAAGCTGTGGATGTAAAGGAACTCATGGGGACGTACCTTTGGTTTCCATTTCGTCATCTATTCCCTCTGAGATTCCTGAATTCTTGTCTGACTTTCGTGACGTTTTTGAAGAACCCAAGGTTGGTTCACTACCTCCGCACCGGGAGTGCGATTGTGCCATAGACTTGATCCCGGGTAGTAAATACCCTAAGGGGCGTTTATTTAATCTGTCTGTGCCTGAACACGCTGCTATGCGAGAATATATAAAGGAGTCCTTGGAAAAGGGACATATTCGTCCTTCGTCATCTCCCTTAGGAGCCGGTTTTTTCTTTGTGTCTAAGAAAGACGGCTCTTTGAGGCCGTGTATTGATTATCGACTTTTGAATAAAATCACGGTTAAATATCAATATCCGTTACCACTGCTTACTGATTTGTTTGCTCGTATAAAGGGGGCCAAGTGGTTCTCTAAGATTGATCTCCGTGGGGCGTATAATTTGGTGCGAATCAAGCAGGGGGATGAGTGGAAAACCGCATTTAATACGCCCGAGGGCCATTTTGAGTATTTGGTGATGCCTTTTGGTCTTTCAAATGCCCCTTCAGTCTTCCAGTCCTTTATGCATGACATTTTCCGCGATTATTTGGATAAATTTATGATTGTGTATCTGGATGATATTCTGATTTTTTCGGATGACTGGGACTCTCATGTCCAGCAGGTCAGGAGGGTTTTTCAGGTTTTGCGGTCTAATTCCTTGTGTGTGAAGGGTTCTAAGTGTGTTTTTGGGGTTCAAAAGATTTCCTTCTTGGGATACATTTTTTCCCCCTCTTCCATCGAGATGGATCCTGTCAAGGTTCAGGCTATTGGTGATTGGACGCAACCCTCTTCTCTTAAGAGTCTTCAGAAATTTTTGGGCTTTGCTAACTTTTATCGTCGATTTATTGCTGGTTTTTCTGATGTTGTGAAACCATTGACTGATTTGACTAAGAAGGGTGCTGATGTTGCTGATTGGTCCCCTGATGCTGTGGAGGCCTTTCGGGAGCTCAAGCGCCGCTTTTCTTCCGCCCCAGTGTTGCGTCAGCCTGATGTTGCTCTTCCTTTTCAGGTTGAGGTCGACGCTTCTGAAATCGGAGCTGGGGCGGTGTTGTCGCAGAGAAGTTCCGACTGCTCCGTGATGAGACCTTGTGCTTTTTTTTCCCGTAAATTTTCGCCCGCCGAGCGGAATTATGATATTGGGAATCGGGAGCTTTTGGCCATGAAGTGGGCTTTTGAGGAGTGGCGTCACTGGCTTGAGGGGGCCAGACATCAGGTAGTGGTATTGACTGACCACAAAAATTTAATTTACCTTGAGTCTGCCAGGCGCCTGAATCCTAGACAGGCGCGCTGGTCGTTGTTTTTCTCTCGGTTTAATTTTGTGGTGTCGTACCTACCGGGTTCTAAGAATGTTAAGGCGGATGCCCTTTCTAGGAGTTTTGAGCCTGACTCCCCTGGTAATTCTGAGCCCACAGGTATCCTTAAAGATGGAGTGATATTGTCTGCCGTTTCTCCAGACCTGCGGCGGGCCTTGCAGGAGTTTCAGGCGGATAGACCTGATCGTTGCCCACCTGGTAGACTGTTTGTTCCTGATGATTGGACCAGTAGAGTCATCTCTGAGGTTCATTCTTCTGCGTTGGCAGGTCATCCTGGAATCTTTGGTACCAGGGATTTGGTGGCAAGGTCCTTCTGGTGGCCTTCCCTGTCACGAGATGTGCGAGGCTTTGTGCAGTCTTGTGACGTTTGTGCTCGGGCCAAGCCTTGTTGTTCTCGGGCTAGTGGATTGTTGTTACCCTTGCCTATCCCGAAGAGGCCTTGGACGCACATCTCGATGGATTTTATTTCGGATCTGCCTGTTTCTCAGAAGATGTCTGTCATCTGGGTGGTGTGTGACCGTTTCTCTAAGATGGTCCATCTGGTTCCCTTGCCTAAGTTGCCTTCTTCTTCCGAGTTGGTTCCTCTGTTTTTTCAAAATGTTGTTCGTTTGCATGGTATTCCTGAGAATATCGTTTCTGACAGAGGGACCCAATTCGTGTCTAGATTTTGGCGGGCATTCTGTGCTAGGATGGGCATAGATTTGTCTTTTTCGTCTGCTTTCCATCCTCAGACTAATGGCCAGACCGAGCGGACTAATCAGACCTTGGAGACATATTTGAGGTGTTTTGTGTCTGCGGATCAGGATGATTGGGTTGCTTTTTTGCCTTTGGCGGAGTTCGCCCTCAATAATCGGGCCAGCTCTGCCACCTTGGTGTCCCCGTTTTTCTGTAATTCGGGGTTTCATCCTCGATTTTCCTCCGGTCAAGTGGAATCTTCGGATTGTCCTGGAGTGGATGCTGTGGTGGAGAGGTTGCATCAGATTTGGGGGCAGGTGGTGGACAATTTGAAGTTGTCCCAGGAGAAGACTCAGCTTTTTGCCAACCGCCGTCGTCGTGTTGGTCCTCGGCTTTGTGTTGGGGACTTGGTGTGGTTGTCTTCTCGTTTTGTCCCTATGAGGGTTTCTTCTCCTAAGTTTAAGCCTCGGTTCATCGGCCCGTACAAGATATTGGAGATTCTTAACCCTGTGTCCTTCCGTTTGGACCTCCCTGCATCCTTTTCGATTCATAATGTTTTTCATCGGTCATTGTTGCGCAGGTATGAGGTACCGGTTGTGCCTTCCGTTGAGCCTCCTGCTCCGGTGTTGGTTGAGGGTGAGTTGGAGTACGTTGTGGAAAAGATCTTAGACTCTCGTGTTTCCAGACGGAAACTCCAGTATCTGGTCAAATGGAAGGGATACGGTCAGGAGGATAATTCTTGGGTCACTGCCTCTGATGTTCATGCCTCCGATCTTGTCCGTGCCTTTCATAGGGCTCATCCTGATCGCCCTGGTGGTTCTGGTGAGGGTTCGGTGCCCCCTCCTTGAGGGGGGGGTACTGTTGTGAAATTGGATTCTGGGCTCCCCCGGTGGCCACTTGTGGAATTGAACTTGTGTTCATCATCCCCTCTGTTCACCTGCTCCTATCAGGATGTGGGAGTCGCTATATAACCTTGCTCCTCTGTCAGTTTCTTGCCGGTCAACAATGTTATCAGAAGCCTCTGTGCATGTTCCTGCTACTAGACAACTCCCAGCTAAGTTGGACTTTTGTCCTTGTGTGTTTTTGCATTTTGTTCCTGTTCACAGCTGCTGTTTCGTTACTGTGTCGGGAAAGCTCTAGTGATCGGAAATTGCCACTCTGGTGTTATGAGTTAATGCTAGAGTCTTAAAGTAATTTCTGGATGGTGTTTTGATAGGGTTTTCTGCTGACCATGAAAGTGCCCTTTCTGTCTTCCTGCTATCTAGTAAGCGGACCTCGATTTTGCTAAACCTATTTTCATACTACGTTTGTCATTTCATCTAAAATCACCGCCAATATATGTGGGGGCCTCTGTCTGCCTTTTGGGAAAATTTCTCTAGAGGTGAGCCAGGACTGTCTTTTCCTCTGCTAGGATTAGGTAGTTCTCCGGCTGGCGCTGGGCATCTAGGGATAAAATAACGTAGGCATGCTACCCGGCCACTTCTAGTTGTGCGGCAGGTTTAGTTCATGGTCAGTATAGTTTCCATCTTCCAAGAGCTAGTTCTCATATATGCTGGGCTATGTTCTCTCGCCATTGAGAATCATGACAGACCACACATGATGCTCCATACTGTATAACGGCCACACATGATGCTCCATATTGTATAATGGCCACACATGATGCTCAATACTGTACAATGGCCACACATGATGCTCAATACTGTTCAATGGCCACACAGTTCTCCATGATACTGTATAATGACCCCCCCTCCTGTATGCATGGCTCATATTCCCCCCCTATATGCATGGCTCACGCTCCCCCCGTATGCATGGCTCATATTCACCCCCCCCCCCCCGTATGCATGGCTCATATTCACCCCCCCCGTATGCATGGCTCATATTCACCCGCCCGTATACATGGCTCATATTCACCCCCCCGTATACATGGCTCATATTCACCCCCCCCGTATGCATGGCTCATATACACCCCCCCTGTATGCATGGCTCATATACCCCCCCCCTGTATGCATGGCTCATATACACCCCCCCTGTATGCATGGCTCATATACACCCCCCCCTGTATGCATGGCTCATATACACCCCCCCCCTGTATGCATGGCTCATATACACCCCCCCTGTATGCATGGCTCATATACACCCCCCCTGTATGCATGGCTCATATACACACACCCCCTGTATGCATGGCTCATATACACCCCCCCTGTATGCATGGCTCATATACACCCCCCCTGTATGCATGGCTCATATACACCCCCCCCTGTATGCATGGCTCATATACACCCCCCCTGTATGCATGGCTCATATACACCCCCCCCTGTATGCATGGCTCATATACACCCCCCCTGTATGCATGGCTCATATACACCCCCCCCTGTATGCATGGCTCATATACACCCCCCCTGTATGCATGGCTCTTATAAACCCCCCCCTGTATGCATGGCTCATATACACCCCCCTGTATGCATGGCTCATATACACCCCCCCCCGTATGCATGGCTCATATACACCCCCCCCCTGTATGCATGGCTCATATTCACCCCCCCCCCTGTATGCATGGCTCATATTCACCCCCCCCCCCCTGTATGCATGGCTCATCTCCCCCTCCCTCCCTGTATGCATGGTGGCTCTGGCTTATCTCCCATCCCCCCCTGTATGTGTGGCTCATATCCCATCCCCCCCTGTATGTGTGGCTCATCTCCCATCCCCCCCCCCTGTATGCATGCATGGTGGCTCTGGCTCGTCATCTCCCATCCCCCATGCGTGGCTCATCGGCAGCCTGCCCCGCCGCTCCCCATCAATCTTGTGGCTGCCGCCTGCCGGGCTCCCCGATCCTCCTCCTTCATCCTCCCCGGCTCCCCCCGTCCCTGGCTGTCATCATACTCACCTGGCTGCGTCACCTCACACCGCGCACGGCGCGCAGAAGAACGGGATCCTCCACCTCTGTGCTGTGTCCCGGCGCAGCACCCTCGTCGTCCTGTATGAGCGGTCAGGTGGTACCGCTGATTTAAGGTCATGACCTTAATCAGCGGTACCATGTGACCGCTCACACAGCGAGGGTGCAGTCACTGAGAGCAGACCAGGCGTCGCTGGAGCAGGTGAGGTGAGTATGCATCAACATCAATCATAGTGTGTATGGGCAAGGAGGCAGCGGCGGGGGGGCGGCGGTGGCGGCGAGGGGGGGGCGGCGAGGGGGGAGGGGCTTAAGCCTTTAGGTGACCCCGGCCGGACCGGACTTTGCATAAAAAAAAAAAAAAGAGCACACACACCTGCTCAGGTGCCGCCCCCCCCGCATGGCCCCGCCCTAGGCACGTGCCCTCAAGTGCCTAGTGGCAAATACGGCCCTGAGTACAGTAATCTAATAGGTGACCTAATGTGTGGTATTGTATTTTATTCTATATGGTATTAAACCAAGGTTTGCTTTGGGTCAGGGTTTTTATTAATATATTAAAAGCTAAGTTTTAAAGGGATTACATGTGCACAAATGAGCACAACAGAAAAATATTTTTTGTAATTGAAGTACTCCGATTCTGTTCTGGCTGGTTTGATAATGCGAATGTGCTTTCCATCCACTGCTCCTAAACAGTTGGGGAAATCACACACACTCCAGAATTTTTCCGCAATTTCAAGCCACATTTCCTGGGTGGGTAGGGGTATAAACTCATCCCGGTGTACATTCCACAAAGCCCGGCAGGTGTCCGCAACTATTCCGGACAGGGTGGATATTCCAAGCCGGTATTGGAAGTGGAGGGATGATAAACTCTCTCCGGTGGCCAGAAATCTGTAAGAAAAACAAACCCAAAAAACATTAAAATCTATTCTATTTATGGTGTGGTTACGCTAAAGAAAGAAAGGAAAATACCCAAAAAATACATGTCAGAAAACACAAACTTTGAACTGTCATTGGTTTAGATTTGGAACGTACCTTAATGTAACCAGCAGATGTTCCTCCGGTGGAATCGCTCTACGGAGCTGGGTGTCCTGACGCCGTATGGCTCCTTGGACACGAGCAAGCAAATCCTGGAACGAGTCTTGCGACATCCTTGTGTATTCCTGGAATTTGTCCGGGTTGGCATTAAGCTCGCCATACAGCGTGTGATAGGCTCCACGGCTCTCACGTACTTCGATAATGGGGTGCCTCCAAAAATGCCTACGTTGTCTCCTTCTCCATCTTTTGCGATTTCTGTCTTGCTCCCAAGCAAAAGCACAGGCAAGAAACAGCTTGAAGCTGAAATCCAGGTTTAAATAAAAGCTCTCCATGCGAAGATCCATCATGACACAGGATACAGTAGCAAACTGTTAAGATTTCAGTAGCCCTAGGGTCTATATATAGAGATCCCATCATACACGCCCTCTGTAGTCCCATTGGCGGTGTCTGGTTATCTTGATTTTTCTCTTGTGAAATTTCTCATCATGCGCACCAAAAATGCAAACGCAGAAAAAACGCATATAAACGCGTACAAACGCGGCGCTTTTCTAACCGCATGCGATACCGCATGCGTCTAAAAAACGCCGCATTTATATGCGTTTTTCCACCACTTGGGGATGCGTTTTAAACGCTGCGGATTTAAACGCTAATGTGAAACTAGCCTAACCTCTGGCAAAACTTGCTTCGCTTTTTATTTTTCATAGAAAGGGTTATTTCCCGAATCACCTCATTTTTCATAATGCACAGTAAATCCATACTTATTGTTAATATACAGACTAAGCCCAACTTATAGTTTCTTTCTTGTCCCTTTGTATCTTTGTTCATCTCTATTTTCTTATGTGTGCACTCAGGTTCATATAGAAGGATGGAGGTCCTATTCTTACAACAATAATAATTTGTATTTCTATAGTGCCAACATAATCCCAGCACTTTTTAATTCAGAGGGTAATTGTGCAAACACAATAAGATATTAGAAGGGACCTAGTACCGAACCCTGAGGAACCCAGACAGTAAGAGGAAAAGGAGGGGAAGAAGAGACAGCAAATGATACACTGAAGAAGCGGTCAGTAACAAGACAGAACGACGTCCTTGAGGTTTATAGAGCAGAGCATAGTGAGAGTGACTGGTAAGAAGCGAGTGGGTGGTCTGTTGTTGTGAGGTTGACTGGTAAGAGGAGAGTGGGTGGCCTGTTTTTGTAGTGAAGGTGGCTGGTAAGAGAAGAGTGGGTGGCCTGTTGTTATTGTGAGGGTGACTGGTAAGAGGAAAGTGGGTAACCTGCTGTAACAGTGATGGTAACTGGTAAGAGAAGAGTAGGTGACCTGGTGTTATAGTGAGGGTGACTGGCAAGAGGATAGTGTGTGGCCTGTTGTTGTAATGCAGGTGACTGGTAAGAGTAAAGTAAGTGGCTTATTGAAGGGACTGGCTCATGTGGCAATTACCAGACTTGCCCGATGGGGACAGCAGTCCTGGAGACCAGCACACCAATAGTCACTATATGTCAGATTGGACTCACTTATTAATTTTTTCTTTCGTGTTTCAGATTAAGGACGCTGTATATTATATCTTTCCACGAGCAGCATGTCTCCTCGCGTATATGATGTAGTCTACATAGCAGATGGTCTTGCTTGTTATGACTTGGCATACCATTCACAGATAATTACTAGAATTATAATTCAAGAAGTATTATACAGACGTAATATAAGGAAGGGAAGTTATATTGAAAGTGACACTTTGTTCTCCACCTAAAGGATGAATGACAAGCATTGTATGGTGCGATAGCTGCCAAGCCGCTTCTCTCTGCTGTTAGGACAGTAACCATATTACTTTCAAGTAGTTAGTTTTCCAGGGATATGCTGCCTGGAGTTTTTACACCATGCCCCTACATCCAGTTTGTCTCAGATTAGTCTTCATACCACAGCAAGTTAAGGCTACATTTTTTCAGCCCGACCATGGCTAGTAAACGACTGCCGATCAGGTACACGTGAGCTGACTGACAGTAGTTTAGCCTCCTGGTTAGACATGCCAACGGCATTTCCATTTCACATAGAACGAATGTTAATATGATCATTCTGTGCGCAGGGAATATCATTGTTCTCGACATCACAAGTCCTTTATAGGGCCATGAGCAGCAGAGAATGAAGAATTTAAAACAAAATTAAATATCATTTCACCTAATGAACGAACGGGTCGCTCGTTAGTTGGGTGATTAGCAAACAACTTTCTCTTTAAAGAACTCTGTGCATAAACTTTTATGGGCAGTCTGGAACCAATGTTAATGACCTCGACAGCCATGAAAATTCCCTAGGAATCATGGATGCTTGCCTACTGGATCTGGCCACTCACAAGAACACCAGAGACAAATGCAGCGCCCCAGAGTCCTGGTCGTTGCAGTACTGTGGCTCCGCCACTATGGGGAGCTATGGTACGTCTGATTGCACTAAAGGAGTTTCTCTGACCAGGTAACACCTCACTACACTTCACACTCCGGCCACCAGGGGGGATGGTCCTATCTAGTAGACCACTCCTCACACTTTGGTAAAACTGGGGGTTGGACAGGAAGACAGGGAGAAGTAGCTGGGAAGAGCTAGTGAGAGGACCTGTCAGGGATGGGATCCTGGCAGACTCCTCAGAGCAGAACTAACCAGTGAACAACGGGAATACAGAAAAGAGGAATTAGGACCAGAAGGAGTCGTGCTGTTAGACCGAGGCAACATCCTTCTGAGGCGCAAACAGTCGGTGGCCGGAACGCCGAGCAAGTAAGAGACTTTAAGTACTACTGCAAACCACGGCAGGACAGCCAATTATAGATTGGCTGTCTCACACAAATCACCTAAGCAGACATCGGAGGCAGCTGTGGGAGAGGGGCGACTCTAGGGTCCCGGAAGAACTCCAGGCCTACCCCATCATACGGGTGCGTCCTACCATATCACCTGGGGGACGGAGAGAACGAACATCAGAGATAGACAGAATCAGTTGTGAGGACTATCCCGGGAGCTCAGCAGGGAAGGACTACAACACCCAGCGCTAGAAGGTAGATACTGATTCCCACCTGTAAAGAGAACTCCTGATATGCCTTTGGACCGGCCGGTCTCAGACAGCCCTGTTGACAGCGCTCTGGACTGAGGTCTCTAAAACCTTCAGTAAAGAGGTAAAGAGACTGCAACCTGGTGTCCTCGTTATTTACTGCACCGCACCATCTACATCCGTCACATCATTCACTGTGCACCCCTCGGCAGGGTCACGGACCGGGGCCTAGCCACCGTGACAACCCCAGAGCAGAGACTCAGAGGCCGGGTACCCCTCGGCCCTGCGGCAGTGGGGGTGCTCCACAAAGGAAGAAAGAGACCAAACACAAGGGCACATTTAAGTATGTCCCTGATCAGGTAATGCTTTTGGAGCCAGTGCCTAGAAGCGTTATGTGCTAACCCCCAAATCAGCCTACACCTCCAGGGTCTGCTTGTTCACACACCAAAACAAATAGGCAAAATCTGCTCCAGATGTGGCCTTAGAGACCTGCTGATAAATATAGAAGGGTCACTTCCGGATGAGCTATTCTGAGATCAGGAATGAAAGGAAAAATGCTTAAATCCCCTAAATAAGCAGAGGCTGAGCTCATAACAAACCAACCTCTGACCAAGGAAACCCCAAAAGGCTTTTGTCACTAAGCAAACAGATAACATACATGATTCCTTGTGCTATGTAGTTCTATCAAAATGATCTTGAAGCTGACCTATTGTTTCTAAATCTGAAAGAAATTATTCCAATTCTATCTCCTTATCATTATTATTATTTGTCCAAGTGACTGGATGTCAAAAATCGTAATTTCCCCTTTGTTGGATTTCAATTCTTAATGTCCACACATTGTCTAAAAATTACATTACAAAATTCATAGATTTCAATTCTACCTGTTTCAAAACTAATCATCTCTCCTATTTTATAATGGTTTCACAAATGTGACAATATGTTACGTCTGCAGCATTTCTTTAAAGCAGGGGTGGGGAATCTTTCAAAGGGCCATTTGGATATTTATACCATCCTTCGGGGGTCGTGCAAACTCCACCCACAAAGTACATCCTTACTCTGGCATTGGTTTCAGGACGTAATCTTTAATTGCATGCCCTTCAATGTTCAGTAGTGAACACTGTGTGTGTGCTAACAGATCAAAAAGAAATTAATGAGCTGGTTGTAATCAAAATACAGCTCCCTGCCCAAGAATGCGGTCCCTAAGAATCTGCCCCAGGGCCTGATAAAAGGTCATCGAGGGACATAAATGGCCCTGGGGCCTGAGGTTCCCCACCCCTGCTTTAAAGAAATCCACTATCCCTTTTTAGGTATGTATATGATGTATTGTAGGTGTATTAAAATACTTAATAATTGCCATCTTTGCCAGTTTCCATTGCCGCTTCAGTCCTCTTCTGGGTCACGTGAGCGCTCCTTTTCCTTGCCAGCTCACACAGGGACTGTTGTGTGGGGTGGTGCTACTTCCACCAATGTATACCTATAGCGCTTCTAAGCGAGGGTTCGTCGGCTCCTTAGACATTGTGAAAGTGACGTCCGGTCCAGACATAAGCCTATGTAATCAGGCGCGTCTGATTTGAAGTCACATGATCCTGAAGAAGAGCAGAGAGGCGTTGGAAATCGGATCAGTACTTTATTTCCCCCCTCACTACAGGAAGCTTGTCTTTAAAGTTAACCTGACAGCTGATACACGCTACAGAATCCATGGGCAGCATATATCAGGCACTGTCTGTATGATCCCTGTGACAAATCAAATTAAACAGATTTTAAAACTCACCAGGGACCGAACCGCGCTGAAGACTAGTAGCACAGATGGGTCTCTGGTGGCTTCTCTATCAAATTTCTAGATTAATTTCTAAAAGTACCTAAATGGCTTCCTACCCCTACTCCACCCTCAGGACTCGTATTAGCCTTGGCAGGCTCTTTCCCTTTCCAGTGGGTCTCATCTTCCCTTATACACAAAGGGGCATGTTTTATACGTGATCTGACACAACTAAACCAAAAAAATGTTCCTTCTCCTCCAAACTATTAGCAATTACCTAATTAAATGGTCAAAATGAATGTACTAGTCCGGTTGTTTTATTTGTGTCAAGCGCTTTCCTGCGGTTACCACTTCATTTTTTGCCACTCTCTCCTCCTTTATAACCAACTTCATCTGGTCTCAAATTCCAGAATTTATCGTCCATTCAACTTTTACGTGACTGAAAGACTCAAGTGGGATAGGTTTTATACAACTTTGCACATCTAGTTTTAGTTCCAATCGCATCCTGGCACATCCTTAGTTTATTCAAACCATGGATTCTTTTATTAAAATAGTTCTTCCATTTCCCATCTCCATGGCTCCAAGGCTACCAGACCATGCCACATCCGTTATACAACCCCATTCTATTTTTAGATATACACAACTATTAGTCTTGGAGCCATGTTCACACTGCGTTATCTCCCCAATTCCATCACTACTTTAACCTATTCCAACCTAAGCCAACCTTCCTTCTGAGCGAAGATCCGTGCCCACGAGTTCTCGCAACCACTAAGTTTTCTTATCTTCTTTTCTCACCATCTAAATATGCCCGACTACTTTCTGGTTTTGAACACATATTCTCTGGGACTGAGTTTGTTTGCCATGCTCTTTCCCTCCTCTATAACTTAAAGATCTCTTTACATAAGGACTCACATGCAACATATTTTTTTAATAGGGAATAAACCAACAGTAGTGAGCTTACACCTGAACAACACACATGTATGTACACCACATCCTCAATATCTACTGTAGTAAGATTTAAGGAGCCAGTCTCAAATTTGTGCCAAGATTGTAAGCAGTCTTTTTCAAACTACGGTATATCACTTTTTCACTTCTACCATCCTCACTGGTGGTGACATGGCTCACATTATCAAACCATTCTCCATGTCTTAATTTTCCCTTATCTGTTTTTTCCTGTAAAAAAATTAAACTTCTTATGAAAAAACTCTAATCACTGGTGATTTTTAAATATACGGATTATGTGTTATGTGATACAAGGAAAACCTAGGTACTTGGATATAGTACATTGTTGTGATGAACTAAATTCATATGTTGGCTGGTATACTGCTCGGCTACATCTGCTCCTGAATGTAGCGAATGATGGAGAAGCATCCACTGAAGGCTATTTGCACAGTTTTGCTTATTGTCTTGTATTAATGTGATATTACGTTGTTTCAGTTGCAGTGTAATTGCTGTAAAGTGCAGTTGTCAAACACACTGGTTAAAAAAGAGTTAAGGATTAGGTGGAACAACCAGGAGTAGGAGAGGGGCTTCCTTAAAGACTTGTAAGTTCCTGGGAGTAGTATGTGTGCTAGACCATTGTGAGTGTGCAGGCAGGGCCGCCATCAGGGCATTACTGCCCTGACTGGCGTATGGGGCCCGGTGGGCAGAGGGGACCCGCATCGGGCCCCGTCTCATCTGCTCACAGGGCCCCACCTACAGGTGCTGCGGCAGTTTAACATTATTGACGTGTGGGTACACGCCCGCACGTCAATAGTTAACAGCCGCCAGCCAATTGGAGGCTGACAGCTGACTTCAGCCACAGCGTGCCCTTCGCCGGCGTCTGACGTCATTGTCAGCCGCCGGCGTGTGTGCGCTTCAGCTGCGTGGACTTGGGAGCTTGGCCCACCGCAGGAGCGCGGCCAGGTAAGAACACCTCGTGTTTTTTTTTTTTTTAAAGCAGCGATCCAGGGGGCCCCGGGGCAGCTGGAGACACGGGGGGGGAGGAGGAAGAATGCTGGAGACACGGAGGGGGGAGGGGAAGAATGCTGGAGACACGGGGGGGAGAGGAAGAATGCTGGAGACACGGGGGGAGGGAGAGGAGGAATGCTGGAGACACGGAGGGGAGGGAGAGGAAGAATGCTGGAGACATGGGGGAGGGAGAGGAAGAATGCTGGAGACACTGGGGGTATGAGGAAGGATGCTGGAGACACGGGGGGAGAGGAAGAATGCTGGAGACACGGGGGGGAGAGGAAGAATGCTGGAGACACGGGGGAGAAGAAGAATGCTGGAGACACGGGGGGAGTGGAAGAATGCTGGAGACACGGGGGGAGAGGAAGAATGCTGGAGACACGGGGGTATGAGGAAGAATGCTGGAGACACGGGGGTATGAGGAAGAGTGCTGGAGACATGGAGGGGAGGAAGAATGCTGGAGACGCTGGGGGCAGAATGCTGGAGACACTGGGGGCAGAATGCTGGGGGCAGAATGCTGAAGACACTGGGGGCAGAATGGAGATACAGGGCAGAATGGAGATACGGGGCAGGATGAAAGACATGGAGACAGGATTGGAGACACTGGGGGCAGGATTGGAGACACTGGGGGCAGGATCATGGGGCAGGATGGATACGATTGAGACATATGGGGCAGGATGGGGAGATCATATGGGGCAGAATGGATACTCATGAGGGCAGGATGTGAGAACATATGGCTGGAGCCAGAAATGAGCCAGGATGGGGAATATTGTTACCATAGGGGCTAATTAAAGGGATATTATTACTGCAGGGACGTATTTATTTTATTTTTTGAGGATACTGTTTTAAATAGGGGGAGGCGGTCCTGTTACTGTGTAGAGTGATACTATGTCGCCTTGTTTTCTTCATGTGGTGGAATGTAGAAGTTGGGAAAAATTAAGTAATGTGTTCTGCAAGCGGAGCTCGAGATAACTGTGTTGTTTCCTGCAGAGACTAGCCCTGGCTGGAAGAAGTGATGGCGGTCTGTGCTGGATGAAATTTGAAAGATGAAGGACTTCACCTAGAGACGTCACTGGTGAGTCAGTGTGTTACCTATACACTGACACTATATACAGAGCTCCTGTGTATTATGTCACCAGTGATCACTGTATTACCTGTACATTATATACAGAGCTCCTGTGTATAATACCACAAGTGATCACTGATCACTATTACCCGTACACAGACACTGCATACTAAGTAAAGATCTCCTGTGTATAATGGCACTTATGGTGATGGTATTGTGTGTTTTTTATTATTATTGATCAGTATTGTAGTATTCAGTCATTATGTGGTGGTAATATGTGGTCTGGACATGGTGTTGCGCTATTTGTCCCTTGTATGTGCTATTTGGTCACTTTGTGGTGGTTATATGTGGTCTGGTCATGGTGTAGCGGTATTTGTTCCTTGTATGTGATATTATTCGATCACTGTGGTGGTAATATGTGGTCTGGTCATGGTGCGGTGGTATTTGTTCTTTGTATGTGATATTATTCGGTCGCTGGTGGTAATATGTGGTCTGGACATGGTGTAGCGGTATTTGTTCCTTATATGTGAGATTATTGGTCATTTAAAAAATTGAAAAATAAATAAAAATATACCTAAATTGTATTGCATATTTTAACAAATAGTTAATATGTTACAGCAGAGTAGGGCCTGGCCAAAAGTGTCTACCGTGTTATGGTGGCTGCTTAAAATATCTTTTGGCCAAAACAAAAGCTGCCAGCTATATGTGTGATCTGGTGATGGGAACTGTTAATGTGCGATAGATGAGAAGTGGAGTTTTTCCAACAGAAAGCGGTGGGACTGTGGACAGTTCAAAGGGTGGAGACGGGGCTGGGGTGGAGCCTGGGCGAAGTCTCAAGGGGGCCCCGAAAAATTTGCCAGTATGGGGCCCTGAAATTTCTAGTGGCAGTCCTGTGTGCAGGACTGTGGAGTCAGTAAGCCAAAAACCTCAGACTCTGACTCCTCAATTTCCCCGACTCCAACTCTACAACTCCAAATCCACAGCACCGGTCACTACTGAGCATGTACATAAAGTGTGGCACAGATTCATCTCGACTATGACTCCACAATACTGGTCACTACTGAGCATGTACATAAAGTGCAGCACAGATTCATCTTAACTATGACTCCTCTGCACTGGTCACTACTGAGCATGTACATAAAGTTCAGCACAGATTCACCTCAACTAAAAGGCCAGATTCTTAGATCAGGAACAGAACAGACATTTATAGGAAATTTCATAACTTTCCCAAATTCTTATGAAAACATTTTCAGCACTTCCTGCATTAAACTACTGTACTCAATTTATTATATGTTTTAGAAGTCAGAGTCTCTCCATTTTATAACGACTCTGACTCCACCAAAATGGACACCGACTCCGACTCCCTGACACAGACTCCGACTCCACAGCTCTGTGTGTAAGGAGGAGAGCAACAGTGATAGCAAGAAAGAAATCTGGGTGATCAGCGGTAGATAGAATTTAAGAAACAGCAAATACATCTCTGAT
Source organism: Ranitomeya variabilis (assembly GCF_051348905.1). Taxonomy (NCBI): domain Eukaryota; kingdom Metazoa; phylum Chordata; class Amphibia; order Anura; family Dendrobatidae; genus Ranitomeya; species Ranitomeya variabilis. The sequence continues at coordinate 267,879,278 of NC_135233.1, read as the reverse complement.
GCCCGAGAATTGGGGTTCAAAACAAAAGGGAGCTCAGTTTTAGCTCTGTAGTGAACCAAGAGTTCAGACGGGTACTGCTGTGGGTTGAGTGAGGACCCTGAGACAGCAAAGGAGTGGGAATGAGGCGAGTGTAGATTCCAGACGTGTTGGTGAAGAAATACTGGGCTTTCCAGGCCAGGGCATTTGATATTGCACTGAATCCGGGCCATCGTCACCACGGAAGTTAAAGGAGAATGAAATGACCAAGTGTTGTGTGTCATGTAACGGTAATGTTATCCTCAAGCAGTGTGCCGCACAGAAAACTGTAAAGCTACAACCTTTTACAGGTGTATTTGTTAAGCAATGTGTCTGCTGTCATCTTACTGTACGGCTAAATACGGTCTGCAGTAAAAGAAAGTTTAGTTTTTATAAACTAGAGTCTCTCCTTGCTTAATGTGAGCGAAGGTTCCCAAGCTCAAAGTCAGCTTTATGAATATATGGGTGCCCTCGGAAGCATCACAGAGGGAAAATCACGCTCATGTAGGAAAGAACTGTTTTCAATGGTATTTGGTGCTGCTGATCTGATCCTTGGCCCGTGTGACCCTTAAATGAACACCACCTCCAATGTGAAGTATATGCTTACAGCGCCCCCTATCTTCTCTTCATTTACATTCTGTTATACTATAACTTTTGCTCAGTAAGTTCACAAAGTAGTCACAGCTGATTCCTTGCAATGTTCCTCTTGTAGAGTGATTCTGATACAAATTGCTGAAATTGCATTTCCCCAATATAAGATAAAGCTGTGGGAGAAATTAGCGCAAATGGGGTCTTATCCGGTAGACTCAGTATGATCTCAATCAGATGATACTAACCTGATGTATCCATTGTTTGAGCATTGAATCTGAGTGACAGCTGCAGCAGATCCACGGGTCAGCAAGTGACCGTTGACATGAATATTGAAGGATTTCTGTGGAATAGTTCCTTCCGCCCTGCTGAAGTTGTAGAGACAAACCACAGCTCTTTCATTATATCTTGTCTGGACTGATGTCTCTACAACATCAGCAGCATGGAACTTTCCCACAGAAATCCTTCAATATTCATTTCCCCAATATACTAATACTGTATATTTTCTAAAGAAATAAGCCATTAACTTCTATATTAGAAACTCAAATATCACAGCAGAAGTTTAAAAATGTCATATAATGTCTTTAATGTGCGCATTAATGTGCGCATATTCATATCTATAGTATATTCTATCAGTATTCCAAAAAGAATAGCGGCACTCACCAACGGCACTCACCAACTACTGCTTGTTTTCTCTCTTAGAACATTTACAGAATCTTGGTGGATAGAAACGAGCCCTGCCATATTGTGTGTTAAACCACCACCCCGAAGACATGAAAGGACAACATCTTCAAGGAGTTTGTGTGGGTTTCCTCTGGGTTCTCCGATTTCCTCCCACACTCCAAAGACAAACTGATAGGGAATTTAGATTGTGAGTCCCTTTGGGATAGCGGTGATAATGTCCGTAAAGCGCTGTGGAATATGATGGTGCTAAATAAGCAAAGCATAATAATAATAATCATAAAGCGTGGAAGATGAGTCTGGTTATTGATATATGCAGAAGTAACAGGGATTAGAGTCTTTCTGTGTCCTTATATTCTATCAGTTTGATACGCTGGATACATACACTTACATCTATGACGGAATCATGATGATTGAATGACATTAGAATATTGACTTATTATTAAATTCCAATATAACATCACGGTAATCTGAGGAATCCAAAGGGAAATTCCACAGATATGTTCTCAGTGTTTGAAGACTCTCTGTCACTTCAAGCTCTATCACTGCACCTGAATTTATTTATTGCATATTGTACAATGGTGAAAGTAATATGAAGCTAATCTGAACCTGATGCCACCAGTATCAGTATTTAGATCCAAACGTCTCCAGAACAAGATGTCTGTGGTGAAAGGCCTGTAAATTCAATTGATCATCATCCTTTATTCTCATAATGTAGCGTAGGACATTTAATGTAATTGTAGACTTTATTTTATTCAATTTGTGACAAAGTCACTACGCTTAATGGCGTTAGTGATATAAAGCCAGAGTACTTTCCTCCAGCACACTAAATTGTTGTGAGACTTAAGCTAAAGTTGTATAAATGGGCTGGTTTTATGTGGACATTCACTGAGCGGGTGGAAGAATGTCCATCTTATCACCAGCTACAGAGCCAGCACCACCATGTCCTGACAGACCTGTGTGATGTCACAATCATGTGATCAGTCACGTGATGGAAGAGTCACATGGTCTGGGGCTTAAATATTTAGCTTCATGTAGTGCTACCATTTTGTTTTGTGGTTTTGCCCAGAGGGCCGCATTTATTTTGTGCTTCAACCTTGGTTTATGTGCATCCAATAAACCAAGTGCATCCTTAAAGACAGAGTGTTCCCGTGATTACCTCCATGTGCAGGCGAGTGAGCCGATCTACCACAGGTGGTGTTAGAAGAGTGGGCAGCGTTCCCAGTGAACACGTATGATGGCCACAAGCCAGCCTATATGGGCAAGATGGAGGACCTGCTCAAACATCTGCTACAAGCACAGCAGCAGCAACTGCACAAGCAACAATTACAGCAGCAACAGATGGCGCAACAAGAGACTGCTTACACAACAAATGCAGCAGCAGCACCAGCAACACCAGCAGCAGATTGACTTGCCGGCAGAGGCGGTTCGTGGAAGGCCAGCAGCCCCTTCCCCAAGTCCAGGTGATGACACGTACGTCCGGAAGGCGGTAAGACGAACTATGCAAAAAGTGGTGATGTGGAGGCATTTTTGACTGTGTTCAAGTGGGTGGCCGAGCGTGAGAAGCTACCACCAGAGCAGTGGGTAGAGGTGCTGGCCCCCAATTTGACTGGTGATCCCCAGAAGGCCTATTACGATTTGGCATTACAGGATGTGCAGGAGAAAGCAAGACAGGGATCTGGTATAAGTAATGTACCTAGGGACCCATCCTGAAGCCAAGATCGAGGATGTCACCATGGCAGAGACACTGTCGCTGGCCTAGAAACAACAGTGCCGTGAGCTGCTTCAGCAGAACTGAGAGTTGTCTCAGAGTTACCAGGATGTACGCAGGTTCTTGAGCACGATATCCTGACTGAACCGCATGTGAGGATGAACCAAAGGCCGTATTGGATTTCCGAAGCTCGCCGAGAGGTGATCTCCAAGGAGGTGAAGAGAATGTTGAGCCTCGGTGTCATCAAGGAGCCAAAGAGTGGCTGGTCCAGCCCTATTGTCCTGGTGCCAAAGCCGGATGGGGAGTCGTGCTTCTGTAACGATTACAGGAAGCTTAATGAGGTGTCCAAGTTCGACACGTATCCGATGCCCCATTCAATGAGCTTATTGAGAGGCTAGGGTCAGCCAGATTCATCACCACTCTGGACCTAACGAAATGGTACTGACGAATTCTCCTGTCTCCAAGTGCCAAGGAGAAGACAGCCTTCTCTACACCTGACGGGTGCTTTCAGTATACCTGGATGCAGTTTGGCTACAAGAAGCCCCAGCTACCTTACAGAGGGCTATGGACCGGATACTAGTCCCTCATAAGAAGTATGTTTTCGCTTACTTGGACGACATCGTGATCTTCAGCCTGGATTGGGGAAGTCACCTGCAGAAGGTCCAGGCAGTACTGGATGCACTGAGCAAGGCAGGGTTTACTATAAACCCAAAGAAGTGCACCCTCGGGAATGAAGAGTCAAAGTACTTGGGCTACATGGTTGGAAGAGGCGAGATAAAGCCACAAATAGGCCAAGTGGAGGCAATCCAAAAGTGTCCGCAGCCGACCTCCAAGAAGCAGGTTAGGGTGTTTCTGGGAATTGTGGGATATTATCAGTGACTTATCCCGAATTTCGCCATGATAGCCGCACCCCTGATGGATCTGCTCAAGGGCACAAGGATATCGATGGTCAAGTAGTCCTCTGAAGCAGAGATGGCATTCCAGGAGTTGAAGCTTGCCCTGTGCAGACAGCCGGTCTTGGTCGCACCGGATTTCACTAAGAAGTTTGTGCACCAGATGGATGCCTCTGATGTCGGGGTGGGAGGTGTGTTGTCCCAGAAGATAGATAGGGACGAACATCCAGTCCTATACCTAAGTAGGAAGCTCTCCTCCTGTGAGAAAAACTATGCCATTGATGAAAAGAGTGCTTGGCCATCAAATGGGCAATTGATACCCTGAGGTACTACCTGCAAGGCTGTAAGTTCAGGCTAGTGTCAGATCATGCGCCCCTGAGATGGATGAGGAAAAGGAATGGGAAGAATGACCGGGTGACTAGATGTAATCCAGGATTTTAATTTTCATGTGTAGCACAGGCCAGGGAAGTTGCATGGGAACACAGATGCTCTGTCCAGAGTACCCTGCTTAGCCAGTGAAGGTGTCCAAACCCTCGGCATTGGGCAGAGGGGGGAGGAATATGTGACAAAATAACTGGTAAAGTACTGGAGAGGAGATATGTGTCACTACGCTTAATGGTGTCAGTGATATAAAGAGTATTTTCTTCCAGCACACTAAAGTGTTGTGAGGCTGAAGCTAAAGTTGTATAAATGGGCTGGTTTTATGTGGACATTCATAGAGCGGGTGGGAGAATGTCCACTTTATCTCCACCTGCAGATTCGGCACCACCGTGCCCTGACAGGACCTGTGTGATGTCACAATCATGTGATCAGTCACACGATGGAGGAGTCACATGGTTTGGGGCTTAAGTTTTTAGCTTCAAAAGGCTGCAGGGTGTTGTATGTTTGGAGAGAAATACTCCAGGAAAGTGTTTGTTCACGTGGTGCTTGTCAAAAGAACATTGCTAATCCTTTGTGGGCTGAGCCCCACTAATTCAAGGACTGCATCTAGTTCTACCTTTTGTTTTGATGTTTTGCCCAGAAGGCCATGTTTACAGTATTTTGTACTTAAACCTTGGTTCATGATGTACTCAACAAACCAAGAGCATCCTTAAAGATGCAGTGTTCCAGTGACTACCTCTGTGTGAAGCCGAGTGAGCTGATCTACCACAACTTACCTAGCGCCTTTAATTCCACAGTGCAGGATTGTCCCCATTGGGGCTCACAATCTAAATTTCCTATCAGTATGTCTTTGGAGTATGGGAGGAATCTGGAGAACCCAGAGGAAACCCTTGCAAACACGGGGAGAGCATTCAAACTCCTTGAAGATGAATTCCTGTGCTGCAGTGTTTAGCACTAGATAACCCCACGGTGGCATCATCCTCTCTCCAAAGAATGAAAAAAAAAACACAAAGTGGTATAAATCTATTCTTCAATATTATTTTATAGCCGATTTTCTATTCATGTTCCAAGTGAAAAACATAACTTCAAATACATTAATGTAAAGCAAAATATCATACTCACCCCAATAAGGTCATGATGATCACTGATCATCCCCTCTACTTCACTTAAACATGTAAATAATAATAATAATAACAATCTTTATTTGTAA